>NC_091291.1:73459336-74059336 GCF_032444005.1 Ranitomeya imitator | reverse complement strand
AGGAGGGAGTGTTTGATAACGAGTCGTTGGATTTGTTTACGGACGCATCCGGGGGTCAGGCTTCGGGGCGTATTTTCAGGGACAATGGTGCGCAGCTACGTGGCCGCCATCGTGGATTTCTTCTGGCCTGGTTCGGAATATCGCACTTTTGGAAATTTTTCCTATCTTGGTGGCGGTGCATTTGTGGCAGCAGGCTTTTCGGAACAGGCGTGTTCGTTTTTACTGCGACAACATGGGAGTGGTTTGTGCGATAAACAATCTGTCGGCTTCATCGCCTCCTGTTTTGCGGGTGTTGAGACAGCTGGTCTTGTCGTGTTTGAGTTTGAACGCACAGGTGACTGCAACTCATGTTCCTGGTGCTCATAATTCCATTGCTGACGCTCTTTCTCGTTCACAGTTCGAACGTTTTCGGTCGCTGGCTCCGGAGGCGGAGGTCGTTGGGTTGGAATGCCCTGCAGAGCTTTGGCTGGTGGCGTCCGAGACGCGGAGGCGTTGATCAAGTCGTAGTTGGCTCCCAGAACGTGGGAGGCTTACCAGGCTACTTGGGTGGCGTGGATGGAGGTGTTGGGGGCTGCTGGGTGTGGGTCGAGCGGGACAGGGGGCTTATCACGCTTTTTTGTCCGGGGCGTATGGCAGCATTAGCTACAGCGGACATTATATGGCGGTGGTTGCAGGTGAATTTGAATCAATATTGTGAGTAGTATGGGATATATCTTGCTAGTCTTGCACCCGTAATTAGCTACATGTAACTGGGACATTTATGGTGGTCAGGGAACTATTGGCATGGCTTGCTATTACTCTAATTAGATACACTCCCAGTTTTCTCTGCTCCTGTAACCAGCGGTGTTTGAATTCAGTGATTTATACGCATGATTTGTTGTTATTTTCAACACCCATGTTCCCATCTATTGGCTCTTGAATTTATTGTCTTCCTCCAGCTGTCCGCTTTTTCTTGTTAGGTTGTATAAAGGCACCTTAGTATTTATATGTATGTTTGTATTTTATTAATGTGTTAATAAAAGATTGTGTTTTTTAATATATTTCTGCTGTACTTTTTGGATCACAATTGAATTTTTGTGTTCCTGGTATGTTTTTTACCTATATTTTCTAAAGTGTAGAACACTGGATCATTGTTAATCACAAAAAAAGGAAGCTTTATTTTCCATGCCTGTCTCTTTATTATTTTTTTTTCAGAAAAAATATTAAATATATAATGTCGGCAGCACAATTATAATAATAAAGATTTAGTAAAGTAAATATTACTGTGCATCGCTGTCTCTTGTAGACATGCCACCGAAATTAAAGGCAAAGTCACCAAAGAAAAAGAAAGTGAAGAAGTCGAAGGGTGGGACAGGTATGGTACATCCCATGTCATGAATGAGACTGGTAGCGTTAGTTGTGTCATTATACCTAGGTGTATTAAACAGACCATTATTTACTTATTGATGCCTAATAGATAGTATAATTATTATTATTATATTATTACATATTCTGTGCCTAAATAATGGTTTAGTCACATTGCAACATACATTGTAACAATAACAATGATGGTTTTGGTAATGCTTAATAGATGCATGACGTAATCTGTGCCACAATATGTTTATTGTTTGCATAACTGAAAACATCTAGGAAGGCTGATAATTATAGATCTATACTTTTCTAAGTGTGTATGGATAAGTAAAAACAAACCCAACATCACTATGCTTAACCCCTTAGCGACCGCCGATACGCCTTTTAACGGCGGCCGCTAAGGGTACTTAAACCACAGCGCCGTTAATTAATGGCGCTGTGGAAAAAGTCAATAGCGCCCCCCAGAGGCAGATTTTCTCGGGGGTCTCGGCTGCCGAGGGTAGCCGAGACCCCAAAGAACATGATTCGGGGGGTTTTTAACCCACCCCGCATTTGCGATCGCCGGTAATTAACCGTTTACCGGCGATCGCAAAAAAAAAAAGCGATCTCTTTTTAATTTCTCTGTCCTCCGATGTGATCGCACATCGGAGGACAGAGAAAAGGGGTCCCAGGTGGCCCCCCAATACTCACCTAGCTCCCCCGATGCTCCTCGTGTCTCCCGGTGGGCGCCGCCATCTTCAAAATGGCGGGCGCATGCGCAGTGCGCCCGCCGGCCGGCACCGGGAGAATCTTTGGGGTCTCGGCTGCCGGGGGTAGCCGAGACCCCAAAGAGCATGATCGGGGTCGGTATTACCGACCCCTGTTTTGCGATCGCCGGTAATTAACTGTTTACCGGCGACCGCAAAAAAAAAAAAAAAAGTAAAGTGTAATTCTCTGTCCTCTGATGTGATCGCACATCAGAGGACAGAGAAATAGGGGGATTCGGGGACCCTACAATAATCACCTGTGTCCCTGGATCCTCTTGCTGCTCCTCCTGGCCGCCGGCAGAAGAACATGGCGGACGCATGCCCAGTGCGCCCGCCATCTGTCTCCATCTGCCGGCCGGCAGGAGAACAGCAGTTGGGGCTAAAATTAGGGGTAGGGGTAGGGGTAGGGTTAGGGGTAGGGTTAGGGGTAGGGTTAGGGTTAGGGGTAGGGTTAGGGTTAGGGGTAGGGGTAGGGTTAGGGGTAGGGGTAGGGTTAGGGGTAGGGTTAGGGGTAGGGTTAGGGTTAGGGGTAGGGTTAGGGGTAGGGTTAGGGGTAGGGCTAGGGTTAGGGCTAGGGTTAGGGCTAGGGTTAGGGCTAGGGTTAGGGCTAAATTTAGGGTTAGGGTTGGTGCTAAATTTAGGGTTAGGCTTCTTTCACACTTACGTCGGTACGGGGCCGTCGCAATGCGTCGGCCCGACATACCGACGCACGTTGTGAAAATTGTGCACAACGTGGGCAGCAGCTGTAGTTTTTCAACGCATCCGCTGCCCAATCTATGTCCTGGGGAGGAGGGGGCGGAGTTACGGCCACGCATGAAATGGCGGATGCGAGGTATAAAAAAACGTTTCATTGAACGTTTTTTTGTGCCGACGCTCCGCCAAAACACAACTGATCCAGTGCACGACGGACGCGACGTGTGGCCATCCGTCACGATCCGTCGGCAATACAAGTCTATGGGCAAAAAACGCATCCTGCGGGCACATGTGCAGGATCCGTTTCTTGTCCAAAACGACGGATTGCGACGGAATGCCAAACGACGCAAGTGTGAAAGTAGCCTTAGGGCTAGGGTTAGGGTTGGGGCTAAAGTTAGGGCTAGGGTTGGGGCTAAAGTTAGGGTTAGAGCTGGGATTAGGGTTAGGGTTTGGATTAGGGTTGGTATTAGGGTTAGGGTTGGCATTAGGGTTACGCTTGGGATTAGGGTTAGGTTTGGGATTAGGGTTAAGGTTAGGGTTGTGATTAGGGGTGTATTGGGATTAGGGTTAGGTTTGGGATTAGGGTTGAGATTAGGATTAGGGGTGTGTTGGATTTAGGGTTTTGATTAGGGTTATGGTTAGGGTTGACATTAGGGTTGTTTTGGGGTAAGGGTTGTGATTATGGTTAGGGTTAGTGATTAGGATTATGGATCAGGTTGGGATTAGGGTTAGGGGTGTGTTGGGGTTAGGGTTGGAGCTAGAATTGGGGGGTTTCCACTGTTTAGGTACATCTGGGGGTCTCCAAACACGACAGCCAATTTTGCGCTCAAAAAGTCAAATGGTGCTCCCTCCCTTCTGAGCTCTGCCGTGCGCCCAAACAGTGGGTTACCCCCACATATGGGGCATCAGCGTACTCGGGATAAATTGGACAACAACTTCTGGGGTCCAATTTCTCTTGTTACCCTTGTGAAAATAAAAACTTGGGGGCTACAAAATCTTTTTTGTGAAAAAAAAAAATATTTTTTATTTTCACGACTCTGCATTCTAAACTTCTGTGAAGCACTTGGGCATTCAAAGTTCTCACCACACATCTATATAAGTTCCTTGGGGGGTCTAGTTTCCAAAATGGGGTCACTTGTGGGGGGTTACTACAGTTTAGGTATATCAGGGGCTCTGCAATCGCAACATAATGCCCACAGACCATTCTATCAAAGTCTGCATTCCAAAAAGGCGCTCCTTCCCTTCCGAGCTCTGCCGTGCGCCCAAACAGTGGTTTACCCCCACATATGGCACATCAGCGTACTCGGGATAAATTGGACAACAACTATTGCAGTCCAATTTCTCCTGTTACCCTTGTGAAAATAAAAACTTGGGGGCTACAATATCTTTTTTGTGGAAAAAAAAAATATTTTTTATTTTCACGACTCTGCATTCTAAACTTCTGTGAAGCACTTGGGCATTCAAAGTTCTCACCAGACATCTAGATAAGTTCCTTGGGGGGTCTAGTTTCCAAAATGGGGTCACTTGTGGAGGGTTTCTACTGGTTAGGTACATCAGGGGCTCTGCAAACGCAACATAATACCCGCAGACCATTCTATCAGTCTGCATTCCAAAACGGAGCTCCTTCCTTCCGAGCTCTGCCGTGCGCCCAAACAGTGGTTTACCCCCACATATGGGGTACCAGCATACTCAGGACAAATTGGACAACAACTTTTGGGGTCCAATTTATTTTGTTACCCTTGTGAAAATAAAAACTTGGGGGCTAAAAAATCTTTTTTGTGGAAAAAAAAATATTTTTTATTTTCACGGCTCTGCATTATAAACTTCTGTGAAGCACTTGGGCATTCAAGGTTCTCACCACACATCTAGATAAGTTCCATGGGGGGTCTAGTTTCCAAAATGGGGTCACTTGTGGGGGATTTCTACTGTTTAGGCACATCAGGGGCTCTCCAAACGCGACATGGCGTCCGATCTCAATTCCAGCCAATTCTAGATTGAAAAAGTAAAACGGCGCTCCTTCACTTCCAAGCTCTGCGGTGCGCCCAAACAGTGGTTTACCCTCACATATGGGGTATCGACGTATTCAGGAGAAATCGCACAACAATTTTTGTGGTCTAATTTCTCCTGTTACCCTTGTGAAAATAAGAATTTGTGGGCGAAAGATCATTTTTGTGTAAACAAAAGCGATTTTTTATTTTCACGGCTCTACGTTATAAACTTCTGTGAAGCACTTGGGGGTTCAAAGTGCTCACCACACATCTAGATAAGTTCCTTAAGGGGTCTAGTTTCCAAAATTGTGTCACTTGTGGGGAGTTTCCACTGTTTAGGCACATCAGGGGCTCTCTAAACGTGACATGGCGTCCGATCTCAATTCCAGCCAATTCTGCTTTGAAAAAGTCAAACGGCGCTCCTTCACTTCTAAGTTCTGCGGTGCGCCCTAACAGTGGTTTACCCCCACATATGGGGTATTGGCGTATTCAGGAGAAATTGCATAACAAAATTTATGGTTACATTTCTGTTTTTACACTTGTGAAAATAAAAAAAATGGTTCTGAATTAAGATGTTTGCAAAAAAAAGTTAAATGTTCATTTTTTCCTTCCACATTGTTTCAGTTCCTGTGAAGCACGTAAAGGGTTAATAAACTTCTTGAATGTGGTTTTGAGAACCTTGAGGGGTGTAGTTTTTAGAATGGTGTCACACTTCATTATTTTCTATCATATAGACCCCTCAAAATGACTTCAAATGTGATGTGGTCCCTAAAAAAAAAATGGTGTTGTAAAAATGAGAAATTGCTGGTCAACTTTTAACCCTTATAACTCCCTAACAAAAAAAAATTTTGTTTCCAAAATTGTGCTGATGTAAAGTAGACATGTGGGAAATGTTATTTATTAACTATTTTTCGTGACATATCTCTCTGATTTAAGGGCATAAAAATACAAAGTTTGAAAATTGCTAAATTTTAAAAATTTTCGCCATATTTCCGTTTTTTTCATAAATAATCGCAAGTAATATCGAAGAAATGTTACCACTAACATGAAGTACAATATGTCACGAAAAAACAGTCTCAGAATCAGCGGGATCCGTTGAAGCGTTCCAGAGTTATAACCTCATAAAGGGACAGTGGTCAGAATTGCAAAAATTGGCCTGGTCATTAAGTACCAAATTGGCTCTGTCACTAAGGGGTTAAAGAAGCTCTCTCATAAATATTTTTATTTGTTTGCAAGTTGCATAGTGTAAGTGTGTTAAAATACTCACTTACTGCTGCTCTCTCTGACATCCATCATAGTTCTGCTCCTCTTCTCAGTGACATCACTGCTCAGCATGACCGGGAAGTGGCTTTTTATAATGGAGTGTCAGGATGAAGCTCCCTAGAATTACATTGTAAAAGAGACTTAAGGCTCATACATAGACCATAGAGTGAAGCAGAGAGTCTGAAGGGTGGTGACATTACTGAGAAGAGGAGTGGGACAGTGCTGGATCTCAGAGAAAGTGGCGGTAGATGAGTATATTAATACACTCACACTACACTACATGCAAATATACAATTGTGTGAAAAAGTGTTTTCTCCCTTCCTGATTTCCTATTCTTTTGCATGTTTATCACACTTAAAGGGAACCTGTCACCCCCAAATTCGAAGATGAGCTAAGCTCACTGGCATCAGGGGCTTATCTGCAGTATTCTGTAATGCTGTAGATAAGCCCCCAATGTATCTTGAAAGATGAGAAAAAGAAGTTAGATTATACTCACCCAGGGGCGGTCCTGCTGTGGTCCCAATCCGATGGGTGTTGCAGTCCGGTTCGGGGCCTCTCATCTTCTTACGATGACGTCCTCTTCTTGTCTTCACACTGCGGCTCCGGCGCAGGCGTACTTTATCTGCCCTGTTGAGGGCAGAGCAAAGTACTGCAGTGCGCAAGGGCTGGGAAAGGTCACAGAGGCCCAGCACCTGCGCACTGCAGTACTTTGCTCTACACTCAACAGGACAGATAAAGTACGCCGGAGCCGCAGCGTGAAGACAAGAAGAGGACATCATCTTATGAAGATGGGAGGCCCCGGACCGGACTGCGACGCCCATCGGACCCAGACCGCAGCGGGACCGACCCTGGGTGAGTATAATCTAACCTCTTTTTCTCATCTTTCAGGTTACATTGGGGGCTTATCTACAGCATTACAGAATGCTGTAGATAAGCCCCTGATGCCGGTGGGCTTAGCTCATCTTCGATTTTGGGGGTGACAGGTTCCCTTTAAATGTTTCGGATCACCAAACAAATGTAAATATTAGAGAAAGATAACACAAGTAATCACAAACTGCTGTTTTTAAATGAAGGTATTTATTATTAAGGAAAAACGAAATCCAAAAGGGCCCTGTCTGAAAAAGTGATTGCCCCGTAAACCTAATAACTGGTCGGTTCACCCTTAGCAGCAACAACTAATCAAGTGTTTGCTCTAAATAAAGTGCAATGAGTATTGTAAGTTTCTGGAGGAATTGCAAGTCTCTGGGGGGTAATCACTTTTTCCCACAGGGACCTATAGGTTTGGATTTATTTTCCCTTAATAATAAAGACCTTCCTTTAGAAACTGAATTTTGTGTTTACTTGTGTTATCTTTGTCTAATATTTAAATTTGTTTGGTGATCTGGAACATTTAAAGGGAACCTGTCAGCAGGATTGTGCTGAATAGCCTACAGACAGTGTCAGGTCGGCGCTGTTATACTGATTAGAAAGATACCTTGGCTGATGAAATCCGTTTTGGGGGTTGTTGTGTAATCTTTATTTTCAGTTTTGAGTTAAATGATATGCCCGTACTCCGGGGCGGCCTGTGGGGGTCTGTATGTGGTTCTCTGTTTAGCTATTCATCTGTATGGCTTCTGACAGGTCACGGATCCCTAAGTGACCTGCCTCCTATTTTACATAATGAATATTAAATATGTTAAAAAAGAAAACAAAATCACCTGCAGCCGGCAGATGGTGTAAAAGGTGCATATGGTAATTATTATATTTCATGCTATAAATAAATTCATTAATAAAATGTGTCTCAAAATGGCATCGGCCTCACCTGCGCAGTAGCATCTATTGGCGATCGCCGATGGCTACTACTGTGCAGGCAATGGCGGAGCCATCTTGGAGAATGCAATTTTTTTTAATGAATATAGGTTTAGCATGAAATAAAATAATTATATGCACATTTTACATGCGATTATGCTGCAGCGCAGGCAACGGCACCAGAGCCTGCCTGCTGCAAGTGATTTTTTTCTTCTTTTCAATATATATAACTAGATGGTGGCCCAATTCTAACGCATCAGGTATTCTAGAATATGCATGTCCACGTAGTATATTGCCCAGCCACATAGTATATTGCCCAGCCATGTAGTATATTGCACAGCCACGTAGTATATTGCCCAGCTCACGTAGTATATTGCCCAGCCACGTGGTATATTGCCCAGCCACGTAGTATATTGCACAGCCACGTAGTATATTGCACAGCCCACGTAGTATATTGCCCAGCCACATAGTATATTGCCCAGCCACATAGTATATTGCCCAGCCACGTAATATATTGCCCAGCCACGTAATATATTGCCCAGCCACGTAGTATATTGACGAGTGACGTATTATATTGCCCAGCCACATAGTATATTGCCCAGCCACGTAATATATTGCCCAGCCACTTAGTATATTGCCCAGTGACGTAGTATATTGCGCAGCCACGTAGTATATTGGCCAGTTACGTAGTATATTGCCCAGTCACGTAGTATATTGCCCAGCCACGTAGTATATTGCCCAGACACGTAGTATATTGCCCAGCCACGTAGTATATTGCCCAGACACGTAGTATATTGCCCAGTGATGTAGTATATTGCCCAGCCATGTAGTATATTGCCCAGCCACGTAGTATATTGCCCAGCCACGTAATATATTGCCCAGCCACGTAGTATATTGCCCAGTGACATAGTATATTGCGCAGACACGAAGTATATTGGCCAGTTACATAGTATATTGCCCAGTCATGTAGTATATTGCCCAGCCACGTAGTATATTGCCCAGACACGTAGTATATTGCCCAGTGATGTAGTATATTGCCCAGCCACATAGTATATTGCCCAGCCACATAGTTTATTGCACAGCCCGCAAAGTATATTGCCCAGCCACGTAGTATATTGCCCAGACACATAGTATATTGCCCAGTGACGTAGTATATTGCCCAGCCACGTAGTATATTGCCCAGCCACGTAGTATATTGCCCAGTGACGTAGTATATTGCCCAGACACGTAGTATATTGCCCAGCCACGCAGTATATTGCCCAGACACGTAGTATATTGCCCAGTGATGTAGTATATTGCCCAGCCATGTAGTATATTGCCCAGTCACGTAGTATATTGCCCAGCCACGTAGTATATTGCCCAGTGACATAGTATATTGCGCAGCCACGTAGTATATTGGCCAGTTACATAGTATATTGCACAACCACGTAGTATATTGCCCAGCCACATAGTATATTGCACAGCCCACAAAGTATATTGCCCAGCCTCGTATTATATTGCCCAGACACGTAGTATATTGCCCAGTGACGTAGTATATTGCCCAGCCATGTAGTATATTGACCAGCCACGTAGTATATTGCACAGCCCACGTAGTATATTGCCCAGCCACGTAATATATTGCCCAGCCACGTAATATATTGCCCAGCCACGTAATATATTGCCCAGCCACGTAGTATATTGCCCAGTTATGTAGTATATTGCCTAGTGACGTAGTATATTGCCCAGCCACATAGTATATTGCCCAGCCACATAGTATATTGCCCAGCCACGTAGTATATTGCCCAGACACATAGTATATTGCCCAACCACGTAGTATATTGCCCAGACACGTAGTATATTGCCCAGTGATGTAGTATATTGCCCAGCCATGTAGTATATTGCCCAGCCACGTAGTATATTGCCCAGCCACGTAGTATATTGCCCAGCCACGTAATATATTGCCCAGCCACGTAGTATATTGCCCAGTGACATAGTATATTGCGCAGCCACGTAGTATATTGGCCAGTTACATAGTATATTGCCCAGTCATGTAGTATATTGCCCAGCCACGTAGTATATTGCCCAGACACATAGTATATTGCCCAGTGATGTAGTATATTGCCCAGCCACGTAGTATATTGCCCAGCCACGTAGTATATTGCCCAGCCACGTAGTATATTGCCCAGACACGTAGTATATTGCACAGCCATGTAGTATATTGCCCAGACACGTAGTATATTGCCCAGTGATGTAGTATATTGCCCAGCCACGTAGTATATTGCCCAGCCACATATATTATGTGGCTGGGCAATATACTACGTGGCTGGGCAATATACTATACTATACTATAATAATAATACTATAATATTGCCCAGCCACGTAGTATATTGCCTAGTTACGTAGTATATTGCCTAGTGACGTAGTATATTGCCCAGCCACGTAGTATATTGCCCAGCCACGTAGTATATTGCCCAGCCACGTAGTATATTGCCCAGCCACGTAATATATTGCGCAGCCACGTAGTATATTGCCCAGTGACGTAGTATATTGCGCAGCCACGTAGTATATTGCCCAGCCACGTAGTATATTGCCCAGACACGTAGTATATTGCCCAGTGACGTAGTATATTGGCCAGTTACATAGTATATTGCCCAGTCACATAGTATATTGCCCAGCCACGTGGTATATTGCCCAGACACGAAGTATATTGCCCAGACACGTAATATATTGCCCAGTGATGTAGTATATTGCCCAGCCATGTAGTATATTGCCCAGCCACGTAGTATATTGCCCAGCCACGTAATATATTGCCCAGCCACGTAGTATATTGCCCAGTCATGTAGTATATTGCCCAGCCACGTAGTATATTGCCCAGTTACATAGTATATTGCCTAGTGACGTAGTATATTGCGCAGTCACGTAGTATATTGGCCAGTTACGTAGTATATTGCCCAGTCACGTAATATATTGCCCAGTCACGTAATATATTGCCCAGTCACATAGTATATTGCCCAGTGACATAGTATATCGCACAGCAATGTAGTATACAGCACAGAGCCACGTAATATATTGGCCAGTAACGTAGTATATTGCCCAGTGACATAGTATATTGCACAGCAAAGTAGTATACAGCACAGAGCCACATAGTATATTGGCCAGTCACGTAGTATATTGCCCAGTTACGTAGTATATTACCCAGCCAGGTTTGTCACAGGTGAAAAAATGAAAAATAAACATATACTCACCTTTCCGAAGGCCCCTTGTAGTCCACGGCAGCTTCCGGTACCAGCGTTGGTATGGGCGCAGGACCTGTGATGACGTTGTGGTCACATGACCGTGACGTCATGGCAGGTTATTCTAGCGGAGGCGCGCAGGGCCTATGATGACGTCGCGGACACATGACCGTGATGTCATGGCAGGTCCTTGTCGCGCAGGCGCGCAAGGCCTGTGATGACGTCGCGGTCACATGACTGTGACATCATGGCAGGTCCTTCTGCCATACCATCTTTGCCAACGGAAACTGCAGCGGAAGATGGCGGCCGGCGAGAGCGGCTCAGCGGACTACAGAGGGTGACTATAGCAGGTTTATTTTTCTTTTATTATTTTTAACATTACATTTTTTGCTATTGATGCCGCATAGGCAGCGTCAATAGTAAAAAGTTGGGGACACACAGGGTTAATAGCGGCGGTAACGGAGTGCGTTACCCGCTGCATAACGCGGTCTGTTACCGCCGGCATTAACCCTGTGTTAGCGGTGACCGGAGGGGACTATGCGGGCGACAGGCACTGACTGCGGGGAGTAAGGAGCGGCCATTTTCTTCCGGACTGTGCCCGTCGCTGATTGGTCGCGGCAGCCATGACAGGCAGCTGGCGAGACCAATCAGCGAATGAATAACCCGTGATAAAAGGACAGACAGACAGACGGAAGTGACCCTTAGACAATTATATAGTAGATATTCATTATGTAAAATAGGGGGCAGGTCAGTGAGGGATCAGTGACCTATCAGAAGCCATACTGATGAATACCTAATCAGAGCACCACATGAAGACCCCCCACAAGACCCCCCAGAGCATGAGCATATCATTAATAGAGATGAGGGAATTTGATTGGGTCCCTGCTTATTCGGCAAGCTATAGCGCTTTCCGAATAAGCTGCAGAGGGAATCCGGCTTCCTGGAGCGCTCCTGCTGATTAGCTGTTCGGCCTTTGCAGTTTTTTCTTTCTTTTTTTAAACAATATACGATAAAATTAAAGGTGTATTTTTAACTTATAACTTGGCCCACAAAAACACAAGCCTTCATATAGCTATGTTGATGCAAAATTTAAAAAAAGTTATGGCTCTTGAGAGCATTGGCAGAAAAAAGGAAACACAAAAAAATAAAAATAGCCCAATATGAAGGACAGAAACTCTTATTATTGTTTAGGTGCTTTTTGTCAAATAAAACACGCTACCCTCCTGAAGTCATGTGTTGCTGATCCCTTCTTTTAGGTTCATTGGAAGAACAGTTTCGTAAAGCAACTCTTGAGGTGGATGTTTTGCAAGACCATCTTGGTAAGTCTCTGTGGACTTTCTGTTGTGTTCTCTTTATCTTCTGTACCGATAGCACACTTACCACGGTCACTCATGATCAACTAACACCTTCGGGATCAGCCATCTTTAGTGGTCTGTTAGGCCATCTAGTTCAAGTTCTAACTCCTACCTTGCTGGCGTGATACTATGTTTTGCAGAGCATTAGACCAGTGATCAGACTAATGTTTCTGATACTTCGACTAAAGAGCAAATGTGAACAATTCGTATGGGTACATAGAAGGTATTTTAGGTATAAATATTAGTAAATAAATTTGTACTCAAAGAATTAGACAAATGGGAGGTCATGCACTAAAAATCGTTCAGGGATCATATAGAAAAAGAGGTGCAAAGAAGGACCATATAGCAGGATAGTAATCAAATACACAGTAGGTCTTTATTAAACAAATTGAAAATACAGCTGGACCAAAGATTAAAAAGCACCAGTACCAGCAATTGGTACAATAGTAAATAAATATGAATTGCTTGACACGATGTGCAAATTGAGCAGAGAGTTGATTATATAAACATGCATAAGCAGAGGAGGGCAAGTGCAAATAGTACCAGACAGTGGTATTGCAGAAGATTAATGGACATCCTATACAGAATCAAACTTACTATGCACAGTATCTATGCTAGCAAAGTAGAAATAGAGGTAAAAGTGAAGCAATAACAGGTATTATCATAAGTTCAATTACCAGAGCTGGGAGTGTGCCAGGTCCCCTACACACGTTTCGACCCATGCCTTATTCAGGGAGAAGAGGTCATCCTGCTATATGGTGCTTTTTTGCTTCGACTAAGGGTTAGCTCACACTTTCGTGTAAAAATCAGCCCCATTCTCATCCAGGAGAGTGGGATGATTTTTTCTCACTTATCTGTGTGCTCTCCGTATACAATCTGTTTTTTTACTCAGCTGCTATTAATCTTTGAGAAGATAATTTACAGTTTTCTATACTACAGAATTGTAATTTTTCCGTAAATTCGGATGCCATATGGTCAGTATGGCATGTAATTTTTTTTCTCATGCTAAATACAGCTGAGAAGAAATGGGCAGATCAACACTGTCTCATTGAATAACATTAGTCCGAGTACAATCCGATTTTTTGGGGGATTGCACTCGTTCGGTTTAGAAGTGTGAGCAAAGTAAAAAAATTGCACTCATTACTTACATCAGAGCAGGAGGCAGAGGCTGCGGTCACTGTTACAGCCCCTGCCAGTCCCTAGTGACACCGCTCTGTTCCCTGCTTATAACAATTCATATAAGCAGACAACAAAGCGCACACTGGAAAGACTGCGCACATCGCACAGGGGAGACAGTACACGGGGAAACACAGCAGGGACAGCACTACCTCTTGAAACAAGCATCACTGATGACACTTTGTTTCAGGGAGGAGATAGAGGCTGTGACAGTGACCACAGCCACTGCCTCCTGCTTTGATGATGCTTTGTTTGAGTATCCAAGCATGCACTGGTATACTGAAACGAATTGTCATCACACAGGAAGTAGAGAAAAAAAATAGGGAACTTTTTAAACAAGTATGACATATTAGAAAATAGCCTATATAATAGAGTGGGGGAAACAAGTATTTGATCCCTTGCTGATTTCGCAAGTTTGCCCACTGACAAAAATATGAACAGTCTATAATTTTAAGGGTAGGTTAATTTTAACCTTGAGAGATAGAAATTAAAAATAAAATCCAGAAATCACATTGTATGAATTATATAGATTTATTTTCATTTTGCAGTGAGAAATAAGTATTTGATCCCCTATCAACCACTAAGAGTTCTGGCTCCTACAGACCAGTTAAACCAGTGTTCCCCAACTCGAGGCCTCAAGGCCCACCAACAGGTCATGTTTTCAGGATTTCCTTAGTATTGCCAGGTGATAATTGCATCACCTGCACAGGCAATAATTCCACCACCTGTGCAATACAAAGGAAATCCTGAAAACACGACCTGTTGGTAGGCCTTGAGG
This sequence comes from Ranitomeya imitator, assembly GCF_032444005.1. Lineage (NCBI taxonomy): Eukaryota > Metazoa > Chordata > Amphibia > Anura > Dendrobatidae > Ranitomeya > Ranitomeya imitator. The sequence goes on along the minus strand of NC_091291.1, from coordinate 74,044,987 downwards.
ACTGGAGTTGGGGAACACTGAGTTAGATGCTCCTAATCAACTTGTTACCTGCATTAAAGACAGCTGTCTTACATAGTCACCTTTATAAAAGACTCCTGTCCACAGACTCAATTAATCAGTCAGACTCTAACCTCTACAACTTGGGCAAGACCAAAGACCTTTATAAAGATGTCAGGAACAAGATCATAGACCTGCACAAAGCTGGAAAGGGCTAAAAACCATAAGTAAGATGCTGGGTGAGAAGGAGACAACTGTTGGTGCAATAGTAAGAAAATGGAAGAATTACAAAATGACTGTCAATCAACATCGATCTGGGGCACCATGCAAAATCTCACCTTGCGAGGTATCCTTGATAATGAGGAAGGTGAGAGGTCAGCCTAAAACTACACAGGGGGTGTTAGGAGTCGAGTTCCCATCGCTGTCCAGGGGGAATCTTGAACTATGTCCGCTGAGGTTTCCCATTCTGCATCAGCCGCAGTGGAACCTGTTCAGCGGAGACGTCGGTCCCAGCGTCTTGCTCAGTCTCACTCTGTGCAAAGGATTACTGCTGCTTTTCCAGCTTCTGCCATTGAAGCCAGTGCTGGGCAGCGGCGAGCAGACGCTTTTGGGACTAAGTCCTGCTTTTCCCCTTCTGAGCATGACCAGGGCAAGATCTCCTGTTGGAGATCGAGGGTCACATGCTCAGATACTGCAGCAGATCCCATTGGTCCTCCAGAAAGGTCATGAAGGTGCTCAAATTCTGTGGCAGCCTCCCATTGGTCCTTCTGGGAAGGTCCTGTACATGCTGCAGCTATAAAAGGTTTGCATGACTGCACGGCCATGCGCTAGTGTAAACTATGTATGTGTTCAGCACCAGTGTGGTCGTGTGTGTGCAGTCAGGGACCCGGCTGAAATAAGCCCCTAGAATGCTGGCACCTCCAGCGAGGAGTTTCATGTGTGTGGATTCAGGGCTGGCTAATAGCCATTAGAATTCTGGCTCCACCGGAAAGGAGTTGCGTGTTTGCATTTGACTGCATGACCTGTTATGATGTGGTGGTTTAGGAGCCACATGGAACGAGCTTTGAAGGAAGTGGTATCTGTACTGACCACAGTCCCTAAGCTCAACACAACACTAGAAGTAGCCGTGGGATGCTCCTAACTCTCCCTAGGCACCTCGTCACGGCCTAAGGGCTAACTACCCCTAAAGATAGAAGCAGGAAAACTATCTTGCCTCAGAGAAAATCCCCAAAGGATAGATTAGCCCCCCACAAATAATGACTGTGAGTGGAGAGGGAAAAGACATACACAGAATGAAACCAGAATGAGCACAGGAGGCCAGTCTAGCTAGATAGATAGGACAGGATGGAATACTGTGCGGTCAGTATAAAACACTACAAAAATCCACGCAGAGTTTACAAAAATCTCCACACCTGACTAAAGGTGTGGAGGGTAAATCTGCTTCCCAGAGCTGCCAGCAAGACAGAATTAATTCATACAGATAAGCTGGACAAACATAGAAAGCACAGAACGGAAAAGTCCACAATCTGTGGACAGAAAAGAGCAAGCAAGAACTTAGCTTTGCTGAACTGGTCAGGATAACAGGGAAATCCAAAGAGATGTGAATCCAACCAGTAACCATTTACAAGTGGCACTGGCTGAAGGAAAGAGCCAGGCAGAAATAGCCGAGCAGAAAAGACAATCAGTGGAAGCAGCTGAAGACAGCTAAATCCAAGGAGCAGCCATACCACTTGAAACCACAAGAGGGAGCCCAAGAGCAGAACTCACAAAAGTGCCACTTACAACCACCGGAGGGAGCCCAAGAGCGGAATTCACAACAATGACCACTGTTGGCTCTACTAAGTAGCTGTGTTTCCCTGTGAGCTAAACAGGGCACAGCGTTCTCTTTGCTAATGGACCCTGTGAAGTAACAGAGTTCGTTTATACTAATATACTTCACCGCCTTATTTAGCAGCAGGTTCTTTCCTGCACGGTGGATCCCAGATTGCGAACACACCTATTGCTACTAATAAATATATTCGGTGCGTTCCGCCAACCCTAACAGGGGGACTTGTTAATGATCTCAAGACAGCTGGGACCACACTCACCAAGAAAATCATTGGTAACACATTACGTCATAAAAGTTTAAAATCCTGCAGTGCCCGCAATGTCCTACTGCTCAAGAAGGCACATGTGCAGGTCCATCCCCAGAAACCTGGATGATTCTGCGAGTGATTGGGAGTGCTGCGGTCAGATGAGACAAAAATTGAGGTCTTTGGCATTAACTCAACTCGCCATGTTTGGTGGAAGAGAAATGCTGCCTATGACCCAAAGAACACTGTCCCCACTGTCAAGCATGGAGGTGGAAACATTATGTTTTGGGGTGCTTCTCTGCTAAGGGCACAGGGCTACTTCACAGCATCAATGGGAGAATGGATGGAGCCATGTACCGTACAATCCTTAGCGACAACCTCCTTCCCTCCGCCAGGACATTAAAAATGGGTCTTGGCTGGGTCTTCCAGCAAGACAATGACCCAAAACATACAGCCAAGGCAACAAAGAAGTGGCTGAAAAAGAAGCACATTAAGGTCATGGAGTGGCCTAGCCAGTCTTCAGATCTGTATCCCATAGAAAACTTATGGAGGGCGTTGAAGCTCCAAGTTGCCAAGCGACAGCCTCAAAATCTTAATGATTTAGAGATGATCTGCAAAGAGGAGTGGACCAAAATTGCTCCTGACATGTGCGCAAACCTCAGCATCAACTACAAAAACGTCTGATTGCTGTGCTTGCCAACAAGCATTTTTTCCACCAAGTATTAAGTCTTGTTTGCCAGAGGGATCAAATACTTATTTCTCACAGCAAAATGCAAATAAATGTATATAATTTATACAATGTGATTTTCTGAATTTTATTTTTTATATTCTGTCTCTCAGTGTTAAAATTAACCTACCCTTAATGGGACTCTGTCACCTGAATTTGGAGGGAACAATTTTCAGCCATAGAGGCGGGGTTTTCAGGTGTTTGATTCACCCTTTCCTTACCCGCTGGCTGCATGCTGGCTGCAATATTGGATTGAAGTTCATTCTCTGTCCTCCGTAGTACATGCCTGCACAAGGCAATCTTGCCATGCGCAGGCGTGTACTATGGAGGACAGAGAATGAACTTCAATCCAATATTGCAGCCAGCATACAGCCAGCGGGTAAGGAAAGGGTGAATCAAACACCCAAAAACCCCGCCCCTATGGCTGAAGATAGTTCCCTCCAAATTCAGGTGACAGGGTCCCTTTAAAATTATAGACTGTTCATGTCTTTCTTTGTCAGTGGGCAAACTTATATCATTTATAGTTGGTAAATGTACAACTTATTGAATCCCCTTAATGATGAATTCTTCCTTACAATTGCTTCCCAACAAAGCAAGTAGAGCAGCACAACCTGCAGTACAAAGCGTAAGGCCTCATGTAAAGTAATTGCTAACTACTTGCATCAGTTTATGGTATAATTTGATCAATTTGTGGTATTTTGATTGCTTATTAACATTCACGGTCTGCCATTGGAACCACGTGTGTTAATAGTCTAAATCATTAGCATTACAGAGGCAAGTGACACGGCAGGCTCAACAGCGCAAATATGAAATACATGGGAAACTCCAAGAATTGCATGAAGATATACAAGATGAAAGAGATGAAAAACAGGCCATATATAATGGTATGAGCTGGTGAAAGAAACTGGGTGGAAGTGCAGGTAGTAATTTCAACTGTTGTAATCTTAGAATGTCTTTTATCTGAAACTAGCTGCACAACACCTCGTCTATTAACACCTATCTATCATTAGTTTCTACAAGCAAATACGATGATTTTATTCTAAGTTTCTTGTAGTCTACATGCCCATTTACAAGGACAGATAATCTGCAAATAAGCATTCATAAGAACGCTCAATCACGATCAGTGATCAATGTAAAGGCGCTTCCGATCAGCTAAAGAAAGAGCAAAAGACTCCAAAACTGATTGGATTAAATGATAGTTGTAGACAATTCTTCATCTGATAACTGATGCATGGGTGGCAAAACAATCATTTAAAAGCGACCCTCCGTCCTGAGACTGAATGATGACTTCTTTCATTGCTCATCTATAATAGTCCTACTTCGTTCCCTCCGTTTGCCTCATAATTCCTCTTCTGTTGATACTCCTCTTGGTATCTATTATGTACTGTGTTTTTGTTACGCTGTAATGTCTATTGTCTGTACAAATCCCCTCTATAATTTGTAAAACGCTGCGGAATATGTTGGCGCTATATAAATAAAATTATTATTATTATTATATTGGCATTCCGTACCTTCTGCTTCCAGGATGGCCATCACAGTGGTATAATTAGCTGAGTGCTCCCCAAGGCCAATGTGTGAGCCATCATGGAGGCATTAGGAACAGAGTAGTGATGAGCGAATATACTCGTTACTCGAGATTTCCCGAGCACGCTCGGGGGTCCTCCGAATATTTTTTAGTGCTCTGAAATTTAGTTTCTTGCCGCAGCTGAATTATTTACATCTGTTAGCCAGGCTGAGTACATGTGGGGATTCCCTAGCAACCAGGCAACCCCCACATGTACTTATGCTGGCTAACAGATGTAAATCATTCAGCTGCGGCAAGAAAAACTAAATCTCCAAGCACTAAAAAATACTCAGAGGACCCCGAGCATGCTCGAGAAATCTCGAGTAACGAGTATATTCACTAATCACTAGAACAGGGCGTTGATCTGAGCAGATGTAGCGGGAGGCAAATGGTGAGTACCAGGTAGTGTGACTACACATGAGCAATGTATGGTCACATTTTAGTCCCAGAGTGGTGGATTGTTTTGATTATTGTTCTTTCTCCACACCATATACAGTATATCTGCCCATGTGAATGGGCTATAAATGAGCGATCATCAATCAGAAATACACACTTCAACATATACAGTGGGTACGGATAGTATTCAGACTCCTTTAAATTTTTCACTCTTTGTTTCATTGCAGCCATTTGGTAAATTCAAAAAAGTTCATTTTTTTCAGGTTAATGTAAACTCTGCACCCCATCTTGACTGAAAAAAACAGAAATGTAGACATTTTTGCGAATTTTATAAAAAAGCAAAACTTAAATATCACATGGTCATAAGTATTCAGACCCTTTGCTCAAACACTCATATTTAAGTCACATGCTATCCATTTACTTGTGATCCTACTTGAGATGGTTCTACTCCTTCACTGGAGGCCAGCTGTGTTTAATTAAACTGATAGGACTTGATTTGGAAAGGTACACACCTGTCTATATAAGACCTCACAGCGCATGTCAGACCAAATGAGAATCATGAGGTCAAAGGAACTGGCCAAGGAGCTCAGAGACAGAATTGTGGCAAGGCACAGATCTGGCCAAGGTTACAACAGAATTTCTGCAGTACTCAAGGTTCCTAAGAGCACAGTGGCCTCCATAATCCTTAAATGGAAGAAGTTTGGGACCACCAGAAGTCTTCCTAGACCTGGCTGTCCAGCCAAACTGAGCAATCGTGGGAGAAGAGCCTTAGTGAGAGAGGTAAAGAAGAACCCCAAGATCACTGTGGCTGAGCTCCAGAGATGCAGTAGGGAGATGGGAGAAAGTTCCACAAAGTCATCACTGCAGTCCTCCACCAGTCAGGCTTTTATGGCATAGTGGTCTGCAATTCCTGACCTCCTTCTCTCCTCCATGCTTATTTGCTCCTCACCCAATCGCCTCCAAGACTTCTCCCGAATATCCCCCATCCTCTGGAATCATGTTCCCCAACACGTCCGGTTATCCACCACATTTGGATCCTCAAAAGTATCCTGAAAACCCACCTCTTCAAAGAAGCTTACAGCCTGTAATGACCAAACGGCCACCTCAACACTATCGGAGCTACTGCAATCCCCGACCTACTGTCTCCTTCCCCATAACCCTATAGAATGTAAGCCCGAAAGGGCAGGGTCCTCTTCCCTCTTTACCAATCTGTCATTGTTAGTTTGTTTACTGTAAGTGATATTTGTATTTTGATGTAACCCCTTCTCATGTACAGCACCATGGAATTAATGGTGCTATATAAATAATAATAATAGTGGCCCAACGGAAGTCTCTCCTCAGTGCAAGACATTTGAAAGCCCGCATACAGTTTGCTAAAAAACACACGAAGGACTCCCAGACTATGAGAAATAAGATTCCCTGGTCTGATGAGATGAAGATAGACCTTTTTGATGATAATTTTAAGCAGTATGTTTGGAGAAACCAGGCACTGCTCATCACCTGCCCAATACAATCCCAACAGTGAGACATGGTGGCAGCATCATGCTATGGGGGTGTCTTTCAGCTACTGCAATCCCCGACCTACTGTCTCCTTCCCCATAACCCTATAGAATGTAAGCCCGAAAGGGCAGGGTCCTCTTCCCTCTTTACCAATCTGTCATTGTTAGTTTGTTTACTATAAGTGATATTTGTATTTTGATGTAACCCCTTCTCATGTACAGCACCATGGAATTAATGGTGCTATATAAATAATAATAATAGTGGCCCAACGGAAGTCTCTCCTCAGTGCAAGACATTTGAAAGCCCGCATACAGTTTGCTAAAAAACACAAGAAGGACTCCCAGACTATGAGAAATAAGATTCCCTGGTCTGATGAGATGAAGATAGACCTTTTTGATGATAATTTTAAGCAGTATGTTTGGAGAAACCAGGCACTGCTCATCACCTGCCCAATACAATCCCAACAGTGAGGCATGGTGGCAGCATCATGCTATGGGGGTGTTTTTCAGCTGCAGGGACAGGACAACTGCTTTTCATTGAAGGAAATATGAATGCGGCCAAGTTCAGAGATATCCTGGATGAAAACCTTTTCCAGCGTGCTCTGGACCTCAGACTTGGCTGAAGTTTCACCTTCCAACAAGACAATGACCCTAAGCACACAGCTAAAATAACAAAGAAGTGGCTTCAGAACAACTCTGTGACCATTCTTGACTGGCCCACCCAGAGCCCGGACCCAAACCCAATTGAGTATCTCTGGAGAGACCTGAAAATGGCTGTCCATCAATATTCACCATCCAACCTGACGGGACTGGAGACGACCAGCAAGGCAAAGTGGCAGAGGATCCCCAAATCCAGGTGTGAAAAACTTGTTGCATCATTCCCAAGAGGACTCATGGCTGTACTAGATCAAAACGGTGCTTCTACTCATTACTGCGTAAAAGGTCTGAATACTTATCACCATGTGATATTTATTTTTTTAATTTAATACATTTGTAAAAATTACAAAATTTCTGGGGGGTTTTTCAGTAAAGATGGGGTGCAGAGTGTACATTAATGAGAAAAAAATGAACTTTTTGAATTTACCAACTGGCTGCAACGAAACAAAGAGTAAAAAATTAAAGGAGTATGAATACTTTCCGTACCCACTGTACATGTTAAAACAAGCTCCCAGAGGCTGATACTGTGCACATAGAGATATGGAAAATCTATAGGTAGATAGACCAAATTTATATCAGAAGGATACTCCATTGTCATATGTCTGTGTAATACAAGCATTGCGTTATACATCTAAAATAGAAGGAGTGTTTAGCTTACTGAACACTAAATTCTGAAGTCATAGGTAGCTATGAGTCAATACTGTAGCTATATGTTCCTTCAATTACGATTCAATTCGATTACTGCAACATTTTTTCAAACTGAGTGTTTTTGGTTTTACTATTCTCTTTTGTGTCTTCAGGTTTCTTGGTGGTGTGTGAACATGATCATACAGACTTGTTCACTGTGCAAGTAGCCCATGTGTTCCTGTTTCCATAATTGTTCTCTTGTGTCTACAAGACTGGGGAGTTCCACCACTCCTCTTGGGCTATCTGCACAAAAGCGTTCTACCCTGTATGCACACATGGATTTTTCCTCTCTGAACCCTGTTCACACAGGTTATATACAGATGATCAGGTTTTTAAATACATCAGATAGGGATTGCATACATTAGTTAGGACTGCTCTGATAAGGGTATACCGTGAAGATTGGTAGAGCAGCTTAGTATACATTTTTGGCAAAAAACGTACCAACCAAATACCCTGTTTTTTACATCTTTTACTAGCACTTGCGGATTACTGCAACATTTTTTCAAACTGAGTGTTTTTGGTTTTACTATTCTCTTTTGTGTCTTCAGGTTTCTTGGTGGTGTGTGAACATGATCATACAGACTTGTTCACTGTGCAAGTAGCCCATGTGTTCCTGTCTCCATAATTGTTCTCTTGTGTCTACAAGACTGGGGAGTTCCACCACTCCTCTTGGGCTATCTGCACAAAAGCGTTCTACCCTGTATGCACACATGGATTTTTCCTCTCTGAACCCTGTTCACACAGGTTATATACAGATGATCAGGTTTTTAAATACATCAGATAGGGATTGCATACATTAGTTAGGACTGCTCTGATAAGGGTATACCGTGAAGATTGGTAGAGCAGCTTAGTATACATTTTTTGCAAAAAACGTATCAACCAAATACCCTGTTTTTTACATCTTTTACTAGCACTTGCGGATTACTGCAACATTTTTTCAAACTGAGTGTTTTTGGTTTTACTATTCTCTTTTGTGTCTTCATGTTCCTTCAATTGTATATAGAGGCACAAACAGTACTAGATGACTTACATCTCAGAAAACCGGTGACATGCAGCATCATGTATTGTAGTGCTACCTCCTACAGGGGACACTTGAGCACCAGTGTTCTTCCTCTTGGAGGGAAGATAATTTACATTACTTTCCTATAGCTACTCCATCTGCCATGGTATAAAGACTATGCACTCTAATATCGCACCCATACATGTTATGTGGGGGAACATTGACATCTAATATTCAGAGAGCTTTTCACATTGTTTGTTGCACCACAGAAATGACACGGCAGCATCAAGATTTGGAGCAGCGGAACTCAGCCCTTATACAGCACTTGGAGGAAGAGGTAGCAGAACTAAATCTGCAGTTAAGTGAGTATACTTCTCATGTACAGAGGTGAATTTTGACTACATATGCAGTTAGGTCCAGAAATATTTGAACAGTGATTGAATCTCTGTGATTTGGGCTCTGCATGCCACTATGATTTGAAATGAAACAAACTGAGATGCAATTGAAGTAAAGACTTTCAGGTGTTCGTCCTTTATAGTCGAATATGACCATGACTTCAGGCTTAGAACGGAGTTAGTAGTTATGGGTCCGGAGGTGGCTGTTGAGTCCAATCCAGGCCCTGAAGGTTTGCCCACATACTTGACGTAAGGAAGCAGATGTGGTCAGTACACCAGATTCTACTTGTGCCTTGCAGACAGCGCGCTTTCTTTTTGTGTCAAAGATTTTCCTATCTTCTGCTGCACGTGCTCCTGAGGTGATCCTGCCCCACCAACCTAGACGATCCAGGGCAAGCTGTTCCCATTCATTGGTGTTGACTTCCAGGTTTTTGAGAGACACCTTAAGGCAGTCTTTATAGCGCTTCTTGTGCTCACTAACTGCTCACTTTCCTTGGCACAGTTCTCCGTACAGCAGTTGTTTTGGTAGTTGGCTGTCAGGCATTCTAAACACGTATCCAGCCCACCTAATGTGGAGGAGTCTGCAGCGGCAACTCATGTGGAAATGATTAAGCTGTTTGGCATGCCGGCTGTACACTGTCCAGGTCTCGCTAGCATAGAGAAGTGTGGTGAGGACCACCGCGCAATAGACCTTCAGCTTGGTGGTAAGGCTGAGTCCCCTTCGCTCCCAGACGTTCTTATGCAGTCTCCCGAAGGCAGCACTGGCTTTGGCAATTCTGTTATTAACCTCAGCATCTATGGTTACTTCACGGGAAAGTGTGCTGCCTAAGTAGGTGAAGTTATCAACTGCTTTGAGTTTTTTTTCCTTCACCATGATACGTGGCTCCTTTGTTTAGTTTTCCTGGAACCGGTTGATACATGACTTCGGTTTTTCCAATGTTGATCTCGAGACCAAAACTGTGGTAAGCTTGCGAAAAACAGTCCATTTCATGCTGCATCTGCTGTTCCGTGCTAGCATTAAGTGCACAGTCCTCAGCAAATAGTAATTCACGGATAACAGTCTCATGCACTTTCGTAACCACCTTCAGGCGTTTTGGGTTGAATAGCTTGCCATCAGTCCTGTACCTAAACTGGATTCCAGCTTCACAGTTGTTAAAAGGCATCACTTAACATTGTAGAGAATAGCATACAGCCTTGTTTTACACCGTTTGTTAGTGGGAAAGCCTCAGATTCGTCTTTATCGTTCAGAACCTTCATCATCATGCCATCATGGAACTGCCGGACGATTGAGATGAACTTGCTCGGGCAGCCGAATATTGCCATGATCTTCCACAGGCCGTCTCTACTGACTGTGTCGAAAGCCTTGGTCAAATCAACAAAAGTTACATAAAGGTCACGGTGTTGCTCCTGGCACTTTTCCTGAAGTTGACATGCTGAAAAGACCATATCTACTGTTCCACGTTTAGCAACGAAACAGAGGCGTAGCTAGAGCTTTTGCCGCCCGGGGCTGTTCCCGAGTTTGGCGCCCCCCCCCCCCTCCCCCGGCTCAATACACACAAAGGTTACCAAAAATGGTTTTCCTGTTTTGTAGAACTTAAACTGGGCCTAATGGTGTCACCCCCACATGCCAAACCTGTGACTTAATACCACCACACCGTGACCAGACCACATAGTGACCGAATAATACTACATACAAGGGACAAATACCACAACACCATTTCCAGACCACATATTACCACCACATAGTGACTGAATACTACAATACTGATCAGTAATAAAAAAAAAAAAACACAATACTATCACTATAAGTGCCAGTATTCACAGGAGATCTGTACTTAGTATGCAGTGTCTGTGTAGAGGTAATACAGAGATCACTGGTGACATTGTACACAGGACCGCTGTATATAGTATACAGTGTATAGTGTCAGTGTATAGGTAACACTGACTCACCAGTGACGTCTCTAGGTGAAGTCCTTCATCTTTCATCCAGCACAGACAGCCATCATTCCTTCCAGCCAGGACTCGTTTCTGCAGGAAATAACACAGTAATCTCGAGCTCCGCTTGCAGAACACATTACTTAATTTTTCACAACTTCTACATTACACCACATGAAGACAAAAAGGCGATATAGTGTCACTCTGCACAATAACAGTACCGCCCCCCCATTTAAAACAGTATACTCAAAAAATAAAATAAATACATCACTGCAGTAATAATATCCCTTAATTAGCCCCTATGGTAACACTATTCCCCACCCTGGCCCCGTTTATCTCATTCCTGGCTCCAGCCATATGTTCTCGTATCCTGCCCTCATGACTATCCATTCTACACCATATGATCTCCCCATCCTGCCCCATATGATCTCCCCATCCTGCCCCACCAGCCTCCATCGTATCCGTCCTGCCCCATGATCCAATCCTGCCCCGTGTCTCCAATCATGCCCCATGTCTCCAATCATGCCCCAAGTCCTGCCCCCAGTGTGTCCAGCAATCTGCCCCAGTGTGTCCAGCATATTACCCCCATGTTGTCCAGCAATCTGCCCCAGTGTGTCCAGCATATTACCCCCATTGTGTCCAGCATATTACCCCCAGTGTGTCCAGCATATTACCCCCAGTGTGTCCAGCAATCTGCCCCAGTGTGTCCAGCAATCTGCCCCATGGTCTCCTGTATTGCCCCAGTGTGTCCAGCATTCTGCCCCATGGTCTCCAGTATTGCCCCAGTGTGTCCAGCATTCTGCCCCATGGTCTTCAGTATTGCCCCAGTGTGTCCAGCAATCTGCCCCATGGTCTCCAGTATTGCCCCGGTGTGTCCAGCATTCTGCCCCATGGTCTCCAGTATTGCCCCAGTGTGTCCAGCAATCTGCCCCATGGTCTCCAGTATTGCCCCGGTGTGTCCAGCATTCTGCCCCATGGTCTCCAGTATTGCCCCAGTGTGTCCAGCATTCTGCCCCATGGTCTCCAGTATTGCCCCAGTGTGTCCAGCAATCTGCCCCATGGTCTCCAGTATTGCCCCAGTGTGTCCAGCAATCTGCCCCATGGTCTCCAGTATTGCCCCAGTGTGTCCAGCAATCTGCCCCATGGTCTCCAGTATTGCCCCAGTGTGTCCAGCAATCTGCCCCATGGTCTCCAGTATTGCCCCGGTGTGTCCAGCAATCTGCCCAATGGTCTCCAGCATTGCCCCCAGAGTCAGACATAAAGAAAAAAAAAAAGTAAAATCCTCACCTCTCCCGTTCCTAGTGCAGGTCCGGTGCAGTCAGCGTCTCTCCGGCTCTGCGACGCTCAGGATAGAGAGGCAGAGCGGCGCGCACAGTAGTGACGTCATCGCGCCCTCTGCTCTGAGACGTCGCAGAGTCAGAGGACGCTGTAGCTGCCGGCGCCGCAGGAACCAGGAGAGGTGAGTATAGAGCGGGGGGCGGGGGCCCAGGGGCGGGGGGAGCCTGGTCGTGGCGGCGGACGGCGCCGCCCGAAGATTTAAAGGGGCGTCTTTTTTTTTTTTTTTCCTTTCTCCTGCAGCGCCGGCCGCCCCCCGCATTGTGCTGCCCGGGGCGGGCGGACCGCCCCCCCCGCACCCCTCTTCCTACGCCACTGCACGGAAACCACACTGGCTTTCGGGTAATATGCCTTGCTCAAGGTGATGTAAAAGGCGGTTGAGCACGAGACAAGCCAATATCTTGCATGCAGTGGACAGAAGGGAGATGCCTCGATGGTTGTCACAAGATTGGCGATTACCTTTCCTCTTGTATATGTGAATTATGCTGGCATCTTTCATCTCATCTGTTGCGGAACCTGTTCCTTTTTCCACATATACTGGAATAGTTTGGTCACCGTTTGCATTAGAGCAGGGCCGCCAGCTTTATATACCTCAGCAGGTATAGCATCATTTCCGGGTGCTTTTCCACAAGAAAGTTGTTTTACTGCTTTTCTGACTTCAGCTCCACTTGGAAGAACTTCAAGGTCCTTGTTGATTTCTACCTGGAGCAAGCAAGCAATAGCCTCATTATTGATATTGGCAGGGCGATTAAGAATATTATTAAAGTTATTATTAAAGTTCTCAGCCCACCGTTCCAGAATTTGTTTATTTTCTGTCAGTAGCTTAGTTCCATCTGCGTTAAGCAGAGATGAAGAGCTTGATGACTGGGGTCCATATACAGCTTTGAGCACATCGTAGAAGCGTTTCTGGTCATGGGTATCTGCATAGCCCAGAATTTCATTGGCCGAACCAGTCTTGATTATTTCTGGCTGCTGATCCGAGATGCTCCAGAGCAGTATTATAAACAGCATCTCTCAGAATTGTCCACTGTTCCTCAATGCCAATCTCCTCTGCCTACAGTATATTTAACAGTCTGCCATCAAGGTCATTGGCAAATTCCCTTGCAATTCTTTTATTTTGCAGCTTATAGATATTCAGCCTCTTTGTCATTTTCTGCCATTGGGGTCTCCTCATAGGCAGGATGCGGAGCCTGCACTTAGACACAATGAGGCGATGGTCAGTCCAGCAGTCTGCACCACACATGGCCCTCGTCACTCTAAAGTCCATCTCATCCCTTTTCCTGTCAATGATGTAGTCAATGAGATGCCAATGCCTCGAGCGTGGGTGCATCCATGATGTCTTCTTGCGTGTGGTTAAGCGGAATAAAGTGTTGGTGATGACAAGGTCATGTGTGGCACACATCTTGAGGAGCAGCAGGACATTACTGTTACACTTGCCAGTGCCATATCTCCCAATGACCCCTTCCCAGTTTTGATGGTCTGTTCCCACTCTGGCATTAAAGTCTCCAAGTATAATGAGCTTGCTCCCGAGCAACCAATGCCGTTCTTCTCTCTGGTCTGTCTGTCTTAGTATTATCCAGCAGAGTTCTCACATTCCATGTGCCAAGGTTGAGTACCATCATTTTCTTTTTCTTTATTGTGTTGACTGCTGGGAAACCCGCCTGCTGCGGTAGGCTGGCCAGGTGAAATGAAGCAGACTATGTTTGAGGCACCTTTTCTAGCCCAGTCCTCAATTGAGGTGAGCAGAGTGATCCTGAACAGGACTGCTCAGACACCCAGGAGGCTGCCGAACTCCACTACTGCTTTGGTCCAGTGGGGAGCTGTTGTGAATTCCGCTCTTGTGCTCCCTCCGGTGGTTTTAAGTGGAATGGCTGCTCCTTGGATTTAGCAGTCTGCAGCTGCATCCACTGATTGTCTCTCTGCTCGGCTATTTATGCCTGGCTCTTCTTTTCAGCCAGTGCCACTTGTCAATGGTTCCTGGTTGGATTCACATCTCTCTTGGATTTCCCTGATATCCTGACCAGTTCAGCAAAGATAAGTCCTTTCTTTGCTCTTTTCTGCCCACATGTTGTGGACTTATTCGTTCTGTGCATTCTATGTTTTCTCCAGCTTGTCAGTATGGATTAATTCAGTTAAGCTGGAAGCTCTGGGAAGCAGATTTACCCTCCACACCTTTAGTCAGGTGTGGAGATTTTTGTAAACTCTGTGTGGATTTTTGTAGTTTTTAATACTGACCGCACAGTATTCCGTCCTGTCCTATCTATCTAGCTAGACTGGCCTTCTGTGCTACATCCTGGTTTCATTCTACGTATGTCTTTTCCCTCTCCACTCACAGTCATTACTTGTGGGGGGCTATCTATCCTTTGGGGATTTTCTCTGAGGCAAGATAGTTTTCCTGTTTCTATCTTTAGGGGTAGTTAGTTCTCAGGCTGTGACGAGGTGCCTAGGGAGTGACAGGAGCATCCCACGGCTACTTCTAGTGTTGTGTCGAGCTTAGGGACTGCGGTCAGTACAGATACCACCTCCTTCAGAGCTCGTTCCATGTTGCTCCTAAACCACCAGATCATAACAGGGAGCGACCATATGGCCTGGTGTTGTGAATTCTGTTGGCAAGCTCCCTCCTGTGGTCATGAATGGTACTTCGGCTGGTTCTGTCCATGGGCTTCCTCTGGTGGTTGTGAGTGGAGCTGCGGCTTCTGAGTTTCCTTCCACAGGTGACGAGGTTAATTCGTTAGCTGGCTGCTCTATTTAACTCCACTTAGATCATTGCTCCATGCCACCTGTCAATGTTCCAGTATTGGTCTAGTTCTCTCCTGGATCGTTCTTGTGACCTGTCTTCCCAGCAGAAGCTAAGTTCCTGCTTGTTTTTCTCTGGTTTGCTATTTTTCTGTCCAGCTTGCTATTTTGATTTTTTGTCTTGCTTGCTGGAAGCTCTGGGACGCAGAGGGAGCGCCTCCGCACCGTGAGTCGGTGCGGAGGGTCTTTTTGCGCCCTCTGCGTGGTCTTTTTGTAGTTTTTTTGTGCTGACCGCAAAGTTACCTTTCCTATCCTCTGTCTGTTCAGTAAGTCGGGCCTCACTTTGCTAAATTTATTTCATCTCTGTGTTTGTAATTTTCATCTTTACTCACAGTCATTATATGTGGGGGGCTGCCTTTTCCTTTGGGGAATTTCTCTGAGGCAAGGTAGGCTTTATTTTTCTATCTCTAGGGCTAGCTAGTTTCTTAGGCTGTGTCGAGTTGCATAGGGAGCGTTAGGAGCAATCCACGGCTATTTCTAGTGTGTGTGATAGGATTAGGGATTGCGGTCAGCAGAGTTCCCACGTCCCAGAGCTCGTCCTATATTATCAGTAACTATCAGGTCATTCCGTGTGCTCTTAACCACCAGGTCCATTATTGTCCTTACCACCAGGTCGTAACAGTACAGGTGGCCCAAAGTATTAATGCATCTCAAAAGAGGGATAAGAGAAGTTCTGAGACCATTTTTTTTTCTTTGCAGTGTGTTTTGTCTCTCTTTTCCCCTTTACATCTGGGTGGTTCAGGATACAGATGTAGATATGGACATTCAAGGTCTGTCCTCTTGTATGGATAATCTCACTGCAAGGGTACAAAACATTCAAGATTTTGTGGTTCAGAATCCGATGTTAGAGCCTAGGATTCCAATTCCTGATTTGTTTTTTGGGGATAGATCTAAGTTTCTGAATTTCAAAAATAATTGTAAATTGTTTCTTGCTTTGAAACCTCGCTCCTCAGGTGACCCTGTCCAACAAGTGAAAATCATTATTTCTTTGTTACGTGGCGACCCTCAAGACTGGGCATTTTCCCTTGCGCCAGGAGATCCGGCATTGCGTGATGTTGATGCATTTTTTCTGGCGCTCGGATTGCTTTATGATGAACCTAATTCAGTGGATCAGGCAGAGAAAATCTTGCTGGCTCTGTGTCAGGGTCAGGATGAGGTAGAAATATATTGTCAGAAGTTTAGGAAGTGGTCTGTACTCACTCAGTGGAATGAATGTGCCCTGGCAGCAATTTTCAGAAAGGGTCTCTCTGAAGCCCTTAAGGATTTCATGGTGGGAATTCCCATGCCTGCTGGTCTGAATGAGTCTATGTCTTTGGCCATTCAGATCGATCGACGCTTGCGTGAGCGTAAAGCTGTGCACCATTTGGCGGTATTATCTGAGCATAGACCTGAGCCTATGCAATGTGATAGGACTTTGACCAGAGCTGAACGGCAAGAACACAGACGTCGGAATGGGCTGTGTTTTTACTGTGGTGATTCCACTCATGCTATCTCCGATTGTCCTAAGCGTACTAAGCGTTTCGCTAGGTCTGCTACCATTGGTACGGTACAGTCGAAATTTTTTTTGTCCGTTACTCTGATTTGCTGTTTGTCATCCTATTAGAATGTAAGCCCGCAAGGGCAGGGTCCTCGCCCCTCTGTATCAGTCCGTCATTGTTAGTTTGTTTACTGTATGTGATATTTGTAACTTGTATGTAACCCCTTCTCATGTACAGCACCATGGAATCAATGGTGCTATATAAATAATAATAATAATAATAATAATTCTGTTATGGCATTTGTGGATTCAGGCGCTGCCCTGAATTTGATGAACTTGGAGTTTGCTAGGCGCTGTGGTTTTTTCTTCGAGCCCTTGCAGTATCCTATTCCATTGAGAGGAATTGATGCTACGCCTTTGGCCAAGAATAAGCCTCAGTACTGGACCCAATTGACCATGTGCATGGCTCCTGCACATCAGGAGGATATTCGCTTTTTGGTGTTGCATAATCTGCATGATGTGGTCGTTTTGGGGTTGCCATGGCTACAGGTCCATAATCCAGTATTGGATTGGAAATCTATGTCTGTGTCCAGCTGGGGTTGTCAGGGAGTACATGGTGATGTTCCATTTCTGTCTATTTAGTCATCCACCCCTTCTGAAGTCCCGGAGTTTTTGTCGGATTACCGGGATGTATTTGATGAGCCCAAATCCAGTGCCCTACCTCCTCATAGGGATTGTGATTGTGCTATCAATTTGATTCCTGGTAGTAAGTTTCCTAAGGGCCGACTGTTCAATTTATCTGTGCCAGAGCACGCCGCTATGCGGAGTTATGTAAAGGAATCCTTGGAGAAGGGTCATATTCGCCCGTCGTCGTCACCATTGGGAGCAGGGTTCTTTTTTGTGGCCAAGAAGGATGCTTCTTTGAGACCTTGTATTTATTACCGCCTTCTTAATAAGATCACAGTCAAATTTCAGTACCCTTTGCCGCTGCTGTCGGATTTATTTGCTCTGATTAAGGGGGCTAGTTGGTTCACCAAGATAGATCTTCGTGGTGCGTATAATCTTGTGCGTATTAAACAGGGTGATGAATGGAAAACAGCATTTAATACGCCCGAGGGCCATTTTGAGTACCTGGTTATGCCATTCGGGCTTTCCAATGCTCCATCAGTATTTCAGTTCTTTATGCATGACATCTTCCGAGAGTACCTGGATAAATTCCTGATTGTATATTTGGATGATATTTTGGTCTTCTCGGATGATTGGGAGTCTCACGTGAAGCAGGTCAGAATGGTGTTCCAGGTCCTTCGTGCGAATTCTTTGTTTGTGAAGGGGTCAAAGTGTCTCTTTGGAGTTCAGAAGGTTTCATTTTTGGGTTTCATTTTTTCCCCTTCTACTATCGAGATGGACCCTGTTAAAGTCCAAGCCATTTATGATTGGACTCAGCCGACATCTGTGAAGCGTCTGCAAAAGTTCCTGGGCTTTGCTAATTTGTATCGTCGCTTCATCAGTAATTTTTATAGTGTTGCTAAACCGTTGACTGATTTGACCAAGAAGGGTGCTGATGTGGTCAATTGGTCTTCTGCGGCTGTGGAAGCTTTTCAGGAGTTGAAGCGTCGTTTTTCTTCTGCCCCTGTGTTGTGCCAGCCAGATGTTTCGCTTCCATTTCAGGTCGAGGTTGATGCTTCTGAGATTGGAGCAGGGGCTGTTTTGTTGCAAAGAAGTTCTGATGGCTCGGTGATGAAACCATGTGCCTTCTTTTCTAGAAAGTTTTCGCCTGCTGAGCGCAATTATGATGTTGGCAATCGAGAGTTGTTGGCCATGAAGTGGGCATTCGAGGAGTGGCGGCATTGGCTTGAAGCAGCCAAGCATCGCGTGGTGGTCTTGACGGATCACAAGAATTTGACTTATCTCGAGTCTGCCAAACGGTTGAATCCTAGACAGGCTCGTTGGTCGCTATTTTTCTCCCATTTTGATTTTGTGGTTTCGTACCTTCCAGGCTCTAAGAATGTGAAGGCTGATGCCCTGTCAAGGAGTTTTGTGCCCGAATCTCCGGGTGTTCCTGAGCCGGCGGGTATTCTCAAGGAGGGGGTGATTTTGTCTGCCATCTCCCCTGATTTGCGGCGGGTGCTGCAAAAATTTCAGGCTGATAGACCTGACCGTTGCCCAGCGGAGAAACTGTTTGTCCCTGATAAATGGACTAGTAGAGTTATCTCTGAGGTTCATTGTTCGGTGTTGGCTGGTCATCCTGGAATCTTTGGTACCAGAGATTTGGTGGCTAGATCCTTTTGGTGGCCATTTTTGTCGCGGGATGTGCGTTCTTTTGTGCAGTCCTGTGGTACTTGTGCTCGGGTTAAGCCCTGCTGTTCTCGTGCCAGTGGGTTGCTTTTGCCCTTGCCGGTCCCGAAGAGGCCCTGGACGCATATCTCTATGGATTTTATTTCGGATCTCCCTGTCTCTCAAAAGATGTCGGTCATTTGGGTGGTTTGTGATCGCTTCTCTAAGATGGTCCATTTGGTACCCTTGTCTAAATTGCCTTCCTCCTCTGATTTGGTGCCATTGTTTTTTCAGCATGTGGTTCGTTTACATGGCATTCCGGAGAACATCGTTTCGGACAGAGGTTCCCAGTTTGTTTCGAGGTTTTGGCGAGCCTTTTGTGCTAGTATTGGCATTGATTTGTCTTTTTCCTCGGCTTTCCATCCTCAGACATGGTCAAACCGAACGAACTAATCAGACTTTGGAAACATATCTGAGATGCTTTGTTTCTGCTGATCAGGATGATTGGGTGTCCTTTTTGCCTTTGGCTGAGTTCGCCCTTAATAATCGGGCCAGCTCGGCTACTTTGGTTTCGCCTTTTTTCTGCAATTCTGGTTTCCATCCTCGTTTCTCTTCAGGGCAGGTTGAGTCTTCGGACTGTCCTGGTGTAGATACTGTGGTGGATAGGTTGCAGCAGATTTGGACTCATGTGGTGGACAATTTGACATTGTCCCAGGAGAAGGCTCAACGTTTCGCTAACCGCCGGCGCTGTGTGGGTCCCCGACTTCGTGTTGGGGATTTGGTTTGGTTGTCGTCTCGTTATGTTCCTATGAAGGTTTCCTCTCCTAAGTTTAAGCCTCGTTTCATTGGTCCGTATAAGATTTCTGAGGTTCTCAATCCTGTGTCGTTTCGTTTGACCCTTCCAGCTTCTTTTGCCATCCATAATGTATTCCATAGGTCATTGTTGCGGAGATACGTGGCGCCTGTGGTTCCATCCGTTGATCCTCCTGCCCCGGTGTTGGTTGAGGGGGAGTTGGAGTATGTGGTGGAGAAGATTTTGGATTCTCGTATTTCGAGACGGAAACTCCAGTACCTGGTCAAGTGGAAGGGTTATGGTAAGGAAGATAATTCCTGGGTCTTTGCCTCCGATGTTCATGCTGCCGATCTGGTTCGTGCCTTTCATTTGGCTCGTCCTGGTCGGCCTGGGGGCTCTGGTGAGGGTTCGGTGACCCCTCCTCAAGGGGGGTACTGTTGTGAATTCTGTTGGCAAGCTCCCTCCTGTGGTCATGAATGGTACTTCGGCTGGTTCTGTCCATGGGCTTCCTCTGGTGGTTGTGAGTGGAGCTGCGGCTTCTGAGTTTCCTTCCACAGGTGACGAGGTTAATTCGTTAGCTGGCTGCTCTATTTAACTCCACTTAGATCATTGATCATTGCTCCATGCCACCTGTCAATGTTCCAGTATTGGTCTAGTTCTCTCCTGGATCGTTCTTGTGACCTGTCTTCCCAGCAGAAGCTAAGTTCCTACTTAGTTTTTCTGGTTTGCTATTTTTCTGTCCAGCTTGCTATTTTGATTTTTTGTCTTGCTTGCTGGAAGCTCTGGGACGCAGAGGGAGCGCCTCCGCACCGTGAGTCGGTGCGGAGGGTCTTTTTGCGCCCTCTGCGTGGTCTTTTTGTAGTTTTTTGTGCTGACCGCAAAGTTACCTTTCCTATCCTCTGTCTGTTCAGTAAGTCGGGCCTCACTTTGCTAAATCTATTTCATCTCTGTGTTTGTAATTTTCATCTTTACTCACAGTCATTATATGTGGGGGGCTGCCTTTTCCTTTGGGGAATTTCTCTGAGGCAAGGTAGGCTTTATTTTTCTATCTCTAGGGCTAGCTAGTTTCTTAGGCTGTGTCGAGTTGCATAGGGAGCGTTAGGAGCAATCCACGGCTATTTCTAGTGTGTGTGATAGGATTAGGGATTGCGGTCAGCAGAGTTCCCACGTCTCAGAGCTCGTCCTATATTATTAGTATCTATCAGGTCATTCCGTGTGCTCTTAACCACCAGGTCCATTATTGTCCTTACCACCAGGTCGTAACAGCCTGGGCCGCCTGCGTGCAGGTTCATGACTACAGCTTCCAGTGACTCCACACCTGCTGCTTTGCCACACTTCCATCGCCACAGGACTTTAGAGATGCTGTAGTTGAAGTCATGACTTGCGCTTGACTTGGATTAAAGTGAGGGAGAGTTGCGCAGTTGTCTGCCTCACTCTCTCACCCGTACCTATCGAGCCCCAGTGGCAAGAACTAGGCGAGACAACTAGAGATAAGTCAGGGTGCAGTGGATGGTCAGCAGTGTCCTATATGTGTCTCGCTGCACCCTCTCAGTGCTCCACAACGCTGCGCTGGGAATCACTTGTCTGTCCGTTGAATCTTGGTTTCTTCCGCACAGTCTGCCATATCCAGTCTTCACATGCAAGGGTAGGTAAACCCTTGAAGATCACCGTAGGTCTCAAAGAAACCCAACAGCTACCCTCGCCTGTTTGGCCCACGTGACGAGGTGGTGTTCCGGGGAGAACTCACTGCCGCATGCTAGCAGCTACTTGGAGGTACAGGTGAGAGTTGAGCATCAGATGAGGATCAAAGATGCATGAGCTGTCCAGAAAGGGCACGGCAAGCCCTCCACCAGAGGTGCTACCTCTATCTAGATACCCCATATACTGGTGCAATAATATGCTCACGTTGGACTCCCTCACGTTAGAGTCCAACGTGAGCAGGTGCAATAATATGCTCAAGTTGGACTCCCTTCCTTTGATGTGGGCTCTGGGCTGAGCCCACATCTTTCCAGGCATATGTCAGCTGTTTTGAACAGCTGACATGTGCCTCTAACAATCTCTGACAGTAGCATTTAACTCGCGCTTCCATGCAGCACGCCAGAAATCCCGCCTATCGGTGACCCATTCACATGATCATGGGTCACCAACGGGTTGGCATGATAACCAGAGGTCTCCAGCAGACCTCTTCGGTTGTCATAGCCAGATTGCTAAGAGCGCTGCCCGTTGGTTGGCGCTCATGGCAAGTGAGCATTTCTGCTACCTACATGCATTCTAATCATCGTCTGTATGTAGCAGAGCCGATTGGACAACTGCAGCTTCGAGTCTTCCATGGAGACTATTGAAGCATATCAAAAAAAAAAAAAAAGTTTAAATCACCCCCCTTTCGCCCTATTCAAAATAAAACAATGGAAAAAAAAATCAAACATACACATATTTGGTATCGCCGCTTTCAGAATTTCCCAGTCTATCAAAATTAAACAGGAATTAACCCGATCGCTAAATGGCGTAACGAGAAAAAAAGTCAAAACACCAGAAATATGTTTTTTTGGTCAACGCAACATTACATTAAAATGCTATAATGGGCGATCAAAAGATTGTATGTGTACCAAAATTGTATCATTAAAAATGTCAGCTTGTTATGCAAAAAATAATCCTCAGCCAGTTTCAAATCAAGTCAAATAGAGACGCTATGGATCTTGGAAAATGGCGCCATTTTTTTTTACAAAGTTTGGAATTTTTTTACCACTTACATAAAAAAGAACCTAAACATGCTTGGTGTCTATGAACTCGTAATGACATGGAGAATCATAATGGCAGGTCAGTTTTAGCATTTCGTGAACATGGTAAAAAGAGAAAAACTGTAGGATTGCACTTGTTTTGCAATTTCACCGCACTTGGAATTTTTTCCAGTACACGATATATTAAAACCAATGGAGTCGTTAAAAAGTACAACTCGTCCCGCAAAAACAAGCCCTCACATGGCCATTTTTACCCAAAAAAATTAAAAAGTTATGGCTCTGGGAAGAAGGGGAGCAAAAAATGAAAATACAAAACCATAAATACCTGTGGTCATTAAGGGGTTAAAAGGGTTAAGCAAAAATAGCCTATGAAACTTTTAGGTATTGCAAAAGTTTTTTAAACAAAGCAGTAATTAATTTTATGAAAAATAAAATGTTAATTTTTACTTAAAAAAAAAAACCTCAGCCAGGCTCTGGACGATACAAGTACAAGATGCACAGAATCGGATGAAAATACAGTGAAAGAAGAATCGATCTAGCTTGAAGGAACTTAGCAAAAATTTACTGGAGAGAGTAAAAAAGTGCAAAGAAGCTATTTACTGAGAAAGCATAGCAGCAATAACCACACAACATTTAAATGAGCCCACACCAATAGAAAAACATACACAGCATCACACGATCAACATTAAAATCAATACAATCACAAGGTGTCAATAAAATACAGGAAAAAGGAAATTATGTAGAACCCACTAAATGCATAACAGGATAATTCCTAAAGCATGGAAAGCACAAAGGTGCATAGATATTTTAATAATGAAGCATCAGCTTATTGCATACATTCAACCCATTTGGGCTGCAAGTGTCGAGATGACACATCCAATAGGCTTCACGATCACGGGACCACTTGCTGCTATCTCTGCCCCTCTGAGTAAAGAAAGCTTTTTCTATCGCAAATGGAGTCAAAATAATCACTACAACTGTAGATAAATTCACAAAGGGGTATAATTTCCAAAATGTGGTCACTTGAGGGCAGATTTTCCTCTTCTAGCACTTATGGGCTGTTTATATGGAGTCTGCAAACTATTTTTGGAAAATCTTCACTTGACAAGTCACATAGCTCTATGTCCCTCTCGAATCACACTGTATGGCTAAGCAGTACTGTACAGGCACATATGGGGTATTTCTACATTCAGCAGACATTTTGGTGCCATTTTTACCTATTTCCCAGTGTGAAAATGTAAAATCTGAGGCTAAAACTAAATTTGGGTGGTAAAAATGTAATTATTTTTCTTCACTGCCCAATGGTATAAAATTCTGTGACCCACATGTGGGGTAAGTATGATCACTGCACCCCTTGATGACTTAATTGAGTGGTGTAGTTTGTAAAATGGAGTCTATTATGGGGGTTTGGGGGTTCTGCTCTTCTAGCACCTCAGGGGCTCCTCCAATGTGACTTGGCACTCTCAAACGAGTCCAACAAAATCTAGACTCCAATAAGGCGCTTCTTCCCTTCTGAGCGTTGCACTGTGCCTCAAATTAGTTTTCGAGCACATATCAATGAACTCAGGAAAAATTGCGCAATAAATATTGGGGTCCTTTTTCTTCTGCTATGCTTGTAAAAATGAAAACATTTGGGGGCTAAAAGAAAATTTTTGTGGAAATTTTTTGTTTCATTTTTACATACCAATGTTGTAAAATTCTGAGAAGTACCTGTGGGTTTGTTCAGTGTGCTCACCCCACATCTAAATAAATTCCTTGAGGGGTCTAGTTTGCAAAATGGGGTCACTTGTGGGAGGTTTTCCACTGTTTAGGCACATCAGGCGCTTTCCAAATGCGACATTACTCCCCCAGACCATTTCAATAAAAACTCTGCATTCCAAAAATGTCACTCTTTCTTTTCTGAACCCTGCTGTGCCCAAAAATTTACTCCCACATATGGAGTATCTGCATACTCAGGAGAAATTGTACAACACATTTTGGGTTTCATTTTCCCCTGTTACCCATGTGAAAATAAAAAAAAATGGGGCTAAGAAAACATTTTTGGGTGAAAAATTTGATTTTTTTTTCATTTTCACTGCTTAATGTTATAAACTTCTGTGAATCACCTTTCACATTCAAACATTCAAATGGAGCTCCTCTCCTTCCGAGCTCTGCCATGTGCCCAAACAGTGGTTTTCCCCCATATAAGGGATATAGGCATGCTCAGGAGAAAATGCACAACAAATTTTGGGGTCCATTTTTTCCTATTACCCTTGCAAAAAAAAAAAAAATGGGTCTAAAGGAATATTTTTGTGACAACATATTAAATGTTCATATTTCCCTTCCACATTCCATTAAGTTATGTGCAGCATCTGAAGGGTTAACAAACTTTTTGAATGTGGTTTTGAGCACATTAAGGGGTGAAGTTTTTTGGAATGGTGTCATTTTTCTATATTTTCTGTCATATAGGTTCCTCAAAGTCATCTCAAATGTGATATTGTCCCTAAAAAATGGTTTTGGAAATTTTGTTGGAAAAAAGAGAAATTGCTGGTCAAGTTAAAAAAATTATGCTGAAGTAAAGTAGACATGTGAGAAATGTTATTTATTAACTATTTTGTGTAACACAACTTTCTGATTTAAGGGTATAGGAATTGAAAGTTTGAAAATTGCAAAATGTTCGCCAAATTTCTGTTATGCTCATAAATAAACGCATGTCATGTCGAAGGAATTTTACCACAAGCATGAGGTACAATATGTCACGAAAAACATTTGAAAATCAGTGGGATCTGTTGAAACGTTCCAGAGTTACAACCTCAAAAAGTGACAGTGATCAGAATTGTAAAATTTGGCCAGTTCAGGAGTTCAGGACGGTGAAAACAGGCTCAGGGCTGAAGGGGTTAAAGAGCTGTAATTCCTAAACCTTTACTCCAATTAGGATGTGAATATGCTCAAATTAAAACTGTGAGTCTGCACATTAACTGCATATTGATTATATATCTGTATCTTGAATATGTTTTGGTAAATAGTAGTGATGAACTAATATACTTGTTACTCGAGATTTCCCGAGCACACTCCGGTGCCCTTCAGGTATTTTTTTAGTGCTCGGAGATTTAGTTTTTCTTACCGCAGCTGAATGATTTACATCTGATAGCCAGCATAATTACATGTGGGGGTTGCCTGGTTGCTAGGGAGTAACAAGTATATTAGCTCATCACTAGTAAACAGCTAAAATGCCAAAACTTGTGTCACTGTCCAAATATTTCAGCACCTAAAGGATATTATACTCACAATTACTAATATGTAGCACTGTTTTTATCAGATGAACAATAACAGTGAAATTAAACTCTATAAAATATATTCTTAGCCATTTGTTTGTATTTTGAGCATTGATTCTATTGGATATCCAGCAATGGTTCTTGATAAGTCAAAGAAATATTGAATGTCAGCACAAATGCAATCATAGCCCAGACCATTAAAGTGTCAGATCCAGGGCTGATGTGCATAATATTCCTGTTATATAATATCCTGGGCATCTAAGATTTTCATCTGTTTTCTTCCTGGAAGCACAGACGACTCCCAGCAAGCCTTTCAGCTACTTACTGAGGAATCACTGCGCATAGCCAAAGAGAAAGAGACAGAAATTGAAGAGTTAAAGAAACAAGTAGAAAACATGGAGACAGAATATGAGAAGATCCTTCATGTAAGCTATTTTTTATATTCATCAACTTTATTAAAGGGAACCTGTCATGAGATTTTGCTGCTATAAGATGCGGCCACTGCCTTCCAGGGCTTATCTACAGTGTAATGCTATAGATAAGCCCCCGGTCCAACCTGCAAGTGAAGAAAAATAAGTTTTATTATACTGAACCCGGGGGGGGCGGTCGGGTGCGGGGCGGTCCGATTGGTGTCACAGGTCTGGGTCCGGTGGCTCCCATTTTCTTGAGAAGACGCCCTCCTGCTTTCTTCATGGCTCCCTGGCATCGCACTCCTGCACTCCACCCATCAGACCGGACGGCCCACCGGGTGAGTATAATATAACTTATTTTTCTTCACTTTCAGGTCAGATCGGAGCTTATCTACAGCATTACAGAATGTATATCAGCCCTGAAAGGCAGTGGTCGCATCTTATAGCGGCAAAATCTGCTGACAGGTTCCCTTTAAAAATGTTTAAAGTAAAATTCCAAGTGGGGGAAATTGCGAGAAAAAAAACGCAATTTAGTTTTGTGGTTGACGGAGCTGTGTGTTTTTTCCAGGGTGACCTGATGTTTTTATATAATCTATTTTGGGGTTGCTGCAACATTTTGATCACTTCTTATTGCATTTTTTTTAAGAGCTGTGGCAATAAAAAAGAAGCCATTCTGGCATTTCATTTTGTTCTATTATATTGAGGGCTAATTAATTATATATTTTGAAAGAAATGAATTTTATGGCTCAACCACATATGTATATGTATATATGTATATATATATATACATACATACAGTACAGACCAAAAGTTTGGACACACCTGTCATTTAAAGATTTTTCTGTGTTTTCATGACTATGAAAATTGTACATTCACACTGAAGGCATCAAAACTATGAATTAACACATGTGGAATTATATACTAAACCAAAAAGTGTGAAACAACTGAAATTATGTCTTATATTTTAGGTTCTTCAAAGTAGTCACCTTTTCCTTTGATGACTGCTTTGCACACTCTTTGCATTCTCTTGATGAGCTTCAAGAGGTAGTCACCGGGAATGGTCTTCCAACAATCTTGAAGGAGTTCCGAGAGATGCTTAGCACTTGTTGGCCCTTTTTCCTTCACTCTGCGGTCCAGCTCGCCCCAAACCATCTCGATTGGGTTCAGGTCTGGTGACTGTGGAGGTCAGGTTATCTGGTGTAGTACCCCATCACTCTCCTTCTTGGTCAAATAGCCCTTACACAGCCTTTAGGTGTGTTTGGGGTCATTGTCCTGTTGAAATATAAATGATGGTCCAAATAAACGCAAACCTGATGGAATACCATGCCGCTGCAAGATGCTGTGGTAGCCATGCTGGTTCAGTATGCCTTCAACTTTGAATAAATCCCCAACAGTGTCACCAGAAAAGCACCCCCACACCACCACACCTCCTCCTCCATGCTACACGGTGGGAACCAGGCATGTAGCGTCCATCCATTCACCTTTTCTGCGTCGCACAAAGACACGGTGGTTGGAACCAAAGATCTCAAATTTGGACTCATCAGACCAAAGCACAGATTTCCACTGGTCTAATGTCCATTCATTGTGTTCTTTAGCCCAAACAAGTCTCTTCTACTTGTTGCCTGTCCTTAGCAGTGGTTTCCTAGCAGCTATTTTACCATGAAGGCCTGCTGCACAAAGTCTCCTCTTAACAGTTGTTGTAGAGATGTGTCTGCTGCTAGAACTCTGTGTGGCATTGACCTGGTCTCTAATCTGAGCTGCTGTTAACCTGCGATTTCTGAGGCTGGTGACTCGGATAAACTTATCATCAGAAGCTAGGTGACTCTTCGTCTTCCTTTCCTGGGGCGGTCCTCATGTGAGCCAATTTCTTTGTAGGGCTTGATGGCTGTTGCCACTGCACTTGGGGACACTTTCAAAGTTTTCCCAATTTTTCGGACTGACTGATCTTCATTTCTTATAGTAATGATGCCCCCTCATTTTTCTTTACTTAGCTGCTTTTTTCTTGCCATAATACAAATTCTATTCAGTAGGACAATCAGCTGTGTATCCACCAGACTTCTGCACAACACAACTGATGGTCCCAACCCCATTTATAAGGCAAGAAATCCCACTTATTAATCCTGACAGGGCACACCTGCGAATTGAAAACCATTCCTGGTGACTACCTCTTGAAGCTCATGTAGAGAATTCCAGGAGTGTGCAAAGCAGTCATCAAAGCAAAAGGTGACTACTTTGAATGACATAGAATATAAGACATAATTTCAGTTGTTTCACACATTTTTGTTAAGTATATAATTCCACATGTGTTAATGTTAATTCATAGTTTTGATGCCTTCAGTGTGAATGTACAATTTTCATAGTCATGAAAATACAGAAAAATCTCTAAAGGAGAAGATTTGTCCAAACTTTTGGTCTGTACGCTATATATATATATATATATATATATATATATATATATATATACATACAGCTCTGCTAAAAATTAAAGAGACCACCAAACAAAACCCTTCCATGGGCCGCCCAATCTCCAGACCTGAACCCCATTGAAAACCTCTGGAATGTAATCAAGAGGACGATGGATACTCACAAGCCATCAAACAATGAAGAACTGCTTAAATGTTTGTGCCAAACGCAGTGTAAATGACTGGTGGAAAGCATGCCAAGACGCATGAAAACTGTGATTAAAAATCATGGTTATTCCACAAAATATTGATTTCTGAACTCTTCCTGAGTTAAAACATTAGTATTGTTGTTTCTAAATGATTATGAACTTGTTTTCTTTCCATTATTTGAGGTCTGAAACCACAGGTTTTTTTGACCCTTTCTCCTTTTCAGAAAAAAATGCAAAATTTATTGATTGGAAATTCGGAGACATGTTGTCAGAAGTTTATAGAATAAAAGAACAATTTACATTTTACTCAAAAATATATCTATAAAGAAAAAAATCCAATAAACTGAACATTTTGCAGTGGTCTCTTAATTTTTGCCACAGCTGTAGATGTTAAACCAGTTTTATTCTCATGTTTAGAAAAGCTTCTGTTGTATCTCCCCAATAGTCCTCTCTGGATAGGATACTGTCTAAACTCACTCTAACTGGACAACAATGGGAAAAAGAATCCTTAACCATTCATCAGCAACACAAACATATGCTTCAAGAATGTGGCCTAAACCCTTTGGACATCTGAGTTTGGTCAGTTTGTCTTACCGTCAGAGACTGGTCGGAGTTCCAGCAGTATTTGGGTATGTGCAGATAATGTCTTTTTCAGATTGGACTCGCTGGAAAAAAAAAAAAAACAGAAACCACTAAAATGAATGCATTTCTATATAAATACGACTTGCTGTGCTTATGTTAAGGCTTTTGAATGCTCTTTAACCTTCAGGTTTTTAAAAACTCCAAGTAGTTAAGAGAAGTGATCTGTATTCTTCTGGCATTTTCTGCTCAGAAGATTCTCTGTATTTTACAATAAAATTAAATAGGAAAACTCAAAAATGCCAAGAAGACACTCAGACATTTGTCGAGCATTTTGCCATTGTTTTGCATAAGAAACACCAGCAGTTTCTTCATTATTCAACGGAGTGGGAAAAAACAACCAGAAGACAACAGTAAAGCAACACATTACAAAAGCCATCAGAAAACCCTCCAAACTGACCAAAACTGTCAAAAAATGCTCAGGAAACAAATGACGCTTCAGAAAAAGAATGTCAGTTTCCTGAAGGGTCATCTGCTCTTAAAACTGGGTGGGTTTGC
Source organism: Ranitomeya imitator (assembly GCF_032444005.1). Taxonomy (NCBI): domain Eukaryota; kingdom Metazoa; phylum Chordata; class Amphibia; order Anura; family Dendrobatidae; genus Ranitomeya; species Ranitomeya imitator. The sequence goes on along the minus strand of NC_091291.1, from coordinate 74,015,233 downwards.
CTAAGTTTAAAAGATGCCCTGTGCTCAGAGGAAAAAGAAACTGATGGAGTTTTTAAGGACCCATAGATTTGCAATGGCAAGTTTGATCCAAGACTGGAATTAAAACCGGACCTGTCTCAATGATTTTGCATGGACCACTCTGGCTTCAAAAATACATGGACATGTGAACAGTCTCAAAGCCTATAATACATTCTATCTGTGAACATTATGGATAGAAATCATACAAAAAAAAACGATGTCTCAATGAGGCCTTAGTGAAGTTACCTTAGCAGTATGGCTAAGAGTGTTGGTGCTGCAATTTATACTTGCTTGCTCTTTTAATAATTTATCCATCTAATAACCTGAATAAATTGTATGTCTTGTTATAACTTGGGTCTCACACCAACATCTACAAGCAAGCAAGCAATTATAAACAGGTTGGATGACAGATACAGAGAAGACCAGATAGATTATGAACAATGGAGTGCCAATTATGTTTAGAATAGCTTTGTTTGTTATTATAATAAAGTTTGTTTTGAGGTGGAAAAAAAGTGATTTTTGTGATTTTTCCTTTTTATATATATATTTACAATATTTATTATTCCCACCAGATTATTATTATTATTATTTATTATTATTATAGCGCCATTTATTCCATGGCGCTTTACATGTGAGGAGGGGTATACATAATAAAAACAGGTACAATAATCTTGAACAATACAAGTCACAACTGGTACAGGAGGAGAGAGATGATTTGAATATTCAATTTTTGACAAATTAGCTCTACTAATGGAATACTGTGTACAATTTTTGGGTTCTAAATGGAAATATCTGAATTAGGGTGCAAAGAAGATTAACCAAGATTAACTAAGAGGAGCATGGAGATTTATGAGTTCTAATGGAGTTTGGCGTAAAGAGCCTCAAAGTCATTACATTTAACTATTTTTTTTTGTTTCATCCTTGAATGTGTGTTTTTCTACGCGGTATGATGTTATCATGTATACGCCCTTTTTGCTGCAAGGTATAGCTTTCTTTGTCTGTATCATATATAAAAATCCCCTGTTACTGTTGTTCGGGGCCATTACATCGCCAACCAGCTGCCATGTCACAACATGAACATTACATCAAAGTATAATAGAAGAGAAGAAAAAATGCGGCACTCACCCCGAGATAGCTGTGAAGATTGTGGTCTTTATTGGAGAACAAATGAAAATAACATCCGTCAGGACATCAGGTATGTATGAGGGTGCGGTATAGGAGCTCGGACGACGGCCGTTTCGCACACGCAGGTGCTTCGACGGGTCCGGACCATCGCCAGATGTCCCAGCGTCACTTTGTCTCTCTGGACCCCTGTTCATGCTCGCATGTTTTATTTGTCTGAGTATCCATGTGCTGTCCTGCTGCGAAATCTCTGAATAAACCTCGGTCTTGGCTTGATAAAAGGTGTTGTCGACATATTTTTCCCGGCTCTTCCAGCTCTCAGTAAGGACTTTCTTACAGTGTGACACATAAGCAGACACATCTTGTTTCATTTATGAAGGAGGGACTCTTAAAGTCACAGAGCCTATTTTTAAAGGGCATCAGGCGGCATTAATCTTCTTAAAGGGCCATTAAACAGTGGGTCTCCTATACTGGTATTGCCTATGCAGTGAGTGGCTGGGCTGCCAAAAAATAGGACGCACCCCAATACCTCTTTCACGAGACGTACAGGAGGGCCTCCTAAAAAATGTTGCATTGAATGCAAGGCCTGGCCTGCCCCAAAGTTACATGCAGCCCAATAACCGTTTCAGCAGACGTACCTGAGGGCTGACAAAATTATTCCCATTGAAAGAAATTGTGCCTCACATACTGTTTGCTTATGCACTAAATGCAAGGCCTGCCCTGCAACAATGTTACATGCACCCCAATAACCCTTTCAGCAGACGTACTTGAGGGCCTCAGGACAAAATTTGTCCCATTAGAAAAAAGTGTGTCTACCATACTGTTTGTTTATGCATTGAATGCAAGGCCTGCCCTGCACCAATGTTACATCCACTGCAATAACCCTTTGAAACCACGTATTGGATAGCCACATGAAACAAAAGTTCCCATTATTTTATTTTATTTTATTACCATAAATTTTGTCCATGAAGTGAATTTAAGGCCTGGCCATAATTTGCACACACCACGATCCCCCTTGGAAGAAACGTGGAGGAGGGTCTCATAAAAAAAGTTTCACATTACAAAGGCGCGCTTCACCTATACTCCATGTCCTCATGCTCCGCCTGCATTGCGTCCTCTTTCATTATGAGCAGGAGCTTTTTAGAATGCAGAGAAGAGGGATGGTGACACTAATTATGGCGTCATCACTGCTCACCATCTTGGTGAACTCCTCAAAGATTTGCAGGATGGTACAGATGTCTGACATCCATGTCCACTCCTGAGGTCTTATGTGTGGAGTCTGAACTGAATAATGATGGCCTTGTTGATGCTGGTAGTCAACAACTGCCCTCTTCTGCTCACAAATTCTTGCCAACATATGCAGTGTAGAGGTCCAATGCGTGGGGACATTACAGAAGCTGCAAACGCTGCTGAAGCACAGCAAGGGTGGCTAAAGCTGTAGCTGACTTTCTAGAATGGGCACACAGTCGGCGTACTTTCATAAGCAGATTCGGCAGCTCTGGATAGGCTTTGAGAAAGTGCTGAACCACAAGGTTAAGCACAAGGGGCCAGGCAAGGCACATGTGTGAGCTCGCCTCGCATCAGAGCCGCCACCAGGTTCCGGCTATTGTCACATGCCTGGCTGTAGATTCAGCTGTGTCAGCCAAAGATCTGATTGCTCTTTCAGAGCTGTCCACAACTCTTCAGCATTGTGCGGTTTGTCACCTAAGCAGATTAGCTTCAGCACAGCCTGTTGGCACTTGGCTGAGGCAGTGCTGCAGTCCTTACAGCTTGTGACTAATGTGCTACTTTCAGAAATGGAAGCTGAAGAGGAGGTTGAAGAGGAGGTGCAGGAGATGTAGACAGTGAGGGCCACCCAGATTGATGTAGGGCCTGCAATCCTTGACCCATCGCAAGGTCCGAATGGGTCCCGGCTTCCACTATGTTAACCAGTGTGCCATCAGCGAGATGTACCATCCCTGCCCACAAGCACTTGTCCACATGTCTGAGGTTAGGTGGACTTTCCCAGTAACAGCATTGTTGAGGGCATGGCTAATGTTGTGGGACACGTGCTTGTGTCATGTCAGGATGGCACATCGTGAGAAATATTGGCGGCTGGGGACTGAATTCCTTGGGACGGCCACTGCCATCAGGTTGAGAAAGCTTCCGTCTCCACGAGCCTAAAAGGCATCATTTCGAGAGCAAGCAGGCGAGAAATTTGTCCATTTAGTACTGTGGCCTGTGGGGCGTTGGAGGCGTACTTCCGCTTGCGTTCCAATGACTGTTGTATGGACAACTGGAGCCTGCGCTGGGACAAGGACATGGAATTGCTCGATGATGGTGCTAGTTGAGTCTGGGTAATGGCAGGTGCAGGGCAGGAGGCATCTTCGCATGCACTGTGGACAGGGGATTGGCTTTCACGCACAATAGTGGAAGAATGATTGGTGTTACCAGCAGACACTCTTCCTGGTGCCTGTGGTTCGGCCCACAAAGTCGGGTGCTTTGTTGCCATGTGCCTGATCATGCTGGTGGTGGTTAGGCTGGTAGTTTTGATACCCCTGCTGATGCGGGCATGGCAGGTGTTGCAAAAAACAACCAAACTCAGGAAGACTTTACAGTTGGACTGGCAACTTCCGTCATGTTGGTGTTGCGTGGAACGGTTGCCTTCCTTCTGTCTGCAGACAACAAACAGCGTCTTCCTGTCTGTTGGGGTGCTTATGCCTTCATCCCCCTGGGTGCTGCTTTCCTCGCTCTGCATGTCCTCCTGCCAGGTTGGGTCAGTTATCCACCACCTCTTCTTCCACTTTCGCACCCTGGTCCTCCTCCTGAGTTTCTGGCAATTGTGTCTCATCATCGTCCACCTCTTGTGACACGTTAACACCGTAGCCTTCGTGTGAATGTGGCTGCTCAAATATATGGGCATCGCTACATGGAATCTCATCTTGCCTCGCTTCAAGTGGACCCGGAGAGAGGCACAAATCGATAAATGAACACTCCGAATAGTTGTTCCCTTTTGCACGTGTTGGATCAGTTGTCTCAGGGCACTCAGCATAGTGGGAGGAAGGAGGATCAGGGTGAGGAATATGCGGTTCAGAGTCATGGCTACTCAGAATTGACCATGTGGAAGACAGGGTGCTTTTGGTGGTGGCAAAAGTGACTGGAAGCATTATCCGCCATCCAACCAACTACCTTTTCACGCTGCTCTGCTGTCAAGAGTGCTATTCTGCCGTGCCATATGAACTCTGACAGGAATCTGTTGCGAGAAGATGTGTGTGTTTGTTGTAGCCCACTTTCAGCTTGCCCACGGCCTCAACCTCTGCATGCACCATAACCATCATGTCCACTTCCCCGTCCCTTGCCCCTTGCCTTGCCCATTTTAATAAAATGGGCCTAACCCTGAGTAGGCTGATCCCCGCCACCATAAAAACTGTGCTTTGTGATTAGTGATGAGCCAATTTGTTCAGAAAATGATCGTCAAACATAAATTCAGCACGAATATAGAACATTTGAATTCGTGATCGGAAACACGAGCAAAATTTTATAAAATCGGAAAAAATCGGTAATATTCGGTAAAAGTGCGGGAAAATATTTGCGTTGCCACAAAAGTATTTTCAGCACTTTAGCAATGATAATGGTGTTGTATCATGAGCGTTTGAGGAGAAGGGGTTTGCTGAGCTCAGAGGCGTTCTTTAAACAGTCATTTTTTCCCTAACTTTGTGTGCAGATTACGGATAGCCAATCAGGGCGCAGGAAACACCCACAATGTCCTGACACAACGGCTTGTGTCATTGGCTGCTGAAATCACATGTCCCTCTCCATATAAATAGCGGACATCTTGTTTTAGTGCCATTTTGACACTGTAACAGCGCAGAGAGGCTGCTCCTGACGCTGGCACTGTAAGCAGCAAGATTTTAGCTAGTTAGCTAGGCGGTTGTGTATCAGTCAGATGGCATAGCTGGCTAGTATCCAGTGTGGTTGCTAAATTTACCTTTCAACAATTTTTTTGCCATTACTGAGGTCCGCAGACAAAACCAGCAGGGCATATTTCATACAAGTGTGTTGTGCACTGCTTCTATTGTGCTCCATGCACAAGTATCCTATTCTAAATAATATTTTTTCACTATCTAAATGTGAAACAGCCTGCTGTGTCCCATGTTCTCATTTTGTGGCAGTGATATGAACCTGCCTGCAGACCTAACGCGCATTAAAAAAAGTTTTAATTTTTTCTGTTGCTGAATATGATACAGCCAGCCGTGTCCCACGTTGTCATTTAGAGCTGTGGTGATAGAATACTCTCTGCAGACCTAAGGCACATTAAAAAAATATAATTTTTCAGTTGCAAAAAGTTAGACAGCCCGCCGTATCACACTTTCTCATTTTCTTGGGTTGAAATTACGCTGTAGAGGCCTGATCCAGAGGCCACCAAATAATCCTTATGTTCCTAGTGTCAGACAGTAGGGGACCTGACTTTAAAATAGTTTGTAGCATCTAGTGTGTTATATAGGCCTGATCCAGAGGCCACCAAAATCCTTCTGTTCCTAGTGTCAGACAGTAGGGAACCTGACTTTAAAACAGTTTGTAGCATCTAGTGTGTTATAGAAGCTTGATCCAGAGGCTATAAAAATTGTTCTGTTCCTAGTGTCATACAGTAGGGGACCTGACTTTAAAATAGTTTGTAGCATCTAGTGTGTTATAGAAGCCTTATTCAGAGGCCACCAAGAATCCTTCTGTCACTAGTGTCATACAGTAGGGGACTTGACTTTAACCTCTTTACCCCCGAGGATGGTTTGCACGTTAATGACCAGGCCAATTTTTACAATTCTGACCACTGTCCATTTATGAGGTAATAACTCTGGGACGCTAAAGTAGGTCCTGGTGATTCTGAGAAAGTTTTCTCGAGACATATTGTAATTCCTGATAGTGGTAAAATTTATTTCATATAACTTGCATTTATTTGTTAAAAAAAACGGAAATTTGGTGAAAATTTTGAAAATTTCGCAATTTTGCAAATTTGAATTTTCATGCCCTTAAATCAGAGATATGTCACACAAAATACTTAATAAGCAACACGTCCCACATGTCTACTTTACATCAGCACAATTTTGGAACCAAAATTTTTTTTTGTTAGCAAGTTAGAAGGGTTAAAATTTAGAGATGAGCAAATATGTTTGGAAAACGATCGCCAGACATAAATTCGTCACGAATATGGTACATTCAGATTCATGATCGGTAACACAAGCATTTTTCTTAAAATAGAACAGCGATTTCTCATTTTTACAACACCATTTTTTTTTAGGGACCACATGACATTTGAAGATACTTTGAGGGGTCAATATGATAGAAAATACCCAAAAGTGATACTACTCTAAAAACTGCACCCCTCAAGGTGCTCGAAACCACATTCAAGAAGTTTATTAACCCTTCAGGTATTTCACAGGAATTTTTGGAATGTTTGAAAAAAATGAACATTTAACTTTTTTTCACAAAAAAATTGACTTCAGCTCCAATTTGTTTTATTTTACCAAAGGTAACAGAAGAAATTGGACCCCAAAAGATGTTGTGCAATTTGTCCTGAGTACGCCTATACTCCATATGTGGGGATAAACCACTGTTTGGGTGCATGGCAGAGCTCGGAAGGGAAGGAGCACCGTTTGACTTTTCAATGCAAAATTGACAGGAATTGAGATGGGACGCCATGTTGCGTTTGGAGAGCCCCTGATGTGCCTAAACATTGAAACCCCCCACAAGTGACACCATTTTGGAAACTAGACTCCCCCAGGAATTTATCTAGATGTGAGTTGAGCACTTTGAACCCCCTAGTGCTTCACAGAAGTTTATACCATAGAGCCGTAAAAATAAAAAATCATATTTTTATCTAGATGTGTGGTAAGCACTGTGAGCCCCAAAGTGTTTCACAGAGGTTTATACCATAGAGCCGTAAAAGTAAAAGTTTTTGGAAATAGACCCCCCCAGGAACTTATTTAGATGTGAGTAGAGCACTTTAAACCCCCAAGTGCTTCACAGAAGTATATAACGTATAGCCATGAAAATAAAAAATCATATTTTTTCCACAAAAATAATCTTTTTGCCCCCAATTTTAAACCTAACCAAGGGTAACAGGAAAAATTGGACGCCAAAAGTTGTTGTGCAATTTCTCTTGAGCATGCCGATACCTCATATGTAGGGGAATACTACTTTTGAGGCACAGTACAAAGCTCAGAAGGGCAGAGGCACCATATTGGAGTTCAGATTTTGCTGTAATGGTTCGAGGGTGCCACGTCACATTGGCAGAGCCGCTAAGGTACCAGAACAACAGAAACACCCTATAGGGTGTTCATAGGGTCATTTTACAAACTCCACTCCCTAATAAATTCATATTGAGGTGCAGTGATTATATTAACACCACATGTGCCTTACAGAATTTTATACAACTGAGCGATGAAGAAAGAATAAATTACATTTTACCACTAAAATGTTGTTTAAGCCTCAGGTTTTTAATTTTTCTAAAGGCTAATGGGAAATTTTTTTACAACAAATTGAGGTCCTTTTTTCCTGAGTGTGCCAATACCCTACATATTATCGGGAAATATTTTTTAGGCACAGTGCAAAGCTCAGAAGGAAAGGAGCGCCAGATTTTACTGTTAAGCTATCTGCCCACGTTGCAGTATCTAAGCAGAATTTGCCTCATCAAAACCGGACTCACTTGCCAGAAAATCGGCTTGCATTTTTCTAGCGTTTTTTATGTGTTTTTATCACGTGTTTGTCAAGTTTTTCTTGCATTTTTAATGCGTTTTTTTCCATGCATCCCAATACAATTATATAGTGGCAAAATCGCTGTGATTCTGCAAAATTAATGAACATGCTACATTTTTTTATGCATTTCCGCTGCGGGAAAAAAACGCAGCATGGGCAGAACAATGCGGAATTCCATTAAGAATAATGTGATGCGTTTTTTAAGCGGAAAAAACGTGGGAAAAATGCTTAAAAACGCAACATGGGTACATAGCCTTATGGTTTTCAGGTGCCATGACCCACTGGGAGAGCCCATGAGGTGCCAGAACAGCAGAACCCCCTATACGTGACCCCATTTTATGAACTACACCTATCAATGAATTATCTAGGGGTGCAGTGAGCATATTGACACCATGGGTGTGTCACAGAATTTTATACCATTGGGCAGTGAAGACAAAATAGCTACGTTTTTAACATCAAAATTTTTGTTTTAGCCAAAGATTTTACATTTTCACATAAGTGGGTAAAAATGGCACCAAAATTTGTCCCACAATTTCTACTGAACGTGGCAATACCCCATATGTGGCTGTACAGTACTACTTAGCCATACGTAGAGACTCGGGAGGAATGGAACCCTATTTGCCTACTCAAGTGAATGGGTCTGTGCACATATTAGTGTGTTTCCATGGACCGTGTGTCCATGGGCAAAACACGCTGACATGTCTGTTTTTTATGTCAGTACGGGCCACAAAACGTCCCCCACACGTGTATATGCATAACACACACGTATGTCATCCATGTGACACACATCGGCGATGGAGAAAAAGCGTTACAGTAAGGGATGTTCCCGGTGCCGGGTGCTGAACATGGCTCTCATCATTCTCCCCTGCTCTGCCGACGATCGGCATAAGCAGGCGTGAATGATGAGAGTTACATTTAAGTGATAAAAGAGACAGCAGGCGGCGGCTGGTGGGATTATTGCTCCTACCAGCCTACCCCTGCTGCTGCTAATAACAGTGACAGCAGGACTGGCTGATGGGGGTACTCATCAGCCACTGCCTGCGCTATGAATAAATAAATGAAAAAAAAACGTCATGTGTTCCCTTGTATTTTCTATAACCAGTCAGGCAAAACTTTAGTAATGGAAAACCGTCTATAAGACACCTATCCTACTAAACCTATAGTTACATGGTAAATTAAGACACAGCCATAATAAATTCTTTTAATAGAAATAAAACTAAACAGTTTTACTTTTTTATTTAAACATAACAAGCACAGTTATACTTACCTAACACGAATTGCACCAAAGCCCTCGTTCTCCTGTAAAAAAAACAAAAATAAAAAAAATCAATATACTGTACCATACCTCTCGGTCGTTCTGTCCCACACCGTAATCCATGTCTGGGGGATAATTAGTTTTCAACCTGTGGTGAGATCCCCCGGTGAGCGCTTATGGTGCTAGCGGGGATCTCACCGAAGTCACCGCAGTTCATCCCGGCTGGGAATAGAGCCTCAGTGACCGGAAGTAACCTCTATGACGTCACCCCTGGTCACTGACACTGCGTTCCCAGTAGCTCATTCACCAGTGGTTCTCAGCCTCAACGGTCGCATCTTAGCACAGTCCAGGTAGAAAAATAATTATCCTCCAGACATGGATTACGGCATGGGACAGAACGACCAGTAGCTATGGTATATTGTTGTTTTTTTATTTTTGTCTTTTTATGGAGATTGAAGGCTTCGGTGGAATAGGCATTAGGTGAGTATAACTATGGTTTTTATTTTTAAATAAAAAAGTAAAACTGTAATTTATTTTAATTCTAATACAAGACTTTATTCTGGCTGTGTCTTTATTTACTATGTAACTATAGGATTAGTAATGGATAGGTGTATTTTAGACGCTTCTCCATTACTAAGCTGTGGGCTTTATGTCACCTGACATTACAAAGGTGGCACCAACCCCAGAAATATGAACCCCATTTGCCATCGCTAAAGGGCAAGTGAGAAGAGCCAGGCAAAGTGCCAGAATTGGTGTATCTAATAGATGTGCCTTTTCTGAGCAGCTGCGGGCTGCTATCTTTAGGCTGAGGGGGTCAATATCCATGGCCCCTTCACAGCCTAAGAATACCAGCACCCAGCTGTGAGCTTTAGTAAGACTGGTTGTTAAAAATGGGGGGGGCCCAATGCCGTTTTTAAAATTATATATTTAAATAATTTTAAAAAAACAGCGTGCTGACCCCTCTATTCTTGATAACCAACCTTGCTGAAGCAGTCAGCTGAATGTTACAGCCCCCAGCAGTGAGTTTTGCCTGGCTGGTTATACAAAATACAGGTAAACCCATGGCTTTATGCTGCGCCCCCTGGTAGCATAAACTTATATGAACTCTAGCGTGGAAATTTTTCTGAATATTTTCTCACGCTAGAGTTCATATGAGTTTATGCCACCAGGGGGTGCGGCACCACAAGTCAACGGAGCTGCATTCCATTCATTCCCCAGTTATTACGCCAGGGGTGGCTGCATTAGCAGGCTCCTGGTTGTATATTTATTTAACCCCTTCCGATGGATTTACATCGTGGGACATGACTGTACAGCGGACAGGTATGGGATATTGTTGTTTTTTTATTTTTCCTTTTTTTTTCAGAAGAACGAGGGTCGTCAGTTGGATTGAGCATGCAATAAAGATATTAAAACCCAATGTGTTTATTTATTTCATTAAAATACTTTATTCATAATGTGTGCATGTTTTTTTAACCTTTTATTAATATTGGATTAATATCAGATAGGTGTCTTATTGACATCTCTTCATTATTAACCTGGCTTAATGTCACCTTACATTAGCAAGGTGACATTAACCCTTTATTACCCCATATCCCACCGCTACTCGGGAGTGGGAAGAGAGTGGCTAAGTGCCAGATTAGGCGCATTTTACAGATGTGCCTTTTCAGGGGTGGCTGGGGGCAGATGTTTTTAGCCGGGGGGAGGGGGGGCAATAACCATGGTCCCTCTCTAGGCTATTAATATCTGCCTCACTGGCTTTCCCACTCTGGCGGAGAAAATTGCGAGGTAGCCCATGCCAGTTTTTTCCATGATTTAACCCTTTATTTTAACACCTAGAGCTCCCAAATTTTGCACACACAATTAGCATTATTAGTGAGGAATATGTAAAAATATAACGGATAAATGGTTTACTGTATGTAAACTATGTCTCATATCCTGTCGGGTTTGGTAACGAGATAGCAAAAGCCGGCAATTAAATTACCAGCTTTTCTGCTATCTATCGCTGTATGAAATATATATATATATATACACTGTGTGCAGAATTATTAGGCAAGTTGTATTTTGATCACATGATACTTTTTATACAGTAAAGACTAAAAAAGTTGGACACACCTTCTCATTTAAAGATTTTTCTGTATTTTCATGACTAAGAAAATTGTACATTAATACTGAAGGCATCAAAACTATGAATTAACACATGTGGAATTATATACTTAACAAAAAAGTGTGAAACAACTGAAATTATGTCTTATATTCTAGGTTCTTCAAAGTAGCCACCTTTTGCTTTGATGACTGCTTTGCACGCTCTTGGCATTCTCTTGATGAGCTTCAAGAGGTAGTCACCGGGAATGGTCTTCCAACAATCTTGAAGGAGTTCCCAGAGATGCATAGCACTTGTTGGCCCTTTTGCCTTCACTCTGCGGTCCAACTCACACCAAACCATCTCGATTGGGTTCAGATCTGGTGACCGGTGGAGGCCAGGTCATTTGGTGCAGCAACCGATCATTCTCCTTCTTGGTTAAATAGCCCTTACACAGCCTGGAGGTGTGTTTGGGGTCATTGTCCTGTTGAAAAATAAATGATGATCCAACTAAACGCAAACCGGATGGAATAGCATGCCTCTGCAAGATGCTGTGGTAGCCTGTTATGAAAGGTAATTCAGTACCACAATGGACATAGAGGTCAGTGCACATACAGTGACCTGGCAATAACCCAAAAAACAAGAACGAGCTCTGAGACGTGGGAACTCTGTTGACCGCAATCCCTAATCCTAACCAACCACACTAGAGGCAGCCGTGGATTGCGCCTAACGCTGCCTATGCAACTCGGCACGGCCTGAGAAACTAGCTAGCCTGAAGAAAGAAAATAAGCCTACCTTGCCTCAGAGAAATACCCCAAAGGAAAAGGCAGCCCCCACATATAATGACTGTGAGTTAAGATGAAAAGACAAATGTAGAGATGAAATAGACTTAGCAAAGTGAGGCCCAACTTTCTGAACAGAGCGAGGATAGGAAAGGTAACTTTGCGGTCAACACAAAACCCTACAAAAACCACGCAAAGGGGGCAAAAAGACCCTCCGTACCGAACTAACGGCACGGAGGTACACCCTCTGCGTTCCAGAGCTTCCAGCAAGCAGAAAAAACAAATTGACAAGCTGGACAGAAAAAAAACAGCAAACAAATAGCAAAGAAGAACTTAGCTATGCAGAGCAGCAGGCCACAGGAACGATCCAGGAGGAAACAGGTCCAATACTAGAACATTGACTGGAAGCCAGGATCAAAGCACTAGGTGGAGTTAAATAGGGTAGCACCTAACGACTTCACCATATCACCTGAGGAAGGAAACTCAGAAGCCGCATACCACTTTCCTCCACCAACGGAAGCTCACAGAGAGAACCAGCCAAAGTACCACTTGTGACCACAAGAGGGAGCTCTGCCACAGAATTCACAACAGTAGCCATGCTGGTTCAGTATGCCTTCAATTTTGAATAAACCCCCAACAGTGTCACCAGCAAAGCACCCCCACACCATTACACCTCCTCCTCCATGCTTCACGGTGGGAACCAGGCATGTAGAATCCATCCGTTCACCTTTTCTGCGTCGCACAAAGACACGGTGGTTGGAACCAAAGATCTCAAATGTGGACTCATCAGACCAAAGCACAGATTTCCACTGGTCTAATGTCCATTCCTTGTGTTCTTTAGCTCAAACAAGTCTCTTCTGCTTGTTGCCTGTCCTAAGCAGTGGCTTCCTAGCAGCTATTTTACCATGAAGGGCTGCTGCACAAAGTCTCCTCTTAACAGTTGTTGTAGAGATGTGTCCGCTGCTAGAACTCTGTGTGGCATTGACCTGGTCTCTAATCTGACCTGCTGTTAACCTGCGATTTCTGAGGCTGGTGACTTGGATAAACTTATCCTCAGAAGCAGAGGTGACTCTTGGTTTTCCTTTCCTGGGGTGGTCCTCATGTGAGCCAGTTTCTTTGTAGCGCTTGATGGTTCTTCTCTGCGCCTCTCACCATCCACCATCTACACACTGGGAAGCCCTGGGGACATACTTCACCTGTGGGAAGGTATACATCTAGCTGCCATACCATCACCCTAGTGGACCCATAAGCAGCATCGGTCACCCTGACCGAATACCACAGGTGGCGTCATGAACATTAGCCCTTTAAAGGCCCTTTTTTGCAACGGACACCTCTAGGGCCACAAACCGGGTCAGCCACCATGACATCCCCCTTGAGAACCGAAGGGCCTGGCTCCGAGTATCCCACTGCCCTTACGGGGGCGATGCACATGGAGAAAAGAAAGAAGACCAAAGAACTGTCTGAGGACTTGAGAAACCAAATTGTGAGGAAGCATGAGCAATCTCAAGGCTACAAGTCCATCTCCAAAGACCTGAATGTTCCTGTGTCTACTGTGCGCAGTGTCATCAAGAAGTTTAAAGCCCATGGCACTGTGGCTAACCTCACTAGATGTGGACGGAAAAGAAAAATTGACAAGAAATTTCAACGCAAGGTTGTGCGGATGTTGGATAAAAAACCTCGACTAACATCCAAACAAGTTAAAGCTGCCCTGCAGTCTGAGGGTACAACAGTGTCAACCCGTACTATCCGTCGGCATCTGAATGAAAAGGGACTGTATGGTTGGAGACCCAGGAAGACCCCACTTCTTACTCGAGACATAAAAAAGCCAGGCTGGAGTTTGCCAAAACTTACCTGAAAAAGCCTAAAACGTTTTGGAAGAATGTTCTCTGGTCAGATGAGACAAAAGTAGAGCTTTTTGGGCAAAGGCATCAACATAGAGTTTACAGGAGAAGAAAAGAACATGGTCCCTACAGTCAAACATGGCGGAGGTTCCCTGATGTTTTGAGGTTACTTTGCTGCCTCTGGCACTGGACTGCTTGACTGTGTGCATGGCATTGTGAAGTCTGAAGACTACCAACAAATTTTGCAGCATAATGTAGGGCCCAGTGTGAGAAAGCTGGGTCTCCCTTAGAGGTCATGGGTCTTCCAGCAGGACAATGACCCAAAACACACTTCAAAAAGCACTAGAAAATGGTTTGAGAGAAAGCACTGGAGACTTCTAAGGTGGCCAGCAATGAGTCCAGACCTGAATCCCATAGAACACCTGTGGAGAGATCTAAAACTGGCAGTTTGGAGAAGGCACCCTTAAAATATTAGGGACCTGGAGCAGTTTGCCAAAGAAGAATGGTCTAAAATTCCAGCAGAGCATTGTAAGAAACTCATTGATGGTTACCGGAAGCGGTTGGTCACAGTTATTTTGTCTAAAGGTTGTACAACCAAGTATTAGGCTGAGGGTGCCAATACTTTTGTCTGGCCCATTTTTGGAGTTTTGTGTGAAATGATCAATGTTTTGCTTTTTGCTTCATTCTCTTTTGTGTTTTTTCATTTAAGACAAATTAAATGAAGATAATAATACCAAAGAATTTGTGATTGCAATCATTTTCAGGAAGAAACTGAGTATTATCTGACAGAATTGCAGGGGTGTCAATACTTTTGGCCACAACTGTAATTCCACATGTGTTAATTCATAATTTTAATGCCTTCAGTGTGAATGTACAATTTTCATAGTCATGAAAATACAGAAACATCTTTAAATGAGAAGATGTGTCCAAACTTTTGGTCTGTACTGTACATGTTGTCCTACTCCAAGCTGTTCAGGCTTGAGAGCCAACTACCAATTAAGTAAATCAGGTGATGTGCATCTCTGTAATGAGGAGGGGTGTCGTCTGATGACATCAAAACCTTATATAAGGTGTGCTTAATTATTAGGCAACTTACTTTCCTTTGGCAAAATGGGTCAGAAGAGAAATTTGACGTGCTCTGAAAAGTCCAAAAGTGTGAGATATCTTGCAGAGGGATGTAGCAGTCTTGAAATTGCCAAACTTTTGAAGTGTGATCAACGAACAATCAAGCGTTTCATGGCAAATAGCCAACAGGGTCGCAAGAAGCGTATTGGGCAAAAAAGGTGCAAAATAACTGCCTATGAATTGAGGAAAATCAAGCGTGAAGCTGCCAAGATGCCATTTTCCACCAGTTGTGCCATATTTCAGAGCTGCAATGTTTCTGGAGTACCAAAAAGCACAAGGCGTGTGATACTCAGGGACACGGCCAAGGTAAGGAAGGCTGTAAAGCGACCACCTTTGAACAAGAAACATGAGATAAAATGTCAAGACTGGGCCAAGAAATATCTTAAGACTGACTATTCAAAGGTTTTATGGACTGATGAAATGAGAGTGACTCTTGATGGGCCAGAGGCTGGATCAGTAAAGGGCAGAGAGCTCCACTCCGACTCAGACGCCAGCAAGGTGGAGGTGGGGTACTGGTATGGGCTGGTATCATCAAAGATGAACTTGTGGGACCTTTTCGGGTTGAGGATGGAGTGAAGCTCAACTCCCAGACCTACTGCCAGTTTCTGGAAGACAACTTCTTCAAGCAGTAGTACAGGAAGAAGTCAGTATCGTTCAAGAAAAACATGATTTTCATGCAGGACAATGCTCCATCACATGCCTCCAACTACTCCATAGCGTGGGTGGCCAGGAAACGTCTTAAAGAAGAAAAAATAGTGACTGATGACCCCCTTGTTCACCTGATCTGAACCCCATAGACAACCCGTGGTCCCTCATAAAATGTAAGATCTACAGGGAGGGAAAACAGTCCACCTCTCGGAACAGTGTCTGGGAGGCTGTGGTGGCTGCTGCACGCAATGTTGATCGTAAACAGATCAAGCAACTGACAGAATCTATGGATGGAAGGCTGTTGAGTGTCATCATAAAGAAAGGTGGCTATATTGGTCACTAATTTTGGGGGGTTTTGTTTTTGCATGTCAGAAACGTTTATTTCTAAATTTTGTGCAGTTATATTGGTTTACCTGGTGAAAATAAACAAGTGAGATGGGAATATATTTGTTTTTTATTAAGTTGCCTAATAATTCTGCACAATAATAGTTACCTGCACAAACAGATATCCTCCTAAGATAGCCAAATCTAAAAAAAAAAATCACTCCAACTTCCAAAAATATTAAGCTTTGATATTTGTGAGTCTTTTGGGTTGATTGAGAACATAGTTGATGATCAATAATAAAATTAATCCTCTTAAATACAACTTGCCTAATAATTCTGCACACAGTGTATATCTAATATATAAAGCTGAATGTGTATATGTGTGTGTGTGTGTATGTATGTCCGGGATTTGCATCTGCACCGTCGCAGCTACAGCCACAAAATTTTGCACAGTCACACGTCTGGACCCCGAGAGCGTCATAGGCTATGTTGTGAGGCGAAATTTTAACCCCGCGCGTTCCAATTCACCAAACAATTTTGCCCCTATCTACATAATGGGGAAAAAGTGAAATGAAAAGTGTTGGAGGCGTCGCAGCTACAGCCACAAAATTTTGCACAGTCACAGGTCTGGACCCCGAGAGCGTCATAGGCTATGTTGTGAGGTGAGATTTTAACTCCGCGCTTTCCAATTCACCAAACTATTTTTGCCCTATCTACATAATGGGGAAAAGTGAAAGGAAAAGTGTTGGAGGCAAATTGACAGCTGCCAGATGTGAACAAGGGGGACTTAAAGAATGAGAGCGATGGCGCCAAAGAGTATATACCGATCAGTTGCTAAGGTGGGGCCCCGACATGAGATACTCACCACACATGGGGATATGAACACACACACAAAATGCGCCACACACTACCACGTGCTTGAACACATATACCACCCTCAGCACACATTTCACCACACATACACCAACCTCGCCACATAAAAGTCGAAACACAAAAGTCGCCGCTCAAAACTCGCCACGTGCAAAACTCGCCACATGCAAAAACTAGGCTCACACAAAAATCACCACAAGTGCAAAACTCACCTCATGGAAAACTCGCCACACGCAAAACTTGCACACACGCAAAAATTGCCACATGCACAAAAGTTTCAACACATGCAAAAGTTGTCTCACACAAAACTTGCACATACTCAGAAGGCACCACACATAAAACTCGCAACGTACAAAACTCGCCATGCGCAAAACTTGCTGCACACAACTTGCTACACTAACCTGTCACATGCAACTCGACACACAAAAAGTTGCTACACGCATGTTGCCACACAAAACTCATCTCACAAAAGTCGCTACATGCATGTCGCCACACGCAACTCAACACACACAACTTGACAAACGAAACTCGCCCTAAAACACACACAAGTCTGGTATTATCCTTCAAAAATAAAAATCTGATTAATAAGCAGACAAACTACAAGAGCAACAAATGTAACATATAGGAAATACGGCAGCTGTCAGTCACATGACCTGTCTATTATGTGTACTGTATGTGTGAGCTAATATATACTGCCAGGGGGGAGGGCTTCCTGTTGCCTGGGGATTTATCAGGCTGCCAATTTAGCTTACAAATACTGAGGTAAAAATACTGAGCAAATAACGTGTGAACGAGGTCTAATACAGGAGGAGATGACACACAGGTATATACTATATACAGGGGAGATGACACACAGGTATATAATATATACAGGAGGAGATGACATACAGGTATATGCTATATATAGAAGATGACATACAGGTATATACTATATACAGGAGGAGATTACACACAGATATATACTATATGCAGGGGAGATGACACACAGGTATATACTATATAGAGGAGGAGATGACATACAGGTACATACTATACAGGAGGAGATGACATACAGGTATATAATATATACAGGAGGAGATGACATACAGGCATATGCTATATATAGAAGATGACATACAGGTATATACTATATACAGGAGGAGATTACACACAGATATATACTATATGCAGGGGAGATGACACACAGGTATATACTATATATAGGAGGAGATGACATACAGGTATATACTATATACAGGGGAGATGACACACAGCAGGTATATACTATATACAGGGGAGATCACATACAGGTATATACTATATACAGGAGATGACATACAGGTGTATACTATATATAAGGGAGATGACAAACATGTATATACTGAGGTGAAAATGAAAAGGTGTGAGTGCAAAATGAGAGGAGTGAGGGAAAATAGTGGAGTGATTGGAAAATGACATGTGAGGTCGAAATGACAAGTGTTAGGGGGGAATGAGAGGAGTGAGGGAGAAAATGAGAGGTGTGAGGGAGACAATGAGAGATGTGAGGGGGAAAATGAAAGATGTGATTGGGAAAATGAGGCGTGATGGGAAAATAAGAGAAGTGAGGTGCTATAACTAACCACAGATATTTACTATGCCCAGGCAACGCCGGGCTCTTCAGCTAGTCTAGTATATAAAGCTGAATGTGTGTGTGTGTGTATGTGTGTGTGTGTATGTCCGGGATTGGCATCTGCACCGTCGCAGCTACAGCCACAAAATTTTGCACAGTCACACTTCTGGACCCCGAGAGCGTCATAGGCTATGTTGTGAGGCAAAATTTTAACCCCGCGCGTTCCAATTCACCAAACAATTTTGCCCCTATCTACATAATGGGGAAAAAGTGAAAGGAAACGTGTTGGAGGCAAATTGACAGCCAGGAGGAGATGGCATACAGGTATATACTATATACAGGGGAGATGATATACAGCTATATATTATATACAGGAGGAGATGACATGCAGGTATATACTATATACAGGGGAGATGATGGAGCACCCCCAGACACAAGGCCGTGGGGTACTCGGTCCTGGGTTGTCACGGTGGCTAGACCCGGTCCGTGACCCTGCTAAGGGGCGTCCAATAAAAGGTGATAGTGCGTAGTGCAGAACGCGAGGAATAACAAGGACACAGGGTTGCAGTTTCTTTACCTTTTTACTGAAGGTTTCGGGATCCGCAATCCAGGGCACTGCTAATAGGGCTGGCTGAAACCGGCCGGTCCGAAAGCACATCCAGAGTTCCCTTTGCAGGCGGAAATCAGTGTCTACCTTCTAGCGCCTGTGTGTTGTAGTCCTTCCCTGCTGAGCACCATGAGATAGTCCTCACAACTCTCGTATCTGTCCTCTCTCCTCTCACCGTCCCCCAGTATGATATGGCTAGGACGCACCCGTATGACAGGTAGGCCTGGAGTTATTCTGGGACCCTAGCGATGCCCCTCTCCCACGATTGCCTCCTATGTCCGTTCAGGTGATTTAAGTTAGACAGCCAACCTGTAGTTAACTGTCCTGCCACTGTTTGAAGTAATGCGTAGAGTCTGTTACTTCCTTGGTGCTCCGGCCACCGGCTACGCGCTTCAGTAGGATGTTGCCGTTCTCGGGGCATGACTCCTACTGGCTCTATCTCCTTTGTACTCTGATCCCGTTTCTAACTGCTCCACAGTATCCTTCTCTCCGTGTCCTTTCTAAGATGCCGCCGCAAGGTAGTGCAGGTGCGGCTCTGTAACAATCGGTCCTTTCTGCTAGGTCCCTGTCAGGAACAGACCTCTGACAGGTCCTCCCTGGAGCTCTCCCAGGTCACTTTCTGTCCTAACTTCCTATCCGACCCCTAGTTTTAGCAGTGTGAGGAGTGACCTAGTAAATAGTGCCTTTTGCTCCCCCTAGTGGCCGGAGTGTGAAGTGTAATGTGTGCTTGTGATACTTGGTCAGATGAACTCCTTTAGTGCAATCCGACATAACATCACTCCCCTTAGCGGCAGAGCGACATTACTGCAACGACCAGGACTCTGGGGCGCTGCACTTCCCCCCGGTTAAATCCAGTACTCCCGGACTGGGAAAAGAAGAATAACAAGACATGTTAGTAGAAAACATACAAAAATTTCCAAATACTATGAACAAGTAAATATAACAGTGCTTCCCGTTATGGGAGGTTAGGACGCTTGGACGTTGCAAAAGGTTGGCCATGCATAGTTCATGACTCTCAGTTCAGTAGGTGCAACCTTGAAGTAGCAGGGACCCCGGGTAAACAAAGGGGCCCCTGAAAGTTTTGGAGCGATTCACTGTCCATCACACCATTGTCCATTCTTAAACCATAACAAAGATATTTACACAAACATTTTCAACCAAATAGCAACTATCGTTAATATCTCCAAGTTTTATAGCGAAGTGGAGTCTGATTCTTAGTGCTACGCGTGGACCTCCGCAGCGCAGGGGTTGCTACTGGCCTAACAGGGTCCGCTACGCTTGCTATCGCTAGTGTAGTGCACTGTCTTCTAGCTACACTTCTAGTGAGTCTGGGCAGCACTGGCATGCTGGAGTCCTCAGAGCTGTCACTACTAATGGTGGGCATGGCAGATCCACCGATAGCAGAGGGAGGGCTTGCTGGTTCGACTGTTGGCATCGCATCTTCTGGTGGGGTCGGCTGCGCTTGCGGGTCCGGATGCCCTGGCACCACGTCTAGCTCTGGCGGTTTCAGTTGACGAAACGTTAAGACAGGTACCACAATGGCCTGATTTATTTGAGTCCACGACTGGGTAAAATCGCCAAGGACAGTGTGTATCATCTCCTCTTCCATGGGCGGAGAAGTCTCGGGATCTGTTTCCCCATCTCTCAGCTTATCAGGGCATATTTTGAGGTGGTCTCTGGATATGGCCGTTGAGGTTTCCCCTCCGTCTTTACTGATGAGAAAGACCTTCGTATTGTCGAAATCGGAGGGCAGAATGGTATACGGTTCTGCTTCCCATTGGTCATCAAGCTTGTGTAGTCTCCTCTTTCGTTTGAGTACCTGCTCACCGGGTGACAATGGAGCCGTGGGAGCATACTGATTGTAGTCCCTTTCTTGTTTTTGTCTGGCTTGGGTGAGACTTCTTTCTACACATTCCTGTACTTCGCTGTACCGTTGCTGCCTCTCAGTATCCCAATCCGCATCTGGCGATATATCTTCGGGGGTCAGGACCCACATGTCCAGATCGACGGGCAACTTGCTAGACCTTCCTCGCATCAGGTACGCTGGGGTGCAGTTGGTGGAATTCACCGGGATGTGGTTGTACATGTCTACCAAGTCTGGTAACTTTGTGGGCCACAAGTTCTGCTCCTCTACCGGTAAGGTCTTCAGTAAGTCGATCACCACTTGGTTCATCTTCTCACACATCCCGTTGGTTTGTGGATGGTACAGCGTGGTTCTGATCTTCTTACACCCGTACAAATTGCAGAACTCCTAGAACATCTCCGCTTCAAATACTGATCCCTGATCGGTTAGCACCTTCTCCGGGTACCCATGGGGTCTACAGAAGTACTGCTGGAAGGTTTTGGCAGCTGTCCTAGCCGTTAAATCTTTGACCGGTACGACTACCAGGAATCTGGAGTAGTGGTCCACAATGGTGAGAGCGTAGAGATAACCTGACCAGCTAGGTGTTAGCTTCACGTGATCCAGCGCGACCAATTCAAGCGGCCGTTTCGTGATGATGGGCCGCAAGGGAGCCTGTTGGCTGTCACGATCCTTCCAGCGTAGGCTACAGGGGCCACACTCTCGACACCACTTCTCGATGGCTTTCTTCATGCCAATCCAGTAGAACCTCCCACGGAGTAGCCGCTCCAGTTTTCTCCACCCGAAGTGTCCTGCCCCATCGTGGTACGCTCCCAGGACCATTGGCACATCTTGTCTTGGGACTGCGATCTGCCATACCAATTCATGAGTGCGTGGGTCGATGCTCCTCCGGCACAGCTTGCCATCGTGGATAAACAGTTTGCCCCTCTCCTTCCACAACTGTAATGCCTCTGGTGGATCATCCGGGCCGCGATGCAAACCTGCCTGCGTCAGGAGCTCTTTCACTCGACGGACCGCAGGGTCGCCATCCTGGTTCTCTGTCCACCTATGATGGGGCAGGGGATCCAACGGGGCGCCTTGGTGATTCCTGCGCCTGTTCTTCACTTGATGAGAACACTGGGTTGCCTTGGGGCGATGGAAAGCGGGCAGCTCTACCTCTTCAAATGCTTCTGGATCCTCTTCCGTTTCAGGCAACTGAGGCATCCGGGACAATGCATCGGCATTCGCATTCTTGTGCCCCGCCCGGTACTTGATGGTGAAATCGTAATTGGACAACCGGGCCATCCACCGCTGCTCCAAGGCACCGAGTTTTGCTGTGTCCAAGTGCGTTAGCGGATTATTATCCATGAAGATGGTGAATTTTGCTGAGGCTAGGTAGTGCTTGAACCTCTCCGTCACGGCCCAAACGACAGCGAGGAACTCCAGCTTAAAGGAACTGTAGTTGTCAGGGTTTCTTTCAGTGGGGCGAAGTTTCCTGCTGGCATAGGCAATCACTCTTTCCTTGCTCTTCTGGACCTGGGACAGCACAGCTCCCAGCCCCACGTTGCTGGCATCCGTATACAATACAAACGGCTGGTCATATTCAGGGCAGGCTAGTACCTCCTCTCCCGTCAGCGCAGACTTTAAGCAGGTGAACGATTCTTCCAGTCCGTCGTTCCAATCAAATGGGGTATTCTTGCCCTTGGGCTTCTTGGGTTGGCCCACCAACAGGTCTTGCAACGGTGTGGCCTTCTTGGTTTAATCTTTGATAAACCTCCGGTAGTAACCTACCAACCCAAGGAACTGTCGGACTTCGTGGAGGTTACCGGGCTGCGGCCATTCCCTTATCACCGTGACCTTGTCGGGGTCTGGGGCCACTCCTTCGGCACTCACCACATGCCCCAGGTACTGCACTTTGGGTTTCAGCAGATGGCATTTGGACGGTTTCACCTTTAAGCCAAAGTTGGACAGGGCTTCAAACACCTCGGCCAGGTGCTTCAAATGGTCTTCATAGGTCTTGGAGAAGACAATGACATCGTCCAAATATAGCAACACGGTCTCAAAGTTCTTATGTCCCAGGCAGCACTCCATCATCCTCTGGAACTTCCCTGGGGCGTTACACAATCCGAAGGGCATGTAGTTGAACTCGCAGAGACCCATTGGCGTCATGAAGGCCGTCTTTTCCTTGTCCGCCTCTGCCATGGGAACCTGCCAGTACCCACTGGTGAGATCCAAGGTAGAGAAGTAGTTAGCAGACTTTAAGGCAGCCAAGGACTCCTCTATCCTAGGCAGGGGGTATGCATCCTTATGTGTAATGCAGTTTAGTTGCCTATAATCCACACACATCCTCATGGTGCCATCTTTCTTCCTAACGAGAACTAATGGAGCTGCCCAGGGGCTACAGCTGTCTCTCACTACCCCAGCCTCCTTCATCTCTCGTAACATGTCCTTGGCACACTGATAATGAGCTGGGGGTACAGGACGGTACCTCTCTTTTATGGATGGGTGATCTCCTGTGGGAATATGGTGTTGAATCCCTTTTACCCGCCCAAAATCAAGGGGGTACTTGCTGAATACCCGCTCATACTCGTGAACCACCCTGTAGGCCCCCTGTATCTGGTGAGGTGGAGTAGAATCAGTGCCCACATGTAATTCTTGACACCAATCCTTCAATTGCCTTCCAGAGCCATTGTCCTCTGCCGGATTGGACGGGACCAAGGGCCCAGATGCCTGTATCACGCTGTTATTAACAGTAAACAGCTTGGCAAGTGTGACATATTTGGTTAGGTAGACTTCTTCCTCCCCACAGTTAAGGACACGTACTGGCACCCTCCCCTTGCGGACGTCAACCACCCCTCTGGCTGTCAGGAGGGTAGGCCTATTCTCCGAATACACAGGTTCTACTAGGGCCTGATAGTCTTTGCCTCCGAGACCTATGGCTGCCCGACACCATATTAACATTTCACTCCTGGGGGGGTACTGCAATGGGGTTCGAATCACTCACTGTGACCCGGCCAATTTCACCACCAGTCAGCTCCACCTGCTGTCTCCGCATTAGGGCTCTGATTTCTTTCTGCAGGGCACGTTGTTCACTGTAACCGGCTGTCTCTGCTACCTGCTGCAACAAGACAATAACTTCTGCAAGACAATTTTCTATGACATTAGTATCGATGGTCATCATGGGGTTACATTCACGTCGGTCAATATCAACAATGACAATTCCCTGGGCCTTCAATTCTACCCACCCCAAATTAATGGAGACCTCTTTATACCCCACTTGCGGCAGTGGCTGACCATTACTAGCTATTATAGTAAAATCATCATAGGGCCACGGGAAATGTCGGTGTTCTCCCAATAACGTCTATAGAGGATGTAGGGCATAGTTGTCACCTGGGAACCAGTGTCCAGCAAAGCGTTCATGGGGATACCATCGATCACGATGGGGAGAACTGGTCGCCCTCCGATGTATTTAGCTCTCCAATTCTGCGGGCCTGACCGTCCTACTCCTGGGGGTTGGCCCTCTGCCTCAGGGGTTGCTCGTTTAAATTACAGTACCTTGCAAGATGGCCCACCTGGTGGCAGCAGCGGCAGATGGGTCGTCCATCCCATGAAAGCGATCGTCGTCTCTGCCTCTGGTCGACGGGACTCTCCTTGGTCGCTGCCAGGGGACGTCTTCCGGTCTGGAAGCCAACTGGATCTTCTCCTTGGGGGCCTCCTTTAGGGATTGGACGGTCCGGGCTAGGGCAGCAACGCTCCTGGTCAACTCCTGTATCTGGAGGCGCAGTCCTGCAGGGGAGTCGTCTTCCAGGGTCTGGGCATCGGCCTCGGCAGAGACGAGTGTGTCCGGCGCCACTTCCTGGTGGTACGTGAGGGCTTGACGCCTGGGAAGTGTGGCACGGCTGGGCTGTCGCTCTGGTAGTGCCTGGATGGCTTTATCTTTAAATTGCGCAAAAGTCAGATCTGGATTCTGCATGGCCAGGAAGTGTAGCTGGGCCCTTTGGTTACTGCACAGGAGTCCTTCGACGAACCGCTCCTTCAGGAGTTTATCTTCATCTTGCATGCTGTTTGGGTCACTTTGCTTGATGGCCCACATTGCCTCCTGCAGATTAAGGGCATAGTCCCGTAAGCTATCCTCCGGCCGCTGCTTGCACCCATAGAACGTCAATTTAATTTCCGTAGCGGTGCGGGTGTCAAAGGTGGTTTTAAGCTTTGCAAATACCTGTTGCGCAGTTCTCTTATAAGCAACGGGCCAGGACTTCACTTCCCTCAATGCCGCTCCAAAGAGTTGGCCGATTATCATATGAACTTTCTGAGGCTCTGTCAAGGGATAAAACTCGAGCAGGCTACAAATCCCCTCTTTAAAGTCAGTTAACGTATGGGCTTCTCCGGAGTATAGCGGAAGCCAGGCGGCTCCTGGTAGGTACGGCATAGAGAAGGGCATTATGGCTGTCGTAGCTGCGGCAGTGTCCGGCTGGCTGATGGGAGCCGCAAGCCCCGCGGCATCTAGCGGTGATACCGTGTTGCTGGCTGCGTCCATCACGGAATCTGGAAGTGCCCCTGAGTCTGCAGCGGTGGCCGCTGCCTCCGCTCCCCCGGGATCCGACATGACCGTTCCTCCCCTTGCTAAACTGCCGGGGTTGGGATTCTTCTTCCGGGATCGGCGCCGGGGTCGGGGTTCCTCTTCCGGGATCGACACCTCACTGCGACTTCTCGCTCCGCGCTCTTTTCCAGCCGGCTCCACCCACAAAGCTATGGCTCCTCCCCTCTCGTTCCACACGGCGCGGCAATGGTGGATTTTTGGCGGCAAATAGCGATACACAGTCTTTGCAATAAGTCGCAGCTCAATCACAGTTCCACGGCACACATGACCTGATCCTTCAGGCTTAAGTAGATCCTGTTCATGACGCCAAGATGTAGCGCCCTCAGACACAGGGCCGCGGGGTAGTCGGTCCTGGGATGTCACGGTGGCTAGACCCGGTCCGTGAGCCTGCTAAGGGGCGTCCAATAAAAGGTGATAGTGGGTAGTGCAGAACACGAGGAATAACAAGGACACAGGGTTGCAGTTTCTTTACCTTTTTACTGCACTGCTAACAGGGCTGGCTGAGACCGGCCGGTCCGAAGGCACATCCAGAGTTCTCTTTGCAGGTGGAAATCAGTGTCTACCTTCTAGCGCCTGTGTGTTGTAGTCCTTGGCTGCTGAGCACCACAGGATAGTCCTCACAACTCTCGTATCTGTCCTCTCTCCTCTCTCCATCCCCCAGTATGATATGGCTAGGACGCACCCGTATAACAGGTAGGCCTGGAGTTATTCTGGGACCCTAGCGATACCCCTCTCCCACGATTGCCTCCTATGTCCGTTCAGGTGATTTAAGTTAGACAGCCAACCTGTAGTTAACTGTCCTGCCGCTGTTTGAAGTAATGCGTAGAGTCTGTTACTTCCTCGGTGCTCCGGCCACCAGCTACGCGCTTCAGTAGGATGTTGCAGTTCTCAGGGCACGACTCCTACTGGCTCTATCTCCTTTGTACTCTGATCCCGTTTCTCACTGCTCCACAGTATCCTCTCCGTGTCCTTTCTAAGATGCCGCCGCAAGGTAGTGCAGGTGCGGCTCTGTAACAATCGGTCCTTTCTGCTAGGCCCCTGTCAGGAACCCACCTCTGACAGGTCCTCCCTGGAGCTCTCCCAGGTCACTTTCTGTCCTAACTTCCTATCTGACCCCTAGTTTTACCAGTGTGAGGAGTGACCTAGTAAATAGTGCCTTTTGCTCCTCCTAGTGGCCGGAGTGTGACGTGTAATGTGTGCTTATGATACCTGGTCAGATGAACTCCTTTAGTGCAATCCGACATAACGTCACTCCCCTAAGCGGCAGAGCGACATTACTGCAACGACCAGGACTCTGGGGCGCTGCAATGACATACAGGTATATACTATATTCAGGGGAGATGACTTACAGGTATATCTAATATATAAAGCTGAATGTGTGTGTGTATGTCCGGGATTGGCATCTGCACTGTCGCAGCTACAGCCACAAAATTTTGCACAATCCTCGGACCCCGAGAGTGTCATAGGCTATGCTGTGAGGCGAAATTTTATCCCCGCGCATTCCAATTCACCAAACAATTTTGCCCCTATCTACATAATGGGGAAAAACTGAAAGGAAAAGTGTTGGAGGCAAATTGACAGCTACCAGATGTGAAGAAGGGGGACTTAAAGAGTGAGAGCGATTGTGCCAAAGAGTATATATACGGTGGGGCCCCGACATGGGATACTCACCACACACGGGGATATGAACACACACACACAAAATGCGCCACACACTACCACGTGCTTGAACACATATACCACCCTCAGCACACATTTCACCACACAACCTCGCCACATAAAAGTCGAAACACAAAAGTCGCCGCTCAAAACTCACCACGCGCAAAACACGCCACGTGCAAAACTAGGCTCACGCAAAACTCGCCACAAGTGCAAAACTCACCTCATGGAAAACTCGCCACACGCGGTAAAATTGCCACATGCACAAAAGTTGTAACACATGCAAAAGTTGCCTCACACAAAACTTGCACATACTCAAAACGCACCACACATAAAACTCGCCACGCGCAAAACTCGCCATGCGCAAAACTTGCTGCACACAACTTGCTACACAAACCTGTCACATGCAACTCGACACAAAAAGTTGCTACACGCATGTCGCCACACAAAACTCATCTCACAAAAGTTGCTACATGCATGTCGCCACACGCAACTCAACACACACAACATGACACATGAAACTCGCCCTAAAACACACACAAGTCTGGTATTATCCTTCAAAAATAAAAATCCGATTAATAAGCAGACAAACTACAAGAGCAACAACTGTACCATATAGGAAATACGGCAGCTGTCAGTCACATGACCTGTCTATTATGTGTATGTGTGAGGTAATATATACTACCAGGGGGGAGGGCTTCCTGTTGCCTGGGGATTTATCAGGCTGCCAATTTAGCTTACAAATAATGAGGTAAAAATACTGAGCAAATAACGTGTGAACGAGGTCTAATACAGGAGGAGATGACACACAGATATACAGTATACTATATACAGGAGGAGATGACACACAGGTATATACTATATACAGGGGAGATGACACACACATATATACTATATACAGGGGAGATGACACAGGTATATACTATATACAGGAGGAGATGACATACAGGTATGTGCTATATACAGGAGGAGATGACACACACATATATACTATATACTGGAGGAGATGACACACTGGTATATACTATATACAGGGGAGATGACGTACAGGTACATACTATATGCAGGGGAGATGACACACAGGTATATACAATATACAGGGGAGATGACACACAGGTATATACTATATACAGGGGAGATGACACACAGGTATATACTATATACAGGAGGAGATGACACACAGGTATATACTATATACAGGAGCAGATGACACACAGGTATATACTATATACAGGAGGAGATAACTTACAGGTATATACTATATACAGGAGGAGGAGATGACACACGTATATACTATACTTGGCGATTGGTGGAGCAGCTTAACATACTTTTTTTGCAAAAAAAAATATTAACTAAATACCCTGTATTTTTTCATTTTTTGACTAGCACTTGCTTATTTACTGTGACTTTTTTACAACAGAGTATTTTTTTACCTCTCTCTGCGCTTTTGTGTTTTCAAGTTCTTTGGTGGTGTGAACAGGTTTCTACAGACTTGTTCGCTATGCAGGTGGCCCATGTGTTTTTGGTTTTATAATTGTTCTCTTGTTTCTACAAGACTGGGGAGTTCACCACTCCTCTGTGGGTCATTTGCTTTGTAGCTGTTCCATCTCGCATGTTCAACGTGGATATTTTCTCTCTGAGCCCTGTTCATACAGGTACTATATGGATGATCAGGTTTTTAAATACATCAGATAGGGATTATATACATTAGACAGGACTGCTCTATTATGGGTATATCTTGGCGATTGGTGGAGCAGCTTAACATACTTTTTTGGCAAAAAAACGTATTAACTAAATACCCTGTATTTTTTAATTTTTTGACTAGCACTTGCTTATTTACTGTGACTTTTTTACAACAGAGTATTTTTTTACCTCTCTGTGCGCTTTTGTGTTTTCAAGTTCTTTGGTGGTGTGAACAGGTTCCTACAGACTTGTTCGCTATGCAGGTGGCCCATGTGTTTTTAGTTTTATAATTGTTCTCTTGTTTCTGCAAGACTGGGGAGTTCACCACTCCTCTGTGGGTCATTTGCATTGTAGCTGTTCCATCTCGCATGTTCAACGTGGATATTTTCTCTCTGAGCCCTGTTCATACAGGTACTATATGGATGATCAGGTTTTTAAATACATCAGATAGGGATTATATACATTAGACAGGACTGCTCTATTATGGGTATACCTTGGCGATTGGTGGAGCAGCTTAACATACTTTTTTTGAAAAAAAACGTATTAACTAAATACCCTGTATTTTTTCATTTTTTGACTAGCACTTGCTTATTTACTGTGACTTTTTTACAACAGAGAATTTTTTTACCTCTCTGTGCGCTTTTGTGTTTTCAACTTGCTACACAAACCTGTCACATGCAACTCGACATAAAAAGTTGCTACACGCATGTCGCCACACAAAACTCATCTCACAAAAGTCGCTACATGCATGTCGCCACACGCAACTCAACACACACAACATGACACATGAAACTCGCCCTAAAACACACACAAGTCTGGTATTATCCTTCAAAAATAAAAATCCGATTAATACGCAGACAAACTACAAGAGCAACAAATGCACCATATAGGAAATACGGCAGCTGTCAGTCACATGACCTGTCTATTATTTGTAGGTGTGAGCTAATATATACTGCCAGGGGGGAGGGCTTCCTGTTGCCTGGGGATTTATCAGGCTGCCAATTTAGCTGACAAATACTGAGGTAAAAATACTGAGCAAATAACGTGTGAACGAGGTCTAATACAGGAGGAGATGACACACAGATATACAGTATACTATATACAGGAGGAGATGACACACAGGTATATACTATATACAGGGGAGATGACACACACATATATACTATATACAGGGGAGATGACACAGGTATATACTATATACAGGAGGCGATGACATACAGGTATGTACTATATACAGGAGGAGATGACACACACATATATACTATATACAGGGGAGATGACACACAGGTATATACTATATACAGGAGGAGATGACACACTGGTATATTCTATATACAGGGGAGATGACATACAGGTACATACTATATGCAGGGGAGATGACACACAGGTATATACTATATACAGGAGGAGGAGATGACACACGTATATACTATATACAGGAGGAGATGACATACAGGTATATACTTTATGAACGAGGAGATGACATATAGCAGGTATATACTATATACAAGGGAGATGACATACAGGTATATGCTTGTAGATTGTGAGCCTTCGTGGGCAGGGTCCTCTCTCCTCCTGTACCAGTTATGACTTGTATTGTTTAAGATTATTGTACTTGTTTTTATTATGTATACCCCTCCTTACATGTAAAGCGCCATGGAATAAATGGCGCTATAACAATAAATAATAATAATAATAATATACTATATATAGGAGATGACATACAGGTATATAGTATATATAGGAGGAGATGACACACACATATATACTATATACAGGGGAGATGACACACAGGTATATACTATATACAGGAGGAGATGACATACATGTATATACTATATACAGGGGGAGATGACACATATATACTATATACAGGGGAGATGACACACAGGTATATACTATACACAGGAGGAGATGAGACACAGGTATATACTATATACAGGAGGAGATGACTTACAGGTATATACTATATACAGGAGGAGATGACACACAGCAGGTATATACTATATACAAGGGAGATGACGTACAGGTATATACTTGTAGATTGTGAGCCTTCGTGGGCAGGGTCCTCTCTCCTCCTGTTCCAGTTATGACTTGTATTGTTTAAGATTATTCTTACTTGTTTTTATTATGTATACCCCTCCTTACATGTAAAGCGCCATGGAATAAATGGCGCTATAACAATAAATAATAATAATAATATACTATATACAGGAGATGACATACAGGTATATACTATATATAGGAGGAGATGACATACAGGTATATAGTATATACAGAAGAGATGACATACATGTATACACTATATACAGGAGGAGATGACACATAGGTATATACAAATACAGGAGTAGATGACATACAGCAGGTATATACTATTTACAGGGGAGATGACATACAGGTATATACTATATACAGGAGATGACATAGAGGTATATACTATATATAAGGGAGATGACAAACATGTATATACTGAGGGGAAAATGAGAGGTGTGAGGTGAAAATGAGGGGTGTGAGGTGAAAATGAAAAGGTGTGAGTGCAAAATGAGAGGAGTGAGGGAAAATAGTGGAGTGATCGGAAAATGACAGATGTGAGGTCGAAATGACAAGTGTTAGGGGGGAAAGAGAGGAGTGAGGGGGAAAATAAGAGGAGTGAGGGGGAAAATGAGAGGTGTAAGGGACAAAATGAGAGATGCAAGGGGGAAAATGAGAGTTGTGATGGGAAAATAAGAGAAGTG
Source organism: Ranitomeya imitator (assembly GCF_032444005.1). Taxonomy (NCBI): domain Eukaryota; kingdom Metazoa; phylum Chordata; class Amphibia; order Anura; family Dendrobatidae; genus Ranitomeya; species Ranitomeya imitator. The sequence continues at coordinate 73,983,724 of NC_091291.1, read as the reverse complement.
AGGTGCCATAACTAACCACAGATATTTACTATGCCCAGGCAACGCCGGGCTCTTCAGCTAGTATATGTGTATATATATATATATATATATATATATATATATATATATATATATATATATATAGAAAAAAAGACCACAGCAGCACATGTACATGAATCGGCCATGTGAAAACACAGACAAATATACATTTCACAAAAATATTTTTTCATAAAAATTTTCTCAAAGAATTTTTTTTTCATAAAACTTACAGTTAAGTTTGGTGGTGGTAATCAACTCTACCTGCCCATAAATTGTAGGTTTAGCCCAGAGTGACATGTTTGTCCGAAGTTGTAGGCTGGTGGCCCAAGAGTGGCATGTACAGTAGAGTAGGACCCATCAGGGGGAGATCACCTTGCCGTGGTTGATGGGCACACATGAATTGGCCAATTTATGCGCTAAGAATCTCCATTTTAACTGTAAGTTTTATGAAAAAAAAAAATTTTGAGAAAATTTTTATGAAAAAATATTTTTGTGAAATGTATATTTGTCTGTGTTTTCACATGGCCGATTCATGTACATGTGCTGCTGTGGTCTTTTTTTCTGTGTGTTGCAGTTTGCAGCTTGCACGTGTTCACATTGGGAATGCTGATTTGTTTTTTTTTCCTCTATTTGTATGGATGTGGCAACATCCAGACTTATCTTGCACTCCCCCTATTGACCTTGCAGGTGGTGGTAATCAACTCTACCTGCCCATAAATTGTAGGTTTAGCCCAGAGTGACATGTTTGTCCGAAGTTGTAGGCTGGTGGCCCAAGAGTGGCATGTACAGTAGAGTAGGACCCATCAGGGGGAGATCACCTTGCCGTGGTTGATGGGCACACATGAATTGGCCAATTTATGCGGTAAGAATCTCCATTTTAACTGTAAGTTTTATGAAAAAAAAATTTTAAAAAAATTTTTTTATGAAAAAATATTTTTGTGAAATGTATATTTGTCTGTGTTTTCACATGGCCGATTCATGTACATGTGCTGCTGTGGTCTTTTTTTCTGTGTGTTGCAGTTTGCAGCTTGCACGTGTTCACATTGGGAGTGCTGATTTGGTTTTTTTTTCCTATATATATATATATATATATATATATATATATATATGTGTGTGTGTGTGTGTCTCTCTGACATATAAATATATATAGAGACTGTATATATGTTTTCACGAATATTTGAGCCCATGGATCCATTATATGTCCATTTTGCAAGCCGCGTATGGATGCCATACAGATGACACACGGATAATTTTTGGAGAAAAAAGTCGCATCCTCACATTGAATTCGGATCACTGTTCAGGAACTTTTCCGCGTATTTCGGCCATAAAAAACGGACCGTACTTTGATACGTTCATCTGACCCTGGTCTAATAGTCTCATCAGCTGCCACCTGCTGTCTTTTTTATCACTTAAATATAACTCTCATCTTTCTCCCCTGCTCGCGCCAATCGCCGGCAGAGCAGGGGAGAATGATGTGAGCCAAGTTCCGTACCCTGCGCAGTGGAACAGCGCTTAATGTAACGCCTCTTCTCAGGCGCCAGTCTATGTGGTACTGATGTGGCACACAGGCGGCACATGGATGCCATACTTGTGCCACAAGTATTACACACACGGACACCGCATGTCCGGTACTGGAAATATCGGGACGTGTAACAGAAGCTTTACAGCGGGTTTTTATGTTTGGCTACTGTCACACATTAAAAGACGCTTTTTATTGCAAAAAATAGTTTTTGTATCACCACATTTTGAGAGATATAATTTTTCCATATTTTAGCCCACAGAATCATGGAAGGTTTTATTTTTTGCGGGACGCTTTGACAATTTTATTTGTACCATTTTCGGACACATGACATTTTTTTGCTTTCTATTTTGATTTTTGGAAGGCAGAATGAACAAAAACCTACAATTCATGAATTTCTTTTGGAGGGGTTTATGCCACTCTGTGTGTGGTAACATTGGTAAGGCAGTTTTCTTCTTCGGGTCAAAGCGATTACAGCGATACCTCATTTATATATTTTTTTATGTTTTGGCGCTTTAACAGAAAAAAACTATTTTATAGAAAAAAATATTTATTTTTGCATCACTCTACTCTGAGACCTAGAACTTTTTATTTTTCCACTGATGGAGCTGTATGGTGGGTTATTTTTTTGCTGGACAAGATGACATTTTCAGCGGTACCATGTTTATTTATATCAGTCTTTTTGATCGCGTCTTATTTCACTTTTTGTTCCTCGGTATGATGATAAAGCATTGTTTTTTGCCTTGTTTTTTTAATGGTATTCACTAAAGGGGTTAACTAGTGGGACAGTTTTATAGGTCGGGTCGTTGCGGATGCGGCGATACCAAATATGACTACTTTTATTGTTTATATTTGTTTCATTCAAACATATATTTAGAGATATAATATACTGTATATTTATTTTTTTATTATTATTTTTGTTTTAAAATATTTTTACAATTATTTAAAACATTTTTTTTTTACTTTTTACTAACTTTTTTACTTTCTCCCACTATGGGACAATCATTTTTTGCAGGCTGACCGCTTCTATAGCATATACTGTAGATGAAGCAGCATCTGCATGTTACAGAAGCTGTCAGCTCAGAGAGACTTGCTGATCATGCACTGCGCATGATCAACGAGTTTCCTAGCTCTGATGACTCAGATGTCGTCATGACGACATTAGGTCACCATTTAAATTATCGGGACCCTGTGTCACGCCGCGGGGTCTCCGATCCAAAGGCAGGGGGGCTGTCAGCGATCTGTTGGCATCCAGAATGCTGCGATCATGTTCAATCACAGTATTTGGGGGGTTAAAGTGCCAGGAGTGGTCTTTGATCACTTAGTCTGATCTGTCCATGGTCTCATAGGACCAGGGCATATGGACAATTATTACATCCATTGTCCGAAAGATGTTAAAATAGTTTTTAGTATCTAGTGTGTTATAGAAGCCTGATCCAGAGGACACCAAAAATCCTTCTGTTCCTAGTGTCATACAGTAGGGATTCTGACTTTAAAATAGTTTTTAGCATCTAGTCAAGTGTGTTATAGACGCCTGATCCAGAAGCCACCAAAAAATTATTGTGTTCCTAATGTCATAGAAATTGTTTGTAGCATATCTTCTTTGTCTTACAGGCCTCATTCACACTCAAACAATTCTTTCTTCAGTGACTAACACGATACAGCATGCCATATTTCACCTTGGAATTTACTGTCGCTGAGATTCATCTGTTTGCAGAGGTGGTGCAGAGTTTAAAATCTAATTTTTTGTTTCTAATACTGTGCTCCTACCACACTATCTGTGCAACATGACAGGGAAAAAGTGAGGCCGTGGTGGAAAAGGAATTAGGCTTGATGTTCAAATTTTATGTGGGTGTAGGTGGTAATGATTGTGAAAGCACTAGTGAACCAACATCACGTCCTATGCAAAGACAACTGCCAACTTCTGTTACTGGATGGGCTACTCCACTACCTTTCTTTGGCAGATGCACAGCGGTACACCTTGTTGATGAGACCCAGAAAGAGTATGTTGTCGAGTGGATGACAAGCTCAGCTTCAAGTGGCCTCTCCTCCTCTTCCTCCACCTCAACATTACTACACCAGTACAGTCTACAGAGGTGGCACCCAAATTCCCCTTGCTTCTCCCACGTCCCAACTCTCCAACTGTAAAACTGACTGTACGGAACCACAGATGGGTGAGTCTGAAGAGCTGTTCACAGATTCTGTGCCAGGGTCATCAGAAGTGTACTCAAAAGATTCACAGAGGCAAGATGAGGAAATCTGCACTGATGCCCAAAATTATTTTAGCTTGGATCAGGGGCAGGATGAAGTAGAGTCGGAACAGCTTCCGGACCCTCGTCATCAGACATTAACTCCTGGGGGTGAGGTGATCCTGATGAGACTCAAATATCTTAGGCTCACACTGACTGTACTGTGCTGTCAGGGAAGGAAGAGGAGGAGGGTAGTTATGGACCTGGTGGTTAGGACTGTTATGGACCTAGTGGTTAGGAGCACCAGGAACGACCTGATAGTTAAAACAATACAGGACAAGCTCTGGGAAGTGGGAACTCTGCTGACCGCAACCCCTAAACCTATCACACACACTAGAAATAGCCGTGGATTGCTCCTAACGCTCCCTATGCAACTCGTCACAGCCTCAGAGCTACCTAGCCCTAAAGGTAGAAAATAAAGCCTAACTTGCCTCAGAGAAATTCCCCAAAGGAAAAGGCAGCCCCCCACATATATTGACTGTGAGTTAAGATGAAAGTCACAAACACAGAGATGAAATAGATTTCAGCAAAGAGAGGCCCGACTTACTAAACAGACAGAGGATAGGAAAGGAATCTTTGCGGTCAGCACAAAAAACTACAAAAACCACGCAGAGTGTGCAAAAAAGACCTCCGCACCGACTGACAGTGTCACCAGAAAGATCCAGGAGTGAACTAAACCAGTACTAGAACATTGACAGCTGACATGGAGTAACGATCTAAGTGGAGTTAAATAGAGCAGCAGCTAAAGAACAACTTAAGTCACCTGTGGAAGGAACCTCAGAAGCAGCAGCTCCACTCACAGCCACCAGAGGGAGTCCATGAACAGAACTCGCCGAAATACCATTCATGACCACAGGAGGGAGCTCAATAACAGAATTCACAACAGTACCCCCCCCCCTTGAGGAGGGGTCACCGAACCCTCACCAGAGCCCCCAGGCCGACCAGGATGAGCCAAATGAAAGGCACGAACTAGATCGGCAGCATGAACATCAGAGGCAAAAACCCAGGAATTATCTTCCTGACCATAACCCTTCCACGGATCAACGGAGAGAGAAAATGGCATTGGAGGATTTGAGACAAAATACAGATATAGTAATAAGGCAAGCTGATAAAGGAGGGGGAGTAGTTGTGCAAAACAGATCTGACTATATTGAGGAAGCTTTGAACATATTGTCTGATATGAGATATTACAAAATTCTAAAAGAAGATCCTACACAATCCTTTGTTCGGGACTATCACCATATGATTAAGGAAGCCTATGAGAGGAACATTCTCAATAAAACAGAAAAAAGGTTTTTATCAAATCCTGCACCAACCATGGCGTTATTTTATCATCTACCAAAAGTGCATAAGAACTGTGAAAAACCACCTGGTAGACCAATTATATCAGGAATAGGGTCTTTAACTTGTCATCTTTCTCATTATATTGACCTGTTTCTACAAGATCTAGTAAAGTCTCTTCCTTCATATTTGAGAGATTCCACACAATTAATCGAGGAGCTGAGGGATATTGAATGGGAAGATAATTATTCCTTTATCTCATTGGATGTTAATTCATTATATTCCAACATAGATCACGAAATGGGGGTAAATGCAGTGGGTTTTTATTTAGCAAAGACAGAGATGCTCCCCGAACAAAGAGATTTTCTGTTAAAGGGTCTGAAATTCATTCTTGAACACAATGTGTTCATTTTTGAAGGCGTACTGTACTTACAGTTGCTCGGCACCGCGATGGGGACTCGGGTCGCGCCAAGTTTCGCAAACTTATTCATGGGGCGATTCGAGTCCTCATCGTCACTTTCTAAGCCTGTTTTCTATGACAAAATAAGGCTTTATAAGCGCTTCATAGATGATCTGATTATCATATGGAAGGGGACAGAGGAGGAAGCGGCACAATTCATAAAGGAGCTCAATAATAACACCTGGGGGATTACCTTTACATCACAAATTAATAAAGAAAAAATGGTATTTCTTGATTTAGAGATCAGCCATAGTGGTAAAAAAATCATCACGAAATCCCACTTCAAAATAGTGGATTCAAATGGCTTTTTAGATTTCAATAGTGCACATTACAAGAAGTGGAAGGTTAATATACCCCACAGCCAATTTTATCGCATCAGAAAGAATTGTACGAGAGAATCTGATTATGTAGCTCAGTCTAAAATTCTAAAAAGAAAATTTAAAGAAAAAAGATACCCGAAAAATTTGATAAATGGTGCATATAGGGACAACAAAATAAAAACACAGGAAGAATGTTTAAAAGGAAAAACCAGGAAGGGGGACATTTTGACTACTGGTAAGGAAAAAAGTGATGATCGCTGGAAATTGAATTTTGTGACAACATTCAATAGGGGCAATAAAATCATAAGAACTGTGCTTTCTAAATATTGGTACATCTTGAAGCGTGACCCTGTCTTGGGAAAACATCTCCCTGATAAACCAGGGATTACATATAGAAGGGGGAAAACTTTGAAAAATTTGGTGGCCCCCAGTAAATTAAAAAAACAGTTGGATCCAAAAAGAAAAAACATTTATAAAAATAAGGATCAAACTTTATGTGGAGTTCTTCAAGGCACCGGAGTTTTTAAATGTAACTCCAAAAAATGTTGCACCTGTGGGATCCTAGATCATGGGGCTAAAACTATTAAATGCAATAATACTGGTGATGTCTTTGAAATCTCACAAAGACTCACCTGTAGTAGTGATCATGTTGTATATGTCATCACATGCAGTTGTGGCTTGCAGTATGTGGGACGCACTGTACAGACACTGCGGTCCCGCATTAATGGCCACAGAAATAGAGCAAAAAATGGCTTTTTAAAACATAGTCTCTCAAGGCATCTACTACTTAAACATAATAAAATTTTTAACATAAAAGTAACTCCAGTGGAGCAGATACCCTCTGGAGTTGCAAACAGGAATGCTCTTTTAAACAGGAAAGAAACGTTTTGGATATATCGTTTGGGAACATTATTTCCAAATGGATTGAATGATATCATAGAGAGAGTTTAAAGGATTTTTTTTTTTTTTTTTTTTCTTGTGATTTTTTTTCCTTCTTCTTGTGTGTTTTTTTTTTTTTTTTTTTTTTTTCCCCTTTGATATATATTTTTTTATTTTTTATTTTTTTAATTTTTTTTTCTCTCTTCCTTGCATCAATGTTAACAAGGCTGTATCAATCAGTGGGTGTTTTCCTGAACTTGGTCCACACCCCAAATCAAGTTTCTGAGACTGGGATAAAAGGTGTGATACTATATATAAGTGTAATTGAATTTTATACTAGTAGGATTTGTACTGTGTTTTTATGAAACCTGAAGAAGGATATATACTGTATCCGAAACGCGTTGTATCTCTTCTATTTTAAGTTATGAAATAAAAAAATATGAAATATCATCTTTGAATGTGAGTCCTGGGAAGCGCTGCCATTCATGGGCTGGATGTGCTTTTCTTGAACTACTCATCCTGTGTGAGCCTTACTCTGGCTCTCTCACTTGGATCCACCCGAGGCAAGCTGCAAGCCCTGTATATTGAAAAGTATCTCAGAGGGAATTTGGAGGATACACGATCTAAAGCCATTTTAGTCTTTTATCAGGTGAGTGCATAAAATTGTGCACCCTTTAAAGACTATAATATTGTGTTTACGCACTTAGGGCGCCGCGATTTGTCTGTTCTTCTCTCCCAAACAGGGTTTTTTTGTATATTGTTACCGAAAGGAGTTCTTCCTAATCGGTTGAAGATCGACACCCCAGACAGCAAAGGGGAGCGAGCAGCCTAGAGTGAAAATGGAGTATTATAACAACAGAATTGAGAGGAGAAAGGAGCTGTTATCATCCATTAAGAACATGACTAATACAAGGTTGGATAATTCTTGTACTGAACCTGTGATTGATATTGAGACAAAAAGGACCATCACTGGTCTTTTTTTGGACTTTGAAAAACATATGAAGATGGAAATAAGACATCAGATTGATGCAGAATTTCTAGGTATTTGTATTCATCAAAAAATTGTTCCAAATGGTTTGAAGATACATTTTAATAGTACTTTTTCAGATGACAGTAATTTTACCAATAATTGGAATAATATTTTAAATGATTGTTCTTATAGTCTTATGAGTTTGTTAGTGGAAAAGCGTTCTGAGCTAGCCAGTAAAGCCACAATGATTTGTGAAAAGAAATTACTTGAACTTGAAAAGTTTAAAAGTTTACATTTTTTTAATTTGGTGAATGATGACATTACCAGGAAACTCAAAGTATTTGAAAATGATCTAGTAGATGTAAAAATAAAAAAATTTCGTAGGGATACTGTTAAAACTAAACCAATGTCAAAAGAACCAATCAGGAATAAAAACCTGATAGGTATCAATGGACCAACAAAGAAAAAACCTACTAATTTAAGAACAGAAGTCCTGGTCCCACAGGAATTAGGTTTAAAACAAACAAGGACTATAATCAATTCAAATATAAAAAATATACATGATATTGAAACAACTATATCTCAAATTAAATTACCTCTAAATACATCTACCCCAGAGAACATTCACACCATATTGAATAAAAATGCAAAAAAGAAAAAACCTCCACCCATTGAAAAAAACATTCCATTAGAGCCCAGGATCATTATAATGAAAAATGCTCCAACATTACCTCTCCCTAATCCTGGACTTCCCCCATTGGAAATTCCTACTGCTTCCCACAGGTTGGAAATTTCCAATGTTGAATTTGATATAAATGAACTAACTATCCATGATCATACAGAATCCCCATCTACATTCACCACAGTATTACAAGCGCCCACTCCATCACCATCTTCAGTAGTATCCAACATCTCTTTTTTAGAGATAGGTCCCACACGTCCAAGTGTTTCAGAAATAATTTTACCACCACTAATCAGTTCTTCACAAACAGCTCAAATTTTCAGTCCAATACAAAAGAATCATATTACAAATTACTTCGCACCAACTGTAATATCAAGATCCAAAAAAAGAAAAGTAGAGCAAGAGGAAAAAGAGGAAAGGGATCTAATAGAAATCTGAGAATATGTAAAAAAACAAGGAACCCTGAAACTTATAAACAACTAAATCCGCCTCTGGTTAAAATATTTAATTTGTCGTCCCATATTTTATCCTCCTCAGAAATGGAAATTTTAAGTAGGGGACTAAATTTCTGCCCTGCTCAAGATATGAATGCATTCGATCTTTTTCTCGATTTAAATGCATACACTCGTAAACTCACTCTTAAAAGGCATTTCTTGTTGAACGAAAAAAATGGGGACATTGGGGATCCCCCAAAAATACTGATCCCAATAGAGACAAACAAAGAAAGGGAATATATCCATAAGGAGGTACACCCAAAATCTCTATTTAATCCTCATCAACACCGAGGACCAAATATAGATACCTTTTTTTCATTAGTATCTGAAGAATTTAGGAAATGGGAAAATAATAATAATAAACATAAAATCCAAAAGCATGGAACTGGAAAAAACAAGATAAAAAAGGAGAACAATATCTCTAAAAGAGAGAAAATGGCATTGGAGGATTTGAGACAAAATACAGATATAGTAATAAGGCAAGCTGATAAAGGAGGGGGAGTAGTTGTGCAAAACAGATCTGACTATATTGAGGAAGCTTTGAACATATTGTCTGATATGAGATATTACAAAATTCTAAAAGAAGATCCTACACAATCCTTTGTTCGGGACTATCACCATATGATTAAGGAAGCCTATGAGAGGAACATTCTCAATAAAACAGAAAAAAGGTTTTTATCAAATCCTGCGCCAACCATGGCGTTATTTTATCATCTACCAAAAGTGCATAAGAACTGTGAAAAACCACCTGGTAGACCAATTATATCAGGAATAGGGTCTTTAACTTGTCATCTTTCTCATTATATTGACCTGTTTCTACAAGATCTAGTAAAGTCTCTTCCTTCATATTTGAGAGATTCCACACAATTAATCGAGGAGCTGAGGGATATTGAATGGGAAGATAATTATTCCTTTATCTCATTGGATGTTAATTCATTATATTCCAACATAGATCACGAAATGGGGGTAAATGCAGTGGGTTTTTATTTAGCAAAGACAGAGATGCTCCCCGAACAAAGAGATTTTCTGTTAAAGGGTCTGAAATTCATTCTTGAACACAATGTGTTCATTTTTGAAGGCGTACTGTACTTACAGTTGCTCGGCACCGCGATGGGGACTCGGGTCGCGCCAAGTTTCGCAAACTTATTCATGGGGCGATTCGAGTCCTCATCGTCACTTTCTAAGCCTGTTTTCTATGACAAAATAAGGCTTTATAAGCGCTTCATAGATGATCTGATTATCATATGGAAGGGGACAGAGGAGGAAGCGGCACAATTCATAAAGGAGCTCAATAATAACACCTGGGGGATTACCTTTACATCACAAATTAATAAAGAAAAAATGGTATTTCTTGATTTAGAGATCAGCCATAGTGGTAAAAAAATCATCACGAAATCCCACTTCAAAATAGTGGATTCAAATGGCTTTTTAGATTTCAATAGTGCACATTACAAGAAGTGGAAGGTTAATATACCCCACAGCCAATTTTATCGCATCAGAAAGAATTGTACGAGAGAATCTGATTATGTAGCTCAGTCTAAAATTCTAAAAAGAAAATTTAAAGAAAAAAGATACCCGAAAAATTTGATAAATGGTGCATATAGGGACAACAAAATAAAAACACAGGAAGAATGTTTAAAAGGAAAAACCAGGAAGGGGGACACTTTGACTACTGGTAAGGAAAAAAGTGATGATCGCTGGAAATTGAATTTTGTGACAACATTCAATAGGGGCAATAAAATCATAAGAACTGTGCTTTCTAAATATTGGTACATCTTGAAGCGTGACCCTGTCTTGGGAAAACATCTCCCTGATAAACCAGGGATTACATATAGAAGGGGGAAAACTTTGAAAAATTTGGTGGCCCCCAGTAAATTAAAAAAACAGTTGGATCCAAAAAGAAAAAACATTTATAAAAATAAGGATCAAACTTTATGTGGAGTTCTTCAAGGCACCGGAGTTTTTAAATGTAACTCCAAAAAATGTTGCACCTGTGGGATCCTAGATCATGGGGCTAAAACTATTAAATGCAATAATACTGGTGATGTCTTTGAAATCTCACAAAGACTCACCTGTAGTAGTGATCATGTTGTATATGTCATCACATGCAGTTGTGGCTTGCAGTATGTGGGACGCACTGTACAGACACTGCGGTCCCGCATTAATGGCCACAGAAATAGAGCAAAAAATGGCTTTTTAAAACATAGTCTCTCAAGGCATCTACTACTTAAACATAATAAAATTTTTAACATAAAAGTAACTCCAGTGGAGCAGATACCCTCTGGAGTTGCAAACAGGAATGCTCTTTTAAACAGGAAAGAAACGTTTTGGATATATCGTTTGGGAAAATTATTTCCAAATGGATTGAATGATATCATAGAGAGAGTTTAAAGGATTTTTTTTTTTTTAAGTTTTTTTTTTTTTTTTTTTTCTTGTGATTTTTTTTCCTTCTTCTTGTGTGTTTTTTTTTTTTTTTCTCCCCTTTGATATATATTTTTTTATTTTTTATTTTTTTAATTTTTTTTTCTCTCTTCCTTGCATCAATGTTAACAAGGCTGTATCAATCAGTGGGTGTTTTCCTGAACTTGGTCCACACCCCAAATCAAGTTTCTGAGACTGGGATAAAAGGTGTGATACTATATATAAGTGTAATTGAATTTTATACTAGTAGGATTTGTACTGTGTTTTTATGATACCTGAAGAAGGATATATACTGTATCCGAAACGCGTTGTATCTCTTCTATTTTAAGTTATGAAATAAAAAAATATGAAATATCATCTTTGAATGTGAGTCCTGGGAAGCGCTGCCATTCATGGGCTGGATGTGCTTTTCTTGAACGGATCAACGGAGGGAACCATAGGCGCCATGTATCTCCGCAATAACGACCTATGGAACACATTATGGATGGCAAAAGAAGCTGGAAGGGCCAAACGAAATGACACAGGATTGAGAACTTCAGAAATCTTATACAGACCAATGAAACGAGGCTTAAACTTAGGAGAGGAAACCTTCATAGGAACATAACGAGACGACAACCAAACCAAATCCCCAACACGAAGCCGGGGACCAGCACAGCGCCAGCGGTTAGCGAAACGTTGAGCCTTCTCCTGGGACAATGTCAAATTGTCCACCACCTGAGTCCAAATCTGCTGCAACCTGTCCACCACAGTATCCACACCAGGACAGTACGAAGGCTCCACCTACCCTGAAGAGAAACGAGGATGGAAACCAGAATTACAGAAAAAAGGCAAAACCAAAGTAGCCGAGCTGGCCCGATTATTAAGGGCGAACTCAGCCAAAGGCAAAAAGGACACCCAATCATCCTGATCAGCAGAAACAAAGCATCTTAGATATGTTTCCAAAGTCTGATTAGTTTGTTCGGTTTGGCCATTTGTCTGAGGTTGGAAAGCCGAAGAAAAAGACAAATCAATGCCCATCCTAGCACAAAAGGACCGCCAAAACCTCGAAACAAACTGGGAACCTCTGTCCGAGACGATGTTCTCCGGAATGCCATGCAAACGAACCACATGCTGGAAAAACAATGGCACCAAATCAGAGGAGGAAGGCAATTTAGACAAGGGTACCAAATGGACCATCTTAGAGAAGCGATCACAAACCACCCAAATGACCGACATCCTTTGAGAAACAGGGAGATCTGAAATAAAATCCATAGAAATATGCGTCCAGGGCCTCTTCGGGACTGGCTAGGGCAAAAGCAACCCACTGGCACGAGAACAGCAGGGCTTAGCCTGAGCACAAGTCCCACAGGACTGCACAAAAGAATGCACATCCCGTGACAAAGAAGGCCACCAAAAGGATCTAGCCACCAAATCTCTGGTACCAAAGATTCCAGGATGACCAGCCAACACCGAACAATGAACCTCAGAGATAACTCTACTAGTCCATCTATCAGGGACAAGCAGTTTCTCCGCTGGACAACGGTCAGGTCTATCAGCCTGAAACTTCTGCAGCACCCGCCGCAAATCAGGGGAGATGGCAGACAAAATTACCCCCTCTTTGAGAATACCCGCCGGCTCAGGAACACTCGGAGTCAGGCACAAAACTCCTTGACAGGGCATCAGCCTTCACATTCTTAGAGCCCGGAAGGTACGAAACCACAATCAAAACGGGAGAAAAACAGCGACCAACGAGCCTGTCTAGGATTCAACCGTTTGGCAGACTTGAAATAAGTCAAATTATTGTGATCCATCAAGACCACCACGCGATGCTTGGCTCCTTCCAGCCAATGTCACCACTCCTCGAATGCCCACTTCATGGCCAACAACTCTCGATTGCCAACATCATAATTGCGCTCAGCAGGCGAGAACTTTCTAGAAAAGAATGCACATGGTTTCATCACCGAGCCATCAGAACTTCTCTGCGACAAAACAGCCCCTGCTCCAATTTCAGAAGCATCAACCTCGACCTGAAACGGAAGCGAAACATCTGGCTGGCACAACACAGGGGCAGAAGAAAAACGACGCTTCAACTCCTGAAAAGCCTCCACAGCCGCAGAAGACCAATTGACCACATCAGCACCTTTCTTGGTCAAATCAGTCAACGGTTTAGCAACACTAGGAAAATTAGCGATGAAGCGACGATAAAAATTAGCAAAGCCCAGGAACTTCTGCAGGCTCTTCACAGATGTCGGCTGAGTCCAATCATAAATGGCCTGAACTTTAACAGGGTCCATCTCGATAGTAGAAGGGGAAAAAATGAAACCCAAAAATGAAACCTTCTGAACACCAAAGAGACACTTTGACCCCTTCACAAACAAAGAATTCGCACGAAGGACCTGGAACACCATTCTGACCTGCTTTACATGAGACTCCCAATCATCCGAAAAGACCAAAATATCATCCAAATATACAATCCGGAATCTATCCAGGTACTCTCGGAAGATGTCATGCATAAAGGACTGAAATACTGATGGAGCATTAGAAAACACGAATGGCATAACCAGGTACTCAAAATGGCCCTCGGGCGTATTAAATGCTGTTTTGCATTCATCGCCCTGTTTAATACGCACAAGATTATACGCCCCTCGAAGATCTATCTTGGTGAACCAACTAGCCCCCTTAATTCGAGCAAACAAATCAGACAGCAGCGGCAAAGGATACTGAAATTTGACTGTGATCTTATTAAGAAGGCGGTAATCAATACAAGGTCTCAAAGAACCATCCTTCTTGGCCACAAAAAAGAACCCTGCTCTGTTGTGAATTCTGTGGCAGAGCTCCCTCCTGTGGTCACAAGTGGTACTTCGGCTGGTTCTCTCTGTGAGCTTCCGTTGGTGGAGGAAAGTGGTACTGCGGCTTCTGAGTTTCCTTCCTCAGGTGATGTGGTGAAGTCGTTAGGTGCTGCTCTATTTAAGTCCACCTAGTGCTTTGATCCTGGCCTCCAGTTAATGTTCTAGTATTGAACCTGTTTTCTCCTGGATCGTTCCTGTGGCCTGCTGCTCTGCATAGCTAAGTTCCTCTTTGCTATTTGTTTGCTGTTTTTTCTGTCCAGCTTGTCAATTTGTTTTTTTCTGCTTGCTGGAAGCTCTGGGACGCAGAGGGTGTACCTCCGTGCTGTTAGTTCGGTACGGAGGGTCTTTTTGCCCCCTTTGCGTGGTTTTTGTAGGGTTTTGTGTTGACCGCAAAGTTACCTTTCCTATCCTCGCTCTGTTCAGAAAGTTGGGCCTCACTTTGCTAAATCTATTTCATCTCTACGTTTGTCTTTTCATCTTAACTCACAGTCATTATATGTGGGGGCTGCCTTTTCCTTTGGGGTATTTCTCTGAGGCAAGGTAGGCTTATTTTCTATCTTCAGGCTAGCTAGTTTCTCATGCCGTGCCGAGTTGCATAGGGAGCGTTAGGCGCAATCCACGGCTGCCTTTAGTGTGGTTGGAGAGGATTAGGGATTGCGGTCAACAGAGTTCCCACGTCTCAGAACTCGTTCTTGTTTTTTGGGTTATTGCCAGGTCACTGTATGTGCGCTGACCTCTATGTCCATTGTGGTACTGAATTACCTTTCATAACACTGCTCCCAACGGTGATGACGACGGGCGAATATGACCTTTCTCCAAGGATTCCTTTATATAATTCCGCATAGCGGCGTGCTCTGGCACAGATAAATTGAACAGTCGGCCCTTAGGAAACTTACTACCAGGAATCAAATTAATTGCACAATCGCAATCCCTATGAGGAGGTAGGGCACTGGATTTGGGCTCATCAAATACATCCCGGTAATCTGACAAAAACTCAGGGACTTCAGAAGGATTGGAAGACGAAATTGACAGCAATGGAACATCACCATGTACCCCCTGACAACCCCAGCTGGACACAGACATAGATTTCCAATCCAATACTGGATTATGGACCTGTAGCCATGGCAACCCCAAAACGACCACATCATGCAGATTATGCAACATCAAAAAGCGAATCTCCTCCTGATGTGCAGGAGTCATGCACATGGTCAATTGGGTCCAGTACTGAGGCTTATTCTTGGCCAAAGGCGTAGCATCAATTCCTCTCAATGGAATAGGATACTGCAAGGGCTCCAAGAAAAAAACACAGCGCCTAGCAAACTCCAAGTCCATCAAATTCAGGGCAGCACCTGAATCCACAAATGCCATAACAGAATAGGATGACAAAGAGCAAATCAGAGTAACGGATAAAAGAAATTTAGACTGTACCATACCAATGGTGGCAGACCTAGCGAACCACTTAGTGCGCTTAGGACAATCGGAGATAGCATGAGTGGAATCACCACAGTAAAAACACAGCCCATTCCGACGTCTGTGTTCTTGCCGTTCGGCTCTGGTCATAGTCCTATCACATTGCATACCGACAAATGGTGCACAGCTTTGCGCTCACGCAAGCGCCGATCGATCTGAATGGCCAAGGACATAGACTCATTCAGACCAGCAGGCATGGGAAATCCCACCATGACATCCTTAAGGGCTTCAGAAAGACCCTTTCTGAAAATTGCCGCCAGGGCACACTCATTCCACTGAGTAAGCACAGTCCACTTTCTAAACTTCTGACAATATACTTCCGCTTCATCCTGACCCTGACACAAAGCCAGCAAGATTTTCTCTGCCTGATCCACTGAATTTGGTTCATCATAAAGCATCCAAGCGCCAGAAAAAACGCATCAACATCACGCAATGCAGGATCTCCTGGCGCAAGGGAAAATGCCCAGTCTTGAGGGTCGCCACGTAACAAAGAAATAATGATTTTTACTTGTTGACCAGGGTCACCTGAGGAGCGAGGTTTCAAAGCAAGAAACGGTTTACAATTATTTTTGAAACTTTTTTTCAGGAACTTAGATCTATCCCCAGAAAACAAATCAGGAATTGGAATCCTAGGCTCTGACATCGGATTCTGAACCACAAAATCTTTAATGTTTTGTACCCTTGCAGTGAGATGATCCACACAAGAGTACAGACCTTGAATGTCCATATCTACACCTGTGTCCTGAACCACCCCGGGGTTAAGGGGAAAAGAAAGACAAAACACACTGCAGAGGGAAAAAAATGGTCTCAGAACTTCTCTTATCTGTTATGAACTGGTGATTCAGAAACACAATGGACCTGGTGGTTAAGAGCACACAAAGTGACCTGATAGTTACTAATAACAGAATTCACAACAGAGGGTGACTCCAAGGTCGAGGAATGTGATAACACAAAGGATGATGATAATGAGGTGTTAGATCCCAGTTGGCGTGAACATAAAGGCACACAGCTGAGTAGGTCATCTGAGGAGGAAGACGAGGAGGTTACGTTGCGCCGTACTTTGCAGACACGTAGTGATGCAACCATGGCGAGCAATCCATTCTCAGCCACAACTATGCCTGTGACCAGCAGAATTCACGGATTTGCAGCTCACAGGAGTGGCAAGAGTTGCCTAGCCTGGGCCTTTTTTAACACTGCAAAGGATGAGCCAACTCATGTACTTCGCCAACTTTGCAAAAAAAAAATGAGTAGAGGTAAAAAGTGCAATAATTTGACTACTACATGTATAAACCTTAACATGTGTAAACTTGCGTTACTCTGGGAATCTCACTGCACTAAAATGCGGACCAGCGGACTTCAACAACCATCAGCCGCACCATCAGTCGCATGTGCTGCTTCTTTATCCTCCTCTGTTACCGTGCCAACTATTAAGATGCAGGTCTTCGACGGCAAAACCTCGGGTTCTTTACACCAGGGGTCCCCAACTCCAGTCCTCAAGGCCCACCAACATGTCATGTTTTCAGGATTTCCTTAGTCTTGCCCAGGTAATAATTGCATCACCTGTGCAATGCAAAGGAAATCCTGAAAACATGACCTGTTGGTGGGCCTTGAGGACTGGAGTTGGGGACCTCTGCTTTACACGATCCAGTCAAGCTGACTGAGAGACCTCCATCAGCTGTAACGGTTGCGGACATGCCTGCTATTTTTGACTGATGTCAGAGACTGAGCACTCCTCAACTTTCTCAATCCTCCCTAACACTTCTGCCTGCACCTCTCTCACGGTCCAACAGTTTGTCCCATTAATAGTACTCCGCCCTCTCTCAGTACTGCAGCCAGCCCACGGTTCCGCAGTTGTGGTCATGAAAAAGATTGTTTCCTCCTACGCATGACAAAGCTAAGAGGGTGAACTCCACCATCTCCAATCTGTTGGCCACGGAAATGCTGCCTTTCTGCCTGGTAGATACAGATGGTTTCCAAAAGCTGATGGTCGTCGCAGTCCCCCAGTACCAATTGCCCAGTCGCCATTACTTTTTAAGAAAGCTTTGCCTGCGCTACACCAGCATGTCGCAGACAACATCACCAGTTCCTTGACTAAATCTCTGCCTTCAAGGGTTCATGTCACTACAGACACTTGGATGAGTAAGCATGGCCAAAGCATTACATCTCACTGACTGGGCACTCGGTGACCCTGGTGGTTGTGGGGGCAGGCGCTGCTCCACAAGTTTTGGAAACCTCAAGGCTTGCATGACAAACATCTACATTTAACACTTCCTCCACTGCTTCTGCCTCCTCCTCTATCTCCTCTAGGATCTCCACCTGCTCCCTCAACCTCTGCCATAATGAGACATATGTTCCATCAGAGCAGAGCGAATCCGCACCACCTCCGCTCCGTACTGTGCAGCCAGGGCTCACTGCAATCAAGCAGTATTAAAATTTATATGCCTTGGAGATTGCAGTCATACAGCTGAAGAGTTGTGGATAGCTCTCCAGGCTGAGTTTGATCAATGGCTTTCTTTCTTTCTTATCCAGGGAATGGCGTGTCTGATAACGGTGCGAACCTGGTGGTGGCCCTACGGCGAGGCAAGTTCACACACGTGCCGTGCATGGCTCACGTCCTCAACATGGTGGTATAGCATTTTCTCCACCACTATCCTGGCCTGGGTGAGCTGCTCCAGAAAGCACGTAAGCTGTGTGCTCATTCCCGCCGTTCGTACCCCTCTGCTCGTCGACTTGCATTGATCCAGAGGTCTTTGTCCATGACATTTAACAGGTTGATATGCGATGTGCCGACACAGTGGAATTCTACTTAGCACATGCTACAGCCACTCTGGCAGCAGCAATGATCCCTGACGCAGTATGTCATGTCGTATAGCTTGGCCAATGGAGTACGGACGTGGCGCATATCATGTTTACAGAGTGGGCATAGATTAAGGACCTCTGCACCCTTCTGCACAGTTTTGAAATGGCTACTAAGATGGTTAGCGTTGACGACGCCATCATCTGCATCACTATTCCGGTCATCTATATGCTAGAGCAGACTTTGAATAGCCTGCAGAAAGAGATGGTGGTCCCAGAAGAGGAGGAAGCAGAGGAGGATGCGGAAGGGATAACATTGTCTCAAAGTTCCAGACTGTTGTCACACAGGCTTGTGCCAAGGGAAGGTGGATTACTGCGATCAAGGGGGGCTGGTGATAACAGACAAACTGTTATCGAAGATGCAAGATCCGAGGAACAAATGGAGGAGAAAGAGGTGATGGCGTTCAACTGCCAGATGAAGAGGATAAGCCTTCCCTCTCTGTTGTTTGTGGTTGGGAGAAGGGGATGGAGGAAACGAGCCTCATTGTTATCCAGCCACCAACACAGCATGGGCTTGTACCTCATGGTAGAGCCCGACATATGAGTGCCTTCTTGCTGCACTATCTGCAACATGATCCCCCATATTGTTATGATTAGGAATACTGCTAACTACTGGGTTGTCACTCTGCTAGATCCACGTTATAAAACTAAATTTTGCCAAATTCTTCCCGCCCTGGAAAGTGACCCTCGAATGCTGGAGTATCAAAACACGCTTTTACACAACCTTTAGGCAGCATTTCCCCAAGACAGCAGTGAAGCACACAGTTTGGATGGCAGCTCTAGACTTCAAACCTGTGGCACGTCAATTTATCAATGCCAAAACATCAGCAGCAGCAGTTGTGTAAGTGGAAGAAGCAGTTTCTGTGAGTCCTTTGACATTTTTTTAGACCAGCCAGTGCACCCGCACAACAGAGTCCAAGTCTTTCACGTGGCAAATGAATGGAGAGGATGGTGCAGGAGTATCTAAAACTGAATATTAATACCATCAGGGAGGGTTTGGACCCTTTTACAGATTGGTCTTCCAAAATGGATGAGCGGCCTGAGCTCGCCTCACACGCCTTGGAGGTTTTATCATGCCCGGCATCCAGCGTTCTCTCAGAACATGTCTTCAGCACTGCTGGTGGTGTCCTGACAGATAAGCACAGCCAGCTGTTCCCTGAAAGTGTAGACCACCTAACTTTCATCAAGATAAACAAGTCATGAATCTCCAATGACTTTTTCACCCCAATCGCAGACTGTACAGACTAGGTGATATTGCATTTTTTTGTGGGATGCATTAATGTCACGTAACTGCACTCTGTGATATCTTTAGTGTAGCTTCTGTGCCGCTGCTGCTGCTGATGTTAACACAAATTTGTGGAAATGTGAACATTCATGGTTGGTCTACATCTGCTGGGTTAGCTGTAGTGGAAGACGTGTCGGTCCCAATTATACTATTTCTATTTTCGTGCCAGTTATTCCACTTCAGTGGTGTCATTTTTTAAAATGTGAAAACTCCAGGTTGGGTGTCCATCTGCTGGATTGGGTGTAATGGAAGACCTGTCGGTCCCTATTATACTATTTCTACTGTGGTGAAATTGATGCCACTTTGGTGGTGTCTGCCAATAATTTTTGGAAATGTGAACACTCCTGGTTGGGTATCCATCTGCTGGATTGGGTGTAGTGGAAGATCTATCAGTCCCTATTATACTATTTCTACTGTGGTGAAATTGATGCCACTTCTGTGGTGTAAGGCCCATATTTGTTTAAATCTGTACACTCCTGGTTGGGTGTCAATCTGCTGGATTGGGTGTAATGGAAGACCTGTCAGTCCCTATTATACTATCTATACTGTGGTGAAATTGATGCCACTTTGGTATGTCTGCCAATAATTTGTGGAAATGTGAACACTCCTGGTTTGCAGGAAAATGAAGGGCGGTATCACAAATGCGCTGCAGAGATAAAAAAAAAAGTGCTTAAAATCAATTCATTTATTTGAACAGGTTTAAAAGTCGACACGTTTCAAGATCACGCAGGATCTCTTCATCAGGACAAACCTGGTGGAACTGTATAGTATAGCTATCTTTAATACTGTAATTCTTGAAGAAAAAAACGCCAAACCGGGCACATGGTGTGTCAAAGTTCAAATATGCCACGAGGATGAACACCACAGATATCGGAATACATTTGCAATGTCCCAACAGAAATTAGACGATAAAGAAAAATTCATTAATGAACATGGAAAAAAACAATCCATGTATCGCTGGATGCTGCCAAGGCCTTCGACTCCCTTGAGTGGCCCTTTCTATCTGCACGTTTGCAAACATATGGTGATAAATTCTTAAAATGGGTTGGTATACTATATATGAAAGCTAGAGCCTGTGTAATTGCAAATAGCTCCATTTCTAAGCCCTTTTCATTATATAGGGGGACTCATTAGGGGTGTCCCCTTTCTCCGGCCCTTTTCGCCCTTGCGATAGAGGCACTGGCGATACGCATAAGGTCTTTCCCTGACAGAGGTATAGGCGTAGCTGGTCGTGTAGATACCATCACTTATACGCTGATGATATGGTGATATTCATGGACAGGTCAGAGGAAACACTACCTCAAGTGATTGCCACTGTAGATACATTTTTTAATTATTATTATTATTATTTATATAGCACCATTAATTCCATGGTGCTGTACATGAGAAAGGGGTTACATACAGAGTTATAGATAACGTTTACAGTAAACAAGTTTACAGTGACAGACTGGTACAGAGGGGAGAGGACTGTTATGAAAGGTAATTCAGTACCACAATGGACATAGAGGTCAGCGCACATACAGTGACCTGGTAATAACCCAAAAAACAAGAACGAGCTCTGAGACGTGGGAACTCTGTTGACCGCAATCCCTAATCCTCTCCAACCACACTAAAGGCAGCCGTGGATTGCGCCTAACGCTGCCTATGCAACTCGGCACGGCCTGAGAAACTAGCTAGCCTGAAGATAGAAAATAAGCCTACCTTGCCTCAGAGAAATACCCCAAAGGAAAAGGAAGCCCCCACATATAATGACTGTGAGTTAAGATGAAAAGACAAACGTAGAGATGAAATAGATTTAGCAAAGTGAGGCCCAACTTTCTGAACAGAGCGAGGATAGGGAAGGTAACTTTGCGGTCAACACAAAACCCTACAAAAACCACGCAAAGGGGGCAAAAAGACCCTCCGTACCGAACTAACGGCACGGAGGTACACCCTCTGCGTCCCAGAGCTTCCAGCAAGCAGTAAAAAACAAATTGACAAGCTTGACAGAAAAAAACAGCAAACAAATAGCAAAGAGGAACTTTGCTATGCAGAGCAGCAGACCACAGGAACGATCCAGGAGGAAACAGGTCCAATACTAGAACATTGACTGGAAGCCAGGATCAAAGCACTAGGTGGAGTTAAATAGAGAAGCACCTAACGACTTCACCACATAACCTGAGGAAGGAAACTCAGAAGCCACAGTACCACTTTCCTCCACCAACGGAAGCTCACAGAGAGAACCAGCCGAAGTACCACTTGTGACCACAGGAGGGAGCTCTGCCACAGAATTCACAACAGTACCCCCCCCTTGAGGAGGGGTCACCGAACCCTCACCAGAGCTCCCAGGACGACCAGGATGAGCCATATGAAAAGCACGAACAAGATCGGGAGCATGGACATCAGAGGCAAAGACCCAGGAATTATCTTCCTGAGCATAACCCTTCCACTTAACCAGATACTGGAGTTTCCGCCTTGAAACACGAGAATCCAAAATCTTCTCCACAATATACTCCAACTCCCCCTCCACCAAAACCGGGGCAGGAGGATCAACAGATGGAACCATAGGTGCCACGTATCTCCGCAACAATGACCTATGGAATACGTTATGTATGGAAAATGAATCTGGAAGGGTCAGACGAAAAGACACAGGATTAAGAACCTCAGAAATCCTATACGGACCAATAAAACGAGGTTTAAACTTAGGAGAGGAATATGACGAGAAGATAACCAAACCAAGTCCCCAACCCGAAGTCGGGGACCCACATAGCCTTCTCCTGGGACAAAGTCAAATTGTCCACTACATGAGTCCAAATCTGCTGCAACCTGTCCACCACAGTATCCACACCAGGACAGTCCGAAGACTCAACCTGCCCTGAAGAGAAACGAGGATGGAACCCAGAGTTGCAGAAAAACGGTGAAACCAAGGTAGCCGAGCTGGCCCGATTATTAAGGGCGAACTCAGCCAAAGGCAAAAAGGACACCCAGTCATCCTGATCAGCAGAAACAAAGCATCTCAGATATGTTTCCAAGGTCTGATTGGTTCGTTCAGTCTGGCCATTAGTCTGAGGATGGAAAGCCGAGGAAAAAGACAAGTCAATGCCCATCCTACCACAAAAGGCTCGCCAAAACCTCGAAACAAACTGGGAACCTCTGTCAGAAACGATATTCTCTGGAATGCCATGTAAACGAACCACATGCTGGAAAAACAATGGCACCAAATCAGAGGAGGAAGGCAATTTAGACAAGGGTACCAAATGGACCATCTTAGAGAAGCGATCACAGACCACCCAAATGACTGACATCTTTTGAGAGACGGGAAGATCTGAAATAAAATCCATAGAGATATGTGTCCAAGGCCTCTTCGGGACCGGCAAGGGCAAAAGCAACCCACTGGCACGAGAACAGCAGGGCTTAGCCCGAGCACAAATCCCACAGGACTGCACAAAAGTACGCACATCCCGCGACAGAGATGGCCACCAAAAGGATCTAGCCACTAACTCGCTGGTACCAAAGATTCCAGGATGACCAGCCAACACCGAACAATGAACCTCAGAGATAACTTTATTCGTCCACCTATCAGGGACAAACAGTTTCTCCGCTGGGCAACGATCAGGTTTATTAGCCTGAAATTTTTGCAGCACCCGCCGCAAATCAGGGGAAATGGCAGACACAATTACTCCCTCTTTGAGGATACCCGCCGGCTCAGATACACCCGGAGAGTCGGGCACAAAACTCCTAGACAGAGCATCCGCCTTCACATTTTTAGAGCCCGGAAGATACGAAATCACAAAGTCAAAATGGGCAAAAAACAACGACCAACGAGCTTGTCTAGGATTCAACCGCTTGGCGGACTCGAGATAAGTCAAGTTCTTATGATCAGTCAAGACCACCACGCGATGCTTAGCTCCTTCAAGCCAATGACGCCACTCCTCGAATGCCCACTTCATGGCCAGCAACTCTCGATTGCCCACATCATAATTACGCTCAGCAGGCGAAAACTTCCTGGAAAAGAAGGCGCATGGTTTCATCACCGAGCAATCAGAACTTCTCTGCGACAAAACAGCCCCTGCTCCAATCTCAGAAGCATCAACCTCGACCTGGAACGGAAGCGAAACATCTGGTTGACACAACACAGGGGCAGAAGAAAAATGACGCTTCAACTCTTGAAAAGCTTCCACCGCAGCAGAAGACCAATTGACCAAATCAGCACCTTTCTTGGTCAAATCGGTCAATGGTTTAGCAATACTAGAAAAATTGCAGATGAAGCGACGATAAAAATTAGCAAAGCCCAGGAACTTTTGCAGACTTTTCAGAGATGTCGGCTGAGTCCAATTATGGATGGCTTGGACCTTAACAGGATCCATCTCGATAGTAGAAGGGGAAAAGATGAACCCCAAAAATGAAACCTTCTGAACACCAAAGAGACACTTTGATCCCTTCACAAACAAAGAATTAGCACGCAGGACCTGAAACACCGTTCTGACCTGCTTCACATGAGACTCCCAATCATCCGAGAAGATCAAAATGTCATCTAAGTACACAATCAGGAATTTATCCAGGTACTCTCGGAAGATGTCATGCATAAAGGACTGAAACACTGATGGAGCATTGGCAAGTCCGAATGGCATTACTAGATACTCAAAATGGCCCTCGGGCATATTAAATGCAGTTTTCCACTCATCGCCTCGCTTAATACGCACAAGATTATACGCACCACGAAGATCTATCTTGGTGAACCAACTAGCCCCCTTAATCCGAGCAAACAAATCAGATAACAGCGGCAAGGGGTACTGAAATTTAACCGTGATCTTATTTAGAAGGCGGTAATCTATACAAGGTCTCAGCGAACCATCCTTCTTGGCTACAAAAAAGAACCCTGCTCCCAATGGCGACGATGACGGGCGAATATGCCCCTTCTCCAAAGACTCCTTCACATAACTCCGCATAGCGGCGTGCTCAGGCACAGAAAAATTAAACAGTCGACCTTTTGGGAATTTACTACCAGGAATCAAATCGATAGCACAATCACAATCCCTATGCGGAGGTAGGGTATCGGACTTGGTCTCATCAAATAAATCCCGGTAATAAGACAAGAACTCAGGAACCTCAGAAGGGGTGGATGATGAAATAGTCAGAAATGGGACATCACCATGTACCCCCTGACAACCCCAGCTGGACGCAGACATGGATTTCCAAATCTAAAACTGGATTATGGACTTGTAGCCATGGCAACCCCAACACGACCACATCATGCAGATTATGCAACACCAGAAAGCGAATAACCTCCTGATGTGCAGGAGCCATGCACATGGTCAGCTGGGTCCAGTACTGAGGCTTATTCTTGGCCAAAGGCGTAGCATTAATTCCTCTCAATGGAATAGGACACTGCAAGGGCTCCAAGAAAAACCCACAACGCCTAGCATACTCCAAGTCCATCAAATTCAGAGCAGCGCCTGAGTCCACAAATGCCATGACAGAATACGATGACAAAGAGCAGATCAAGGTAACAGACAGAAGAAATTTTGACTGTACCGTACCAATGGTGGCAGACCTAGCGAACCGCTTAGTGCGCTTAGGACAATCAGAGATAGCATGAGTGGAATCACCACAGTAGAAACACAGCCCATTCAGACGTCTGTGTTCTTGCCGTTCAACTCTGGTCAAAGTCCTATCGCACTGCATAGGCTCAGGTTTAAGCTCAGGTAATACCGCCAAATGGTGCACAGATTTACGCTCGCGCAAGTGTCGACCGATCTGAAAGGCCAAAGACATAGACTCATTCAGACCAGCAGGCATAGGAAATCCCACCATGACATCCTTAAGGGCTTCAGAGAGACCTTTTCTGAAAATAGCTGCGAGCGCACCTTCATTCCACTGAGTGAGTACGGACCACTTTCTAAATTTCTGACAATATACCTCTATTTCATCCTGACCCTGACACAGAGCCAGCAAATTCTTCTCTGCCTGATCCACAGAATTAGGCTCATCGTACAGCAATCCGAGCGCCAGGAAAAATGCATCGATATTACTTAATGCAGGATCCCCTGGCACAAGGGAAAATGCCCAGTCCTGAGGATCGCCACACAAAAAAGAAATAACGATCCTAACTTGTTGAACTGGGTCACCAGAGGAGCGAGGTTTCAAAGCCAGAAATAGTTTACAATTATTTTTGAAACTCAGAAATTTAGTTCTATCTCCAAAAAACAAATCAGGAATAGGGATTCTCGGTTCTAACATAGAATTCTGAACCACAAAGTCTTGAATACTTTGTACTCTTGCCGTGAGCTGATCCACACATGAAGACAGACCTTTAATGTCCATTGCTACACCTGTGTCCTGAACCACCCAAATGTCTAGGGGGAAAAAAAGGCAAAACACAGTGCAAAGAAAAAAAAATGGTCTCAGAACTTCTTTTTTCCCTCTATTGAGAATCATTAGTACTTTTGGCTTCCAGTACTGTTATGAAAGGTAATTCAGTACCACAATGGACATAGAGGTCAGCGCACATACAGTGACCTGGCAATAACCCAAAAAACAAGAACGAGCTCTGAGACGTGGGAACTCTGTTGACCGCAATCCCTAATCCTCTCCAACCACACTAAAGGCAGCCGTGGATTGCGCCTAACGCTGCCTATGCAACTCGGCACGGCCTGAGAAACTAGCTAGCCTGAAGATAGAAAATAAGCCTACCTTGCCTCAGAGAAATACCCCAAAGGAAAAGGCAGCCCCCACATATAATGACTGTGAGTTAAGATGAAAAGACAAACGTAGAGATGAAATAGATTTAGCAAAGTGAGGCCCAACTTTCTGAACAGAGCGAGGATAGGAAAGGTAACTTTGCGGTCAACACAAAACCCTACAAAAAACACGCAAAGGGGGCAAAAAGACCCTCCGTACCGAACTAACGGCACGGAGGTACACCCTCTGCGTCCCAGAGCTTCCAGCAAGCAGTAAAAAACAAATTGACAAGCTGGACAGAAAAAAACAGCAAACAAATAGCAAAGAGGAACTTAGCTATGCAGAGCAGCAGGCCACAGGAACGATCCAGGAGGAAACAGGTCCAATACTAGAACATTGACTGGAAGCCAGGATCAAAGCACTAGGTGGAGTTAAATAGAGAAGCACCTAACAACTTCACCACATAACCTGAGGAAGGAAACTCAGAAGCCACAGTACCACTTTCCTCCACCAACGGAAGCTCACAGAGAGAACCAGCCGAAGTACCACTTGTGACCACAGGAGGGAGCTCTGCCACAGAATTCACAACAGAGGACCCTGTCCTTGCGGACTTACATTCTATGGGGTATTGGGGAAGAGGCAGAAGGTAGGGGCGAGGCGATGGCGAGGCGGCGGCTCTGGCGATGGCGAGGCATCAGCTATGGCGAGGCGGCAGAATGGTTACTGCAGGCTGTGTTCTCTCTTGAAGAGATGGGTTTTCAGGTTCCGTCTGAAGGATCCGAGGGTGGTGGATAGTCGGACGTGTTGAGGCATGGAATTCCAGAGGATGGGGGATATTCGGGAGAAATCTTGGATGCGGTTGTGTGAGGAACAAATAAGTGTGGAGGAGAGTAGGAGGTCTTGGGAGGATCAGAGATTACGGGAGGGAAGTTATTGGGAGATTAGTTCAGAGATATAGGGAGGGGACAGGTTGTGGATGGCTTTGTAGATCAATGTTAGTAGTTTGAACTGGATTCGTTGGGGAATTGAGAGCCAGTGGAGGGATTTGCAGAGGGGAGAAGCAGGGGAGTAGCGAGGAGAGAGGTGGATTAGCCGGGCAGCAGAGTTGAGGACAGACTGGAGTGGTGCAAGAGAGTTAGCGGGGAGGCCACAGAGGAGGGTGTTGCAGTAGTCGAGGCGGGAGATGATGAGGGCATGCACAAGAGTTTTGGTAGATTGTGGACTGAGGAAGGAACGGATTCAGGCAATATTTTTGAATTGGAGGTGACAGGAGGTGGCAAGAGGTTGGATGTGCGGTTTGAAGGACAGGGCAGAGTTGAGAGTTAGTATTATTTAGTAAATATTCGGGCTTATACATAAATTGGGACAAATCCGTGCTGATGCCCCTCTCCCACATCCCAATGCTACATCTTGAAACTCTTTCCTCCCTCCCGATTGTAACAAATTTCAAGTATTTGGGCATCCACATATCTCAATATAGTAGATCCGATTTACAACTTAATATATTTCCTGTTGTGAATTCTGCTCTTGGGTTCCCTCCAGTGGTTGTAGGTGGGAATGCAGTTGTCTTTGAGTCACAGGCCTGGCCAGGTGTTTCTGTTAATTGCTGTTCTGACTGGGATATTTAAGTGTGCAGGATTCATTAGCCCTTGCCAGTTGTCAATGTTTCTTTGGAAGTATTGGATCTCTGCCTGGCCTCACCTGCTTAGCTGCCAGTTCAGCAAAGATAAGTGTATGTTCCTTTCTCTGAAGCACACTTGCTGTGTGCTTATTTTCAGTGCTGATCTTTTGTTTCTATTTGTCCAGCTTAGACTGTGTCAGCTGTTTTTTTCAGTCTGGTTGGATTCTCTGGAGTTGCAGTTATACTCTCCACGTCTTTAGTTAGATGGTGGAGTTTTTGTATTTTCTGCTGTGGATATTTTGGAAGGGTTTTAATACTGACCGCACAGAACTCTGTCCTGTCCTTTTCTATTTAGCTAGAAGTGGCCTCCTTTGCTAAGCCTGTTTTCTGCCTGCGTGTGTCTTTTCCTCTCCAACTCACAGTCAATATTTGTGGAGGGCTGCCTATCCTTTGGGGGTCTACTCTGAGGCAAGATAGTTTTCCTATTTCCATTTTTAGGGGTATTTAGTCCTCTGGCTGTGTCGAAGTGTCTAGGTTTTGTTAGGTACACCCCACGGCTACATCTAGTTGCGGTGTTAAGATCAGGGTTTGCGGTCAGTATAAGTTACCACCTACTCCAGAGAAGGTTTTCATGCTGCTCCAAGGCCACCTGATCATAACAGTACAACTGGCCAACAATGAGTTAAATGCATCTCAGAAGAAGGGAGGAAAGGTCTTGAGCCATGTTTTTTTCTTCAGTCTGTTTGGTCTTCTCCTCCCTCTTTATCTCTGGGTGGCTGAAGAGCCTTGTGTTAGCATGAATGTTCAGGAATTAGCTTCTCGTGTAGACCAGCTTGCTGATAGGATACAGGGTATTTCTGATTATATTGTTCAGACTCCTGCTTTAGAACCGAAGATCCCTACTCCTGATTTGTTTTTTGGTGACAGGTCCAAATTTTTGAGTTTTAAAAACAACTGTAAACTGTTTTTTGCATTGAAACCTCGATCCTCTGGTGATTCCATTCAACAAGTTAAAATCATCATCTCCCTGTTGCGTGGTGATCCACAGGATTGGGCATTTTCCCTGGAATCTGGGGATTCTGCTTTGCTTAATGTAGACTCCTTCTTTCAGGCGTTAGGATTATTATATGATGAACCTAATTCGGTGGATCAAGCTGAGAAGACCTTGTTGGCCCTGTCTCAAGGGCAAGAGGCGGCTGAATTGTATTGTCAGAAATTCAGAAAATGGTCTGTGTTGACTAAATGGAATAATGATGCTTTGGCGGCAATTTTCAGAAAGGGTCTTTCTGAATCCGTTAAAGATGTTATGGTGGAGTTTCCCACACCCTCCAATCTGAGTGATTCTATGTCTCTGGCCATTCAGATTGACCGTTGCTTGCGGGAGCGCAGAACTGTGCGCGCTATGGCGTTATCCTCAGAGCAAATTCCTGAGCCTATGCAATGTGATAGAATTCTGTCTAGAACAGAACGACAAGGTTTCAGACGTCAGAATAGGTTGTGTTATTATTGTGGCGACGCTTCTCATGTCATTTCTGTCTGTCCTAAGCGGACAAAGAGGATCGCCAGTTCATTTACCATCAGTACTGTACAACCTAAATTTCTGTTATCTGTGTCCTTGATCTGCTCATTGTCATCATTTTCTGTCATGGAGTTTGTGGATTCAGGCACTGCCTTGAACTTAATGGACTTTGACTTTGCTAGGCGTTGTGGTTTTCCCTTGCAGCCTTTGCAGAACCCAATTCCTTTAAGGGGCATTGATGCTACACCCTTGGCTAAAAATAAGCCCCAGTTTTGGACACAGGTGACCATGCGCATGGCGCCAGCCCATCAGGAAGATTGTCGATTTCTGGTGTTGAATAATTTGCATGATGCTATCGTGCTGGGTTTTCCCTGGTTACAGGTACATAATCCTGTGTTGGATTGGAAGTCCATGTCTGTGACTAGTTGGGGTTGTCAGGGGGTTCATAATGATGTTCCTCTGATGTCTATCGCCCCTTCTTCCTCTTCTGAAATGCCGGAGTTTTTGTCTGATTTTCAGGATGTATTCCATGAGCCCAAGTCCAGTTTCCTTCCACCGCACAGGGACTGCGATTGTGCTATTGACTTGATTCCAGGCTATAAGTTTCCTAAGGGCCGACTTTTCAACCTGTCTGTACCTGAACATACCGCCATGCGGAACTATATTAAGGAGTCTTTGGAGAAAGGGCATATTCGGCCATCTTCTTCACCGATGAGAGCGGGGTTTTTTTGTTGCTAAAAAAGATGGTTCCTTAAGACCCTGTATTGATTATCGCCTCTTGAATAAGATCACGGTCACGTTTCAATATCCTTTACCTTTGCTTTCTGATTTGTTTGCTAGGATTAAGGGAGCTAGTTGGTTTACTAAGATTGACCTTCGGGGGGCTTATAATCTTGTTCGTATTAAACAGGGTGATGAATGGAAAACTGCGTTTAATACGCCCGAAGGCCATTTTGAATACCTTGTGATACCATTCGGACTCTCTAATGCTCCATCTGTTTTTCAGTCCTTCATGCATGATATCTTCCGGGATTATCTTGATAAATTCTTGATTGTATATTTGGACGATATTTAGATTTTTTCCGATGATTGGGAGTCTCATGTGCAGCAGTTCAGGATGGTATTTCAGATCCTTCGTGACAATGCTTTGTTTGTGAAAGGGTCTAAGTGTCTTTTTGGGGTGCAGAAGGTTTCCTTTTTGGGCTTTGTTTTTTCTCCCTCGTCTATAGAGATGGATCCGGTTAAGGTTCAGGCCATTCATGACTGGATTCAGCCCACATCTGTGAAGAGCCTTCAGAAATTTTTGGGTTTTGCTCAATTTTATCGCCGTTTCATTGCTAATTTTTCCAGCGTGGTTAAACCCTTGACTGATTTGACGAAGAAGGGCGTTGATGTGGCGAATTGGTCCCCTGCGGCTGTCTCTGCCTTTCAGGAACTTAAACGTCGTTTTACTTCTGCTCCAGTGTTGCATCAACCGGATGTTTCTCTTCCGTTTCAGGTTGAGGTTGACGCTTCTGAGATTGGGGCAGGGGCTGTTTTGTCTCAGAGGGATCCTGTTGGTTCCTTAATTAAACCGTGTGCCTTCTTTTCCCGTAAGTTTTCGCCTGCTGAACGCAATTATGATGTCGGCAATCGGGAGTTGTTTGCTATGAAGTGGGTGTTTGAGGAGTGGCGACATTGGCTTGAGGGAGCTAAGCACCGTATTGTGGTCCTGACCGATCATAAGAATCTGATTTACCTCGAGTCTGCCAAACGGTTGAATCCTAGACAGGCTCGATGGTCCTTGTTTTTTTCTCGTTTTGATTTCATGGTCTCGTATTTTCCGGGTTCTAAGAATATTAAGGCTGATGCCCTCTCTAGGAGTTTTTTGCCTGATTTTCCTGAGGTCTTAGAGCCGGTCGGTATTCTGAAAGAGGGGGTGGTCCTTTCTGCCATTTCCCCTGATTTACGACGGGTTCTTCAGGAATTTCAGGCTGACAAATCTGACCGCTGTCCTGTGGGGAAACTGTTTGTTCCTGACAAATGGACTAGTAGAGTGATTTCTGAGGTTCACTGTTCCGCGTTGGCTGGTCATCCTGGCATTTTTGGTACCAGAGATTTGGTTGGTAGGTCCTTTTGGTGGCCTTCATTGTCACGTGATGTGCGTGCTTTTGTGCAGTCCTGTGGGACTTGTGCGCGGGCCAAGCCTTGTTGCTCCCGTGCTAGTGGGTTGCTTTTGCCGTTGCCGATCCCTGAGAGGCCCTGGACGCATATTTCTATGGATTTTATTTCCAATCTTCCTGTTTTCCAGAGGATGTCGGTTATCTGGGTTGTTTGTGACCGATTCTCTAAGATGGTTCATTTGGTTCCTTTGCCTAAATTGCCTTCTTCTTCTGATTTGGTTCCGTTGTTCTTTCAGCATGTGGTCCATTTGCACGGTATTCCGGAGAATATTGTGTCTGACAGAGGTTCCCAGTTTGTTTCTAGGTTTTGGCGGTCCTTTTTTGCCAAGCTGGGCATTGATTTGTCTTTTTCCTCTGCATTTCATCCTCAGACAAACAGCCAGACCGAGCATACTAATCAGACTTTGGAGACTTATTTGAGATGCTTTGTGTCTGCTGATCAGGATGATTGGGTGGCTTTTTTGCCATTGGCCGAGTTTGCCCTTAATAATCAGGCTAGTTCGGCTACTTTGGTTTCGCCGTTCTTTTGTAATTTTGGTTTTCATCCTGATTTTTCTTCTGGGCAGGTTGAGCCTTCTGACTGTCCTGGTGTGGATTCTGTGGTTGACAGGTTGCAGCAGATTTGGGCTCATGTGGTGGACAATTTGGTGTTGTCTCAGGAGGAGGCTCAGCGTTTTGCTAACCGTCGTCAGTGTGTTGGTTCCGGCTTCGGCTTGGGGATCTGGTCTGGTTGTCTTCCCGTCATGTTCCTATGAAGATTTCTTCTCCTAAGTTTAAGCCTCGGTTTATTGGTCCTTATAGGATTTCTGAGATTATTAATCTTGTGTCTTTTCGACTAGCGCTTCTGGCCTCTTTTGCTATTCATAATGTCTTCCATAGATCTTTGTTGTGGAAATATGTGGAGCCCGTTGTTCCCTCTGTTGATCCTCCGGCCCCTGTGTTGGTTGATGGAGAGTTGGAATATGTTGTTGAGAAGATTTTGGATTCCCGTTTTTCGAGGCGGAAGCTTCAGTACCTTGTCAAATGGAAGGGTTATGGCCAGGAGGATAATTCTTAGGTTTTTGCCTCTGATGTCCATGCTGCTGATTTGGTCCGTGCCTTTCATCTGGCTCATCCTGATCACCCTGGAGGTCCTGGTGAGGGTTCGGTGACCCCTCCTCAAGGGGGGGGGTACTGTTGTGAATTCTGCTCTTGGGTTCCCTCCAGTGGTTGTAGGTGGGAATGCAGTTGTCTTTGAGTCACAGGCCTGGCCAGGTGTTTTTGCTAATTGCTGTTCTGACTGGGATATTTAAGTGTGCAGGATTCATTAGCCCTTGCCAGTTGTCAATGTTTCTTTGGAAGTATTGGATCTCTGCCTGGCCTCACCTGCTTAGCTGCCAGTTCAGCAAAGTTAAGTGTCTGTTCCTTTCTCTGAAGCACACTTGCTGTGTGCTTATTTTCAGTGCTGATCTTTTGTTTCTATTTGTCCAGCTTAGACTGTGTCAGCTGTTTTTCTCAGTCTGGTTGGATTCTCTGGAGTTGCAGTTATACTCTCCACGTCTTTAGTTAGATGGTGGAGTTTTTGTATTTTCTGCTGTGGATATTTTGGAAGGGTTTTAATACTGACCGCACAGAACTCTGTCCTGTCCTTTTCTATTTAGCTAGAAGTGGCCTCCTTTGCTAAGCCTGTTTTCTGCCTGCGTGTGTCTTTTCCTCTCCAACTCACAGTCAATATTTGTGGGGGGCTGCCTTTGGGGGTCTACTCTGAGGCAAGATAGTTTTCCTATTTCCATCTTTAGGGGTATTTAGTCCTCCGGCTGTGTCGAGGTGGCTAGGTTTTGTTAGGTACACCCCACGGCTACATCTAGTTGCGGTGTTAAGATTAGGGTTTGCGGTCAGTATAAGTTACCACCTACTCCAGAGAAGGTTTTCATGCTGCTCCAAGGCCACCTGATCATAACAATTTCCATTACTAGAATTGGTCAAATCTAAATTTGCAGCTTGGAATAAACTCCCGTTTTCTGTAGCCGGTCGTATTAATCTAATCAAAATGATACTGCTCCCCAAGCTCAGTTATTGTCTTCAACACAGTGCTGTGATAGTGCCTAAATCCTTTTTCGCGAATTTGAATTACCAAATCACATCTTTTATATGGGGGAGGTCTAGACCCAAGCTTAAGTTATCTACTCTGCAGAGACCAAAGCAGAAGGGTGGAGCAGCGCTACTGGATTTTTATCCATATTACTTGGCCGGTCAGGCTAGAGCAATACGTAAATGGATGCCCAATAATTATCTCCCTAACTCTGAAAGTCACTTGCTTCATTCTGCCCAAGTTGACTGTCCACTAAATTTCCTGGAACAGGAGAAAATTAGCGCCCCCCGTTTACTATCTTTACTTCGACTAGCACGATCAGTTTGGAGGCAAATTAAGAAAACTATTGGATTTATTGATATTATAGCAGAAATGCCCTTGTGGAAAAATAATTATTTACCAGTTTTGTTAAATCACCCATCCACGGACTTTTGAATTTTACATGGTGTCTCCTCAATAGGTGATATATACGATGGGGGGATCTTTGTGTCTTTTGAGCAATTGCAAACTAAACATGGTATACCGAGATCCAAATATTTCCGATATTTACAACTAAGATCAGCCTTTCAATCACATATGAGACATACAGGTGCAGGCCGAGCTATCTCATCTCTAACCTTGATAGGAATTCTTAACTTGCAGGGTCCTCAAGGCCTTATCTCCTCTCTATATACTTATATGCTATCATCGGGAGCTGAATCAACCGTAAGATCTATTAAGGGGAAATGGGGGGGACTTCTTACCGATATGCAAGAAGAGGAATGGGAAGAGATTTTAGAATCTCCAATTAAGGTATCCCCATCAGTCAATAATAGGATGACCCAGCTATACATAATACATCAATCGTATTTAACTCCGATATGACTATTTAAAATGGGTCGATTCCAAACACCAGAATGTCTGCGAAGTCACTCACTAGATGCAGACTTTCTTCACATGATATGGAAGTGCCCTACTATTCTTCATTACTGGAAAGAGGTGATGTCACTATTAACATCTCTGCTATCAATTCCTGTTCTCCTTGATCCATTAACTTGTATATTTGGAGTATGGGAAGAGGAGACTTGGGATCATTATATCGGTATTTTCTTACGAGAGACGCTTTTTATGGCACGGAAGGTATTGGCACTGCGATGGATGGGGGGCTCATGTCCAACTCTTAGAACTTGGATTGAACTGGTAAACTCGGTTATTCCGTATGAACGCACACTGAATCAGAATAGAGGTTGTCCGGGCAAATTTGAAAATATTTGGGGTAGATGGAAATCTTTCCATCTAACCCTATAGATACACCATAATCGGGCCTTGATGCCTGTTTTTGGGGGCATCGCATGAGGGACAGATATGATGCAAAGTTTCCTTTCTTCTAGTACGGCGAATTAGTAGTTATTGTAGGTGTAGTTATAACTTAGGATTTATGATTCTATGTTTCTATTTCCATAACACATTGGTGCAAGTGACCTGACATGCACAAATTGTTATGAAAGATAACACTTGTTATAAATAAAGATACGTATTTTTTGTTGTATGTTTAACAATGCATATAATTATATGTACATTAGATTACGTTCAACAATAATGGATACACATGTGCATGTACCATGGTTTATTTTGTTGTTAATAAACGAATGAAAAATAAAATCCATATACCGTATATACTCGAGTATAAGCCGAAATTTTCAGCCCATTTTTTTAGGCTGAAAGTGCTACTCGGCTTATACTCAAGTCATTCCCAGGGAGTCGGCAGGGGAGGGGGAGTGGTGGCTGTCATATCATACTCACCTGCCCCTGATAACGTTCCTGCTTCTCCGATGCGATGGACTCTGGGCGCCGCAGCTTTTCCTGTGTTCAGCGGTCACGTGGTACCGCTCATTAAAGTAATGAATATGGACGCAACTATACTCCCATAGGGGTAGAGTGCATATTCATTACTTTAATGAGCGGTACCAGTGACCACTGAACACAGTAATAAGCTGCCGGCCCGGGACGACGGAGAAGAAGGGACCGCGCCGGGAGGGTGAGTATATTGGGGAGACAACCCAACCCATTAAGGAACGTTTTAGTAAACATAAATCCACCATCAGGCGCAAAAATACATTATTACCACTACCATACCACTTTACTACCCTGGGACATACTATACCACAACTAAAGTTCCAGGTAATCGAGCACATCCCCATACCCAGACGTGGTGGGGACCGCATCCATATTCTCAAGAGAAGGGAGGCCTTTTGGATACATGAATTGGAAACTTTATCACCAAAATGTCTTAAGAGAGAGTACTATTTATTATCCTTCCTTTGAACTAACTTTAATGTTATTGTCTATGTCCTGATTACTTATGTTACTGCATCCTAATGCTCTATAGGTTATGATTCAAGCACCTCATGTTATGGACACTCGCCCTTATGATGTTACTTCAATGTCCTTTGTATTTTGAAATAGATATTCAGTATACTTGTTTATATGTTTGCTTTGTTGAATGTTCAAAAAACATGTATTAATATATTGTCCTTTTTCCACAGAGCCGTCTTTATTGAAATGACATCATGCAATTGTACCTCCTGGTCCTCCTCCCCCTTGGATTTCCCCTGTCCTTCCCTTCTTATACCTGCTATCCTGAATCCACAACACCTAGATCACCTAACCTAATACCGCCCCTTTCCTATTTTATTTACACAAGCAGAGCGTGACGCATCTCTTTCTGCCAGTGGAACGCACACTGAGTGCTACTTCCGGCTATTTCATGAGTGGAACGCATACTCTAGCGCAGAGGTCCCCAACTCCAGTCCTCAAGGCCCACCAACAGGTCATGTTTTCAGGATTTCCTTTGCATTGCACAGGTGATGCAATTATTACCTGGGCAGTGGGCAAGACTAAGGAAATCCTGAAAACATGACATGTTGGTGGGCCTTGAGGACTGGAGTTGGGGACCTCTGCTCTAGCGCAACGTTACATCACTTCTGGCATAGTTCTGGACAAAGCGGGGACACTTAGCCCGCCCCAGACTACAATTTACAAGTGCTCCCCACATGTGCTGCCTGCAAACTACCACCCACCACCGTTAAGACACACTATTTCACTGTTTCATATTAGGACTACCTTATCATGCACTTCATAAGGATACCAATTTCCTCCTTTTAGGTTACCCACCACATGTCTTGGTCCTATTGGTAGCATCAGCTGGTCACTGTACACTAACGGTAGGTTTGGCTTCTTTCACACTTCCGTTTTTAGAATTTCCACAGGATTCGTCAAAATGTTGAAATTACAGATCCTGTGCAGATTGTAAAAAACGGGTGCACTGGGCCCCTTTTTCTGACAGACCCGTCAAGGCTATGTGCACCTGTTGTGTATGCTTCATCGCAGCGGTTTTCCGCTACGAAAACGCATACACAACACAGGTTAAAAATAATTTAAAAAATAAAAAAAATCGCAATATTCTTACCTTTCGGCGTCCCGCACAGTGTTACCGATGCTCGCGATGTTCCCGGCAGCTAGCGTTCCCAGTAATGCCTTGCGTGCAATGATCTCTGATGATGTCGCGGTCTCACGAGACCACGACATCATCAGGTCATTTTGCAATACATTACTGGGAACGCTAGCTGCCGGGAGCCTCGCGAGCATCGGTAACACTGCGCGGGACGCCGGAAGGTAAGAATATTGCGATTTATTTTTTTTCTTATTTTTAACATTATATCTTGTTACTATTGATGCTGCATAGGCAGCATCAATAGTAAAAAAGAGAGAGAGAGCGAGCAACAGAGAATTTCCGTGCATGCTCAGTTTGAAAAGACCGCTTCCGTCGCTGGATTCCTGCTTTTCATAGTCAGCGACGGATCCTGTGCCCATAGGCTTCCATTATAGCCAACGACGGGCAGTGCAGGACCCATCGCTGAGCGATTTTCCTACGTGCAGAAAAAACGATCCTGTTTTTTCAAAAATCAACGGATTTCAATGGGATCTCAAAGACGGAAGTGTGAAGGAGACCTTACTGTATTGCACTGGTATATATTTTCTATTTATCGAGTACTTACCTTATCACATTATTTCATCACCATAGACTCATCCAGTACTCTGGTTTCTGTCGGAGACACACTTACCTGTGGACACAGGTCCTTCACTACTGGCCCTATACTGACAAACCTGAGTGATAGTGATTTTTATTTCTATAAAATGTACGACACATATGGTTTTATAACATTAGCTCATTGCCTTAACATATCTTATTGTACATTCAAGGAAACAGTGCAATGTTATTCCTTTACACGTGACCTGACGACACATGGGACCGGTTACAAATTTTCTTACATCATGCTAGGAGTATTTTTCTGTAAGCTTCCCTTGTGTGAGCTGAAATTTCATTATATCACAACTAGTTCTACGGACGCTTTAATCAGCATACAATTAATATTGTTATAGGCTATTTTAGTCCCAATACGGGTGTTATAGGAGCAGTTTGGTATGTGCCCTTCCTTTCCTTCCCCTACATTTTCCCTCACCATAATTGCACCATGGGTTTGATTATACTGCTTTATTTCAGTATGTCTCTTCATATGACTGTACATGACTGTATATGGTTGTCTTCTATTCTTGATTTGCAATTTTGTTATACTTTGATCATTGCAGTGTATTGATGAAGGTCAATCTACAACCAAAACGTTTACTTTGACTGCAATAAAAAATTCTATTTCATCACACATTCAGAAGTTGAGTGCCAAATTTAATTTATTATTGTTCTGGTGTGGGAACCTATTTGAGCACCAACACGGCTGTGCCACGATATACTTCACACATATCTCTTGGAGATAGTCATCTCGAAATGCCTACAGTAGACCTGGTGTCTCATCTTTTGTATGTGATTTTAATCTCCCCTTCGGAATTTTACATAATATAATAAATGCGACGTTTACATTTACTTATTTTTGAGGCTGCTGGCATTTTTTCTCCTTTCTCATGCTTCAGACATTCAAAAACGAGCCTGAGGCTGCCGTGCACTGCACCCTACTTTAGGATATTTTCCTACCTGTTGAGCTAATGCTTCTGTTTTTTTATTTTTACCAGATCCTTATAGAGCTGAAAGGTCAATTATAATCCGCATAAAGAGATACATGTACTAAATTTAAAATGAACAAACACATGGATCTATAAAAAAAAAAGCGTGAATAGTTCTATAAAACTATGGGTCCATATGTTGCCTACATTAAAAAATAAATACGGTAAATATAAAGGATAGCACATGGATGAGAATGACTGATGTGTAAATTTGTTCTAATCGTGCTATGAAATCAACAGAAACAACAACATGAATGCCATAATGTGAAAAAGGTAATAAAATCTTTCCATTAAAAGCTTTTTATTAACGAATGCAAGTCATTACATATTTCACCTTCATTTTTGCTCATTAATTATAAAGAACCACTTTGTATTTCCAAGAAATCACAAAAATCCATCACATAAAGAATTGGATTGCATGTATTCATTTTATTACAATTCTTTTGAAACCACACAGAATTAATGTTAAGGCATGGATCTTCAGATGGCAGCAGTACTGATGTGTGGTGAGAGGTATAATAACATACTCTCTTGGTAGATTCCTTAAAGACAATCCATCTCCCCCTCAAAACTCAAATTCTACCATTTATGCATTTATATAGGAGACTTAGCCCCTGTAAAATGATACTAATATTGAACATTTTGTCATGTTTAATAATTTTTTTAGATATGTAAATGTTGCGCCTTCGGTGTACTCATGGCTTAACCAAGAGTTCAGTGCACCATTCCGACCCCTAAATTCCCATCATCTTCCCCTACCCTTATAACAATCAACAGCGCTTGATTTGGAGCTCTGCCTGATCTGAATCTCCAGCCTGCATGTACTGACACTAAAAAAGGCCAAGAGCAGCCAGAATGGCAGTGTGTTTTTTCAAAAGGAGTAGAAGAAAAACAGCACTCACCCCATTTGACTATGTATCAGTCTATTTTTATTTTCAGTTAATTCAGGACAACTGCATGAAGTGCAATGGTGCTAGCCACGTGAAGACAGGGGCAGGGATTTCATGAGAGAGACATGACAAACAATGAACATTTCGCACTCAACTTGCGCTTCTATTGGTCCATGAACATGAATAAACATGGACCAGTAGAAGCGCAAGTTTAGCGCAAAACGTTCATTGTCCTTCCTGTCTCTCTGATGAAATGAAGAAAAAACTTGCTCCAGCTCCATATTCGTAAAATTCAGGCTTGATACTTTATTATTCCAATTAAAAACAGTGGATGTGTAGCTCTCCAAAAGCACAACGGGAAAAGAGCGACGCGTTTCGATCACTAAAGATCTTTGTCAAAGCTATATACAAAACGTCAGATCCACAATAAATGGACACCATTGACCAATGAGAAAAAAAAGACAAGAAAATTAAAAACATAATGTACAAATATGTTTTGACACTAAGAGTGATACATCAATTCATTACGTTTGGCGAGACCAACTGGAAACCGGGTGTTAAGATAATAAATCCAAAATGCCTCGCGTGTGAGAAGACGCCGTCTAGCGTTACCCTCACGTAAAGGTCTGTTCACATGTTCTATGCCATGTATGTGAAAATGCTTAGTGCTACGGGCATGTTGTGTGATGAAATGTCTTGAAGCTGCTTAGACGACTTGAATCTCCAGTGTTACCTATGTCATAAAGATGTCCAGTAATGCGTACCTTAAGTTTGCGTGATGTACATCCGATGTAGGATAAATGACATGCAGTACAGTCAATTTTGTAGACCACATAGGTGGTGTTGCAGTTGATATATTGTTTAATATTGAAACTTGCTGAATTGTCAGAATTATTAAAGATTTTGGTAATAAATGCATGTGTTCAAGTTTTACAGTTATTTGAACTGCATCTATAAAAACCAATACAATCTAACCATGTCTTGTTTTTGTTTCTGTTTGCACAAAACATGCTTGGCGAAATTTTATTGCCAATAGTTGGAGCTCTCCTAGCTACTACATTGACTCCTGCTTTCAAAATTCTAGCCAAATTTTCATCCTCATATAAAACTGGGAGAAATTTGTTATCAATTCCCTTGATCTCATAAAATTGAGGACTGAATTGAAAACATACAAAAGGTTTTTTGCCTATGTCAGTTCTAGGATTGGAGGATGCCATTTCTGTTTTGGATGCAATGAGATCTTCGCGTTTTTTATGGGTTAGAATTTTACGTGCTCTATTCAAAGTCCATTGTGGATAATTGCGACGTTTTAACTTGCCGGATACCATGTCGATTTCTCTGTTTAGATCCATGTCATTACTGCAATTGCGTTTGACTCTGGTAAATTCACCTATGGGGACTGACCGGATTGTGTGTCTAGGGTGATCACTATTGGCATGTAGAATGGTGTTACCACTTAATGATTTGTGATGTGTCTTAGCTGAAATTAATTGATTCGCTGTACCACTCAAATTCAGATCCAAAAAATTAATTTGACTGGAATCTTGTCTATAAGTGAAACGAGTATTATAACTATTAGAATTAAGATAATCCACAAAATTTGGTATGGCAGATACATCGGCACCCCAAATTATGAGCAAATCGTCGATGTATCTGTCATACCACACGAGAAAAGGATTGGAGACAGAAAATATGAATTCATGTTCCCAAAATGCCATGACCAGGTTTGCCAAAGAAGGTGAAAATTTGGCACCCATGGCCACACCTGACTTCTGCAAAAAATAATTACCAATTTCCAACAGATTCTCCATGTAGAAAGGAGAAAAACCGAGGCATACATAAGATAAAAAAATGTCCAAAAATTGTTTTTATTAGAAAAATTCTCTTACAAAAATTGATTAACCAACAGGTTAAATCCATACAATGGGAAACTCAATTAAAAACAAGCAACAACGGGCAAG
Organism: Ranitomeya imitator; assembly: GCF_032444005.1. Classification (NCBI taxonomy): domain Eukaryota; kingdom Metazoa; phylum Chordata; class Amphibia; order Anura; family Dendrobatidae; genus Ranitomeya; species Ranitomeya imitator. Next base: position 73,942,053 of record NC_091291.1, on the reverse strand, counting down.
AATAGAAACTGAACCTACTAAGTAGCATGCAAGGTATATAGAAATATTATGATATAATTATGACATTCAATTTACCCTATGATAGATCACATCATTTATAATAATTGTAGTAAAATGCAAAACTTTGCTGCGGACCTATGTCATTCCATGGACATGTGAAATATCAGCAAATACAATTATACAAGAAAAAAGGGGGGAATGATCATAAACAATTTAGAACTGGAATCCAAGCTATGAAAAAATGTACAAAATCGCAAAAAAAGTGCAAAGTGCTGAAAGTCAATAGTCTTCAATAGAACTATTGATCACTTTTTGAGGCAACAATAAGTGTCCATAGTTAAATGAACTTAAGACAAAATGCATTAAATACATATGCAAACATTTCAAGACCTACTCCATAGCTCAGACCCAGTTAAATTTATATGAAGTGAATATAACTTACATGTTAAGTCAGAAAATGAACATATTGTGCCCGTGCCGCCACCCCCAAAATGAAAATTTGGCACTGATGGCCACACCTAACTTCTGCAAAAAATAATTACCACCAAAGGAAAAAAAATTATGTGTCATTAGAAAAATAATAATATAACTATTGATCAATCTTATAATTCCTCAACCAAGAATCCATATTTTTATCCGATCCAAACTAAATCTGAGTGCATGGACAAGTTCCAGGAATTGGTTGAAAGAGAATTAAGGACTTTAAATAATGAAATAACATCTAATGAAAAAAAGACTGCTAATAATTTTTCATATAAACAATGGAAGACACTACAGGAATTAAAGGACATGAAAGACATAGTAATAAAAATGTCTGATAAAGGAGGAATAGTGGTGGTCTTGAATTCTACAGATTACCACTCAAATAGCATGGAATTGCTATCTGACCTATCCACATATGAAAAGTTAAGAACAAATCCTTCAATTAAAATCAAGGACCAAGTGGACAAAATCAGTGAAGAGGGTTACAATTTAGGGGTTCTAACAAAAAAACAAGCGGAATATTTGGTTGTAAAAAGCCCGGTATGCCCGATTTTACACGGGCTCCCAAAAGTTAATAAAAATGAAGCCATTCCTCCTATGAAGCCAATTGTGTCTGGAATTGGCTCGGCCAATGAACATTTGTGTGAATGGGTAAATTCATTATTGCAGCCTCTTGTTTGTAGAATCCCGGGATACATCAAAGATTCTAAGGAGGTGTTAAGAGTTTTTTTGGACAAATTGTGGTTATCCAATTATTCATGGCTCTGCTGTGATGTGATTTTGTTGTACACGTGCATTCCACATAGTTTGGCCATGCAAGCTCTTCAGTTTCATCTTGATAAATTCAGCAATTACTCAGTGTATTTAAGTAATTTTATTTTAAAAGCCACATTTTTTCTGATGACACATAATTTTTTTTCCTTTGACGGTAAATATTTTTTGCAGAAGTCAGGTGTGGCCATGGGTGCCAAATTTTCACCTTCTTTGGCTAACCTGGTCATGGCGTTTTGGGAACATGAATTCATATTTTCCGTCTCCAATCCTTTTCTTTCTTGTGTGGTGTGGTATGGCAGATACATCGACGATTTGCTCATAATTTGGGGTGCCGATGTATCTGCCATACCAAATTTTGTGGATTATCTTAATTCTAATAGTTATAATATTCGTTTCACTTATAGACAAGATTCCAGTCAAATTAATTTTTTGGATCTGAATTTGAGTGGTACAGAGAATCAATTAATTTCAGCTAAGACACATCACAAATCATTAAGTGGTAACACCTTTCTACATGTGATCAATAGTGATAATAGTGATCACCCTAGACACACAATCCGGTCAGTCCCCGTAGGTGAATTTACCAGAGTCAAACGCAATTGCAGTAATGATCTAAACAGAGAAATCGACATGATATCTGGCAAGTTAAAACGCCGCAATTATCCACAATGGACTTTGAATAGAGCACGTAAAATTCTAACCCATAAAAAACGCGAAGATCTCATTGCATCCAAAACAGAAATGGCATCCTCCAATCCTAGAACTGACATAGGCAAAAAACCTTTTGTATGTTTTCAATTCAGTCCTCAATTTTATGAGATCAAGGGAATCGATAACAAATTTCTCCCAGCTTTATATGAGGATGAAAATTTGGCTAGAATTTTGAAAGCAGGAGTCAATGTAGTAGCTAGGAGAGCTCCAACTATTGGCAATAAAATTTCGCCAAGCATGTTTTGTGCAAACAGAAACAAAAACAAGACATGGTTAGATTGTATTGGTTATTATAAATGCGGTTCAAATAACTGTAAAACTTGAACACATGCATTTATTACCAAAATCTTTAATAATTCTGACAATTCAGCAAGTTTCAATATTAAACAATATATCAACTGCAACACCACCTATGTGGTCTACAAAATTGACTGTACTGCATGTCATTTATCCTACATCGGATGTACATCACGCAAACTTAAGGTACGCATTACTGGACATCTTTATGACATAGGTAACACTGGAGATTCAAGTCGTCTAAGCAGCTTCAAGACATTTCATCACACAACATGCCCGTAGCACTAAGCATTTTCACATACATGGCATAGAACATGTGAATAGACCTTTACGTGGGGGTGACGCCAGACGGCGTGTTCTCACACGCGAGGCATTTTGGATTTATTATCTTAACACCCGATTTCCAGTTGGTCTCAACAAACTTAATGAATTGATGTATCACTCTTAGCGTCAAAACATATTTGTACATTATGTTTTTAATTTTATTGTCTTTTTTCTTTTTTCCACTGAAAGTATGTCTGTATATTTGTCTTTAGTCAATTTGTTAATCATTATTGTTTTTTGTACATCCAGGACCTTTGACTTGTCATGTGATTCGTGTTTAGATTCTCATTGGTCAATGGTGTCCATTTATTGTGGATCTGACTTTTTGTATATAGCTTTGACAAAAATCTTTAGTGATCGAAACGCGTCGCTCTTTTCCCGTTGTGCTTTTGGAGAGCTGCACATCCAATGTTTTTAATTGGAACAATAAAGTATCAAGCCTGAATTTTACGATTATGGAGCTGGAACAAGTTTTTTTCTTCCTTTCTCACATATGACTGTGTGGATCAGCGTGGAGTTCCGTGCACCTGCACTGGTTGCTTGGTGAGCTGGCTTTACTCGCTTATTTATGATGAAATCCCTGCACCTGTCTTCACGTTCCTAGAACCATTGCACTTTATGCAGCTGTCCTGAATGAACTGAAAATAAACATGGACTGATACGCCGTGAAATGGGGTGAGTGCTGTTTTTCTTCTACCCTTTTTGAAAAATCACTATGTGTCTTTGAATTTACACCACCATGAAGAAATTTGACAAAGAGGTTGTTACCAAAAGAAGGGTCAGCACACACTGGTGAAAAGCTATAGAATTGGTACCTCAACACTTTTTTGCATAGAATGTCAGTGCGTTCACATGTTCTCATCACTTTCCTGTGTGTAACGGCTGCTCGCTGCACACAGTTTTACACAGCAGTAAACAGCCGATGCTGATAGGAGAGGGAGATAAGAACATGCACACGCGGACACTGTCTGTACTTTTGCCATCGGCAGTGTCAGAACGCGCACGGCTGCGGATTCAGATCAGGCATCGATCCAAAGCAAACACTGTCACTCAACATAATTGGATGTGTGAAGCATTAAAATTGGGGGAGCACAATGGTGTACTGAGCCCATGGCCATGAGAATCACTGAATCCCCTAATTTAATTTACATATCTAATAAAAATGTGTTTTAGATAAACACAATAAGTAAAATCTACATTGCAAGTATTATTTTTATAGGGGCTAAGACCCCTATAATGAATGTACAAATGATTCAATTTGAGTTTTGGAAGTGATAAACTCCATTTAAGAAAATTAACCAACCTATTTGTTAAATTTGGAGAGCAACTAGAGCTTATATCTGCTGTGTAACTATCAGTCTAAAGTCTAAGGTAGAATCCTGAGTCTATATGAAAGATGTCCATAGGAAAATCTCATCTACACGCTGAAGAAAAAGGTGAAATAATTTTGAAATCTACAGCACATTAATTCTTTCGGAGGTTTTTCATTACAAAATCTCCTCTTACAGCGCAAAAGGTGAAATATGTAGCAAGTCCTTGACAAAATCCGCTGTGGATACACTGCAGAAAATCCACAGCAAATTTCTTACGTGAGCAGGTACCCGAACGGCTGATTTGTGAGTAGGTATTAAAGTGCAGCTTTTAAATGACACATTGTGTAGATTATGTAACAATTTGTATCAGCAAAAGCAAATTAATATAAAAATGTCAATAATAAAATCAATATGATATGGTTGTAGGCAGGATCATAGGTCACATTGTGCTGTAGGAATGTAGATTAAGGGTATGTGCACACGTCAGGATTTCTTGCAGAAATTTTACTGACAAAAAACGGACATTTCTGCCAGAAATCTGCATGCGTTTTTACCGCGATTTTAACGCGTTTTTGACGCGTTTTTGATGCGTTTTTTGTGCGTTTTTTCCCAAATGCATAGAATTGTGGGAAAATGCAGAAAATCCGCAAAAATAATGAACATGCTCATTTTTTTACTGCGATGCGTTTTTTTCGCGGAAAAAAACGCATCCATGTGCACAAAACATGCAGAATGCATTCTAAATGATAGATTGCATAATGTATGCGTTTTTAATGAGATTTTATAGCGTTTTTAGCGCGAATGTGTGCACATGGCCTTAGTGTTTCTCTAATGACTATAAGTGATCACATCATCTACTATTGGCAGTGTTTGTAGTGTGTAGCCTTTGGTATAAAGTGCAGGTTCCATCTGTACAAGCCTGGTGCTCATATAATAACTGGAGCAGAGAGAACAAAAACATCATCAAGGACTGGAGTCATCTTCCGTAGTATAAACTCTCATGTTATTCCTCACTGCTCTGAGCAGTTGTACCTTCTCTCCCCATCTGTGCATGAGAGAATGTTTTTTCAACCTGTTTGAAAAATAGCATTATATCAATATCACGCTTTATTTTTTATCAGTCACAATAATCCCAGAGAAAATATAATGCTCGACACTTTGCTATTCATTTAACCGAAACACCTGAGAATAATAAATAACGATTCCAGCACATGAAGAGATTCCAGCAGGAATGATTAAAAAAATTGTACTAAGTAATTACGCAAAATAGAGCACGAAATAAAATGACAGGGAATAAACTTCCAAAATTAGAACACATAAATATCTGCAAAGCTAAAGAAATATAGTATAGATCCAGGTATTGATATTAAAAGTGCCAGTGCTGTGCTACATAGAAGGGTAAATTTACAGTATCCCTACCTCAAAGGCTACTCACATAGTGATCTCAGAAATAAAGCTGCCTCCTGGTGGCATACAGTGGCTTGCAAAAGTATTCAACACCTTGGCTGACCTCATTTTGTTGTAAAATTTTCTCCTGAGTACAACAATACCCTACATGTAATCCGGAAATACAGCTCTGGAAAAAATTAAGAGACCACTGCAAAATGTTCAGTGTGTCTGATTTTTCTCTTTATAGGTATATTTTTGAGTAAAATGTAAATTTTGCTCTTTTACTCTATAAACTTTAGACAACATGTCTCTGAATTTCCAAGCAATAAATTGTGTATTTTTTTCTGACAAAGAAAAATGGTCAATTTAAAAAAAAAAAAAACAGTGCTTTCAGACCTCAAATAATGCAAAGAAAAAAGTTAATAATCATTTAGAAATAACAATAATAATGTTTTAACTCAAGAAGAGTTCAGAAATCAATATTTTATGGAATAACCATGATTTATAATTTGTAAAGCACTGCGGAATATGTTGGCGCTATATAAATAAAAATTATTATTATTATTATTATTTTTAATCACAGCTTTCATGCGTCTTGGCATGCTTTCCACCAGTCTTTCACACTGCGTCTGGCACAAAAATTGAAGCAGGTCTTCTTTGTTCGATGGCTTGTGACTATCCATCATCGTCTTTGATTACATTCCAGAGGTTTTCAATGGGGTTCAGGTCTGGAGATTGGGCTGGCCATCACAGGGATTTGATGTGGTGGTCTCTTAATTTTTGCCAGAGCTGTATATAGGAAACAATAGGGATCTTTTCATACAAGTATATTAGAATATAGCTTAGATTACAGCACCAAATAGAGAGGGATTTAGAATAAAATTTAGTTTGAAGTCAAACCACGCCTGTAATACTATAAATGTCTTTTATATAATAGAATTGAAGCAAGAATGTTAAATATATATAAAGATGTAAAATTTGCCACAATAGAGATATGAGATAGCAAACATGCATGGAGGACTTATAGAGACGAGCTGCCAAGAATTGTAGCCAAGAAAAAAGAAGAAAAATAAGCAGCCATATGGTCCCATAAAATGTAAACTTTATTGAACAGCATTAAAGACCACCAAATCAAATACAATGATACAAACAGGGGAATAAACATGCATTCCAATGACCATAGCTAACGGGCCGGATCACCAACAAAGCCCTGCTATAGCATAGTATTAAGCCTCATTATGATAGATATCCATAGCTGCAAAATAAATATTGGACAAGTGCCACAGCTTTAGTAAAAATGATGTCAGCCATCAGGCATGAATACATACCTAATATGTGCAGGACAAATAGGTGACCGAGCCCGACCCCGACGCGCGTTTTGGAGCAAGCAGCTCCTTCATCAGGGGGCGTGTGTGGTATGTGTGGTGTGCGTATATGGGTGAGTTGCATATTTCCGGTTGGCGGTGTGTATATATACACCCACCATACACACCCCCTGATGAAGGAGCTGCTTGCTCCGAAACGCGTGTCGGGATCGGGCTCGGTCACCTATTTGGCCTGCACATATTAGGTACGTATCCATGCCAGATGGCTGACATCATTTTTAATAAAGCTGTGGCACTTGTTCAATATTTGTTTTGCCTATGGATATCTATCATAATGAGGCTTAATACTATGCTATAGCAGGGCTTTGTTGGTGATCCGGCCCGTTAGCTATGGTCATTGGAACGCATGTTTATTCCCCTGTTTGCATCGTCGTATATGATTTGGTGGTTTTTAATGCTGTTCAATAAAGTTTACATTTTATGGGACCATATGGCTGCTTATTTTTCTTCTTTTTTCTTGGCTATAAATGTCTTTTACAGAACATGGTCTCACTTCCTCTCATTTATGGAATCAGATGACTATGAGCCTATAATTGTTCCTGCGTGATCAGACAGCCTGCTCCTAGTTGACTCTATGTGTGGTTTGCTGTGAGAAAACATTGTGTTGGTTTTCATTTTTCCCTTTTTGTCATCTCATCACTCCACTGCTTAAATATTTTATATTTTGCTCAATTCTCATGGCTTTAGTTTCTTTGACAGCTTAATTTTCTCTTATGGCAAATACAGGTGCTTCTCACTAAATTAGAATATCATCAAAAAGTTAATTAATTTCAGTTCTTCAATACAAAAAGTGAAACGCATATATTATATAGAGTCATTACACACAGAGCGATCTATTTCAAGTGTTTATTTCTGTTATCCCCTTCACCCCAAAGCCTGTTTTCACCTAAGTGACAGGGCCAATTTTTACAATTCTGACCACTGTCACTTTATGAGGTCATAACTCTGAAACGCTTCAACGGATCCTGGTGATTCTGACATTGTTTTCTCGTGACATATTGTACTTTATGATAGTTGTAAAACTTCTTCGGTATGACTTGCATTTATTTGTGAAAAAAACAAAAATATGTCGGAAATTATGAAAATTTAGCAATTTTCAAACTCTTAGTTTATATGCCCTTAAATTAGAGAGTTATATAACATAATATAGTTAATAAACAACATTTCCCACATGTCTGCATTACATCAGCACAATTTTGGAAACATAATTTTTTTTTGTTAGGACGTTATAAGGGTTAAAAGTTGACCAGCAATTTCTCATTTTTGCAACAAAATTTGCAAAACCATTTTTTTACGGACCACCTCACACTTGAAGTGACTTTGAGGGGTCTATATGACAGAAAATGCCCAAAAGTGACACCATTCTAAAAACTGCACCCCTCAAGGTACTCAAAACCACATTCAAAAAGTTTATTAACCCTTCAGGTGCTTCACAGGAATTTTTTGAATGTTTAAAAAAAATTGAACATTTAACTTTTTTTTCACAAAATTTTTACTTCAGGTCCTATTTGTTTCATTTTACCAAGGGTAACAGGAGAAATTGGACCACAAAAGTCGTTGTACAATTTGTCCTGAGTACGCCGATACCCCATATGTTGGGGGGAACCACTGTTTGGGTGCACGGCAGAGCTCGGAAGGGAAGGAGCGCCATTTGAAATGCAGACTTAGATGGATTGGTCTGCAGGCGTCATGTTGCATTTGCAGAGCCCCTGATGTACCTAAACAGTAGAAACCCCCCACAAGTGACCCCATATTGGAAACTAGACCCCCCAAGGAACTTATCTAGATGTGTTGTGAGAGCTTTGAACCAACAAGTGTTTCACTACAGTTTATAACGCAGAGCCGTGAAAATAAAAAATATTTTTTTTTACACGAAAATGATATTTTATCCCCTATGTTTTTATTTTCCCAAGGGTAACAGGACAAATTGGACCACAAAAGTTGTTGTCCAACTTGTCCTGAGAACGCTGATACCCCATATGTTGGGGGGAACCACTGTTTGGGCACACAGGAGAACTCGGAAGGGAAGGAGCCCTGTTTTACTTTTTCAAAGCAGAATTGGCTGGAATTGAGATCGGACGCCATGTCGCGTTTGGAGAGCCCCTGATGTGCCTAAACAGTGGAAACCCCCAATTATAACTGAAACCCTAACCCCAACCCTAACCCTAGCCCTAACCCTAACCCTAACCCTAGCCCTAACCCTAGCCCTAATGGGAAAATGGAAATAAATACATTTTTTTACATTTTATTATTTTTCCCTAACTAAGGGGGTGATGAAGGGGGGTTTGATTTACTTTTACAGCGGGTTTTTTGGCGGATTTTTATGATTGGCAGCCGTCACACACTAAAAGACGCATTTTATTGCAAAAAATAGTTTTTGCATCACCACATTTTGAGAGCTATAATTTATCCATATTTTGGCCCACAGAGTCATTTGAGGTCTTGTTTTTTGCGGGACGAGTTGACGTTTTTATTGGTAACATTTTCGGGCAGATGACATTTTTTGATCGCTTTTTATTCCGATTTTTGGGAGGCGGAATGAACAAAAACCAGCTATTCATGAATTTCTTTTAGGGGGGGCGTTTATACCGTTCCACGTGTGGTAAAATGGATAAAGCAGTTTTATTCTTCGGGTCAGTACGATTACAGCGATACCTCATTTATGTAATTTTTTTATGTTTTGGCGCTTTTACACAATAAAAACTATTTTATATAAAAAAATAATTGTTTTTGCATCGCATTATTCTGAGAGCTATAACTTTTTTATTTTTCTGCTGATGATGCTGTATAGTGGCTTTTTTTTTGCGGGACAAGATGACGTTTTCAGCGGTACCATGGTTATTTATATCCGTCATTTTGATCGCGTGTTATTCCACTTTTTGTTCGCCTGTATGATAATAAAGCGTTGTTTTTTGCCTTGTTTTTTTTTTTTTTTTTTTGCGGTGTTCACTGAAGGGGTTAACTAGTGGGATAGTTTTATCGAGCGGGTCGTTACGGACGCGGCAATACCAAATATGTGTACATTTATTGTTTTTTTTTTTTTTTACATAAATAAATGGATTTATTGGGAAATGTTTTTTTTTTTTATTTGGGGATTTTTTTTTATTTTTTTTTACACATTCTATTTTTTTTTTTTTCACTTTCTAACATTGTCCCGGGTGGGACATCTCTGTATTAGATCAGATCGTTGATCTGACACTGTGCATAGCACAGTGTCAGATCAACGATCTGACAGGTAGTTTAGCTGGCTCTCCAGCGCCTGCTCTCAGCAGGCGCCGGCTAGCCAGGTCACTTCATGACCTGGAAGGAGTCCGGCGGCCATCTTGGATCCGGGGACTCCTTCCGGGTCACCGGAGCAACGCGATCTCATTGCGTTGCTCCGGTGGGAGAGCGCAGGGAGCCCCCGTCCCTGCGCAATCCCCCTCTATGCCGCTGTCACTACTGACAGCGGCATCAGAGGGGTTAAATGCCCGCGATCGGCGATAGCGCCGATCGTGGGCATTGCTGCGGGGTGTCAGCTGTCATATACAGCTGACACCCGCACCCGATCACCGCGGTGCTCAGCGCGAGACCGCGGTGATCGGTGCGCTGTACTAGTACTGCTGCTGGCACTAATGCAGTGCCGGCAGCGCAGTACTAGTACGGCGCATGTCACGAAGGGGTTAATGTTCAGATTATGGCTTACAGCGAATTAAAACCCAAAAGTTATTATCTCAGTAAATTATAATAATTAATAAAAAAAACTCCTGCAAAGCCTTCCTAAGCGTTTAGAAAGGTCCCTTAGTCTGTTTCAGTAGACTCCACAATCATGGGGAAGACTGCTGACTTGACAGATGTCCAGAAGGCAGTCACTGACACACTCCACAATGAGGGTAAGCCACAAAAGGTCATTGCTAAAGAAGCTTGGTGTTCACAGAATGCTGTATCCAAGCATATTAATGGAAAGTTGAGTGGAAGGAAAAAGTGTGGCAGAAAAGGTGCACAAGCAACCGGGATAATCGCAGCCTTGAAAGGATTGTTAAAAAAAGGCCATTCAAAAATTTTTGGGAGATTCACAAGGTGTGGACTGCTACTGGAGTCATTGCTTCAAGAGCCACCACACACAGACGTATCCAGGACATGGGCTACAAGTGTCGCATTCCTTGTGTCAAGCCACTTATGACCAACAGACAACGCCAGAAGCGTCTTACCTGGGCCAAGGAGAAAAAGAACTGGACCAGCGGTCCAGGTGTTGTTTTCAGATGAAAGTAAATTTTGCATTTCATTTCGAAATCAAGGTCCCAGAGTCTGGAGGAACAGTGGAGAGGCCACAATCCAAGCTGCTTGAGGTCTAGTGTGAAGTTTCCACAATCAGTGATGGTTTGGGGAGCCATGTCATCTGCTGGTGTAGGTCCAGTGTGTTTTATCAAGACCAAAGTCAGAGGAGCCGGTGACCATGAAATTATAGAGCACTTCATACTTCCCTCTGCAAATAAGCTTTTTGGAGATGGAAATTTCACTCTCCAGCAGGACTTGGAACCTGTCTACACTGCCAAAAGTACCAATACCTGGTTTAAAAACAACAGTATCACTGTGCTTGACTGGCCAGCAAACTCGTCTGACCATAATCCTATAGAGAATCTATGGAGTATTGTCAAGAGGAAGATGAGAGACACCAGACCCAACAATGCAGACGAGCTGAAGGCTGCTATCAAAGCAACCTGGGCTTCCATAACACCTCAGCAATGTCACAGGCTGATCACCTCCATGGCACGACACATTGATGCAGTAATTGATGTAAAAGGAGTCCCAGCCAAGTATTGAGTGCACAAGATCTTTTTCTGTACTCCTCTCTTATCTCCTCTTCCCACAATTGCATACAAGATTTCTCCCGTGCATCCCCCATACTCTGGAACTCTCTACCCCAACATATCAGACTCTCGCCTACCGTGGAAATCATCAAAAGGAATCTGAAGACCTACCTCTTCCAACAAGCCTACAGTAGATCTACCTCTTCCGACAAGGTTACAACCTGCAGTAACCACCAAACCGCTACACGACCAGCTCTACCCTCACCTACTGTATCCCCAACCATTCCCTTGTAGATTGTGAGCCCTCGCGTGCAGGGTCCTCTCTCCTACTGTACCAGTCGTGACTTTTATTGTTTAAAGGGAACCTGTCACCCCGTTTTTGAAAGATGAGATATAAATAGTGTGAAATAGGGGCAGAGCTGGGCTTTACATTAGTGTCCTTTTGGTGCCTTTATTCCCCCGGGATGCTGCTGAAATACCTTTGAGAAGTGTCCGTTTTGTCCTGTCAGTCAAGTTGGTCAGGTCGAATGGGCGTTGTAAAATAGCGGTTCCTCCCCCTGATTCTCGGCTTGTCTTTCGTAAACGCGATCCGTGAATAGCACAGATCGCGCTTTTTCTTAGCGCCTGCGCAGTGAATTTGCCTCCGGCGCCTGCGCATTATGTTTTGCCCATCTGTGGGCAAAGCATAATTGACATCATTGCGCATGCGCGGGCCTTCACTTTAGCCGGGGTGCCCCGGAAGTTGTCATATCGGCAAAGTGTTATTCTGGATGCCGTATCTCATCCCACACTGCGAGCGTAAGTTTTGTGCCAAGATCGCTCGCCTGCCTTACGCTCGCAGTGTGGGATGAGATACGGCATCCAGAATAACACTTTGCCGATATGACAACTTCCGGGGCACCCCGGCTAAAGTGAAGGCCCGCGCATGCGCAATGATGTCAATTATGCTTTGCCCACAGATGGGCAAAACATAATGCGCAGGCGCCGGAGGCAAATTCACTGCGCAAGCGCTAAACATAACGCCAACGGCGGAACTAAACTTCGCAGGGAATCGCATGAGGTGGGGGAGGAACCGCTATTTTACAACGCCCATTCGACCTGACCAACTTGACTGACAGGACAAAACGGACACTTCACAAAGGTATTTCAGCAGCATCCCGGGGGAATAAAGGCACCAAAAGGACACTAATGTAAAGCCCAGCTCTGCCCCTATTTCACACTATTTATATCTCATCTTTCAAAAACGGGGTGACAGGTTCCCTTTAAGATTATTGTACTTGTTTTGTATTATGTATACCCCTTTTCACATGTAAAGCGCCATGGAATAAATGTTGCTGTAATAATTTCACATTTTGCATTGAAATAAATTAACTTTTTGATGATATTCTAATTTTGTGAGAAGCACCTCTAACTTCTCGTCCCTTACCAATGACAGAGCCTGCCTCCTTTTTTTCTTTGGATTAGCTGTCTTTTCAGTATGGCCTCATTAGACATCTGCTTTTATCTCACTTGTGAAAAAAAGACAATTTTTTCAGAGTGCTGGATCCATTTTTGGTCCATGGTATGAATTTTCTCAATTTGTGTCATCTGTTTTTCTCATATGAAAAAAATCAATAAATAAAGAGGTTTCTTAAATCTTCACCTATCAGCTGCTCAGCTACTTGGATAACACATGGAGGCATATGAATGCTATCCTTTTTTGCCCATTGACCAAATCATTTGAATGAGTGAATTTTATCTGCAAATCAGAACAAAAATGGACATATCTCAATCATTATTTGCAGATCACTTTAATACAATAGGTGCATGTTCCATGCATGAAGAACAAATGGAAATAATGAACTTTCACTCCTGCACAGAGCTAAAACAGGTGAAAGTTGGTCTGTTTTTGCAAAACATAAAAAGCTGATGTCTTATCATACCAGGAAGAATCATTTCAGGACTTGTTCCACCTTTAATGATAATATACTAATCTGTACAAATACATTCAGAAATAAACTGAAATCTTTTTGAGTGGAAAAGGAAATATAAAGAACTAAAATAATATGGCTGCATAAATATGCACACCCTTAAAATAATAATTTGTTGAAGTACCCTTTGAATTTATGACAGCATTCAGTCTTTTTGGTAGTAGTCTATCAGCCTGGCACATCTTAAATTGGAAATCTTTGCCCACTCTTCCTTGCAGTAGCTCCATGCCTGTCAGATTGTGAAGGAATCTTCAAGTACAGCACCCTCTTCAAGCCACCAGATCACTCACTGATTTTCAATTGTATTCAGCTCTGGGCTCTGACTAGACCATTCCAAATTATAGATTTTCTTCTGGTAGAGACATTTTTTGGATGATTTAGAGGTATGCTTACGTTTCTTCTTGTGTTAAAACGTGAAATTTCTCTTCATTTTTAGCTTTTTAGCTCAGGCACGAAGGTTTTGTTGCAAAATTGACTGATATCTGGAATGCTTCATAATTTCCACCACCTTTGCAAAAACCTAGTTGCAGCTGCCAAAAAATAGCCCAAAAGCATAATGCTGCCTCCACCATGCTTCACTGTAGGTATGGTATTTTTGGTAATGTGCAGCGTTGGCTTCGAGTCAAACATAACTTTTAGAATTATGGCCAAAACATTCAACCTTGGTCTCATCAGAATATAACATGTTTTCCCTCATGCATTCAGCAGACTTAGTGTAGGTTGTGACAAAACATAGCTGGGCTTGGATGTTTTTCTTTGCAAGAAAAGGGTTCTGTCTTTACACTCTACCCCACAAACCAAACATATGGGGAATAAGGGAGATTGTTGTCACATACAATACACAACTAAATAGAAAGAGGCGTTCCAGCTCCGTAAAACTTCAATACTTTATTTCTCCATTAAAAGTGGATGCAACATGAAAGCTCCTTGCCTTAGTGCGAGTGTCCTAGTACAGAGTACATGCGACGCGTTTCGCTCGTGCCCGATCTTAGTCAATGCATGGTTACTTGGAGATTGCAGAGATTGTTAAGTGTTCATGAACCAATCCTATGAACAATCAAAGTCACATGACAATTGCCGCAGGTCCTGAACGCACAAACTCCACCGCAGCTGTAAAGAATTACATCTAACTTATGATAAAATAGCCTACAAAATACAAAATATACAGCTAAAAAATACAATGAATAATACATTGAACATGAACTAGAAGCTTTCTGGATCTATAATTTGCGAACTAGATATCCACTCGGTCTAAATCGAAAAAATGAAATTATGTATCATTATCGCTAGTTCACGTTCAATGTATTATTCATTGTATTTTTTAGCTGTATATTTTGTAGGCTATTTTATCATAAGTTAGATGTAATTCTTTACAGCTGCGGTGGAGTTTGTGCGTTCAGGACCTGCGGCAATTGTCATGTGACTTTGATTGTTCGTAGGATTGGTTCATGAACACTTAACAATCTCTGCAATCTCCAAGTAACCATGCATTGACTAAGATCGGGCACGAGCGAAACGCGTCGCATGTACTCTGTACTAGGACACTCGCACTAAGGCAAGGAGCTTTCATGTTGCATCCACTTTTAATGGAGAAATAAAGTATTGAAGTTTTACGGCGCTGGAACGCCTCTTTCTAATTCGTTATATTCACTCATCATGGTCCGAGATGAAGTTCCGTGCACCTGCATGGATCGGTGAGCTGGCTGTGGCTTTTTAGCTTATTTTCTTTGCGTAATACACAACTAGTACTTACCAGAAAATATTGCAGCTCCTGTAATGTTGCTGTTGGTCTCTTGACAGCCTCAGGGATCATTTTTATTCTTGTCTTTCGCTGATTTTTTGAGGGACATCTAGTTCTTGGAGATGTCACTGTTATGCAAAATTAAAGCCACGTCTTGAAAACTGACTTCACAGTGTTCCATGGTGTCTGATTACTTGTAGCATTTTTTGTACTCTTATCTTAACTAATAACTTTCAACAATGATATCCCTTTGCTGTGTTGTAAGCTGTTGACAGACTATGGCTTTAATGTAAAGTGTAAGTATAAGGTCTAAAATTTATATGCAATTAATCAAAATCCCTTTAAATGATGGTACCTGTGTGCTAACTACTATTTAACATGACTGTAAATTTGATTGGCTAATCCTAAACACATCCATATCCCCAATTATAAGAGTGTGCTGACACTTATGCAGCCAAACTATTTTAGTTTTGCTATTTTTATTTTCCGCTCAATATTATTTCAGTTTATTTCTAAAAGGATTTGCTTGGATTATTGGTGGAAAAAGTTCCGAAATTATTCTTCTTGGTACGATTTTTACATCACAAAAATCTGACATTTTAACAGGGGTGTGTTGACTTTTTCTACACACTGTATGCATAGCATTTATCTTGTATTTTTGTAGTTTCTGTTCAGTTTTTACTACATTAGGCCAGTGTTTTCCAAACTCCAGTCCTCATGGCCCCCGATAGGTCATGCTTTCAGGATTTCCATAGTATTGCACAGATGAGAGAATTCCTGATGCCTTGATGATACTTTCATCATCTGTGCAATACTAAGGAAATCCTGAGAACATGACCTGATGGGTGCCGTGAGGACTAGAGTTTGGGAAACACTGCATTAAGCCTTAGATTTCCACTACTGCTTGATACTATTTTGAAAATGCTTTTAGCAAATAATCTAAGAAAATAACATATTTGGGTACAAATAGAAAAATATATCACCTCTGTAACACTGGATGAGAGTGATTCTCTTTGATTTGAGTTATCACCTTCTGAAGCTTTAACTTGGCTGGTATCTTCATAAAAAAGCAGAGGTGAGGTTTCAATCTGATTGAAAGAAAACATGTAGCATAACATAACCAAATCATTTATGCCAAGTTTTTAAATCTACATCTAAATTAGTTTACTTTGATTTTCAGGTAAATAGGTTTTCAGAATCATTAAAACATTCATTAACTGATACATTTTTCCTTTTAAAGGGAATCTGTCAGTAGGAGCAACCCTCCTGAACCGTAACACAACAGTAGAACTGAACTTTGTCTCCTTACAAACACATTAGCAGCTGCAGTTCTCACAGCTCTGCTGTAGTTCAACACTATTGCAACCCTGTCTGCCTGAGAAATGGAAGCTGAGAGGAGCCTGCAGATGTGTCAGGTATAATCACACACAGCTCTGCAGTGAGATCAGGAGAGCAAGAGAGGCCATTACCTATTGTAACATCCCTGCCGGCATCAAAGTAGAGAAGAACAAGAGAACAAAGGAAAATGCCTACAGAATTGGGAACACCAAAATTCAGTAAAAAGTGAATTGTTTTTTTATTATTAGACAGATAACAGCACACACAAAAATCACAGTAAGACTCAATAAAAAACATTTAAAAACAAAAGATGAAAAAATGTCCAGTTATGCCCATGATATGGCAATAACTAACCCACAATAAATCCCCAACATCAATGTGAGTAACCACATATGGCTCCAAACAAAAAAAAACATATTATTTATGATGAGAAACAATATGCTCTGATACCGATGGTGCCAGTAATGTGAATGCAAATAAGCAAGACCGTATGTACATATTCACAGCACCATATTCAAAATAATACATATGTAATCATTATAAGCCAAGGTGGGCTGATCCACCGTATAACCACTAAATCAATAAACAAGATGTAAAGAGTACCGAATAGAAATCAAACCAATTCTTGTAGTATAGCAAAGAGGGGCAGCTCAAAAATTAGACCCAATGGTGGAGGAATGAAGGAAACATGGAGAGAGCCATGGAAGCTGGAGGAGAATAGGGGGATGCAAACCCCACGCGTATCGCCACAAACTAGTGTGGCTTCTTCAGGGGTAGATTCCTGCATGGCTTCCCATCCGGCATCACTGCATGGCTTCCTATCCCCACTATTCAGCTTTCTTTCGCCTACATGCCCATATAGACAGCTTGGGAGGGTAGATCCTAGAACAGATTCCAATTAAAGGGAACGTGTCACCCTCCCGGGCGTTTGTAACTAAAAGAGCCACTTGTGCAGCACTAATGCTGCATTCTGACAAGGTGGCTCTTTTAGTTCAGGGCCCTGGCACTGCTAAAATAATCGTTTTTTAAATGATTAGTGCAGCACAAAGTGGCTCTTTTAGTTACAAACGCTGGGGGGGTGAAAGGGGGGGTATGACAGGTTCCCTTTAATACTATGTATCATAACATATACTAGAGATTAGCAAATTTATTCTAGTTTCATTGAATTCTTCTCACATTTTACAAAAAATTGTATTCTCCAGAACACATATTATTTTGCAATTCTCCTAACACAAATTCAGCAATAAGGTTCCCAGTTGTGGCAGCCGTGTTGCTGAATTGTAGTTGGCAGTTAAAAAACATAATATTAATAATTCTCACTTCCCTGCTCATTTGTCCCTTTGCTGCCATACCTGAGAAGGTGAGCGGTGAGGTGAGTATTAAGAGCATTGCGAAGAACAATCAATTTGCATCCAATTCATTTAATGAGAATCAAACTTCCCTGAAAAATTTGTGTGATTTGCTACATTTGAATCTAGACAGATTCAATCTTGCCTTGCGCAGGCGTGTACTACGGAGGACAGAGAATGAACTTCAATCCAATATTGCGGCCAGCATGCAGCCAGCGGGTAAGGAAAGGGTGAATCAAACACACGAAAACTCCGCCCATATGACCGAAAACCGGTCCCGCCAAATTCAGGTCACAGGTTCCCTTTAACCTCTTTGAGACGAAGCCTGTTTTCATGTTCCTAACCCGGCCAAATTTTACAATTCTGACCACTGTCACTTTATGTGGTAATAACTCTGGAAATTTTCAATGGATCTCACTAATTCTGAGAAAGTTTTCTCATGGCATATTGTTCTTCATGATATTGTTAAAATTTCCTCATCAAAACTTGTGTTTATTTGAATAAAAAACGAATTTGGTGAAAATTTGGAAAATTTAGCAATTTTCCAATTTTTAATTAGAGTTATATAACATAAAATAGTTAATAAATAACATTTCCCACATGTCTACTTTACATCAGCACATTTTTTGAAACGTAATTTTTTTTGTTAGAAAGTTATAAGGGGCAAAAGTTGACCAGCGATTTCTCATTTTTCCAAAAAATTTATAAAACCATTTATTTTAGGGACCACATCACATTTGAAGTGATGTTGAAGGGCCTATATGACAGAAAATACCCAAAACTAACATGATTCTAAAAACGACAACCCTCAAGGCTATCAAATCCATATTCAAAAAATGTATGAACCCTTCAGGTGCTTCATGGGAATTAATGGAATGTGGAAGGAAAAAATTAACAATATTTTTGCAAGGATAATAAGAAGAGATGGGCGAACGCAAACAGTAAAGTTCAGGTCCGTACTGAACACCTACAGTTCGGGCACAGACCCCAAACACGGACTTCATTAGAAGTCCATGTTGCTGTTCAAGTTTGGCACTCCGAACATCAGTTGTTTCTCACGCTGTCATATGCATGACAGCCTGGCAAACACTGCTTCTGATTGGCGGTAAAATCATTACTGCAGGTCAGACAGTCGCGGTTCCCACACTGTCAAATGACAGTGTGAGCTGTTAGCTGTGATAGGAGGTAAAAAGTTTACTTCTGGTCACTGGCGTCGGCTGATGGGGTTACTACTCCCATCAGCCTATGCCTGCTGCTAATAACAGCGAGAGCAGGTGGCGGCTCATGGGAGTATTCATCAGCCAGTGCCTGCACTATGAACAATTTAAAAATAACAAAACAGTGGGGAACCCTGAATTTTTGATAACCAGCCAGGCAGACCTGACAGCTGCGAGCTGCAACCCTCAGCTGTCAGCTTTAGCAAGGTTGATGATCAAGAATAGAAGAGTCCAAGATATAAAAGACAGCTGGGGGCTGGAATTCTCAGGCTGTTAAGGAGCCATGTATATTGGTCCCCCCAGTCTAAAAATAGCAGCCCACAGCCAAACAGAAAAGGTGCATTTATTAAATGTGCCAATTATGGCACTTTGCTTAGCTCTTCCCACTTGCCCTGTGTCACTTGCCCTGTGGGGTTGATGTCACCTTTGTATTGTCTGGCGACATCAAGCCCAAGGCTTAGTAATAGAGAGGCGCCTATAAGATGCCTCTCCAGTTCTAATCCTATAGTTACAGTATGTCTGGACAATGCCATGCAGGGAGAAAAGTGCTCTTCCCAAGAGAAGAATCTCTCCTACCGTGATTGAGAGGCAAATTAGATTAGCAATGTATCAAGCCAATATCTTTGCAACGGAGATGGAAAATATAAAATACATCTTACTCAGCTCTGCCTCCACTATTACATGATGTGGGAAGTTTAACATGCTCATACTGGTTATAGGACCTCTTTAAATATCTGACTGTTTATTTTCACATGGCTGTCAACCTTTTCTCACATTTTTTGACCATTTTATTAATAATTGAAATCCCTTGACAGGCCTTTATTTACCTCACTGTAGAATCTGCCCCCTTCATTGCTGATGACAAGCAGAGTTACTTGTTTTCCACTTTCCTGAATGAGAGTGACAATGTCTTCATGTTCCAATCCCTCCACACTCTGTCCATTCACGCCCAATAGACGGTCTCCTTCACGCATTCCGGAAACTTCTGCTGGAAGTCCTGGATCCAACTCACGCAGAAACTGGCCTGGCAAAAAGAAGCATGATACTATAAAATCTGAAATATAATATTCATAACGACTATGTACATTGGTGCCAATTGAAGACCAGCCATCTTCATGCAAGACACCTTTAAAAAGTAAGATTTCAATCAATATCTTACTGAACACAACAGCAATTTTAAAAGTTTGACAAGACTGAGTTTCACAGAACATTTTTTTAATCTCATAACATGGAAGTAAGGTTTAGAATATACCTTTCCTTTCAAAATCTTCAGTTTTACTCAAAAATGAATGCACCCCACATGAAAAACTACTACATCCAATATTTTGTATCACCTCCATGTGTTTTAAGGAAAGCACCATGTTTTCTAGGCATGGAATGATCAAGTTGGAGACATATTGCAACATTAATGTTTTTTCATTCATCAATGTGACCTCTTTTAGAGCCTTGATACTGGATAGAGGGCGATGCTAATGCAGTAGTTATATAAAAACAAACTGAGTATTACTTACTAGTGATGAGCTAGCACTAAAATGTTTGGGTGCTCGTTGCTCGAATCAAGAAAAAGCGGACTGCTTGGGTGCTTGACTCGAGTAAAGCGGATAATGGAAGACAATGGGAAACCCTAAAAGGATGCCTGGACGGGGCAGGAAAATTGCTGAAATGGCTGCAAACAGCGCTCAAATGGAATGAGATCAGCACACGGAATACGACTGGATGCATCTGACTCCCAGGTCTCTGCTGGGAATAATGTTGTCAGAGTATTACTCCACTTTTACTGACTGGCAATATAAGACACAAAAACAAAGATAAAATGGATTTTACAGGAAAAAATGTGAGGAAATATTATTTAATGTATTATGACTTGTACATAAGGCGAAATTTAAAAAAAAGAAAGAGAAAAAAACACCACCTCCACCCCTTAGTAGCCAGGTCATCTCTCACTATATTTCACCGTCGCCTATAACTACAGTAGATTACATAGTAGAGGGGGAAATAAGAGTATACCCATTTATATATATATATATATATATATATATATATATATATATATATATATATACAAGAGAATTGTAGAGATAGGCCTCATACATATTCTGTAAAAATTATGAAGGAGGGCATCATACACTCCCTGAAAAAATTAAGAGCGAGGGTTGCGTATTGACCCTTTAAAAAATTTTGAGTTAGGGCCACCTGATAACCCTATAAAGATTTTGAGTGAGGGCTGTCTGATGACCCTATAAAGATTTTGAATCAGGGCCACCTGATGACCCAATAAATATTTTTAGTGAAGGCAGCCTGATGACTTTGTAAAAATTTTGAGTGATGGCTACCTGTTTACGTATAAAGAGTTTGAGTGAGGACCGCCTGATGACCCTATGAAGATTTTGAATGAGGGCAGCTTGACAATACTATCAAGATTTTGAGTGAGGGCTGCCTGACAACTCTATGAAGACTTTGAATAAGCGCCTCCTGATGACTCCATAAACATTTTGAGTGAGGGCTGCCTGACGACCCTCTAAAGATTTTGAGTGAGGGCTGACCCTACGAATTGGCTTTGTGTTCCACTGCTGTCATCGGGTGAAATTGAGAAGTCTGGCCTTGTTCATTTTGGTAAGAGTCAGCTTGTTCTCATTTTCAGTTGACAGGTGGATGCGCCTCTGACAAACCCACTCTGACAAAATGCTAGTGGCAGGTCAGCACCTACAAGGCGTAGAGGGACAGTTCATGCCACGTGTCCAACTTTGATACCCAATAGTTATACAGCACAGATGAATTACGGAGCAAGCTGGTACCATCAGCTAGGTACTCCTTCACCATTGTCCACAGCTTTTCCCTCCTTGTCAGACTACCCCGAACATCAGAGCTTGAGTGCTGGGAGGGTCTAATGCAACTTTCCTGGACCTTTAAGTCTATGTGCACACGTTCAGGATTTCTCGCAGAAAATTCCAGAGAAAAAACGGACATTTTCTGCAAGAAATCCGCAAGAATTCTGCATGCAGTTTTGCCACGTTTTCTTCCGGACATCTCCCAATGCAAAATTAATGAACATGCTGCGGTTTTTACCGCGATGCGTTTTTTTCGCGGAAAAAAACGCATCATGTGCACAAAACATGCGGAATTCATTCTAAATGATGGGATGCTTATTGTTTGCGTTTTTTTGCGGTTTTATAGCATTTTTATTGGGAAAAACCGCGAAAAAAACGCAACTTGTGCACACAGCCTTACACTGTTCCCCTGCCTCTGTTGGACCTGGTGTGTGTCTCCTTCCTCTCTCCTCCTTGGTTGCTCAAGGATCTATGACCTCTGCTGCCAGAGTTGTCAGGTGGGATTTTTTGTACTAATTGTCTGACTGGGGCCTTCTGGTATTACACAGTTTTACTAGCCTTCTCTTTCTCAGGAAGGAGAGATTGAAAGGTGTCCTTGTAGCATGGATCGAGAAGGGTTAACAACCAGTAATCGGCGTTGGCCAAAAAGCGCATAATGAGAGGGTCACGGGAATGGCAGTGGGACATAAAGTCATCCATGTGTGTATGCATGTCAGACTCCCAACAGGCAAGACTTCCCTGTCTCCACGAGGAGGACAACTCTCCATCTCCTCCTCCTTCTCCTCTTCAGCCCATGGACGCTGAACAGATGGGATGAAGCTAGTGTGGGTAATACCCTCTGTAGCGCAGGCAACCATCTCCTGTTCCTCCTCCTCAGCCTCCTCCTTCTAATTATCACCCAATCCGGGAATCTGGAACCGAACGATTCCTGCCCGATGTCTGCCGGTGACCCTGGGTCCAGATGTCCTGTCTGTACCCTGTAACCCTGCCTGTGTCCTGATTTCCTGATGTCCTTCCTGTGTCTGATGTCCTTCCTGTGTCCGATGTCCTGATGTAACAGATGCCCTGGGCTGCCACGCCAGTGTCCCAGCCGACTACCTGGGCTGCCACGCCAATGTCCCAGATGTCTATCCGGTATTCCTGATGTCCTGATACCCTGCCTATGTCCTGATGTCCTTAAGGCCCCGTCACACATAGCGACGCTGCAGCGATACCGACAACGATCCGGATCGCTGCAGCGTCGCTGTTTGGTCGCTGGAGAGCTGTCACACAGACAGCTCTCCAGCGACCAACGATCCCGAGGTCCCCGGTAACCAGGGTAAACATCGGGTAACTGAGCGCAGGGTCGCGCTTAGTAACCCGATGTTTACCCTGGTTACCATCGTTAAAGTAAAAAAAAAACAACCGCTACATACTTACCTATCGCTGTCTGTCCTCGGCGCTCTGCTTCTCTGGTCTGGCTGTGAGCACAGTGGCAAGAAAGCAGAGCGGTGACGTCACTGCTCTGCTTTCCGGCTGACCGGCGCTCACAGCCAGACCAGAGAAGCAGAGCGCCGAGGACAGACAGCGATAGGTAAGTATGTAGTGTTTGTTTTTTTTAACTTTTAGGATGGTAACCAGGGTAAACATCGGGTTACTAAGCGCGGCCCTGCGCTTAGTTACCCGATGTTTACCCTGGTTACCAGCGAAGACATCGCTGAATCGGCGTCACACACGCCGATTCAGCGATGTCAGCGGGACCTCAACGATCAAAAAATGGCCCAGGCCATTCCGACACGACCAGCGATCTCACAGCAGGGGCCTGATCGCTGGTACGTGTCACACATAGCGAGATCGCTACTGAGATCGCTGTTGCGTCACAAAACTCAGCGATCTCGCTAGCGATCTCGCTGTGTGTGACGGGGGCTTTACTGTGTCCGATGTCCTGATGTAACTGATGCTCTGGGCTGCCACGCCAGTGTCAATTTTGGAGGAAGTTTATGGAGCGCCCCCAGACTCAGGGCCGCGGGTTACTCGGTACTGGTCCTCTCTGTCTCAGTTCTAGGTTTGTCACGGTGGCTGGACCCGGTCCGTGACCCTGCTAAGGGACGTCCAATGAAAGGGGTGATGAAAGTCGGCTAAGGTTTCGTGACGCCACCTGTGGTATTCGGTCAGGATGACCAACGTTGCTTGGGGTCCGCTTGGGTTATGTGATGGCAGCTAGATGGTATACCTTCCCACAGGTGAAGTATATCCCCAGGGCTTCCCAGTAGTGTAGGTGGTGATGGTGTGAGGCGCAGTTAATAACGAGGACACAGGGTTGCAGTCTCTTTACCTTTTACTAAAGACTTCGGGATCCTCAATCCAGAGCACTGCTAACTGGGCTGTCTGAGAACGGACGGTCCGAAGGCACATCCA
Source organism: Ranitomeya imitator (assembly GCF_032444005.1). Taxonomy (NCBI): domain Eukaryota; kingdom Metazoa; phylum Chordata; class Amphibia; order Anura; family Dendrobatidae; genus Ranitomeya; species Ranitomeya imitator. Next base: position 73,917,747 of record NC_091291.1, on the reverse strand, counting down.
GAGTTCCCTTTGCAGGTGGAAATCAGTGCCTACCACTAGCGCCTGTGTGTTGTAGTTCTTCCCTGCTGAGCATTCGGGATGGTCCTCACAACTCTCGTGTTCGTTCTTTCTCTCTCTCTCTCCGTCCCCCAAGTTTATCTGGATAGGATGCACCCGTTTGACGGGAAGGCTCGGAGCTATTCTGGGACCCTAGAGACGCCCCTCTCCACGCTTGCCCCCTATGTCTTCTTAGGTGATGTATGGTAGACAGCCAACCTATAATCAACTGTCCTGCGGTATTTGAAGTAGTGCTTGGAGTCAGTTACTTCCTCGGTGTCCCGGTCACCGGCTACGCGCCTCAGTAGGATGTTGCCGTTCTCGGAGCACAACTCGTACTGGTTCTCCTTGTGCTTTGATCTCGTTTCTCACTTTTCCACAATATCCTTCTCTTCGTGTCCCTTTCTTAGGATACCGCCGCAAGGTAGTGCAGGCGCGGTTCCGTCACTTTCTACTCTTTCTGCTTCTGCTAGGCCCCTGTCAGGAACCCACCCCTGACAGGTCCTCCCTGGAGCTCTCCCAGGCTGCGTTCAGTTCTAACTTCCTATCCGACCCCCAGTTTTACCAGTGTGAGGAGTGGCCTAATACATAGTGCCTTTTGCTCCCCCTGGTGGCCAGAGTGTGAAGTGTAATGTGTGCTTGTGATACCTGGTCAGGTGAACTCCTTTAGTGCAATCAGACATAACATCACTCCCCTTAGTGGCAGAGCGACATTACTGCAACGACCAGGACTCTGGGGCGCTGCATTTACCATGGTCGTCCACTTGTAGGTTTGTCAGCTGTTCCATATCCTTCTTTTTCTTTCCTTATTATACGCGACGCTTGACTTTGAGAATAGTTGAATTCCTTAGCTAACTCTTTTTAGCTTTTGCCTGACTTCACTCTCAGAATAAAAAGCTTTCTCACATCTGGTCATAAAATGTTGAAGACTAACACATAAAGGGATAAAAGAATGTCAAACACAATTTTCATCCTTATAGCTGACAACCATTTGCTTTTAGCTTACTAAAATCACCAGGAAAATGGCATCACACCAACCAGACAGACGTAATCACACTTTTGAAGAAAATGCCAAACTTTTGGTCTCTACTGTACATGTTATGGCGGCGCTGTCACTTGCAACACCTTTTCAGAACATCAAGCTAAAGTGGTACGTGCTAGTGAAACATATGGCCATATTATAACTCAGGCCTAAAAAGTGGAGTCAGTATACATCTTTTCCATTAGTAGGGGCATATACATAATGCAAAAGCTGTGTTTTCCCTGTTGCTTGACTATTTGCAGTTGTTTCATCACATCAAATTGCTTACCATGTCCTCCTAAACACTTCTCTTGCCTTAAAAGGAACCCATATCCCTGTGGGCATCTCACCAAGTGAAGCTTTCGTGGATGGTACGGTAAGGAAGATGTATCAGCAAATGCTATGCTTGGTGTCACTCCATGAGACTCATACATCTCCCATGCAGACGATTCCAGAACTAGGAGGACTACTCGAGAGCCACTTTGATGTAGCTATAAAGAAGAAAACACATTTTTGTACACACATTTAGGCTATGTTCACAATGTCATATCGCAATCATACAACATATGACAACAATAACTTCTGTGTGACACTCCGAACAAAGTCAAATGCACATTAAAAGGCGTCTGTCGTAAATTGCATATTAAATTAATTACATATCTTTATAGTCGCCCTAATAAAAATTGTTCCCTTAGTTTATTAGGAGACTATTTCTGTCTCTCTCTTCTGACTCATAGAGCTTGTATCACCCAGACATGTGCTGTCTATAAAGGAAAGCGCATTCATGCATGTGCTTGCTCGCATACAGTCCTGTCTCCTGACGCTGTGTAGGGAAGACATGACTTGTGTTCAATAGCACACTTAGTTACTGACATAGCTAGCTCAGGCAATGCAAAGCGCTGTCAATCAGAAGACAGGAAGATGGAGGCATGCCACTACTAAGGGCGGAATGGTGCGCTGAGGCGCTAGGCCACGCCAAATATGCATCGGGCACACTAATTTGGATTAAGTTGTTATTCTTAACAAAGAAACAAGCTTTGAATCAATATGAATAAGGGATAAGTTCCTAATATGGATATGTATTTAGTTTACAATGAAATTCTATAAAGTACAAGTATCATTACCAAAACTGCAGCTCTGGTCAATTTTCACTGCAGGTTTTCTCCACAGGATGTGGAAGAGATTGCATAAAATCTGGGGTCCCCAGCAGTCAAAGCCATACTTTGTGGGCAGGAGATAAGATATAATCTTGGAAAAACTCATTGAAATTGAATTGCGACTTTTAATACAAAAGAAAGTTCTCAATGAAAAGGACGACTTAGAAGATATTTACTAAGATCTACAACACCATCCCATAGAGCCCTTGTATACTAATGACTCGTGTGGCTCAGTCCATCCACGAACACCAGGTATCATTAATAGGGTTGTCTGGTCTCAGAAGAAGAGTCTGCAGTTACTAAGTGAGGGGTGGCAAACACTTAACCTCTTCTTTCTTAAAAATAATGATAATCAATCCAAATGAAAAGTAATTTCATTAAACCTAAAATATTGGTTGTGAAGTTGCTAATGTAGGTTCACGACTGGTAACAAATATGTGGCAACAGTGGCATTATGGCTGAGGGGTGTACATTATGTAAAGCCGATTTCACTTTAACAACAATTAAATAAAAAGTAAAAAGCCCAAGTGGGATCCAGGAAATCTAGGTAGAATCAAGTCTCAAAAGCAAGCATGTGCAAATGGCCACTGTTTTCAGGTGGCGTATGTACTCGTCTAATATTAGGCGAGCAATGAAGGAGGCTCTAAACTGATTTTAACCAACGCACACACTCTGGTGGGTAAGCACTTGTGTTTAAGTTACAGAATTAGGGACGATTTCGTTTTTAAAAAGAAAATGACGCATCTCAAAACATAGCCTTGAATTCCGAATTTGGCAAGTATATTGAACAGGCTAGACAAATGCTCCGCATGGCACGTTTGGTACATGTAACAAGTGGAAACCCATTTTGCCCTATACATACAGTATATATACATAGATATTAAGAAATTCTAAGAAGCACCAAAACGATTATGTTTTGGGTATTACATACATTGCTTAGTCCTTAGTGATTAGTGCTATAATGCTGACCACCAGTGCATTACAAACACTGTGCGTAATACCAACAGCATACAGTATTAGTTTTCTGTCTGTCATGTTGTTCAGTATTTTACCTTTTTAGAGAGCTGACTCATTGTGAAGCTCACAATACTTTCACCGTTAACGTCAAGAAGTCGAGCTCCTTGAGGAATACCAGCCTTTTGTGCGGCCCCTCCATCTTCAACTGTGAGCAGGAATGTGCCACGTACACCTTGTACACAACAAGACGGGAATAATGAATAATTATATCAGCTCAACTACTGTGAATTATAGTCTTAGCCTCGGATTACACTTTTTCCAATTTTGTGGGAATTTCAGTTGTATAATTCACACTAAAATTAGAGAAGTACAGTACAATGTACAGTAAGGGAAGGTTTTGCCAAACCCTATTATCTAGCATCACAAAGAAGTAAAATAACCACAGCGAAGTTTAGGTATTGTGGAATTTACGTCTTTGTTATTTACCTCTTATTAGAAAATCATCTCCATTCTGAATAATGGAGGGATTTTAAATTCTATAATGTACAGCTTGTTGCCTAGGTTACCGGCCACCTTGCAGCCTAATAATTGCTGGTTTCCTAGGCAAGGAACCCGCACCACTCAGAAGCTGGCAGGATCAATGGGAAGCTTCCCCTGCTTGTAGAACGGGAGAGCACTTAGTTCGGGCCGGTGGCTCAGTCTCGCCTCTGGTCTGAACTGTCAATTTTTAAAGGCATTTTGCCTGCTAGAAGGCAGGAAGCCGGGAGGCAGAGGCGCGGAGCACTGCTGAAGACAGAAGATTACGCAGCCCCTTACATTTTTGTTAAATATTAGGACAGTAGTCCGTGTTTTTACTCTGGTTTGGAGTGAAAGGATAAACACTTTTTTTTTTAAAAGTAGCCCCAAAATGATTGAACTTATGTAAATTGGTAAAATCAGATAGTATCCACTCGCCCCTGTTCCAGCACAGATTTCCCACAGCTGTTTTTGGAATTTTGACTGCAGCGGTGGACAGCTCACATCACTGCAGCAGCCAATCACAGCTCAATAGCTCTGCCAATGTAGATGGTACAAGCCACTGAGCTTAGTGATTGGCTGCAGCAGTGATGTGAGATGTTGACACAGAATGGCACTGCTGCAGCCAAACACTGAGAAACAGCAGCGAAGAGTCTGTGCTGGACCTGGGGAAGGTGAGTACTATATGATATTAATATTTTAGATGAGTTCAATCGTTTGGGACCAATTTTTTAAAAATGGATATATTTACATATAACTGAAAACCAAGTTAGTGAATTATCAGGGCACAAATCTGTAATTCGGACTGTTTTTAGCAGAAATTAGGGAGGATTCACTGGGTTTTATTCAGACTGGTAAGAAAAATAATATTATGAAATCTGTTACCAGGATAAAGAATAATACATAAGGGCATTGTACATAATAGTGTCATAGCTTACCGCCTGTAGCACTGGCAGTGAACCCAAAGCCTTTTCCCTCATTCCGTACTAGGCACAGTTTGGGTCTGGGACATGACTCCGGGATATTATTAGTAAGGAGGGACAATGGTGAAATTCTATCAGCATGCAACTTTTCATAGCTGGGTTCATCAAGAACTGTTAGTGACAAGCGATGACCACTAGCTTTCACCTTCTGGACCACCTGATGATATATAAAATTCAAGAAAGGGAACTTCATGGAATCATACCACAAACAGAATAACGACATAATATTATATGAAGCTAAAAAATCCACTATGGCCAATATATGGGCTAAGCAGGTGCTGGACCCACTAATAGTAATACATATACAGTATATGTCATGGTTCCACCCCTCAGTGTGTCTGGGGTGCAGTTACTGACAGCTCGACCGTCCAATATTGTACAGGGGTGTGCTAAAGCTGTCAGTGTGTAGACAGCTGGACTATCCAATCTGACGCTGAGAGGCGTCGGCTGTCTCCAAGTGTTTATAATCCCAGGTGATTGCCATGCTACTTAACTGCGCTGTTTCTCCCAGACCACTGCCAGTGGTCTCACTGCTAGTGAGGTTTGTGCTTCCTGTGCCTTGAGTTCTGCATGATTGATCTTTTGTTGCCTGACCTTGGGATGCATTCTGACCATCCGTCTGTTTAACCCCTTCTGCTCTGATCCATTAGGGTAAGTTCACACAGGGCGTTTTTGCTGCGTTGTTTTTGCTGCGTTTTTTATGCTAATTTTCAGCTGCTTTTTACAGTACCAGCAAAGCCTATGAGATTTCAGAAATCTCATACAAACACATTGGGTTTTTGTTTGATCAGTATTTTGTGCTTTGCAGCGTTTTTTTGACATAGGGCACTTCTTTCAGCGTTTTTCCAGTGTTTTCCACCATTGACTTGAATGGATGGTGAAAAAAACGCTGCAAATAGGCAAGGTTGACTTTTCTTGCAGCGTATTTACTGCAGAAAAGTCAAGGAGACCAGGATGTGGTCACAATTGGTTCTGCTACATCTAGATGGCAGGCTGCATGAAGTGTCCATGCAGACTGTCGTCCAGCAGAGCGGACCCGATCCCCATTCACTTGAATGGGGTGTCCGACATTAGTGTTTGCCACTCTGTCATATGCATGACAGCGGGGCAAACACCGCTTTTGATTGGCGGGAAATCATCCCCGACGATCAGAGAGCTGCGGCTCCCATGTTGTCAGAAGACAGCGAGAGCGCTCAGCTGTGATCGGAGATATAAACTTCACCTCTGATCACTGGTGTCAGCTGATGTGACTACTGATCCTATCATCCGACACCTACAGCCGCTATTTACAGTGAGAGCAGGAGCGGCGGATGGGAGTTTTCATCTGCCGCTTCTGCACTATAAATAATTTTTTTTTCAAAACGGCGTGGGTTCCCCCCTAATTTTGATAACCAGCCAGACAAAACTCACAGCTGGGGGCTGCAATCCCCAGCTTCAGCAAGGCTAGTTATCAATAATAGAGGGGTCTTCATGCTTTTTCTAAAAATTATTTAAATTAATAATTTAAAAAAACGGCGTGGGGTCCCCCCCATTTTTGACAACCAGCCTTGCTAAAGCTCACAGCTGGGGGCTGGTATTCTCAGGCTGGTAAGGGGCCATTGATATAGGCCCCCAGCCTAAAAATAGCAGCCCGCAGCTGCCCAGAAAAGGCACATCTATTAGATCCGCCAATTCTGGTGCTTTGCCCGACTCTTCCCACTTGCCCTGTAGCAGTGGCAAGCAAGGTAATGAGGTGATAATGTCACCTTGCTATTGTAAGGTGACATTAAGCCGGCTTAGTAATGGAGAGGTGTCAATAAGACACTTGTCCATTACTAATCCTATACTAGTTAAAGGGTAAAATAAACACACACATGTATAAAAAAAAGTCTTTTAATGAAATAAAACAACACACAGTTTTGACCATTTTTTTTATTGTCCTGCCATTCCAAAGCAAAGCCCTCTTCTGTAATAAAAATAAAAAAATCAAAAGTATACTCCCTGATCCGTCGTAGTCCAATATAACGAGCGTCACAAGCAGTATCTGGAGGAGATAAAGCTTACAACCAGGAGTGCTGCTAATATGAACGCTCCCGGCTGCCAGCTACTGGGGAATTAATGAGACGGAGCATGTGCAGGCTCAGTAACTAGCGGTGACGTCACTGAGCCTGAGCTCCCTCACAGCCTGACCGGAGGTACCCTCTGCACTGTGGGAAAATGCCGGAAAAGAGGATACCGCAGGTAATGTTTCTATTCTATTCTATCAATCTATCTATTCAATCTATTAATTTTATCTATCTACAGGAAGTTGTGTTTTTTCTCTGTGTGCACTCAACTTTATTGGCATGCACAAAGAAAAAAAAACGCATGAAAAAAAGCAACAAAAACGCACCTAAACCTGCATTTTTGGCGCAGCTTCTTTCCTGCCAAGATGATCAGGTTTTGCTGCAGAAAAAAAAATGCAGCAAAAACGCCCTGTCTAAACTTACCCTTATCCTTCTGGTATTCCGACCACGGAAATTTATCAGACCACACTTTTTTCTCTTCCTTCTGTTTACTGTGTACCCGCCTGGCTTCTGACCTTGAACTCCTTGACTAATCTAACTCACGGCTTGGATGTGAGAAGTGACTATTGTGGCAACCCAGGAGTTTGGATACCACAGTGGTGCTGCCTTCCTCTCTCCTTACCGGGAGGGTAATGCCATCCTGGAAACAGGAGGGATCCCTTTGTCAGGTAATCTTACATGCAACATATTCTGACTACAGGCTAGAAGGGGGAGGTCTAAACCCGGTTTAAGGGGAGATTCCCTGATATATTCATCCTGGTCTGGAGGAGGGGTTAAAGAGTCTGGTAGAGACAAGAGACAGTGAAGGAGCAGAGAGGAACAGAGGAGCTTGAGGAGGCTGCAGTTGGGCCCCTCAAAGCTGAGCGCAGAAACCGGGCACCGGGAGCCTGCGGCTGTGTGGAACTCCAAGTCCCACAGCGGATCGGAGGGCAGAGAACTGAAAGTAACCTGCCCACATAAAACCTGAGGTACAGCAGCATTGCAGAGCCTGGAGTCACCATATAAAGAGACCTCAGAGAAACGGCTCAAGTTGCCTACCGTGCAGGTACTGTCCCAGGACAGGAGAGAACAAGGACCTTGTCAGGACACTACAGGCAGCAAGGGACTAATAATCAGTGCAAAGTGGAAGGCTCCCAACCTGACCTGTCAAAGGGGTTTCCACCTGTCTTCAGGCTGCCTGGACTCCATCTACACCTGTTGCTGGTTCCTTGGACTGAGACTGACTACAACAACAGTAAACCAGGTAAAGACTGCAACCCTGTGTCCTATTATTTACCGGCAACCCACCATCCTTGCCCACTACACTGGGAGCCCTGGGGACCCTGCTTCACCTGTAGGAAGCGTCACCATCTATCTGTGGATTCATTTAAGCAGAGTCAGTCCCCTCTTACCGAGAACCACAGGTGGCATCACAAACACAAACTTCATTACTACTCCTTTAAAAGAACTTACACCCTTTACTTGAGCACCCAGGGCCACGGATCAGGTCGCTGCCACCGTGACCACCCCTTTAACTGCGGCCATACCTGGTACCGAGTATCCCTACGGTCCTGGCAGGCAACTCACTAGCATCACAATGTACAGTTGTGCTAAAAAGTGTTCGCCTAATTCCGGATTTCCTATTCTTTTGCATGTTAGTCACACTTAAATGTTTTCAGATCACCAAAGAAATTTGGATATTAGACAAAGAAAACACAAGTGAACACAAAATGCAGTTTTTAAGTGAAGGTCTTTAGTATTAAGGGAAAAAGAAATCCAAACCTACAGTGCCCTGTGTGAAAAAGTGATAGCTCCTAAACCTAATAATTTGCATGGCCTCCCTTAGAAGCAACAAATGCAATGAAGCTTTTGCGATAACTAGCAATTAATCTTTTACAATGCTCTGGAGGAATTTTGGCCCACTCATCTTTGCAGAACTGTTGTAAATTAGCCACCAGCCAGGATCTGTATAAGTGCAGTTACCAAGTGGTATTGGATGCATGGAGGACGTGGAGACAAATGAATAGGAAAGAGCTGATTATGATTAACACTTACAAAGAGGCAACATGGGAGCATTAAGGTACCGTCACACTAGACGATATCGCTAGCGATCCATGACGTTGCAGCGTCCTCGCTAGCGATATCGTCCAGTGTGACAGGCAGCAGCGATCAGGCCCCTGCTGTGCTGTCGCTGGTCGGGGAAGAAAGTCCAGAACTTTATTTGGTCGATGGACTCCCCGCAGACATCGCTGAATCGGCGTGTGTGACACCGATTCAGCGATGTCTTCACTGGTAACCAGGGTAAACATCGGGTAACTAAGCGCAGGGCCGCGCTTAGTAACCCGATGTTTACCCTGGTTACCATCCTAAAAGTAAAAAAAAAACAAACACTACATACTTACCTACCGCTGTCTGTCCCCGGCGCTGTGCTCTGCACTCCTCCTGCTCTGGCTGTGAGCGTCGGTCAGCCGGAAAGCAGAGCGGTGACGTCACCGCTCTGCTTTCCGGCCGCTGTGCTCACAGCCAGTACAGGAGGAGTGCAGAGCACAGCGCTGGAGGACAGACGGCTGTAGGTAAGTATGTAGTGTTTGTTTTTTTTTACTTTTAGGATGGTAGCCAGGGTAAACATCGGGTTACTAAGCGCGGCCCTGCGCTTAGTTACCCGATGTTTACCCTGGTTACCAGCATCGTTGGTCGCTGGAGAGCTGTCTGTGTGACAGCTCTCCAGCGACCAAACAGCGACGCTGCAGCGATCCGGATCGTTGTCGGTATCGCTGCAGCGTCGCTAAGTGTGACGGTACCTTTAGGTTAGTGAGTTGAGGTGATAAGTAGTGATGAGAGAGTGTGCCAGTTGTTCGGGTTTTCCCAAGCACGTTCGGGTGGTCTCTGAGTATTTATGACTGCTCGGAGATTTAGTTTTCCTTGCAGCAGCTACATTATTTGCGGTTACTAGACAGCTTGATTACATGTGGGGATTCCCTAGCAACCAGGCAACCCCCACATGTACTCAGCCTGGCTAGTAGCTATAAATCATTCAGCTGTGGTGATGAAAACTAAACCTCCGAGCAGTCATAAATACTCGGAGACCACCCAAGTGTAATGACAGTTATGCCGGTCGCTGCTTAAGAACAGAATACGGCGCTGCTATGAATGACAATATGATATTAAACCAACTTATCTTTATAACTTATGCAAAAAATGACAGAATTTTCTCTCCCAGCACAATATGGGCCACAGCAGCCACAACTCACAGAATACAAGTTAGGCTACTTTCACACTAGCGTCGTTTTCAATACGTCGCAATGCGTCATTTAGGGGAAAAAATGCATCCTGCAAAGTTGTCTGCAGGATGCGTTTTTCCCCATAGACTAACATTAGTGTCGCATTGTGACGCATTGACACACGTCGCAACCGTCGTGCGACGGTTGCGCCGTGTTGTGGCGAACCGCTGGGAGCAAAAAACGTTACATGTAACTTTTTTTGCTGCCAACGGTCCGCCATTTCTGGCCACGCATGCGCGGACGGAACTCCGCCCCCACCTCCTAGCAACTCACAATGGTGCAGCGGTTGCGCTGGAAAAATGAATACGCTGCCCCCGTTGTGCGGCGCATCACTGCTAGCGTCGGTACGTCGGCCCGACGCACTACAACGGGCCGAGTATGACGCTAGTGTGAAAGTAGCCTTATGCAGCCTGAGAGACCCCAAGTGCCAGCTTCACAGACAGGAATCAGACTACCCCACAACTATACCACTCCCTCCCTTAACTGTAATGGGCCTGCACAGGGTTATACTGTGCCTGTGACACGTGGTCCCCTCAGGAATACAATCTTACACCCGCCTAATTTACAATAAATCACGGGTACCCAGTTTTTCCCAATATATATATATATATATATATATATATATATATATATATATAGATATATCTATATCTATATATATATATCACAGTATACACTCAGTGTATACGCAGTGCACTGTCTGATTGTTGAGTGCTCAGAGTGTACTCTTTTGCAATATATGCTTCAACGGTAAATCACTGAATTTGTTATACAGACGTCCAGCAGCGGATTAAATAGGTATTTGAGCCACCATATCTTCTGATGCAGATCCAGACAAAGTTCACAAATAATTCCAGGAATATCCCACAGCCAGAATCGTGAAGCGCAGGAATCCACACAGTGTCTATTAGTTATCATGCAATTCTTAATACAAGACTGTCCTTAATTAGGCTGTGATTCCTATCTAGGTATCCCTAGCTAACTACACAGTTGGTGACTGGTCACACTTCTCTGTTTACTCACAAGAATAGCTTTCTTGAAATCACACAGTCCCAAAACAGGAATGCCTCAAGATCTGGATTCTCCACTCTCCATCACCGCGCTGCTTCTTCTCAAACGCCCAGAAACTCTGAGGTAACTGTCCTGTTTCCAGAATCATCTTGTCTTTAACTCATGGGTGACCTCCGGTGGCTGAACAAAATTACTGCAACAACATTGTAATTATCCTGTCTATTACTCAAGTGTGACCTCCGGTGGCTGAACACAGTTACTGTATCAACACTGTTTATGATAGAAAAAAAAATCACCATTTTACACAAGCAACGAGCATACTCGCTCATCACTAGTGATAAGCTTTCCTAAAAAGATGTGTTTTTAAAGCATGCTTAAAAACATGGGGGCTAGGTGTCAGTCGGATCATTTGGGGTAGTGCATTCCAGTAGACTGGCGCAGCACGAGAGACAGATGTGCGAGGTTTGAATTATGTATGATGTTAGTCTTAGATCAGTTGCAGAATGGAGGGCACACATAGGGCAATAGACAGAAAAGAGAGAGGAGATATAGGATGGGGCAGAACTGTGGAGAGCTTTGCTGCTGTTATTTGTTGCATGATGAGTTTATATTTGATTCTGTAGCAAATGGGTAACTGGAGTAGTGACTGAAGTGGCATCTGTGTAGTCCACCCTCTCCAGGCTATTAATATCTGCCCTCAGTCACTGACTTTATCATTCTGGCAGAGAAAATTGCGCGGGAGCCCACGCCAATTTTTTCCTCGATTTAACCCTTTAATTTAATAGCTAGAGCACCCAAATTTTGCACATACACACTACTAACATTAGCAGTGTGGAATATGCAAAAAAAGGGATATGAGATGTTTACTGTATGTAAACCATGTCTCATATCACGTCGGGTTTGTGAAGGAGATAGGAAAAGCCGGCAATTGAATTACCGGCTTTTAAGCTATCTAGCTGTCACGGGGCTACCGCGACAGAGAGGTTCCAGAGAACCGCAGCGCTCTGGGCCTTGTTCACACACAGTGAACAGAAGCTCTTCACCTATATTCTGACCTGGCTGCTTTGTGCCAGCAGTGCAGGAGTTAACCTTATTGCTGAGTTGCTGAGAGCTGGGTCTTTCTCAGCTGAAGTGGATTTTGTAATTTGATCCTCTATATAGACCCAGTCCTGACTTCAGCTATTGTAAGTGATCAGTTCTACTGCCTGGCTTGGAGGTTGAAGGAGCGTAGTGTTGGTGGTTTATTTACAGAGATTGGTGTCTGCTGTTTTGGTTGCATGTTTAACCTGTTTTCCTTCCCAGTTTATTCCTTCTCTTCCCTTCTCTGTGTTTTCTCTGTGGTTGTGTGAGCATTTGGTGAGTTTGAGACTTTTAGTTACCTTGTCTGTATACCCTGTTATTTGTTGCATTATTACACTGGTGCAGTCCACCTCCTTTGGGGGGAGAGGGGGCCACTGATGGGGACTGCACAGGAGACAGGGATAAGCTGGCGGCTCGGGCCTCCTAACCATCATAGGTACCCCCGAGATAAGGGAAAGCCAGGGCCCCATTAAAGTGGTAGGGACAGGTGCGGGTCTGTTATGATCTGGTGGCCTAGGAGCAGCATGAGACGGACTCTGGAGAAGGTGGTCCCTGTACTGACCGCAAAGCCTGAACCTAGCAGCGCAACTACAAGTAGCCGTGGGGGGTACCTAACACTCCCTAGACCCCTCGACACAGCCTAAGATCTAACTACCCCTAAAGACAGAAGCAGGAAACCTATCTTGCCTCAGAGAAAATCCCCAAAGGATAGATAGCCCCCCACAAATATTGACTGTGAGAGGAGAGGGAAACAACATACGCAGATATGAAATCAGATTTTAGCATAGGAGGCCACACTAGCTAAAAAGAAAGAATAGAACAGAGTACTGTGCGGTCAGTATAAAAAACACTAGAAAATATCCACCGCAGAAAATACGGATCACCACATCTGACTAAAGACATGGGGGGTATATCTGCATCTCCAGAGAAATAGCTAGGCTGCAAAAAATCCTTCACAGACCAAGCTGGACAAGACACAAACATGAAAATGCACAGAACTGTAAGGTCCACAGCAGGTGGACAGCAAAAACAAAGCCAGGACTTATCTTTGTAGAAAAACACAGCAAACTGGAGAGACCAGCAGGGAAGTGAATCCTTCAAGAACAATGGACAACTGGCACTGACTAAAGGATCCAGCAAAGCTATATACCCCAGTCAGTTTTGCAATTAGTAGATACATCTGTCCACTCCTGTAGTCCAGGCACAACTGCATTACCCTCTACAACCACCGGAGCGAGCCCAAAAGCTGAATTCACAACACGGGTCCCAGTACGCCGTCCTGCCCCTTTAATGCTGCTTACAGCGTGAAAGTATCACTGACCTTAAAAAATTTTCTTGGTCCAATATGGACCCCATTGCTGCTTTAGCTGGACAAATGCAGCAACTCAGTCTAGAGGTGGCTGACCTCCGCTCGGCGGTTGTGCAGCGCACTCCAGTGGCCACTGCAGGGGTTGCTACACCTCCACAAGCTTCACTGGAGCCGAAAATTGCGTTACCTGACAGGTTCTCAGGGGGACGTGACAAATTTGTTACATTCAGGGAGGCCTGTAAATTGTATTTTATGTTGCGTCCTCACACTTCAGATTCAGAGGAGCAGACGGTTGGAATTATAGTATCGCTCCTACAAGGTGACCCTCAGGCCTGGGCATTTTCACTTCCCGCTGACGCTTTGCCGTTACGGACTGTGGAGGAGTTTTTTCAAGCCTTAGGTCAGGTGTATGATGATCCTGACCGCGTCTCCCTCGCTGAGTCCACAATACACCATCTTACACAGGGAGACCGGCCAGTAGAGGAGTATTGCTCTGAGTTTCGGAGATGGGCTACTGACACATTGTGGAATGACCCTACACTCCGCAGTCAATTTTATCAGGGCCTATCTGATAAAATAAAAGATGCCTTCGCCCTACAGGAGACACCAACCACACTGGAGGCAGCTATGTCTCTTGCGATCCGTGTGGACCGCCGCCTGCGCCAGAGACTTAATGAATCGCCGCTATTCAAAGGTAATTCAGATTTGGACTCACCAGAATCTGAGTCTCTAGGAGAACCTATGCAGTTGGGTGGCACTTCTCGTTCTAAGGGGGCTGCAGTAGTACGGCGTAAGGAAGGTGCATGTTTTTTTGTGGCAGAAGGGGTCATTATGTGAATGTGTGTCTTTCTAGAAGACAACCGCCGGAAAACTATTGAGCCTGGGTTGCGGAGAGGTTGGCAACTCGGGTGTACTAATTTCCTCCTTAGGTAAACCTCAATTTTTCCTACCAGCCGAGATTCGTCTTGGTGAAAATAGGTTCAATATCTCTGCCTTTCTGGACTCTGGGGCAGGGTTTAATTTAATTGATGCTGGGTTTGTTCAGGCACATGGCCATTGATTCTGCACCTTTGAGCCAGGGGACTTTCACTCAGATCGTCCGTGGGGTGAGCCTACAAATAGGGGCGTAACACTCTGAGTCATTAGATTGTTATGTGTTGGGGGGTTTGCCGTCACCTGTAGTTCTCGGTTTACCATGGCTGACGTTACACAACCCGGTGTTAGACTGGCAGACTCGGGAGATTACTAGATGGAGTGAGTTTTGTCAGGAACATTGCCTGGGTACTCGGCTGGTCGGATTGAGTTCTCAGGTTTTGCCAGAGTTCATCTCAGATTTTGAGGATGTATTCTCTGAGGAGGGGAGTCGAGAGCTACCTCCACACCGTCCTTATGATTGCACCATACGTCTCATTCCTGGTGCTAAACTGCCTAAGAGTAGGCTGTACAACATCTCTGCTCCAGAGAGACAGGCCATGAAGGACTATATCACGGAGAGTCTGGCCAAGGGTCATATCAGACCCTCATCATCACCCATTGCTGCCGGGTTCTTCTTTGTAAAGAAGGACAGGGGTTTACGCCCATGCTTAGACTTCCGTAAATTAAATCAGATTATGGTCCGGGATTCTTTTCCGCTCCCTCTTATTCCGGACCTCTTTAACCAAAGTGTGGGAGCTAAATGATTCTCCAAATTAGACCTCAGGGGGGCATATAATCTCATTCGGATGAAGGAGGGGATGAATGGAAGACAGTGTTTAATACTCCAGAGGGACATTACGAGAACTTGGTTATGCCTTTTGGGTTAAGTAATGCTCCTGCTGTGTTTCAACACTTTGTCAATGATATACTTAGTCACTTCATAGGTAGGTTTGTGGTGGTATATCTCGATGACATCTTAATTTATTCCCCTGACCTCGAGTCTCATCAGGATCATGTACGGCAGGTCCTTCAGGTACTCAGGGACAATAAACTGTTTGCCAAACTTGAGAAATGCATGTTCACGGTCAAAGAGATTCCGTTTCTGGGTTATTTCTTATCCTCCACAGGTTTTCGTATGGATCCGGCTAAGGTCAGGGCGGTCTTGGAGTGGGATCGTCCTGAGGACCTTAAGGCTTTACAGAGGTTTTTAGGTTTTGCAAATTTCTATCGCAGATTTATTAAAGACTTTTTAGTGGTAGCCAAACCATTGACAGACATGACTAAGAGAGGCACGGATTTCTCCGTATGGTCCAGTGCGGCCAGTAAAGCTTTTGAAACTTTGAAAAAGTGTTTTTCCACTGCACCCATATTAATACAGCCTGACATCACGCAGCCATTTGTGGTAGAGGTGGATGCCTCTGAGGTAGGTGTAGGAGCTGTATTGTCTCAGGGGATTTCTCCGAGTAAGTGGCGTCCGTGTGCATTTTTCTCGAGAAAATTATCTCCTACGGAGAAGAATTATGACATTAGTAACAGGGAGCTGTTGGCAATTAAATGGGCATTTGAGGAATGACGTCATTTTTTGGAGGGAGCACTTCACCCTGTCATGGTGATCACAGATCACAAAAATCTGTTATATATAGAATCTGCAAAGCGTCTTACACCTAGGCAGGCAAGGTGGTCTCTGTTGGGGGCGTATCCTAGCTGGCCATGTGAGCGGACGCAGGGAAGAGCGTTCCTGCTGCCAGAGAGATAAAGATCCTGTTTAAACGCCGATTTTCGGAATTTCTTGCCACATACCGGCTGGCTGACGGTCTGGAGAGCACAGCGGTGCTGAGCGGCGTTACCAGCATCAGAGGCAATGACCAGGCGGCGGCAGAAAGGCGCAGGAACTGAAGATGCAGGAGCCAGCGCCGCGCTTAGTAACCCGATGTTTACCCTGGTTACCATCCTAAAAGTAAAAAAACAAACGCTACATACTTACCTACCGCTGTCTGTCCTCGGCGCTCTGCTTCTCTGGTCGGGCTGTGAGCGCCGGGCAGCCAGAAAGCAGAGCGGTGACGTCACCGCTCTGGTTTCCGGCCGCTGTGCTCACAGCCAGACCAGAGAAGCAGAGCGCCGAGGACAGATAGCGGTAGGTAAGTATGTAGCGGTTGTTTTTTTTTACTTTAACGATGGTAACCAGGGTAAACATCGGGTTACTAAGCGCGGCCCTGCGCTTAGTAACCCGATGTTTACCCTGGTTACCAGCGAAGACATTGCTGAATCGGTGTCACACACGCCGATTCAGCGATGTCTACGGGGAGTCCAGCGACGAAACAAAGTTCTGGACTTTCTTCCCCGACCAGCGACAGCACAGCAGGGGCCTGATCGCTGCTGCCTGTCACACTGGACGATATCGCTAGCGAGGACGCTGCAACGTCACGGATCGCTAGCGATATCGTCTAGTGTGACGGTACCTTTAGAGATGTTGTTACGCTGATCTCCTCGTGCCAGCAATCCCTGAATTCCCTGGCCCTGCAGATGCAGGAGGTTAAAGGGGACACGGCACAGATTAATGCAGCCCTGCAAAAGATGGACAAACGTATGGGAGCAGTGGAGGAGAGGGAGAGCACGGCAGAAGACCACATAGTTAAATTACAAAAAGCGGAGAAGAAATTCGCCCAAGCAATAGCCGAGCTCGCTGCCAAAAATGAGGATCTGGAAAATAGATCCAGAAGGAATAATATGCGTATAGTGGGGCTGCCTGAAAAGACTGAGGGGAGAAACCCCACAGAGTTTGTTGAAAACTGGCTGCTGGAGAAAATTGGGAACACGGTACTGACAAAAGTTTTTGCTGTTGAAAGGGCTCATAGGGTCCCGCCGCAGCCCCCTGCCCCAGGAGCGAATCCCCGTACCATGCTTGCCAAAATACTGAACTACAGGGACAGAGACATTATCCTCAGAAAGGCTAGAGAGATGGAGGATCTGACGGCTGGAGGTCAAAAAATCGCCATTTACCTGGATTATTCCGCTGCGGTTCAGAAGCAATGGCTGAAGTTTACTGGGGTCAAGCGACGACTGAGGGAGCTGGGAGTGCAGTACTCTGTGTTGTTCCCCGCAAAGTTGAGACTGGTGGCTTTTAATAAGACCCATTTTTTTCTGACACCAGAGGACGCTACCCAGTGGATTGATACGAACGAGAAAAAACTTAAGGGAAAGGGTGACTCACATTTCGGCGAGATCCAGATGGGAATTGTTTTCTCTGTCGCTGGAAGAGGGATCTGCGCTTGTTAGCACATTGATTAAAGAGTTGAGCAACTGCTGAGGGTTTGGCTGGGCCATATTGAGTGATTGGCCGGAGGGGGCAGTACCGTCTACTAAGTATGGGGGAGGAGGGTTATGCCGGATACTGTAAATTGGTTTGGTAATTTTTCTACATGTTTATATAAGTTGGAATGTTAGGATAAAACAAAAGTTGTGGGAAATTCTGATTGTTACGGCAGCGGGACGTGAATGGAGAGGGTTAAGTAAGGGAGAGTGTTCGCAGTGGGCGGTGGAGCCCCACTCTTGATAAGAGGTAGAATGTGTTGTATTGGGTGGGTTAGGGGGGCAAGTAGGGGGTGGGAGGGTTTGGACAGCTCATACTTGAGAAACTGGATACTATGAAGGATGATGAGCCACATGATGGGGGATCGCATTAAAATATTGAGTTGGAATGTAAGAGGTCTGGCGGATAAAACCCGGCGGGCGGCAAGTCTGCAGTATGTTCGAGAACAGAGGGTCTCAATGATATGTCTGCTGGAGACACATTTAGTGCTGGAAAAGGTGGATGTATTGAATAGGTGCTGGATACAGAGGGCATATCATTCTACTTTCTCTACGTACTCTAGGGGTGTGTCGGTGCTAGTACCTGTGGGAGTGCAGTATGAAGAGGTAATGGTACAGGAGGATGTGGATGGTCAGTATGTGGTGGTGCAATGTAAAATAAATGGAGTGTTGATGTGTATAGCGGCAATGTATATTCCGCCCCCATACTCAAGTAAGAAAATTAGAGAGATGCTGGAGAGGGTGGAGCGATGGGGTCCGTTACCATTTCTAATTATTGGTGATCTTAATAATATATGTGATGACTTTTAGGATAAAAATAAAAACTCCCAGAATAGGACAGTGGGACACATTACTACGTTTGGGACTTATGTTCGAGAAGTAGGTATGATTGATCTATGGAAAGTTAGACATATTGGGGAAAGGGGGTATTCATGTTACTCGCCAGCTCACGGTACTTTGTCCAGGATTGATTTGGCGCTGGGTAATCGTCTGTTGGATACGATGGCTAATGGAAAGGCGCCTGGTGTAGATGGATTTCCTGCCGAAATTTATAAACATATGGGGGAAGTGCTGATCCCTAGATTAAAGGCGGTCCTGGAGGAGGCTAGGAGTAGAGGGAGTGTCTGCTGGCATCCATGAGAGAGGCCATAATAGCGGTGATTCCTAAGGAGGGGAAAGACTTGAAACAGCCGGATTCATACCGGCCAATCTCCTTGCTCACTATAGATGTCAAACTTCTGGCTAAGGTGTTGGCGATGAGGTTGACGAGTGTCATCTCCGGCCTGGTACACCCAGACCAATCTGGCTTTATGCCTAATAGGTCCACTGCGATCAACCTACGGAGGCTATTTATGAATCTGCAGCTTAAATCAGACAACTGTGGCCAGAGAGTTATTGCATCTTTAGACACCCATAAGATGTTCGATAGTGTGAAGTGGGGATATCTCTGGCAGGTGTTATGGAGTATGGGGTTTGGCCCTCAGTTTGTGTCTTGGATTCGGCTGATGTACTCAATGCCGATGGCCAGGGTCAGGGTGAACGGGGAGTTATCATGGACTATACAATTAGCTAGAGGGATGAGGCAGGGGTGTCCGCTCTCTCCTCTTTTGTTTGCTATGGCCGTGGAACCACTGGCTGCTAAGCTTCGACGGTCTGATGAGGTGTCTGGGTTTAAATATGGGATGACTGAAGAAAGGGTGGCGCTGTATGCGGATGACATTCTGCTATTTCTGGCTGACTCGGTTACTTCCTTGTAGGGGGCCATTGGGATTATTAAACGATTCGGCTCAGTGTCGGGACTAACGATAAACTGGAGTAAGTCTATCTTGTTTAAAGTAGATGACGCTGGGGAGGAGGGCAGTGAGCCGCTGGAGGATGGGCGACTGAAGGTGGTAAGCCAATTTAAATATCTTGGGATATGGGTATCTATGCCTGTTACGGATTACATACATAGGAACCTGACTCCGATCTTAGGCGTTCTTAAGGCAAAAGTGGATGCTTGGCTTAAGCTGCATTTATCTGTGGTAGGTAGGGTGAATCTTATCAAAATGATTTTGATGCTGAAAATACTATATATTCTTCATAATGCGCCAGTTTGGATACCGCGCGGGAAATTTAGGCAGATTAACTCTCTGTTTAGGAATTTGATATGGGGGAGACAACATCCACGTATCAAACTGGAGACACTTCAGCGACCCAAGGAAGATGGGGGCTTGGCATTGCCTAACCCTGAAATATATTTTCTTGCAGCCCAAAGTCAGCATCTAAAGGGCTGGGCGCATGAAGGGTCATCTGGGGCGGTACAGCAATTAATGGAAAAGGTGACAAAAAGAAGGCCAGTGGTACAATGTCTGGAGGATGGATCCCTGGGGGCTCTGGGGAAATTGTATCCGACTGTGTTATTGATATGTAAGCTGTGGGGTAGGCTGATATATATATATATGTGGGATTATGGGCTTGACCAGATTCTCCCCGTTATGGCATAACAATAATTTACAGGAGTTTGGGGCATTGGGAGTACTAACATAATGGCAGGCCAAGGGGATTGAATATGTGTATCAGATAACTGAACGGGATGAGTTGAAATCCTTTTCCCAATTGCAGGCGGAATTTGACCTCGGGCCTGTGGGGGAATATCAGTATTTGCGGATGAGACATGCTTTTGGAGCTCAGAATAGGGACAGAGGTATTAGAATTCAAAGGGATATAGTGTTAGAGTATGTGTGTAATGAAGGGACTACTGGGGGGGGTTATTTCTACTCTGTATAAAGACCTGTTGTACACTTTCCTCTTAGGGTTTCCAATAATGGCGAGACCTAAGTGGGAGAGGGATCTGGGCCCAATCAAGAACGAGACTTGGGAGTCAGTGTTAGAATGGGTCCCACGGCTGTTGCTGAGTGAACCGTATAGGCTGTCACAGCTTTATGTAATACACAGGGTTTACAGGTTTCCGAAAGTGTTGTATAGGGCAGGTTTGCGTGATGATTCTGAGTGCCCGAGGTATAAATCTACAGATGCTGATATTTTTCATATGATGTGGACATGTCCGAGACTGGCTGCTTTTTGGTTGGTTGTTTTGAGTCGTATGGAAGGTGCATATGGATGCACGGTGCCAAGGGACCCGGTGGTGTGCTTGTTGGGGTGCGTGGATGAGATTGGAGTGGATAACAACCTGAAGATAGCTATTGCCAGATTGCTGTACATGGCCAGGAAGGTAATAGCGCGAAATTGGATCAGGGAACAACCGCCTTCAAGAAGAGAATTCCTCCAGTATGTGAAGCAAGGCCTGGCACTGGAAAAGGGGTTTTATAAGAAAAGAGGGAAAATTGAAATGTTCAATAAATTATGGTCTCCGTGGATTGCCATAGGATAGGGGTATTATAGAAATTGAGTGAATTAAAGTCCTAAATTGATGAAAATGTGACATGTGGCCTACAATCTTAACTGAAGGATTAGTCACTCTATAGTTTTAATGATGGAATTGTTAAACAAGGTGAGCTGTCTTGTTGGGAGGGGGTGGGAGACGTTGGGATTGAGGGGGGTTGTTTGAGGGGAAAAACTTTGTATTGAAAACAAGAATGTAACATGTCAATTATAATGTTATTATTAATAAAAATTTATTTGAATTAAAAAAGGTGGTCTCTGTTCTTCGCCAGGTTCAATTTCTACATTACGTACCGGCCAGGAAATAAGAATGTCAAGGCTGATGCATTATCCCGTTGTTTCCCGGAGGGTGGGGATAATTGTGAATCAGGTCCTATACTGCAGAAGGGTGTAGTTGTCGCCGCAATTAATTCTGATCTTGAGAAAGAGGTGGTAGAGGCACAGGGGGACGCCCCAGCAGCCTGTCCGTTAGGTAAACTTTTTGTTCCAGCTAATCTCCGTCTCAGGGTCATAAATGAGCATCATGACTCGGTTTTGGACGGACACCTTGGAAGTAAGGTTACCGCGGACCTACTCACTCTGCGTTTTTGGTGGTCTGGAGTAAGACATGATGTACAGGAATATGTCGCTGCCTGCAGTGTGTGTGCGCATTCCAAGTCCTCTCGTTCTCGCCCGTCTGGGTCTCTCTAACCTTTGGAGATTCCCAATAGACCTTGGACTCATTTCTCAATAGACTTCATCACTGACTTACCGGTTTCGGAGGGTAATACAGTTATTTTAGTCGTAGTTGATAGATTTAGCAAGATGTCTCATTTCATTGCGCTCCCCGCATTACCAAATGCTAAGACTGGCACAGGTCTTTATCAATGAGGTTGTGAGACTGCATGGTATTCCTTCAGATATTGTCTCAGACCGGGGGGTGCAGTTTATTTCTAAGTTTTGGAGGGCTTTCTGCAGCCGGCTGGGGACTCATTTGTCGTTTTCTTCAGCTTTTCATCCTCAATCCAATGGTCAGACTGAACGCGTAAATCAAAATCTTGAGACTTATCTCAGCTGTTTCATCTCAGAGAATCAGGAGGACTGGGTTAAATACTTACCGCTAGCAGAATTTGCTATAAACAATCGTACTCATGAGTCTACTGGTAAGTCCCCGTTTTTCGGGGCATATGGTTTTCATCCTCAATCTAGTTCATTTAATAGGAGGGATTCCTCAGGTGTTCCTGAAGAGGAGAGGTTTTCTTCATCCATCACGTCCGTATGGCAAGGGGTTCTTGATAAATTAAAGAGGATGGGTTCCAGGTATAAGAATGCGGCTGATCGGAGACGTGTGGAAGGTCCGGACCTGTGTGTGGGATTGGGTTTGGTTGTCCTCGAAAAATATTAAGCTGAGAGTTCCCTCGTGGAAATTGGGCCCTAAGTTCATTGGCCCTTATAGGATTGTGGCCGTCGTGAATTCCGTTGCTTTTCGGCTGGCTTTGCCTCAGTCATTTAAGATCCATAATGTCTTTCATCGCTCCTTACTCAAAAAGGTTGTGGCGTCATCCAATCGGTCCCCTTCACCTCCATCTCCGGTCCTTGTTGATGATAATCCCGAGTTCCACATTTCCAGGGTTTTGGCTCGACGGATCCGTCAGATTGTAAAAAACTGATGCGATGGATCCATTTTTTTCAACGGATCTGACTAGGGGGGCTGGCTAAAGTATCCTAAAAAAATCAGAGCATGCTCAGATAAAAAAAAGAGCAAAGACATGAAGTGCACAGGCGCCGGGAAAGGTCAGAGAGGCCCAGCGCCTGCGCACTGCAGTACTTTACACTGCTCTCAACAGGGCAGATAAAGTATGCCTGTGCAGAAGCCATGGAAGGAAGCAAAGAAGAGGATGTCATCGTATGAAGATGGGAGGCCCCGGACCCGGACCACGACGCCCATCGGACTGCACCAGGACCGCCCCTGGGTGAGTATAATCTAACTTGTTTTTCTTAACTTTCAGGTTACACCGGGGGCTTATCTACAGCCTTACAGAATACTGTAGATAAGCCTCTGATAGCGGTGGCCGCAGTTCATAGGGCCAAAATGAGGTGACAGATTCCCTTTAAAATCCTGCAGTGCCCACAAGGTCCCCCTGCTCAAGAAGGCACATGTGTAGGCCCATCTGAAACTTGCCAATAAACACCTGGATGATTCTCTGAGTTATTGGGAGAAGGTGCTGTGGTCACATGAGACAAAAATTAAGATCTTTGGCATTAACTCAACTCGCCATGTTTGGAAGAAAAGAAATGCTGCCTATGACCCAAAGAACACCAACCCCACTGTCAAGCATGGAGGTGGAAACATTATGTTTTGGGGGTGCTTCTCTGCTAAGGGCACAGGACTACTTCACTGCATCAATGGGAGAATGGATGGCGCCATGTACAGTAAAATCCTGAGTGACAACCTCCTTCCCTCCACCAGGACATTAAAAATGGGTTGTGGCTGGGTCTACCAGCAAGACAATAACCCAAAACATACAGCCAAGGCAACAAAGTGGCTCAAAAAGAAGCACATTAAGGTCATGGAGTGACCTAGCCGGTCTCCAGACCTTAATCCCATAGAAAACTTATGGAGGGAGTTGAAGCTCCAAGTTGCCAATTGATAGCCTCAAAATCTTAATGATTTAGAGATGATCTGCAAAGAGGAGTGGACCAAAATTCCTCCTGACATGTGCACAAACGTCTGACTGCTGCGCTTGCCAACAAGAGTTTCGCCACCAAGTATTCAGTCTTCTTTGCCAGAGGGATCAAATACTTATTTCTCACTGCAAAATGCAAATAAATGTATATAATTTATATAATGTGATTTTCTGGATTTTATTTTTGAAATTCTATCTCTCAATCTTAAAATAAACCTACCCTTAAAATTATAGACTGTACATGCCTTTGTCAGTGGGCTAACGTACAAAATCAGCAAGGGATCAAATGCTTATTTCCACCACTGTACTTAGTTCAGGTCAAAGGTATCACATCGGTGGAAGTCGGACACACAGTATCACCACCGATCAGCTGTTACCAGATCTGGCCGATGTAAATAGAGCAGAGCACAGCCAAAGTTGGGGTGCTGGCTGATAGACCCCCTCTGATATGATATTGAGGACATCTTTGGGAAAGGTGATCAGTTTCATAGTAGTGGACAACCCCTTTACTAGAATGCTATACTCTGTAGCCCATTGACATGCAGAGATACATTATTTTGTATTTCCAGTAGGAGCTGTTAAGCCTGGGATTATATTTATCTGTCTGGCAGGGTTATCTTTGCTTTTTGGAGATATTCTATTGTGATGATTTATGTATGACTGTGAATTTGCAGTCCATATTCTAATATGTTGTTTCTTTACAGGCTGTAATATTCTGTTGATGCCATTTGTATTTATAAACTGTGTTCTATTGTGATGATATGAAACTATTTTATAAGTTTACGTTATAGCTTGTATATGACTATTATGTAGGCCAGCGTATTTATAAGTCATACTCTATTGCTATAGTGTCAGCACAGGGTTCCTGCGGACTTGTATGATTATGTAGCATGATTTCAGAATAATACATATGCATGCTGTAATCATAAGGGCTGATGTCACAAGAACTTAATTCTATCAAAATATATTATGGGAGGAGTTTATCATTAGATGTATCTAACAACTAAAAATAACCCAAAAGGCACCAAGTTTCTGGAGCAAATATTATGATAAATTCTCCCCTGTTTATATGCTTTTTCATCATGATATTAACATGTATTTTCCAGCATTTTCAGCCTGCTGTGCATTTGACTAGATAAGCGGCACTTGTCAGAATTTCCTCTGTGTCTGTCGACATACAACCAGGAAAAGTGTATCTTTGTACCATGTTGGGCAGTAAATAAAAACTCAAGAATCCTCAGTGGATGAAATGATATTGTGAGGAAGGGACCTAAGTAAGCTGGAACGTTCGATATTTCCCAGAATCTTTTCAGAAATCCTCTACAAGATGTCAACAACTGTGGACTCGCAATTCTTATTTTTACATGGAATAAGGAAGCAAAACCTTTAGAGAGAGTCAATATCGGAGCAAGGTAGGTGAGATGTCAATTGCATATTTTATTCATTTAACCCATGTTGAACTATCGTTAAAAACAAAATGATCCGTTTTTGATTTTTAATGCTTTTTACGTTGTGCTCTGCGGTCATAATGTCACTACAGTTGCCTATAAGCATGTGTGGATCTATGTGTCATCGCGTTAATCGTTGTATGCACTGATTTGCCAGCAGTTTGAATTTCCGAAATTTTCAGTGGATCTTCTCATTAAAAATGCAAGACATATATAAAACATTAAACTACTTGTTCTTGTTAGTGAGGATAACAAATACAATTGTCATACATCATTCAAGATGTGACAGACAAGCTAATCCCAGCAGAACTGAGAGAAGGTGGGTATAAGCGAATGACGTCTATGGCTAGAAGCTGCCTGTACTCTGCCCGCCATACTTGTACTTTACAGGATTATGTGCTGTTTGTTATAAAAAGGGGGCTTTTTAATATTGTTACAAATACCCAAAATACTGGGAAATAAACAGTGCTTTTTAGGGTATGTTTCCACGGTCAGTATTGGTGGCGGATTGGACCCTGCGTACAGCCACAGCGTCCAATCCGCAGCATCTAGATGTTACAGCATAATGGAGGGGATTTTATGAAATCCCATCTCCACTATGTGTTCAAAGACGCAGGTCTGCGTATACGCACATGCGGCGCGTCTTTATAGACCGCAGCATGTCTATTTATCTTGCGGAGACGCTCAGTCTTCGCAAGATAATTATCACTGTCCTACGTATAGGATGCGGTGATTCCGCACGGTTTAATGAGCACATGCGGAATCACCACGTGTACAAAAGCCGGCAGCACTTTGGACGGAGCACGTATCTGCTGCGTCCAAAGCACTGCCTTTACGGAACGTGGAAACATAACTTTATACTCCTTTCTTATAAGAATCATCACTTAGTTTTTCTTTGGTAGCGGCAAAGATGTCTTCTTATGACAACATAGGACTGGATATTTGGAATATGTCTGCATTATAATGCCCAATTGCTGCTCTGGGGTCTAAGAAGGGATGATAAAATCTGATGTTACACCACGTTCTCATAAATGTACGAGAAATGACTGATGAAAAATTTAAATATATTCTGTAGGACAATAAAACTAATAAAGATATGTGTATTGCATTTCTAGAGCAAAGTAAGGTTTCATTTGTGAAAAAAAAAATGATATACCTTTATCCATTGATACTGTATACAGATAAATTACACCATAGACATTGAATTCTGAACTGAAAATAGTCATGATCTCACCCTAATGTGCGCTTGTTCATGCACATATTCCCCATTGATCTGCAGCACTCGGTCTCCATCTTTAAGTCCTGCAAGATGAGCTGGTCCTCCAGGTACAACTTGACGAATAACATGGCCATCTCGTTCTATCTCCATGCGCAAATGAAATCCAAAAGTGCCGTTCACATCTTTTCTCAGGACACATACTCGAGCTGTCGGCTCAGGATTGGTGCCTTGAAAGAAAGAATGATTTGAATTTAAGGATTAAAAGGAAAATTGACTTAAAGGAAATTTGCCAGGAGAATCAACCCCTCTAATGCCCCTTTCACACATCAGTTTTTGCCATCAGTCGCAATCCTTTGTATTTTGAAAAAATCGGATCCAGCAACTGATGCCACCGCATCCGTTTTTTTCTCATAGACTTGTATTAGCGACGGATTGTGATGGATGGCCTCACGTTTCATTCGTCGTTCGCCGGACCCGTGAAAAATTGTTTGTCCGGCGGCCGGAGACAACGGACAAATTAACGTTTTTTGTGCATGTCAAAAAAACAGACAGCGACGGATCCACCGCCATCCGTCATTTGCTAGAATGGAAGCCTATGGTGCCGGATTCATCAAATGATGGAATCCAACGATGAATTCCATTTTTTCTAACTGAACATGCTCCAAACCAATTAGCTAGATCCGTTAGTCGGATCCATCCAAAAAACGGATCCGTCGCATCAGTTTTTCACAACCTGCGATGGATCAGTCGATCCATCGAGCCAACGGATTGTGACTGATGTCAAAAAACTGATGTGTGAAAGGGACCATCTATTATATACCGTATACACATATATAGGGCACACATGCTGCCCTAGGCACTTTAAGTGGTGAACCCTCTATTGATATTGATAAGTCAGACTAAGAGCTCATACTCACTTGAGCGAGACTCGGATGAGTCTCGCACGGCAATACCCGGCACTGCACCCAGCACTCAGATCGGAGCGTGTGACCGCATAGGAATACATGCAGCCGCACGCTCCGCTCCTCTGTGCCAGGTGCAGGGCTGGGTATTGCCGTGCGAGACTCATCCGAGTCTCACGCAAGCGAGCCCTAAGGGTATATGGACACAACGTCTATTTGAAACGGATCTGCGCCTTAACCTTGCTGAAAAAAAACACTAAATAAAAGCTCAAAAAAATAAATATATGCACCACAGTGTGAAAACGAATTCCTGAGCATATGTTCAGTCTTGTGAGCCACTTCAGGTTTTCAAAGACGCCAAGCAGTTATAAGAAATTATTTATGCCATACAATTTAAAAAATTGTTGCATAAAGATGTCAGAAAAGATGACTGAAAAGAGCAAAAAAAAGTTCTGAATCATTTCCACCTAAAAAACTTGCAGGGTTTGCAGATGAATAAAAGACATTTTGTTCACACAACCTAAAAATACCCATAACTTAGATTGTAGTTAAAACAAGCACACATTAGACAAAAGTTGGCCAAACGCAGAGATATCGACAGGCGATATTTTAATGTGTATGAGTGCCTCTGACTGATGATTGTCAGGGGAGATAACAATCTGGCATGTCCGAATTTGGCCTGTGGGTCCTTTTGTTTTCCAAGGGATAAGCCACAGACAGAGATGTCTAACAACGGCTTTCTCATATAGAGAACACCGACGTACTGGCTAGGGGCCGGACACGGTGCTTTTGCACCCTGCTCCCTCGTTTGCTGTGCAGCTGGATCAGCGTGAACACCACCCCTTCTTCCGAACTGCCCACATCATTCGAATGGCCTTGATTCCATGTAGGGTGTAGGATCTCAGCAATCCCCACTGCATCACTGTACCTCTTAAGTCTGTTCTTAACTCTACTGCCCTACTAATCCACTCCTGAACTCACTACTCCTTTTCTACTTCTCCCGTCTGCAAATCCCTTCATTGTCTCCCAACTCTGCAAAGTATCCACTGCAAGCTACTAACACTGTCCTACAAAGTTGTTCATAATCTGCCGCATCCATATACTGTATCTCTGAACAAATCTCCTGATATCTCAAACCATGTAAGCTCTGGTCCTCCCAAGACCTCCTTCTCTCTTACTCAATTGTATGTTCTTCATCCAACTGCCTGCAAGAATTCTCCCGAGTATCCCCCTTCCTGTAGAATTCTGTGGAATTCTCCCCTACATTTGGAACTTTCAAGCAGAACATGAAAACCAATGACTTTGGAACAGCTTACAGCCTGCAATATCCCAGCTGCCACTTCATGAAACACCGGAACTGGTGCAACTCCTGAACCTACTGTCACCTTCCCCATTATCCTGTAATTTCTTTATTCAACACCACCTTTTTCATGCTGATGCAGTGGCATCATGGGATTAGGGCTTGGTGTCTGTTAGCACAACGTCGGACCCCTGCCCTGACAATCAGGGTCTCCGGCGTGTTTGTTCACTCACCCATGCTACAGACAGTTCTTCCCTTCCACATGCGTGGCATGCTTCCAGCCGGTCCTCTAGCCATGTCCTTAGGGCACACGTGCGTTCTTATAGGGCCAGCGTGTGAACTTGCCATTTCCTCCCTAGCCAATGGCTGTGGGTCATTATGGATATATTGCTTCTTCCCCACTGGGGAGGTGCTTGAGCAACCTTCCTGTTTCGCACTCTAAATTGTGTAAGTTTGAATACCAGTCCCCGCTGCACTCAACTGCAGACCCTGCTTGCTGCACTCTAATGCAGATCCTGCCTGATGCGCACTCTAATGCAGATCCTGCCTGCTGCACTCAACTGCAGACCCTGCTTGCTGCACTCTAATGCAGATCCTGCCTGCTGCACTCTAATGCAGATCCTGCCTGATGCGCACTCTAATGCAGATCCTGCCTGATGCGCACTCTAATGCAGATCCTGCAGGCTGCACTCAACTGGAGATCCTGTCAGCTGCACTCTGATACAAACACTTTCTGCTGCACTCTGATACGAACTCTGTCTGCTGCACTCGGATGCTTACTGTCTGTTGCATTCTAATACAAAGTCTTGCAGCTGCTCCCTCTAGGCTGTCCTCTGGATCCAGCTGCTGCGCGTCGGTTGGCGTGTCCTGGAGTGGCACCTGGCGTTCATCGGGAGCCAGGTTTAACCTCAGCATCAGAGACTCTAGTGAACAGTCAGGTGTTTGTGGAGCGCCCGCTAGGACCATGGGGTACTCGGAACCGGGCCAGTTCATAAAGGGGTGGTCACAGTGGCAGTGACCGGTCCGTGGCCTTGGGTGTCCAGTAAAAGGGGGTTAATGAAAATGGGAATAAAGTCTAATATAGCAAAATTCGTGATGCCACCTATGGTATTCGGCCAGGGGTACCCGACGCTGCTTAAAGGGATCCTCTGGGGCTGATGGTTTTGCAGCTTAGATGGTATAGCTCCCCACAGGTAGAGTTTGGTCACCAGGGCTCTCGATGTAGCTGGTAAAAGGGATGGTTGATGGTGAAGTGCAGGAAAGAATTAGAGGACACAAGGTTGCAGTCTCTTTACCTTTTACTAGGTTCAGGTACATGTTACAGGTGGTCTTTGGAATCTGGGCAGCCTGGAAGCGATTCGGAATCCCCCTAGCCAGGTGAAGATGGAGGCCTTCCTTACTGTGCTGTGTTCTCAGTCCCTTGCTGCCTTAGGCTTCGTACAAGGTCCTCTCTCTTTGTCCCTTTAGACACTACTAGCATGGCAGGCAACTCGAGTCTTTTTACAGGTGTCTCTTCTCATGGTGACTCCGGGCTCTATCTGCTGCTGTGCCTTCGGCTGTAATGGTGGGCAGGAGACTTGGAATCTCCTGCCCACCAATTTCTGCTGTGGAGCATACAGTTATCCTCACAACCTTGGAATTCCGGTCTTCAGTTTCTGCGTTCGATCATGGAGTGAGCCCAATTGCAGCTCCACTCCAGTTTCTCTCTCTCCTCCTTTGCTCCTTCTCCCCTCACTGTCTCCTACAATGTGCCTGACCCTCCTGTCAGGAGCTGCAGAGCAGCAAGTCTGCTCAGCTCCATCTCTCCTTACAGACTCTATTAACTCCTCCTCCAGCCAGAATATATAGGGAATCTACGCTCAAACCGGGTTAATAGCACCCCCTTCTGGCCAGGAGTCAGAACAGTGTTGTATGTATGTGTTACCTGTTAAAGGGATGTTTGTCGCTTCCAGGCATGGCATCACCCTTCCCGTGAGGAAGGCAATACCACTGTAACAACCGAATTCCTGGGGTGTTACATTTGCTTCATCACGCCCCTCCTGGCTCTCAATGGTCCATGTTACAGTGGTTCCACAAACCAAGTCTGTGACAGTGTCAGCAGCTGTCATTGACACCTAGCCCTAGGCCTAGTAATGAAAAGGTGTCAGCCAGACACCCTCAATTCTAAGCCGATAAGTAAAGACAAACGCACACACAAACACACATTGTCACCAGCCTATGTAGGAGCTTTAACAGAACGAACATACATAGGCTGTATCCAAACAGCAACTGTTAATTTTAAAGAAAATAAATGAAAAAAAATGCGTGGGCTCATGTCTAATTTTAATAACCAGCAGAGGGAAAGCCGAGGGCTGGTGTGAATATTCTGGGAAAGAGCAAATAGTCTTAAAGTCATTACTGGCTAGTTTACAGGGGGACCCAAGAAAAAATTGACATAGGGTCCCCCTATAAAATCTGACTAGCAAAGGCTAGGCAGACAGTTGCCGACTGATATTAATATCCTAGGAAGGGACCATGGAGATTGGCCCACTCCCAGACTAAAAACATCAGATCTCAGCCGACCAAGGAAAGGCACATCTATAAGATGCACCAAATCTGGCGCTTAGCCTCGCTCTTCCCACTTGCCCTGAAGTGCTGGCAAGTGGGGTTTATATTTGTGGGGTTGATGCTACCGTGGCATTGTCAGGTGACATCAAGCCCAGAGGTTAGTAACGGAGAGGCGTATATAAGACACCTATCCATTAGTAACCCCATAATGATATTGTATAAAAAAAAACGCACCCAGAATAAAGTCCTTTATTTGAAATACTCCTTTAATAAATCTTAATTAAACAATACTCACTGAACGCCTAATCAACTGATGCCAACGTCTCCTGCAACAAAAATAAAATAATAAACCACAATATTCCCCAGCTGTCCACAGAGAAGATAAACACAACGATCCTGATGATTTTGAGAACATGGGAGCTGATCAGCTGATGAACTCCAGTGAACTCTCTCACGGCAGCTCAGTGATACTCTGCGGGAGCGATTACCTCCTGTCAGTTTATTGCCGGTGGCCGGGTAGAGAAGTCACATCTCTTGATGTGACTATTCTACAAGTGAGATCGCCGTGGGACACTCTGGATTACGTGGACTACGGCGGACAGGTGAGTATATGGCGGTTTATCATTTTACATTTTTTCTAGGAGACAAGGACATCAGGGATTTGGTGTTAGGTGAGTATAATGTTTTTTTTATTTTTATTTGAACATGTATGTAATTTTACTTTTTTTTAACTGAGAGCACAGGTGATGGCTGATGAGACTACATCTCCCACCAGCGGCTCCTGCTGTTACTATTATCAGTGACAGCAGACATAGCCCCGTGGGAGCAGTAGTCTCATCAGCCCATGCCTGCTGACCTGTGGTAAGCATTTTACAACAGGTTACCGCTACGGGTCACATCTGTGGGGACACGCTGACATCGGACAGCATGACCATGCAGCACTCTGACCGACAGTCTTACCGGCAGTAGCGTTACCGCAGGTCACAGTCACAGCTGCGGGGTCATGCTGACATCTGACAGTGTTAGCCCGCAGTGCGCTGACCAATGGTCTTACTGGCGGTAGTGTTATGGTGGGTCACAGTCACAGCTGCGGGGCACGCTGACATCTGACAGCATAACCCCACAGGGCTCTGACCAACGGTCTTACCGGCAGTAGCGTTACCGCAGGTCACAGTCACAGCTGTGGGGGTCACCCTAACATCTGATAGTGTAATCCTGCAGTGCTCTGACAGACAGTCTTAGGCCAGAGTCACACTAGACCGTGATACGGACGAGTGCAATGCGATAAAAAAAAAAAATCGCATAGCACTCGGCCCAATGTTAATCTATGGGGCACCTCCTATTATTCGTTGTTTTCTTGGCCGTATTCAGGATCCAAGTGAAATGGATACGCATGCTGCGATTGTCACCGTATCTCGGCCGAGAATCGCCAATGCAAGTCTATGGGTGCGAGAAAAAGAATCGGATTACACATCACATCAGTGTGACTTGCGAGAAATATGCACCGATGTTCTATAGAAAAGCCGGCAATTCATTGCGGTGTACAGTAAAATCACACTGACAGGTTAGAATAGAACAGATAAAATTAATGTATCCACATAGTATAGGTATATATATCTACTATATAATTGTCTAAGGGGTACTTCCGTCTTTCTGTCTGGCTCTGTCCTTCTGTCTGTCGGCAACTTCTGTCACGGAAATCCCATGTCGCTGATTGGTATCACCAGCTGCCTGTCCTAGCTGCCGTGACCAATCAGCGACGGGAACAGTCCGGACGAGAATTAGTCCCTCCCTACTCCCCTGCAGTCAGTGCCCGGCGCCCGCATACTCCCCTCCAGTCAGCGCTCACACAGGGTTAATGCCACCGTTAACGGACCGCGTTATGCCGCGGGTAACGCACTCCGTTAACGCTGCTATTAACCCTGTGTGTCCCCAACTTTTTACTATTGATGCTGCACAAAAAACCTGCTATTCTCACCTTCCGTAGTCCGCCCAGGCGCGCGCGGCTGCCACCATCTTCCGTTCCCAGAGATGCATTGCGAAATTACCCAGAAGACTTAGCGGTCTAGCGAGACCGCTAAGTCATCTAGGTAATTTCGCAATGCATCCTGGGACCGGAAGATGGCGGCAGCCGCGCGCGCATTGGCACAGCTTCGCTGGATCCCGGTGGGTGAGTATATAACTATTTTTTATTTTAACTATTTTTTTTAACAGGGCTATGGTGCCCACATTGCTATATACTATGTGGGCTGTGTTATATACTGCGTGGTTGCTATATACTACCTGGCCAATGTTAGATACTATATGGGCTGTTTTATATACTGCGTGGGCTGTGCTATATATTACGTGGCCAGTGTTATGTACTGCATGGTCTGTGTTACATACTGTTTGGGCTGTGTTATATACTGCGTGGGCAGTGTTATATACTGGTTGGGCTGTGTTATATACTGCGTGGCCACTGCTATATACTGCGTGGCCTGTATTAACGCATCGGGTATTCTACAATATGTATCTATATAGCAGCCACATAGTACAGGTCCTTCTCAAAAAATTAGCATATAGTGTTAAATTTCATTATTTACCATAATGTAATGATTACAATTAAACTTTCATATATTATAGATTCATTATCCACCAACTGAAATTTGTCAGGTCTTTTATTGTTTTAATACTGATGATTTTGGCATACAACTCCTGATAACCCAAAAAACCTGTCTCAATAAATTAGCATATCAAGAAAAGGTTCTCTAAACGACCTATTACTCTAATCTTCTGAATCAACTAATTAACTCTAAACACATGCAAAAGATACCTGAGGCTTTTATAAACTCCCTGCCTGGTTCATTACTCAAAACCCCCATCATGGGTAAGACTAGCGACCTGACAGATGTCAAGAAGGCCATCATTGACACCCTCAAGCAAGAGGGTAAGACCCAGAAAGAAATTTCTCAACAAATAGGCTGTTCCCAGAGTGCTGTATCAAGGCACCTCAATGGTAAGTCTGTGGGAAGGAAACAATGTGGCAGAAAACGCTGTACAACGAGAAGAGGAGACCAGACCCTGAGGAAGATTGTGGAGAAGGACCGATTCCAGACCTTGGGGAACCTGAGGAAGCAGTGGACTGAGTCTGGTGTGGAAACATCCAGAGCCACCGTGCACAGGCGTGTGCAGGAAATGGGCTACAGGTGCCGCATTCCCCAGGTAAAGCCACTTTTGAGCTACAGAGAAGCAGCACTGGACTGTTTGCTTTTTTCTGATGAAAGCAAATTTTGCATGTCATTCGGAAATCAAGGTGCCAGAGTCTGGAGGAAGACTGGGGAGAAGGAAATGCCAAAATGCCTGAAGTCCAGTGTCAAGCACCCAC
Source organism: Ranitomeya imitator (assembly GCF_032444005.1). Classification (NCBI taxonomy): domain Eukaryota; kingdom Metazoa; phylum Chordata; class Amphibia; order Anura; family Dendrobatidae; genus Ranitomeya; species Ranitomeya imitator. The sequence goes on along the minus strand of NC_091291.1, from coordinate 73,883,318 downwards.
AGTCAGTGATGGTGTGGGGTGCCATGTCAGCTGCTGGTGTTGGTCCACTGTGTTTCATCAAGGGCAGGGTCAATGCAGCTAGCTATCAGGAGATTTTGGAGCACTTCATGCTTCCATCGGCTGAAATGCTTTATGGAGATGAAGATTTCATTTTTCAGCACGACCTGGCACCTGCTCACAGTGCCAAAACCACTGGTAAATGGTTTACTGACCATGGTATTACTGTGCTCAATTGGCCTGCCAACTCTCCTGACCTGAACCCCATAGAGAATCTGTGGGATATTGTGAAGAGAAAGTTGAGAGACGCAAGACCCAACACTCTGGATGAGCTTAAGGCCGCTATTGAAGCATCCTGGGCCTCCATAACATCTCAGCAGTGTCACAGGCTGATTGCCTCCATGCCACGCCGCATTGAAGCAGTCATTTCTGCCAAAGGATTCCTGACCAAGTATTGAGTGCATAACTGAACATTATTATTTGATGGTTTTTTTGTTTGTTATTAAAAAACACTTTTATTTGATTGGATGGGTGAAATATGCTAATTTATTGAGACAGGTTTTTTGGGTTATCAGGAGTTGTATGCCAAAATCATCAGTATTAAAACAATAAAAGACCTGACAAATTTCAGTTGGTGGATAATGAATCTATAATATATGAAAGTTTAATTGTAATCATTACATTATGGTAAATAATGAAATTTAACACTATATGCTAATTTTTTGAGAAGGACCTGTATATAGCACAGGCCACGTAGTATTTGACTGCTATATACTACATGGCTCTTATATACTACGTGGCCTGTGCTATATTCTATGTGGCTACTATATACATACATACATATTCTAGAATACCCGATGCGTTAGAATCGGGCCACCGATTTTATATATATATATATATATATATATATATATATATATATATATATATATATATATATATATATTATAACGCTGGGAGCGTCACTCTGTCTGAAGCCTTTATAGACTGCGCAAGCGCCGGCGCAGTCTGGACCCCACAGAGTGAGGCAGCCCAGGAGATCGCAGTATGCGTAAGCACTGAACGCACACCGCGATCTCCAACGGAGAAGCAGGGACGTGCCAGGAGGGTGAGTATGCTATACTCACCTGTCCCGTTCTAGTGCTGCGTGCCGCTCCGTCTTCCGGGTCCTCTGCCTGTGACGTTCAGTTCAGAGGGTGCGATGACGCGCTTAATGCGCGCCACCCTCTGACTGAACAGTCACAGCCAGAGGACCCGGAAGACGGAGCGGCACGCAGCACTGGATCAGGGCCAGGTGACTATAGCAAGTGTCGAGGGCCTGAGCTAGCGGCGACTCCGGCACCTGACCCCCCCACAGCGCGGCGGTGTCCCCGCCTGCTCAGGCCCCCCAGCACTCAGCACCCAGCAACGATAGGTGAGCATGTTATTTTTTTTATATATCGCAGCAGCATACGGGGCATATAATACTATGGAGCATCTTATGGGGGCCATAAACCTTTATGGAGCAGCATACGGGGCATATGCTATGGAGCATCTTATGGGGGCCATCAACCATAATGGAGCAGCATATGAGGCATATACTATGGAGCGCATCTTATGGGGGCCATCAACCATAATGGTGCAGCATATGAGGCATATACTATGGAGCATCTTATGGGGGCCATCAACCATAATGGTGCAGCATATGAGGCATATACTATGGAGCATCTTATGGGGGCCATCAACCATAATGGTGCAGCATATGAGGCATATACTATGGAGCATCTTATGGTGACCATCAACCATAATGCAGCAGCATATGAGGCATATACTATGGAGCATCTTATGGGGCATATGGATGGGAGCAGCAAATTACAGAACGGTGGCGCAGGATGGGAGCAGCACATTACAGAACTGTGGCGCAGGATGGGAGCAGCACATGACAGAATAGAGCAGCACATGACAGAATAGGGCAGCACATGACAGTACGGGGTGCAGGATGGCAGCAGCACATGACAGAACGGGGGTGCAGGATGGAAGCAGCACATGACAGAACGGGGGCGCAGGATGGGAGCTGCACATGACAGGATGGAGGCGCAGGATGGGTGCAGCACATGTCAGAATGGGGGCGCAGGATGGGAGCAGCACATGACAGAACTGGGGCGTAGGATGGGAGCAGTACATGACAGAATGGGGGCTCAAGATGGGAGCAGCGCATGACAGCATGAGGGCATTAGCAGGCTCCTGCTTGTAAAATTATTTAACCCCTTCAGATGGATTTACATCGTGGGACATGACTGGTCGCCGGAGAGGTATGGGATATTGATGTTTTTTATTTTAACTTTGTTTCAGGTGACAAGGGTCTTCAATTGGATTGAGCGTTTAATAAACTATTACAACACCCTGTGTTTTTATTTCATTAGAATACTTTTTTCATAATGTGTGTGGTTTTTTTAACCCTTTATGAACATAGGATTAATAATGGATAGGTGTCTTATTGACATCTTTCCATTATTAACCTGGCTTAATGTCATCTTACAATAGCAAGGTGACATTAACCTTTATTACCCCATATCCCACTGCTACTCTGGAGTGGGAAGAGAGCGGCTAAGTGCCAGAATAGACGCATCTTACAGATGTGCCTTTTCTGAGGGTGGCTGGGGGCAGATGTTTTTAGCCAGGGGGGCCAATAACTATGGTCCCTCTCTAGGCTATTAATATCTGCCCTCAGTCACTGGCTTTCCCACTCTGGCGGAGAAAATTGCGCGGGAGCCCATGCCAGTTTTTCCATGATTTAACCCTTTATTTTAACAGCTAGAGCCCCCAAATTTTGCACACACATACACTTCTGACATTACTAGTGAGGAATATGTAAAAAAAAAAAATAAGGGATATGAGATGGTTTACTGTATGTAAAACATGTCTCATATGCTGTCGGGTTTGATAAGGAGATAGCAAAAGACAGCAATTGAATTACCGGCTTTTCTGCTATCTAGCGCTGTAATAAATATAAATATATGCACGTATGTGTCTCACTGATATATATATATATATATATATATATATATATATATATATATATATATATATATATATATATATATATATATATATATATATATATATATATGACTGTATATGTGTTTATACGAATATTTGAGGCCATGGATCCATTCTATGTCCATTTTGCAAGCCGGCGAGAAAATCTCGCTGTACGGATGCCATACGGAAGACACACGGATAATTTTTGGAGAAAAAAATCGCATCCTCGCATTGAATACGGATCACTCTTCAGGAAATTTTCTGCATATCTCGGCCATCAAAAACGGACCGTAGTTTTATAAGTTGTGTGTGACTCCGGTCTTACAGACAGCCTTACCGACAGTAGCGTTACCGCCGATAAGAACCTTTGCGCGTTTCCCACGCTGTAACACAGATGACAGCATGGGAAATACATATACAAGAGAAAGAGTTGAGCGGGCACCACCACGGTATTAAACTGATTATATGCCCGGTGCTACCTATGCGCCTAGAATATCATGCACAGAGAAAGAAAAGAGAAGCGCAAAGAACGGTGCACACTGAGCCACAGTACTATAGGATAATGAAAATTTTATTGAGACCCAAAAAAACACACAGTGCTTGACATTAAAAACATTTATAACCATTTAAAACACAGCATAAAACATATGCCTGTACACATGTGGTAAACGTCCTCTAGATATGGGGACATAATGAACAGACAGACCATTAAGGAAAAATAATCCTAGGAAACATGCCTCCGTGAATATACATGCAAGGTAAGTCTATCTAGTGCAAGCAGATACCAGCAGGAAAGGCTCCGGCCAGATATATTAATAGATGAAATTTAGCATTCTAAAGAGAAATAAAATACAATATATAAATAATGCAAATCTTGCCAAGTGTCCCACTGGAAAATTCACTATGCAATATTCTAATATCAAATTTGAAAGCATAGGTGCGCATTACCATGTGGCGCAATACACTCGCTGTGTAGCGGCAGGTTGCCTGGCAACGTCATGCCAGTGAGCACGTGATCAGTAACTAGACAGCGCTCTCAGCTTAGTCTCTACAGCGCAAGCGCAGTATATAGTCCAGGACTTAGCCATTGCCTTCTAGCGCTTGCGTGGCCTTGCCCTGTCCTGCTATAAGTATTGGTTATATTTGATTTAGTACTCACGCATGGAAGGATTGCCTGTCCAGCCAGTATAGTTGTTAGAGCAGAACTCGCTATGTAGCGGCGGGTTGCCTAGCAACGTTTTGTCAGTTAGCACGTGATAAGCAACTAGACAGCACTCTCAGCTTAGTCTCTTCAGCGCAAGCGCAGTACATAGTCCAGGACTTAGCCATTGCTTTTTAGCGCTTGCGTGGACCTTTAGTACAGAGGCCTGCCCTGTGCAGTACGGCGCAGGTGCGGGGTTATATCGGCTGTGATTGGGCGTATGTCTCACTATCGCTCATTGGCTGGATAGACCTTTTGTGCAGCCGCATCTGTATGGATGGATGGGAGGGCATGTCGGAGGGGGCAAGTGCATACAGGCGCACAGACCAATGGAGGATGGGCTACATGTCGACTCGGGTAACAAATCAGCACAGATCTTTTTGATCCTGGTATAGACTTTTTGACTGTCACGCTGACCAGTAGTCACCGGACACAGGTGCCGGTGCTTACTGGCCAATTAGTAAGTGCACTTACGCTATATATGCCAGATGCAACCAGTAACATAGTAACATAGTTAGTAAGGCCGAAAAAAGACATTTGTCCATCCAGTTCAGCCTATATTCCATCATAATAAATCCCCAGATCTACGTCCTTCTACAGAACCTAATAATTGTATAATACAATATTGTTCTGCTCCAGGAAGACATCCAGGCCTCTCTTGAACCCCTCGACTGAGTTCGCCATCACCACCTCCTCAGGCAAGCAATTCCAGATTCTCACTGCCCTAACAGTAAAGAATCCTCTTCTATGTTGGTGGAAAAACCTTCTCTCCTCCAGACGCAAAGAATGCCCCCTTGTGCCCGTCACCTTCCTTGGTATAAACAGATCCTCAGCGAAATATTTGTATTGTCCCCTTATATACTTATACATGGTTATTAGATCGCCCCTCAGTCGTCTTTTTTCTAGACTAAATAATCCTAATTTCGCTAATCTATCTGGGTATTGTAGTTCTCCCATCCCCTTTATTAATTTTGTTGCCCTCCTTTGTACTCTCTCTAGTTCCATTATATCCTTCATGAGCACCGGTGCCCAAAACTGGACACAGTACTCCATGTGCGGTCTAACTAGGGATTTGTACAGAGGCAGTATAATGCTCTCATCATGTGTATCCAGACCTCTCTTAATGCACCCCATGATCCTGTTTGCCTTGGCAGCTGCTGCCTGGCACTGGCTGCTCCAGGTAAGTTTATCATTAACTAGGATCCCCAAGTCCTTCTCCCTGTCAGATTTACCCAGTGGTTTCCCATTCAGTGTGTAATGGTGATATTGATTCCTTCTTCCCATGTGTATAACCTTACATTTATCATTGTTAAACCTCATCTGCCACCTTTCAGCCCAAGTTTCCAACTTATCCAGATCCATCTGTAGCAGAATACTATCTTCTCTTGTATTAACTGCTTTACATAGTTTTGTATCATCTGCAAATATCGATATTTTACTGTGTAAACCTTCTACCAGATCATTAATGAATATGTTGAAGAGAACAGGTCCCAATACTGACCCCTGCGGTACCCCACTGGTCACAGCGACCCAGTTAGAGACTATACCATTTATAACCACCCTCTGCTTTCTATCACTAAGCCAGTTACTAACCCATTTACACACATTTTCCCCCAGACCAAGCATTCTCATTTTGTGTACCAACCTCTTGTGCGGCACGGTATCAAACGCTTTGGAAAAATCGAGATATGCCACGTCCAATGACTCACCGTGGTCCAGCCTATAGCTTACCTCTTCATAAAAACTGATTAGATTGGTTTGACAGGAGCGATTTCTCATAAACCCATGCTGATATGGAGTTAAACAGTTATTCTCATTGAGATAATCCAGAATAACATCCCTCAGAAACCCTTCAAATATTTTACCAACAATAGAGGTTAGACTTACTGGCCTATAATTTCCAGGTTCACTTTTAGAGCCCTTTTTGAATATTGGCACCACATTTGCTATCACAATTACTTCCCCTGACGAAGCCACCAAGAGCGGCGATACGCGTAGGGAGTTGACAGACCCTACCTCCTGGTGAGTATTAATATATGGTCATTGCATTTTTATATTAGGCAGTACCAGCAGAGATCACTCTGGCGATACTAGTTACCAGCTAAATGTATTGTGCCACATGGTAATGCGCACCTATGCTTTCAAATTTGATATTAGAATATTGCATAGTGAATTTTCCAGTGGGACACTTGGCAGGATTTGCATTATTTATATATTGTATTTTATTTCTCTTTAGAATGCTAAATTTCATCTATTAATATATCTGGCCGGAGCCTTTCCTGCTGGTATCTGCTTGCACTAGATAGACTTACCTTGCATGTATATTCACGGAGGCATGTTTCCTAGGATTATTTTTCCTTAATGGTCTGTCTGTTCATTATGTCCCCATATCTAGAGGACGTGTACCACATGTGTACAGGCATATGTTTTATGCTGTGTTTTAAATGGTTATAAATGTTTTTAAAGTCAAGCACTGTGTGTTTTTTTTGGGTCTCAATAAAATTTTCATTATCCTATAGTACTGTGGCTCAGTGTGCACCGTTCTTTGCGCTTCTCTTTTCTTTCTCTGAGCATGGGAAACACCATAGGACGCCGGTAAAAGGCAAGCAAAAATGCAGTAAATCCGTAAACATTTTCATACCTGCTGAGGATTTGACTGACTCAGTTGAAGTCAATGGGTGAAAAACGCTGCAGAAACGTACAAAGAATTGACATGCTGCAGAAAAAAAAACACACTGCGCCCATTGCCGAGCAGAAAAAAATTGAGAAAATGCATCAAAAACACACTGTGTGCATATAGCCTTACTCCCCTGTACCCATAAAAGTGAATACTGCAGTGTTCTTAAATGCACACTACCCCTTTGTTTATATATTTATCATCTGGTTTGGGGATAAATAAATAACCCCTTTAAGACACAATCTCCATCTCTCACATCTTGGAAGCTGGCATCAGGATTTTGGGAAAGCAATATTTTTGCTGTAAGAAATATATTTAGTCATATTGGAATAATGCTCATTATTGTACTATTTACTACTAATAATCACGGAGAAAATCGAGTCTACATAGCCAATAAAATTAGATCAAAATTTATTTCTACAAAAAATGTAACGCCAATACATAACAAATTGACCAAACATATACTATAGTACAATACATGGGTTTTTAGAATCAATAGGTGATTAAGTCCACAGGTGTGAAAAACTGAGGCTGAAGAAAGGTCAGGACATGGTACATGGCCGAGTTTAAGGCAGGACAAATCACCATTATGGGTAACTATTGCTTTACTTAAATATGTTTTCACATTGATGTTGTGGGCAGCAATGGTGATCGTTGTACCATGTGTCATGGCGGTCAGCTTGAGCACATTTAGTTATATGGATATGATATGCTGCAGTCCATGGTGACATATTATATATTTAGCAGCTGCACCGCACATATGTATATGTCCTGACCTTTCTTCAGCCTCAGTTTTTCACACCTGTGGATTTAATCACCTATTGATTCTAAAAACCCATGTATTGTACTATAGTATATGTTTAGTCAATTTGTTATGTATTGGCGTTACATTTTTTGTATCAATAAATTTTGATCTAATTTTATTGGCTATGTAGACTCGATTTTCTCTGTGATTATTTATAGTATAGCGAGTGGCCTTGTATATGGGTGTACGGCATTATACTAGTGGTATTTCATTTGTGGAACTACTATTTACTACTGTTTATTAGCGCATGGGTTTCTGTCTCCAGCAGTAGTGTTATATTGCCAATAATAAATTGTTAAAAGTTCCTGCTCACTGTGTGTGTGTAGTCGGAGCACATTTAACTTTCACTTTACCAGCTGACAGACAAAATGCTAAGATCCTAAGTTATAAGAAACACCAGTTGTAAGCTGTGTTATCTTTGTTCCTGAATAAATATATATTCACTGCTGAACGCCTGGATGGTGCAGATTAATCCGCTGTCAGCAAGTCACATACCTGGATCTTCCCCGAGGCACAAAGCAGGATTATCAATACCCAATTTTGGGTTGAATGGAAACTTTCTAGAAGAATAAAACATAAAAGTATTATAAATTCCATGATCTATGCATAATGAGGTACAATAAAAACATAGAGAGGCTTTAATAAAGCATTTGTTCAAAGGGGTGTTCCGAAACTAAAATTTACAGAGGCTTGCAAAAGTATCCTCCCCCCCACATGATGAGAATCGTGGGTCCTGATGGTTACCATAGTGCCCTGAGGTCAAGTGATGACCCCAGGGTATGGTGGCCTGTGAGATCCAGCAATAAGCTTGCTATCACAGGCACAGTCAGTGAGACGCTGACAGTCTCATACACTGCTGTACATGTCCCACAGTAAAAAAAAAGTGGAAAAAAGTGGGAACAAAAGTTAAATAAAACACAAAAAACACACACAAATAATGAAAATCCATTTCACCATTCAAAACGCAGCGTTTATGATAAAATAAAAATAAACAAAAAAGCACATATAATTAATATTGCAGTGTCCAGATCGACCCGATCTATAAAACTGGCATGTTATTTATTCAGTTTGGCAAAAAAAAAATTTAATGCTTTTTTTTCCCATCATGCTGACTCACAAAAAAGTGAATAAAACGAGATCAAAAAGTTAAATGTAAAAAAATAAATGGTACAAATGAAAACGCCAAACTGTCCCTCAAAAACAAGCCCCAATATGGCTCATTCGGCAGAACAAAATAAAAAAGGTACAGCTTTCAGAATATGATGATTCAAAAACATATTCATTTTGCTAAAATATTGTTTTTAGTGTGTAAAAGTAGCAAGGCATAAGAAAACATAAATCTGGTATCACTGTAATCGTATAGACCTGATGAACAAATGGGTCTTATCACTTTTACCGCACAATGAACGGTGAAAAAAAATGTAAAATAAAAACAATAACTGAATTCCTGTTTTTGTTCATTCTGTGTCTGAAAAATCTGAATAAAAAGCGATCAAAAAATATTATGTGCCCCAAAATGGTACCAAAACAATTTGCAACTCATCACGCAAAAAATAAGCCCTCGTACAGCTCTGCTTGCTAAAATTTTTTTTAAAAAGTTACTGTTCTCAGAATATGGCGACAAAAAAACCCACTTTTTTATAACAAAGCATTTTTACTGTGTGATAGCAGCAAAACCTAAGGAAAAAAAAAGATATAAATCTGGGATCACTGTAGTCGCACTGACACGAAGATTTAATCCGCCTCATCACTTATACCGCGTGGGGAACCGCACAAAAATAAAAATAAGAACTACTCTTGTACTGCTATCTATTTGTTCCTTCTACCTCCGAAAAATCAGAATGTGGTTCGGCTCACATTTATCTTGATCTCTCCGCTGAGCGGTTACGTCAGGTTTTCCGTATAAATTCCCCAAAACCCCGATTCAGACAAAACCCAGGGTGGAACCACTCAGTTATGAGACCGATAGAGTTACTTTGGACTGGTCTGTGTTCCAGTGGTGTTCCATAACTGTAGGCATCTTTTTAGCGCACAAGTGTGGGTGACCACAGATCTGTGCACGCCTAAAAGATGGATACCACCAGAGTAGATACCAAACGGAGTACGAAGTGTTTCCATCTGCCCCATTATGGTGGGTGGTTCCATTGGGGGTTTTGTCTGAATCGCATTTTTGTGGGATTCATACAGAAACCCAGAGGTAAGTGCTCACCATTGAACACAATAATGTGATCCCAGCCTTATACTGGAAGTGATCAAAAATATCATGTACCCCAAAATGTTATTCATAAAAATCCTGCCGAAAACTAGCCCATACTCAGGTCCCTCAACTGTCATTGGAACTATAGGGGATTACCACGTTACTGCTAGAACAAAGACTCTGGTCGATCCCACACAAAATCAGGCCACCACTCAGGTCCCTCAACTCTCACTGGAACTATAGGGGATTCCCACATTACTGGTAGAACAAAGATTCTGGAAAAGCGACATGACTCCCACCCCATCAAATAAAATCCTGTGAATTCTTTGCTCCCAAATCCAAATGCCGTTTTTGCATTCAAAAAGTCAAACGGTGCTCCTTCCCTTACGAGCCCTGCCGTTTGCTTAAATAGTAGTAACTCCCACATATTGGGTATCTGCGTACTCAGTAGAGATTATACAACAAATTCTGAGGTCCATTTTCTCTGTTACCCTTGTGAAAACAAAGAAATTGGGGCAAAAATACATTTTTGTGGGTAAAATGTGATTTTTTTTTTAATTTTCACAGTACTATGTTATGAACTACTGTGAAGCACCTGGCTCTTCAGGGTGCTTACTTCTCATTCCTTATGGGGTCAAGTTAGAAAATGGGGTCACTTGTGGGGGGTTTCCACTGTTTAGGCACATCAGGGGCTCTCCAAACCCAACATGACATCCGCTCTCAATCCCAGCCATCAGAATCAAATGGCACTCCTTCCCTTCCGAGCCCTGCCATGAGCTCAAAGAGTGATTTTCCCCCACTTATGGGGAATTGGCATACTCAGGAGAAAACATTTTGCTTAAAAAAATTGTGCTGATGTAAAGTAGACATGTGGGAAATGTTATTTATTAACTATTTTGTGTGACATACAGTACAGACCAAAAGTTTGGACACACCTTCTCATTTGAAGATTTTTCTGTATTTTCATAACTATGAAAATTGTACATTCACACTGAAGGCATCAAAACTATGAATTAACACGTGTGTAATTATATACTTAACAAAAAAGTGTGAAACAACTGAAATTATGTCTTATATTCTAGGTTTTTCACAGTAGCCACCTTTTGCTTTGATGACTGCTTTGCACACTCTTGGCATTCTCTTGATGAGCTTCAAGAGGTAGTCACCGGGAATGGTTTTCACGTCACAGGTGTGCCCTGTCAGGTTTAATAAGTGGGATTTCTTGCCCTATAAATGGGATTGGGACCATCAGTTGTGTTGTGCAGAAGTCTGGTGGATACACAGCTGATAGTCCTACTGAATAAACTGTTAGAATTTGTTTTATGGCAAGAAAAAGCAGCTAAGTAAAGAAAAACGAGTGGCCATCATTACTTTAAGAAATGAAGGTCAGTAAGTTTGAAAAATTGGGAACACTTTGAAAGTGTCCCTAAGTGCAGTGGTAAAAACCATAAAGCGCTACAAAGAAATTGGCTCACATGAGGATCGCCCCAGGAAAGGAAGACCAAGAGTCACCTCTGCTTCTGAGGATAAGTTTATCCGAGTCACCAGCCTGAGAAATCACAGGTTAACAGCAGCTCAGATTAGAGACCAGGTCAATGCCACATAGAGTTCTAGCAGCAGGCACATCTCTACAACAACTGCTAAGAGGAGAATTTTTGCAGCAGGCCTTCATGGTAAAATAGCTGCTAGGAAACCACTACTAAGGACAGGCAACAAGCAGAAGAGACTTATTTGGGCTAAAGAACACAAGGAATGGACATTAGACCACTGGAAACCTGTGCTTTGGTCTGATGAGTCCAAATTTGAGATCTTTGGTTCCAACCACCGTGTCTTTGTGCGACGCAGAAAAGGTGAACGGATGGACTCTACATGCCTGGTTCCCACCGTGAAGCATGGAGGAGGAGGTGTGATGGTGTGGGGGTGCTTTGTTGGTGACACTGTTGGGGATTTATTAAAAATTGAAGGCATACTGAACCTGCATGGCTACCACAGCATCTTGCAGCGGCATGCTATTCCATCCGGTTTGCGTTTAGTTGGACCATCATTTATTTTTCAACAGGACAATGACCCCAAACACACCCCCAGGCTGTGAAAGGGCTATTTGACCAAGAAGGAGAGTGATGGGGTGCTACGCCAGATGACCTGGCCTCCACAGTATCCAGACCTGAACCCAATCGAGATGGTTTGGGGTGAGCTGGCCAACAAGTGCTAAGCATCTCTGGGAACTCCTTCAAGATTGTTGGAAGACCATTCCCGGTGACTATGTCTTGAAGCTCATCAAGAGAATGCCAAGAGTGTGCAAAGCAGTCATCAAAGCAAAAGGTGGCTACTTTGAAGAACCTAGAAAATAAGACATAATTTCAGTTGTTTCACACTTTTTTGTTAAGTATATAATTCCACATGTGTTAATTCATAGTTTTGATGCCTTCTGTGTGAATGTACAATTTTCATAGTCATGAAAATACAGAAAAATCTTTAAATGAAAAGGTGTGTCCAAACTTTTGGTCTGTACTGTATCTCTCTGATTTAAGGGCATAAGAATTACGTTTAAAAATTACTAAATGTTCAAAATTTTTGTCAAATTTCCGTATTTTTCACAAATAAACGCAAGTCGCATAGAATACATTTTACCACTAACATGAAGTGCAATATGTCACTAAAAAACATTCTCAGAATCAGTGGGATACGTTGAAGCGTTCTAGAGTTATAACGTCATAAAGTAACAGTGGTCAGAATTGTAAAATTTGGCTTGGTCATTAAAGTCAAAACTGGCTCATTCACTAAGGGGTTATGGGTTGCATCAGTTCATGTAAAGAACTTGCCTACAACTGAACGTTTGATTTCCTTTTTTTGTGAAGCTAACAACAATTAGGACAAAATAGCTTAAAATGAACCTGTCAGCAGGATTGTGCCGAGTAACCTACATACACTTTCAGGTCAGTGCCGTTATACTGATTAATGAGACCTGGTGATGAAATCCGTCTTGTGGTTGTTGTGTAATCTTTACTTGCATTTTTCAGTTAATGATATGCTCGTGCTCCGGGGCGGCCTGTGAGCGGGGCTGTGGGCGAGGCTTCATGTGGAGCTCTTCTAACATATTCATCTGTATGGCTTATGGCAGTCGTTACTGATCCCTCACTAACCTGCCCCCTTTTTTACATATTGCATAAAATTATGGTTTGAAAAAAAATTAAAAAACTTCACATTCATCAGGCAGGCGACGGCAACTATGCTGTAACATGATAAGGTAGATAATACGCCTGTTTTCATTTTATTTAAACTTGCATAGTATTGTTGTAAAATAATCTCTAGCAAAATGGCGCCAGCGGCGGCAAATGCGCAGTAGCATCTATCGGAACATTGATAGATGCAACTGAGCAGTCGCCGGCACCTTTTTGATGAAGATATATATTTTTTTAACAACAAACTACAGTATATGTCTAAATAAAATGAAAACCAGCATATTATCCACCTTATCATGTTACAGCGCAAGAAGCTTCGATCATCTGATCGCCTGTGCTACACAGAGTGGGGCTTCAGTCCCGCTATGTGTTGCTAAAATGCTCATCTCCTATGTGCACTTGCAACAGGGCAGCACTTGTAGCTGTCCAGAAATGACAACCACAGGGGTCTCCTACAGACCCTGAGTTGTCATGCCAACCCATCAGCGACCACGGTCATGTGACTGGGGCACCACTGGGCGAAGCCAATGACGCACTTTATGCAATCATGTTAAATGCGGCTGTCAGAGATTGACAGGAGCATTCAACATGGTAACAGCAGTGGGTGGATCGCCATGCCACCCATGGCTGTTAGGGGCATATGTCAGCTGAGGTGTCATCAGTGTGTTTGTTTTTACCATCATTCATCAGTGTTTTTCACGGATGAATAAAGATGTAAATGACAAAGCTTCTTCTATACTTTGCAATGTTAATCATGGACAGCACACAGATTGTACACTAACGGCATCCATGCGCTGTATGTGTTTTTCACGAGCACAGAGACTTGTATTGGTCCTTGGCATCCACGCTCTTGTAAGAGGTGCACAAAGACTAGCTGTGCCCATTTTCTCTGACCCGCGTTATACGTCCCTGACAAACTGGTGTGTTTAACATGCACTGCTGCTATATTGTATGTAACTGTTGAATGTTGTGTATAGTAAGATTATTGATGCCATGTACACATGTTATTTTCTAGGGATAGTGTAGTATTCAAATTAGCCCACTAGCGGGGGGCACAATAGCATAAGACAGCAATTGGATAAGATGATAGGAACTAGTTAAATTAGGTGGAGTCAACTGGAGTAAGCTAGAAGGATTTCCTGTATTGAGTTAGAAGGGCCTCAGAGCCCGTGCAGGGCAGTTGAGCCACGTAAAGGAGATCAGCTTGTCCAGGGCCTAAGGATAATGTTTGCCAAGAAGCAGAGGAATTCAGAGCAGCTGTGTCATGATGGCGGTCAGTTACTTAGGAAGACGCCTGCGTGTCTGGTGCGAAACGGACCGTGAACTCCTACAGTTAGTCAGACAAGGTGCTGCAGTAGCGGGGACAACGGTGCAACCCGGTGGTATTATTACAGAGAAGAGGGATAGCACAGGGACAGAATATGATGTGTCTTGTGAAGTAACCTGTGCTGTACATAATTGTGAACTGGATGAGCCGAGATTGGAAACAAGTATAAATGTTTGTTTCAAGTTTGAACTTGCCTTTGTCTCTCTTTATCTGGAATCTAAAGAAAGAATCCCCCAGTGGATCACAGAGGACCCAGATGGACAGGAAAGCGAACAAGAAGGTACGTTACCACTGGGACTGGAAGTGCAGTAACTGAGCCATGATGAAATTCAGCTAGAGGTAGGCATGTATATCAAGCTTGAATCAAGGCATTATTTTTGGTAGGTGACATAAACCGAGCCCACCTCACAGACTGTAATGGGTATGTGATCTAATCATGAAAAACAGAAAGGACATGTACGTGCAGCATGGATATCTTTATGAGGCCTAATACTAAGGCCCCTTTCACACTGCACTTTGTCCCACATTCATTGGTCCCATTGGGGCTTACGTCCAAACCCTCCATAAAATGGGATTTGGGCATATACGCCTACTGGAAGCGAACACTCAAACGCAGTCTGTAGTGTCTGAGTGTCCATCTCCAGAAGACGTATATGCCCAAAAATGATGCACGACAGAGCACACAGTGACTCTGTCGGCCCCATTACAGTCAATGTTGCATACTCCCGGAATGGTTTTGCATGGTGTTCGGACGCAAGCCCCGACGGGGCAAAGCACAGTGTGAAAGAGGTCTTAGTATTAGGCCTTACTATGATGTCCGTGCTGCACGTATGCATCCTATCTGTGTTTTTCATGAATAGAACACATACCCATTATAGTCTATGGGGGTGGGCACAACTAATGTCACCTACCAAAAATAATGACTTGACTCAAGCTCAGTATTGAAGCCTGCCTACGGCTGAATTTCATAATGGGGCAGTTACTGCACCCCCTATACATAGCGCAGTGTGAACGCACCCTAAGAAATATAATTAGCAAATATTTCATAATATAGTCTAAATTGCGTTCCAGGTAGCAAGTAAACTTAAAGTTCTGGCAGAGACATCATAGAAACCAATGGAAAACTGTTCCTGAAAAGTTTGGTGAATAGTTCTAGTACATTGGAACATAAATACGGTAATTACCACAGTTACCTTTTTAGTTTGTAACACAGATTTCCACTTCACATTTCTTATGTTTATGTTATCTTAATTATACAATATAAATTCAAGTGAACTGACTTACATGGTTAACTCGAGACCTTCCTCAATGCCTGCAAAAGAACATAGAAATACTTAGGTTACCCGCAATGCTGATATTTGTCAGAAACACAACTTTCACATACTAAAATAACGAAGACATGACAAAATCATTGCAATAAAAAAGTAACGACATAATAATCTCCAGTTTGTAAACCTGCTTCCTTCAGTTTATAAATCCAGCAATCTGCGTCTTATGTCCACTATGCAAACTACGTCACATTTTATATCTAGATTTAATTTAATATAAAACTTTAATCAAACTGTGTTTGATTTAAATCTATTTCTTAACATCATATGAAGTTGCCTTCCGCTTTAACCTCTTAAGGACCAAGCAATTAGACATTTTTGATCTTTCGCTTTTTTATCACCTTTCAACAAGTACCACCATTTTTTTTATCTTTCTACCGACATGGCATGAGGCCTTGCTTTTTGAGGGATGGTTTGTACTTTTGAATAACATCATCGATTTTACTATGTGGTCTACTGAAAAGCAGGAAAAAAAATTCTAGTGCAGGGAAATTACTAAAAAATAAATAAAAAAAAAGAATTCGGCAATAACTTTTGATGTTTTGTTTCTATGATGTTTGTTGTGCTGTAAAGATGAAATGGCGATATGATTCTACAGGTCAGTACGATTACGGCGATGTAAAACTTGTACTTTTTTTTTCATTTAATTTGTGGGAAAAAAAATTGCTTGTGCTGCCATTTTTTTTTCAAGACCCGAAATGTTTTCATTTTTCCGTCACTGGAGCTGTGTGAGGGGCGGGCCATCAATTTAAATGGCAATATATGCTCCTGAATCTACATTCACTAGCACAGCAGAACAGAAGGAGCAGGATAATTCGTTAAAACTTAACTTTTAATGACTATGGTAAAAGCACAGTAAAGAAATAAAGTATATACAATGAGAAAGTGCTCAGTGATACCAGTGCCAGGAATAAAAGTTTAGATCTCACACAGTTCTTGTAAAGGACCAGAGTCATATACCAGACCAGGAGAAGGTGGCCAAAGGTGTGACCGGTAACCTAATGTCCCCTATCATGCCAATATAACGCCTGCCCTGACAAGGGCTGCACCCAAGTGTGACTTATGAATCTGTGAAAAATACCCCAAAAGAATATGACTCTGGTCCATTCAAGAATTGGGTGACATCTAAACTTTTATTCCTGTCACTGGTATCACTGAGCAATTTATTATTGTATAGGGTGGAGCGCGGTAATTTGCTTTTTTGCACTGCATGCTGTGGCGGCACTGTCGGTCGAAGAGAGGGGAGAGTGGGTGTGGCTTACAGTGGCTGATGGGAGATTTGTTTTCCTCTGCCTTTCAGTTGCCATCATGCAGTGGACACGTGAGGAGAGGTCATTTTGTGTTGAAGCGTATTTTTCAAATGCCCACTCGATCATTGCAGTGCAGCGTGCTTTTCGTTTACAATTCGCTGTTCCTCCACACGGACGTGTTCCTGGATGGCAATCAATTGTAAATTGGGTGAATGCATTCAGAACAGCAGGGAATGTGTCATGTGTACGAAGGGGACCTGAGAGAAGGATTACAACACCACAAAACATCGAGAGAGTTAGAGCAGCAGTACTGCAATCTCCGAAACGCTCTGCTCGGAAGCAATCATTTGCTCTTGGCATTTCAAGACGTTCTCTCCACCGGATTCTTCATGATGAACTGAATTTTCACCCGTATAAAATGTGCGTGGTCCAACATTTGTCAGCATGGGACTATTTGACACGGCGGACCTCTTGTGAAGACATGTTAGCAACGATACCCCGTGACGCAATTGTGTTTTTTTTTGATGAGGCACATTTTCACCTCAGTGGGTGTGTAAACAAACAAAATATGCGTTACTGGAGTGAAACAAACCCCAGAGAAGTTCACGAGAGACCTCTGCATTCGGACCGCGTCACTGTGTGGTGCGCCATATCACGAGTAGGCATCATTGGTCCTTACTTTTTTCAGGATAATGGTCGTGCCATAACTGTGAACTCCGAACGGTACTTGTCTATGATACAGGATTATTTTCAGCCGGCTCTTTAGGCAATGGAACTAGAGGATACATGGTTCCAACAGGATGGTGCCACTGCACACACAGCGAGGGTTACCATGAATTGTTTGAGGCAAATGTTTCCTGGACGGCTTATCTCTTTGAGGGGAGATGTGAACTGGCCAGCACGCTCACCAGATTTAGCCCCATGCGATTTTTTCCTTTGGGGTTACCTGAAGTCTAAGGTGTATATCAACCGTCCCAACACCTTGGAAGACCTAAGGAACAATATTGAAGCTGAAATTGGCAGAATACCAGTGGACATGCTTGTTAGAGTTCATGAAAACTTCAGAAAACGTATGCAGCAGTGTGTGGATAGCGAAGGTCGACATTTGCCAGATACACTATTTAAAACCATGTAATTTAAAAATTCCATTACTGTTCAGTATAATTAAAATCTAAAATACATTTTTGTAATGATCATAATTTTTTTATTTCATTCCCAAATCAGCAAATTACCGCGCTCCACCCTGTATATACTTTATTTCTTTATGGTGTTTTTCGAGCATATTCATTAAAAGTAAGGTTTTAACGAATCATACTACTCCGTTTCTTGTGCTGCACTAGCAATCATCTTGTAGTAGACCACAACGTTTTTTGTGGAGTAGAGACGACTGAAAAAAAACACAATTTTGACCTTTTGTTTATTTTTGCCATCACAACTTTTATCGATCAGGTTAATTAATTTTATATTTTGATAGATCAGACTTTTATAGAAGCCTGTATGTTTATTTTGTGTAATATGTTTATTTTTAGTGGGGGACAGGAGGTACAGGCTGGTCTCATAGCTGTAATGTCATAGCAGTCACGGGGTGTTCATTAGACCCCTGGCTGTCATAACAACCCATCTTAAAGGGACACTGTCTCCTGAATTTAGAGGGAACAATCTTCAGCCATGGAGGCGGGGTTTTTGGGTGTTTGATTCACCCTTTCCTTACCCGCTGGCTGCATGCTGGCTGCAATATTTAATTGAAGTTCATTCTCTGTCCTCCGTAGTACATGCCTGCACAAGGCAATCTTGCCTTGCGCAGGCGTGTACTATGGAGGACAGAGAATGAACTTCAATCCAATATTGCAGCCAGCATGCAGCCAGCGGGTAAGGAAAGGGTGAATCAAACACCCAAAAACCCCGCCTCCATGGCTGAAGATTGTTCCCTCCAAATGCAGGTGACAGTGTCCCGTTAACCCCAAAATCATGTTATGTGGGGCTGATTGGTGACTGGAATCAATGGCACTCTAAATGCCACTGTCAGAGGTTTACAGCATTTAACTGTTGTGAATTCCACTCTTGGGCTCCCTCCGGTGGTTGTAAGTGGCACTTTTGTGAGTTCTGCTCTTGGGCTCCCTCCGGTGGTTTTAAGTGGAATGGCTGCTCCTTGGATTTAGCAGTCTGCAGCTGCTTACACTGATTGCCTTTCTGCTCGGCTATTTATGCCTGGCTCTTCCCTTCAGCCAGTGCCACTAGTCAATGGTTCCTGGTTGGACTCACATCTCTCTTGGATTTCCCTGATATCCTGACCAGTTCAGCAAAGATAAGTCCTTGCTTGGCTCTTTTCTGTCCACTTGTTGTGGACTTATTCGTTCTGTGCATTCTATGTTTTGTCCAGCTTGTCAGTATGGATTAATTCAGTTAAGCTGGAAGCTCTGGGAAGCAGATTTACCCTCCACACCTTTAGTCAGGTGTGGAGATTTTTGTAAACTCTGTGTGGATTTTTGTAGTTTTTAATACTGACCGCACAGTATTCTATCCTGTCCTATCTATCTAGCTAGACTGGCCTCCTGTGCTACATCCTGGTTTCATTCTGTGTATGTCTTTTCCCTCTCCACTCACAGTCATTACTTGTGGGGGGCTATCTATCCTTTGGGGATTTTCTCTGAGGCAAGATAGTTTTCCTGTTTCTATCTTTAGGGGTAGTTAATTCTCAGGCTGTGACGAGGTGCCTAGAGAGTGACAGGAGCATCCCACGGCTACTTCTAGTGTTGTGTTGAGCTTAGGGACTGCGGTCAGTACAGGTACCACCTCCTTCAGAGCTCGTCCCATGTTGCTCCTAAACCACCAGTTCATAACATTAACATGTTAACAGTAGCAGGCATCGCTCAGCTTCACCCGCGGATGTTAGAGACAGATGATGGCTGAATAACAGCCATTGTCTGCCGGAAATAGTGTGCGGCCAGCTCCCGAGTCCACTCCATACAACAGATCCAGACGAGCTCAGTACATGTACGGTGCTTGTTGTTAAAGGGTTAAGGGAGTTAAATAGATTTTGAAATATAAATATGGTAAATTGTAAGGGTTAATAACTGAAATTCAGAGTTGGACAGCAGACTCAATGCTTAGGGTTCAATGCCAACCATTCCACTTCTCACAAGTCAGATCTTAGTAATGAAAAAACTATCTAGATACTTTCAGAGTAGTTTAATATGGAAATAACATTGCATATGCAAAACTGAGGATGGCCTTCTAAAAAGTACTAAGCTATTTTCTTTTTGAATCAGATCATTTTTATTACAGAAAACCACTTTACAGACAGTTTTTTGTTTTCTTTTTCCAAACAGGAAGAGGAAACAATAACATAAGATATTGACATAGTTACAGATTAGTTCAATATTTAGGCAATATTTGCATTTTGTGTCTGCGTGTGTCACACTAAGCATGGAGTACAGAAAGAAGAGAACTATGTGAGGACTTAAGAACCAAAATTATTGAAAAATATCAACAATCTCAAGGTTATAAGTTCATATCCAGAGATCTTGATGTTCCTTTGTCCACAGTGCGCAACATAATCAAGAAGTTTACAGCCAATGGCACTGTAGCTAATCTACCTGGATGTGGACTGCAGAGAAAAATTGATGAAAGGTTGCAATGCAGGATAGTCCAGCTCAGGGGTCCCCAACTCCAGGCCTCGAGGGCCGCCAACAGTGCAGGTTTTCAGGATTTCTTTAGTATTGCATCGGTGGTAATGTGATCATCTGCACAGGTGATGATTCCAACCCCTGTGCAATACTAAGGAAATCCTGAAAACCTGCACTGCTGGCGGCCCTCGAGGCCTGGAGTTGGGGACCACTGGTCCAGCTGGTTTATAAGCAGCCCCAATTAAGTTCCAAAGAAATTCAAACTGCCCTGCAGGCTCAGGGTGAATCAGTGTCAGCGCAAACTATCCATCTCCAATTGAATGAAATGAAACTATCTAGCAGGAGACCCGGCCCTCCCCCCCCCCCCCCATTGCTGAATCAGAAACATAAAAAGCTAGACGGAAGTTTGCAAAAATGTACACGAGTAAACTAAAAAACGTTCTGTAAAGCATCTTGTGGACAGGTGAGACCAAGATAGAGCTGTTTGGTAAAACACATCATTCTACTGTTTACCAAAAATGGAATGAGGCCTTCAAAGAAAAGGACACAATACCTACAGTAAAATATGGTGGAAGTTCAAAGATGTTTTGGGGTTGTTTTGCTGCCTCTCCCACTTATGGAGAGATCTTAAAGATGCTGTTGGGAGAAGGCGCCCTTCAAATATGAGAAACCTAGAGGGAATAGCAAAAGAGTGGTCCAAAATTCCAGTTGAGAGGTCTAAGAAGCTTGTTGATGGTTATAGGTAGCAATTGATTGCCGTTATTTATTCCAAAGGGTGTGGAACCAAATATCAAGTTGACAGTGACAACAATTTTTTCCAGCCCTTTTTGAGGTTTTGTGTGAAATGATGTCTAATTTGCCTTTTTTTCTCCCTGTTTTTTGTGTTGTTCCAATACACAGAAAGGAAATAAATGTGTATAACAAAACATGTGTAATTGTAATAATTTTCTGGGAGATCTACTTCATTTTTGGAACTTCAAGGGTGCCAACACTTTCAGCCATGACTGTATTTGTTGTGGGGCTTACTTCTCTTCTTTCGTCTCCACTTTGTGTTTATACATACATCTTTTTCAGGTGGGTCCGCTCTAAAACCTGCCAACTAAAACACTCATTAGAATGAAAATAATAATTTTGATATAAAAATTACATGCTTTTTTCACTGTTTTTCACATGTATGTTCAGACTTCTGAGAAATTATTAACAGCTACACGTTTCAAAAGATGTTAAGTAATAGATATGAGCAAACTTGTTCAGAAAATGGAAAACCTCAAATTCGACTGAAACGTAGCTCATTTGAATTCGGGTTCGGATTCTCGACCATTTCCCTCAAAGTCGGCAAAATTCGGACACAGTTCGGTTAATTATCTTGTTTCCACTAATGTTTTTGTTAAGACTTTGGCTAGGATAGTTGTGCAGTATGATGATCAGAGGAACATGTTTTATGGGAGGTGGGGATGGGTAGAGATTTGAGGAACGGAGGATTGTTATTTATTTATTTTTAATTAGCTTAATGTGTGCAGATTTCGGAAGCCAATCAGGGTGCAGAAACCATCCACAGTGTTGAGACACAAGGGCTTCTGTCATTGCCAAAGTCACATGTCCCTCTCCATATAAAAAGTGGACATTTTGCTTTGTTGGCACATTTTGCCAGTGCAATAGTGCATAGAGGCTGCTCCTGCTGCTGAAGGCTGTCAGATAGCATCCTGTGTGAAATCAACCTTTCAGCATCTAACTAGTTTGTGCTAATAGTGTTGTGCATGCAGGAGTCCACATTTCCTAATCTAAATAGCTTGGTCTAATATTGTGTTGCAGTCAGGAGCTCATATTTCCTAATCAAAATCGTTTGGGCTAATATTCTTGAGCAGGCACCAGGCCACATTTCGCAATCAAAAAACATTTGGGCTAATGTTGTTGTGCAATCAGTAGGCCACATTTCCTAATCAAAATCGTTTGGGCTAATATTGTTGCACAGGTACTAGGCCACATTTCCTAATCAAGAACCATTGGGCTAATGTTGTTGTGCAGGCAGGAGGCCACATTTCCTAATCAAAATCATTTGGGCTAATATTGTTGTGAAGGCAGGAGGCCACATCATCTCTACTAAGCAATAAAAGAAGTGACCCATCCATTCTTTTGCTGTCCCATTTTGAAGACACTTTATACTTTATAATACAAGGAGATGGGAAGGATCAAAAAGCTGCGGACAGCTAAAAATGACGAAAAAGTGCCCAGGAGACAGCAAAAACAAACAAACAAAAGACTCATCAAGAAAAAAAAAACACCACATTTTCCTGAACAGCCTTCTTCTTGGAAAACTAGGCAGGTTAACATGCCTGAAAAAATGTAGCGTGCACATAACCTTCAAATGTTTCTCTTATGTGTGAAAGCTAATGGACAGACATGATCCCTCTTGTACACAGGCAGTGAAGTCATTACAGATGAGAACTAGAATTCTTGACGTGGCCTCTTCAGTCCAACAATAAACACTGGACATTAGAGCGATGTGCTGAGGGACAGCATTGGGTGCTATAACATGTGGAAACTAGTAATATCTAGACGCAGGAACATAAAAATATCAGTTAAAAACTTTGGGTAATTTAACATAGTAAATTAATATTCAAGCATCAGACCAGGTCTGGCACAATATGTCTTGCGTGCCACATCTGGTCCTTTGGCTGTTTGTTTCTCTCCGGCCCATGCACTGGGACAGCAAAACGGCTATATGCCCTCAGATGCCCTTTCCACCTCCGTCCAGATTTCACCAGTATCTGCATCTTCAGTAAGAAGATACTGGTGAATTTAATGGCGGAGGAGAGAACCATCTGCTTCTTCCTCCACCATTCAGTCTATGTAGCTCAGCGTCTCAATGCAGCAGGGTTGATTTTGTCATTAGATTTCACCTGCTGTAGAGCTTCATTTTGCAGAACAAAGACTAGAGCAGTGTGTCTTGGGAAATGGTGGCGGGGTCATAATGCGGGGGGGGGGGGTAGGGAATTATACTGTAGGGGTCATATTCTGTGTTTAGGGACTGTAAGAGCTAATACTGTGGGGATCATCATTCTGTGATTTGGGATCTGTGGAGGTCATCATTCTTCTGTGTTTGGGGACTGTGGGAAATTATACTATGTTGTGGGTTCTATAGGGGTCATCAAATTGAGTTTGGGAGGTGGGGGAGTCATCACTATGTTTGAGGGCCCTGGTGGATAATACTGTGTGGGGAGCAATAGGGACCATCATACTATGTATAGTGGGTTGTGAAGGCCAGCATACTATTTGTGAGCTGTGGTGACCATCATAATGTGTTGGGGCTATGGAGGATCATACTGTGAGGGTAATCACTCTGCATATAGGGAACTGTAGGGGATTATCATTATGTCTATGGGATTAAAGTTCTTTGGGGGCTGTGGGGGTCAACATACTGTGTTGAGAGGCTGTAGTGGCATCAAACCATGTATGGGGGCTGTGGGATTCCAGTATACTGCAGACCTGAGCAAAGTGCGTCCCGATACAGCCGTGGGGCTGGAAACCAGAGGTCCATGTAAGGAGGTGGCGGTGACCCTCACGTGCCTCCTCTCTCCTAGTCACTGTTCACATATTACATGCGGCACACCATGGTGTATTAATGAGAAATGTAACGTTTATTATTATTATTTATTTATACAGCACCATTAGTTCCATGGTGCTGTACATTAGACGGGGTTACATCAAAATACAAATATCACTTACAGTAATCAAAACTAACAATGACAGACTGATACAGAGGGGCGAGGACCCTGCCCTTGCGGGCTTACATCCTACAGGATTATGGGGAAGGAGACAGTAGGTCGGGGGTTGCAGTAGCTCTGATGGTGTTGAGGTGGCTGTGTGGTCATTACAGGCTGTAAGTTTCTTTGAAGAGATGGGTTTTCAGGTTCTGTTTGAAGCATCCAAATGTGGTGGATAACCGGACGTGTTGGGGCACAGAATTCCAGATGATGTTTATACATGTTTACTGATGTTTGTGTATTGTAATGTGATGCATTTGTTATATAATGTGTGTAAGCTAAGGAATGGTATAGGACCATAGGGGAACTAGAATAGAGGAAGGCATCATAGAGGAAAGGAATAGAATAGGATACCATGGAATAGACAGGAGTGTTAGTGAGATACAGGCAGCATAGGGGTTAAGCAGTTGGGAGGAGTTAGAGCAGGGCAGTGCAGAGCCACAGGAATTTCCTGATTAGATGCAGATGCCCGGGCAGCCTTCCCAAGGGCAGGTCGTGAGAGCAGAGTATTACAGGCCATGGGGATAAATCTGTTGTAGCAGTAAGGGGCCCCAGGCTGGGAGTCATGCAGGAGGTCACCAGCAAGAATAGAAGCCAACCCGAAAAAGATCTGGGATCTAAGACCAGGGCAGGATGAGCTGAGATGACGATTCTGGCATCTTTCCCAATTGGAACCGGACCAGGGACTGGTAGGAAGCTGGTGGGCCTGGAGCACAAGTGGCAGAGTGATTGTCCAGAAGAGGGACAGGGATTGTCCAATAGTCGATCAGAAATTGACCAAGAGTGAGACAGAGGCTGCTAGGATATAGACAGAGGCTGCAAAGATATAGACAGAGGCTGCAAGGATATAGACAGAGAGTGCAAGGATGTAGACAGAGTTGACAGGAAGAACCGAGTCTGCCCAGAAGGCAGGGAAAGATAAGAAGATGCCTCTGTGTTTAACTTATGCTGCCTGTGTGATGAATAGACTGCTGTCTACCCTGTTTCCCCGAAAATAAGACATCCTCAGAAAATAACATCTAGCTGTGGTTTTGTAGAACTGCTAAATAGAAGGCCTCCCCTTAAAGTAAGACCTAGCAAAGTTGTTTTTTGGTAGCATGCCCTCTAGAACACTAGAGCGTACAGTTGTGATTCTTTTTAACCCGCCGCCTTTGTCCCCTACCTTCACTGTCCATTGCAGGACATGAAGACCGGCCGCCATCCCCGATGTTCCGTTCTGCGGCCATCATTTGTAAAGGTGCAGACAAGGCATCAAGAGGCCTGCCGCCTTCCTCGTTGTCAACTGTGCCTGTAGTGGGCCGCTCGATCTGTTCCTGCTTCCGGGGCACACCACGCAACTATGGGGTCCCCCTCCTGCAATGACGCCACATGGATATTCCCCTGTACTGTGCATGGAGAGCGGCCATCCTATCCCCACGCAGAAAGGCAGCACCGGCAGCCTCTGCCCGCAGAGCAGGAGCACACCCTCGGGGACCCATGCACAGACAGCTCAGAGTTATGACGTGTGCAGGCGCTGCGGTCACCCGACCACGAGGGGGCAGAAGCGCTCATTATCCCCTACAGCATCAGACAAGTGTGTGAGGGGCCGTGCCCCAATAGTGATTGCAAGACCCCGATGTATAATGTGATGAACTACAGGTACCAGAGAGCCCTGTACATGTGTGGGAAGAAGAGAGTAAACTGTATTACAGTATTGGGTGTTAAAATTCAACATGTGAAAGCCATAATGTGTATTGTATGGGGCCTAATGTGTGTGGAGCCTATTGTGTTTGGAGCCTAATGTGTATGGGTCCTAATGTGTGTGGGGCCTAATGTGTATGGGGCCTAATGTGTATGGGGCCTAATGTGCGTGAGACCTAATGTGCGTGGGGCCTAATGTGCATGGAGCCTAATGTGTGTGGGAGCTCCTAATGTGCATGGGACCCAGCTTCGGACTGGAGCACCTTGGGCCCACCAGAGAAAGTCATTCTTGGGGCCCACTATGTAGCTACATAGAAATAAATACAAGACCACCAAATGTGCGGTAAAACATGCTAATATCAGGGTATAATATAAGGTAGTACACGTCTTAATTATGTAGCAGGGGTTGGGGTAGCCCCCTTATAGGAAATAAAGTAGCCCCCTCATAGGGTTCAATGTATCCCCCTCACAGAATATAATGCAGCCCCCTATAGAATGTAATGTAGCCCCACGTAGAATATAATGCAACCAGCCTCAGAGTATGATGTAGCCCCCTTAGAGTATAGTGCAACCCCCCTCATAAGGTATAATGCAGCCCCTTCATGGAATATAATGTAGCCCCCTCATAGGGTATCATGCTGCCCCCTCTCATAGGGTATCATGCAGCTCACCCTCATAGGGCATCATACAGCTCCCCCCATAGGGTATCATGCAGCTCACCCTCCCCATAGGGTATCAGGCAGCTTATTCCCCCCATAGGGCATCATGCAGCTTATTCCCCCCATAGGGTATCATGCAGCTCACCCTCCCCATAGGGTATCATGCAGCTCACTCCCCCCGAGGGCCGTATTTGCCACTAGACACTTGAGGGCACGTGCCTAGGGCGGGACGATGTGGGGGGCGGCACCTGAGCAAGGTTTTTTTATTTTTTTTATTTATTTAAGTCCTGTGTCACCTCCTGACCGACCGCCTCCCCCCCACCCTCCTTGAAGACTAAATACTCACCCTGCTCCAGTGATGCCTGGTCTCAGCGTCTGCAGCTCGTCCTGAGTGATCGGTCACGTGGTAACGCTCATTAAGGTCATGAATATGGGCATATTCATGACCTTAATGAGCGGTACCACATGATTGCTCACTCAGGAAGAAGGTGCTGCGCCGGGAGTTGGGACAGAGCTAGAGGGATGTTCGGCGCGGCCACGCGGCGTGGGAAAGGGGAGTATGAGGGACGGGGGACAGGGGACGGGGGATGAAGGAGGACGGTAAGCCAAGCCATGCAAGATGGGAGCAGGAGCAGGAGCGGGAGGGTTGAGAGATTATGCATACGGGGGGGAATATGAGCCATGCATACAGGAGGGGTGGGGGAATATGAGCCATGCATACAGGAGGGGGGGGGGAATATGAGCCATGCATACAGGGGGGGAATATGAGCCATGCATACAGGAGGGGGGAATATGAGCCATGCATACAGGAGTGGGGAATATGAGCCATGCATACAGGAGGGGGGGAATATGAGCCATGCATACAGGGGGGGAATATGAGCCATGAATACAGGTGGGGGAACTATGAGCCATGCATATGGGATGGGAGGGAGATGAGCCATGCATACAGGAGGGGGAGGAATATGAGCCATGCATACAGGAGGGAGGGAATATGAGCCATGCATACAGGGGGGGAAGGGAATATGGGCCATGCATACAGGTGGGGGGGAATATGAGCCATGCATATGGGATAAGCCATGAATACAGGGGGGGAATATGATCCATGCACACAGGAGGGGAGAATATGAGCCATGCATATGGGATGGGAGGGAGATGAGCCATGCACACAGGAGGGAGGGTATGAGCCATGCATACAGGAGGGGGGATATGAGCCATGCATATGGGATGGGAGGGAGATGAGCCATGCATACAGGAGGGGGGATATGAGCCTTGCATACAGGAGGGGGGAATATGAGCCATGCATATGGGATGGGAGGGAGATGAGCCATGCATACATGAGAGGGGATATGAGCCATGCATACAGGATGGGGGGAGATGAGCCATGCATACAAGATGGGAGGGGGGCTTTGTACAGTATTGAGCATCATGTGGGGTCAGTATACAGTATGGAGCATCATGTGTGGCCATTATACAGTATGGAGCATCATATATGGCCATTATACAATATGGAGCATCATGTGTGGCCATTATACAGTATGGAGCATCATGTGTGGCCATTATACAGTATTGAGCATCATGTGGAGTCATTATACAGTATGGAGCACTGTGTGGCCATTATACCGTATTGAGCATCATGTGTGGCCATTATACAGTATTGAGCATCATGTGTGGCCATTATACCGTATTGAGCATCATGTGTGGCCATTATACAGCATTGAGCATCATGTGTGGCTATTATACAGTATGGAGTATCATGTGGGACCATTATACAGTATTGAACATCATGTGGGGTCATTATACAGTATGGAGCATCATGTGTGGCCATTACACAGTATAGATCATCATGTGTGGCCAATGGCCATTATACAGTATTGAGCATCATGTGTGGCCATTATACAGTATTGAGCATCATGTGTGGCCATTATGCACTATGGAGCATCATGTGTGGCCATTATACAGTATTGAGCATCATGTGAGATCATTATACAGTATGGAGAACTGTGTGTGGCCCTTATACAGTATGGAGCATCATGTGTGGCTATTATACAGTATTGGGCATCATGTGTGGCCATTATACAGTATTTGGCATCATGTGTGGCCATTCTACAGTATGGAGCATCATGTGTGGCCATTATACAGTATTGAGCATCATGTGTGGCCATTATACAGTATTGAGCATCATGTGGGATCATTATACAGTATGGAGAACTGTGTGAGGCCATTATAGAGTATGGAGCATCATGTGTGGTCATTATACAGTATTGAGCATCATGTGTGGCCATTATACAGTATTGGGCATCATGTGTGGCCATTATACAGTATGGAACATCATGTGTGGCCATTATACAGTATTAAGCATCATGTGTGGCCATTATACAGTATTGAGCATCATGTGGGATCATTATACAGTATGGAGAACGGTGTGTGGCCATTATATAGTATGGAGCATCATGTGTGGCCGTTATACAGTATTGAGCATCATGTGTGACCATTATACAGTATTGGGCATCATGTGTGGCCATTATACAGTATGGAGCATCATGTGTGGCCATTATACAGTATTGAGCATCATGTGTGGCCATTATACAGTATTGAGCATCATGTGTGGCCATTATACAGCATGGAGCACTTTGTGGCCATATTTTTTTGGTTATAATTATTGTATATGAAACAGTGTCATCAGCAGTGCTAAATGGGTGTGGTTGGGATGTGGATATGGGTGTGACTAGTTGTGAAATGGGTGAGGTCAGAGGCATGGCCTAAAATTTGCTGCAGCGCACTACGCGCGCCGCACACTTTATGCCTCTTTTCCTTCTTCAAAAGTTGGGAGGTAGGATACCGCATTTGCCAGATCACGGCAAGTGCCACAAATCCCATAGGGAATGAATGAGGCCAAACGCAGTGTTGCTGTAAGTGATCCGTTACGCGGCAGATGCAGAAAAACTGCCGGATCTGCTGCAAAAGGCGACTTTCACATCAGCGATTTTTGCCAAAGTCACTGCCGATAGTGTCATACTCACCAAAGGGGGAGGCAGCACTAAAAGTGCCTAGGGCAGCAGAAACTCTAAATACGGCCCTGCTCCCCCCATAGGGTATCATGCAGCTCACTCCCCCCATAGGGTATCATGCAGCTCACTACCCATAGGGCATCAGGCAACTCACTCCCCCCATAGGGCATCAGGCAGCTCACTCCCCCCATAGGGTATCAGGCAGCTCACTCCCCCATAGGGCATCATGCAGCTCACTTCGTCCATACGGTATCAGGCAGCTCACTCCCCCATAGGGTATCAGGCAGCTCACTTCCCCATAGGGCATCAGGCAGCTCACTCCCCCATAGGGTAACATGCAGCTCACTCCCCCATAGGGTAACATGTAGCTCACTCCCCCCGTAGGGCATCATGCAGCTCACCCTTGCCCCATATGACATCATGCAGCTCACCCCCCTTGCCCCATTGGGCATCATGCAGATCACCCCCTTGCTCCATAGGGAATTATGAAGCTCACCCCCTTGCCCCATAGGGCATCATGCAGCTCACCCCCATTGCCTTATAGGGCATCATGAAGCTCACACCCCCTTGCCCCATAGGGCATCATGAAGCTCACACCCCCTTGCCCCATAGGGCATCATGCAGCTCACCCCCTTGCCCCATAGGGTATCATGCAGCTCCCCCCTTGCCCCATAGGACATCATGAAGCTCACCCCCCTTGCCCCATAGGGCACCAATGCAGCTCACCCCCCTTGCCCCATAGGGCACCAATGCAGCTCACCCCCTTGCACCATAGGGCATCATGCAGATCACCCCCTTACCCCATAGGGCATCATGCAGCTCACCCCCTTGCCCCATAGGGCATCATGCAGCTCACCCCCCTTGCCCCATAGGGCATCATGCAGATCCCCCCCCTTGCCCCATAGGGCATCATGCAGATCACCCCCCTTGCCCCATAGGGCATCATGCAGCTCACCCCCCCTTGCCCCATAGGGCATCATGCAGATCACCCTCCCTTGCTCCATAGGGCATCATGCAGCTCACCCCCCATACATCCAGGACTCAATAATAAAAAAACACACAAAAAAAAGCACAATACTCACCTCTCCTCCCCGCTCCCACGCTGACTCCAGCAGCGGCTCTGCTCCGATGTCAGGAGCTGCGCTGCTGTCGGCCTCACACACAGCAGGTACGCGATGAAGTGAAGTCATCGTGCACCCGCTTTGTGTCTGCGGCGAGGGGAATCATGGGAGAGGGAGCATCATCTGACGCTCTCTCCCCATTAACGAGAATTGGGGGCGGCGTTGGCGCCGGGACCCGTAGCTTACGGCCCCATAGTGACCGTGTGTGCTGGAGGCCCCTGAGGGTACGGGGAGGCCCTGGCTCTGATAGCGGGTAGTGTTTATCCGCAATTTGCGGCAAACGCTGCCCGCTACTATAGTGAAATGAATTCACTCCTCTCCAAGCCCATGGGGGGTGGGGAAGCATGAATATTCATTTCACCTTAGCAGCGGGGTCAGGCTTAGGCTTCTTGTCACCGGCTGCTCCCCATAGCAGCTGCGTGGTGTGCGCTATTAGCGGCACCCCTCTTGCTGGGGGCCCCTGAAGCAGCGGGGGCCCTAGGCAGCTGCTGGCACTGTATGCCAGCAGGTGTCAGGGCCTGGGCCCACCGGAGAATCCTCCGGTTCTCCAGTGGGCCAGTGTGTGGGGCTCATGCAGTATATATATAAGGAGGCTGTGTGGGGCTCATGCAGTGTACATAGGGAGGCTGTGTGGGGCTCATGCAGTACATAGGGAGGCTGTGTGGTGCTCATGCAGTATATACTGTATAGGAAGGCTGTGTGGGGCTCATGCAGTATATAGGGAGGCTGTGTGGGGCTCATGCAGTATATAGGGAGACTGTGTGGGGCTCATGCAGTATATAGGGAGGCTGGGTGGGGCTCATGCAGTACATAGGGAGGCTGTGTGGGGCTCATGCAGTATATAGGGAGGCTGTGTGGGGCTCATGCAGTATATAGGGAGGCTGTGTGGGGCTCATGCAGTATATAGGGAGGTGTTATGACCTGGTGGTTAGGAGCACCGGCACGACCTGATAGTTAAACTCACACAGGACAAGCTCAGGGATGTGGGAGCTCTGCTGACCGCAGGCCCTAATCCTATCACAACAACTAGAAATAGCCGTGGAGCGTTCCTGACACTCCCTAGACGCCTCTTCACAGCCTAAGAGCTAGCTAGCCCTAGAGATAGAAAATAAAGCCTACCTTGCCTCAGAGAAATTCCCCAAAGGAAAAGGCAGCCCCCCACATATATTGACTGTGAGTAAAGATGAAAGTCACAAACGCAGAAATGAAACAGGTTTCAGCAAAGGGAGGCCAGACTTACTAAACAGACAGAGGATAGGAAAGGTATCTTTGCGGTCAGCACAAAAAACTACAAAAGATCACGCAGAGTGTGCAAAAAGACCTCCGCACCGACTAACGGTGCGGAGATGCCACTCTGCATCCCAGAGCTTCCAGCTAGCAAGACAAAATCATGATAACCAGCTGGACAAGGAAACAATGAACAAATAATAACTATCAGGAACTTAGCTTCTGCTGGAGAAGACAGGTCACCAGAAAGATCCAAGAGCGAACTGAACCAATGCAGGAACATTGACAGCTGGCATGGAGTAACGATCTGAGTGGAGTTAAATAGAGCAGCCAACCAAAGGATAAACCACGTCACCTGTGTAAGGAACCTCAGAAGCAGCAGCTTCACTCACAGCCACCAGAGGGAGTCCATGTACAGAACTCGCCGAAGTACCATTCACGACCACAGGAGGGAGTTCGACAACAGAATTCACAACAGTACCCCCCCCTTGAGGAGGGGTCACCGAACCCTCACCAGAGCCCCCAGGCCGATCAGGATGAGCCAAATGAAAGGCACGAACGAAATCGGCAGCATGAACATCAGAGGCAAAAACCCAGGAATTATCTTCCTGACCATAACCCTTCCACTTGACCAGGTACAGGAGTTTCCGTCTCGAAACACGAGAATCCAAAATCTTCTCCACCACATACTCCAACTCCCCCTCGACCAACACCGGGGCAGGAGGATCAACGGAGGGAACCATAGGCGCCACGTATCTCCGCAACAACGACCTATGGAACACATTATGGATGGCAAAAGAAACTGGAAGGTCCAAACGAAATGACAAAAAGGGAACATCACCATGTACACCCTGACAACCCCAGCCGGACACAGACATAGATTTCCAATCCAACACTGGATTATGGACCTGTAGCCATGGCAACCCCAAAACGACCACATCATGCAGATTATGCAACACCAAAAAGCGAATATCCTCCTGATGTGTAGGAGCCATGCACATGGTCAATTGAGTCCAGTACTGAGGCTTATTCTTGGCCAAAGGCGTAGCATCAATTCCTCTCAATGGAATAGGATACTGCAAGGGCTCCAAGAAAAAACCACAGCGCCTGGCAAACTCCAAGTCCATCAAATTCAGGGCAGCGCCTGAATCCACAAATGCCATAACAGAATAGGACGACAGAGAGCAAATCAGAGTAACGGACAAAAGAAATTTAGACTGTACCATACCAATGGTGGCAGACCTAGCGAACCGCTTAGTGCGCTTAGGACAATCGGAGATAGCATGAGTGGATTCACCACAGTAAAAACACAGCCCATTCCGACGTCTGTGTTCTTGCCGTTCAGCTCTGGTCAAAGTCCTATCACACTGCATAGACTCAGGCCTATGCTCAGAGAATACCGTCAGATGGTGCACAGCTTTGCGCTCACGCAAGCGCCGATCGATCTGAATGGCCAAAGACATAGACTCATTCAGACTAGCAGGCGTGGGAAATCCCACCATGACATCCTTAAGGGCTTCAGAAAGACCCTTTCTGAAAATGGCCGCCAGGGCACACTCATTCCACTGAGTAAGCACAGACCACTTTCTAAACTTCTGACAGTACACCTCCGCTTCATCCTGACCCTGACACAAAGCCAGCAAGATTTTCTCTGCCTGATCCACTGAATTTGGTTCATCATAAAGCAATCCAAGCGCCAGAAAAAACGCATCAACATCACGCAATGCAGGATCTCCTGGCGCAAGGGAAAATGCCCAGTCTTGAGGGTCACCACGCAACAAAGAAATAATGATTTTTACTTGTTGAACGGGGTCACCAGAGGAGCGGGGTTTCAAAGCTAGAAACAGTTTACAATTATTTTTGAAATTCAGGAATTTAGATCTATCCCCAGAAAATAAATCAGGAATAGGAATTCTAGGCTCTAACATAGGATTCTGAACCACAAAATCTTGAATGTTTTGTACCCTTGCAGTGAGATGATCCACACAAGAGGACAGACCTTGAATGTCCACCTCATGGCCAACAACTCTTGAATGCCAACATCATAATTGCGATAAGCAGACGAGAATTTTCTAGAAAAGAAGGCACATGGTTTCATCACCGAGCCATCAGAACTTTTTGCGACAAAACAGCCCCTGCTCCAATCTCAGAAGCATCAACCTCGACCTGAAACGGGAGCGAAACATCTGGCTGGCACAACACAGGGGCAGAAGAAAAACGACGCTTCAACTCCTGAAAAACCTCTACAGCCGCAGAGGACCAATTGACCACATCAGCACCTTTCTTGGTCAAATCAGTCAACGGTTTAGTAATACTAGAAAAATTAGCGATGAAGCGACGGTAAAAATTAGCAAAGCCCAGGAACTTCTGCAGGCTCTTCACAGATGTCGGCTGAGTCCAATCATAAATGGCCTGAACTTTAACAGGGTCCATCTCGATAGTAGAAGGGGAAAAAATGAAACCCAAAAATGAAACCTTCTGAACTCCAAAGAGACACTTTGACCCCTTCACAAACAAGGAATTCGCACAAAGGACCTAGAACACCATTCTGACCTGCTTCACATGAGACTCCCAATCATCCGAAAAGACCAAAATGTCATCCAAATATACAATCATGAATCTATCCAGGTACTCTCGCAAGATGTCATGCATAAAGGACTGAAACACAGATGGAGCATTAGAAAGCCCGAATGGCATAACCAGGTACTCAAAATGGCCCTCGGGCGTATTAAATGCTGTTTTCCATTCATCGCCCTGTTTAATTCGCACAAGATTATACGCCCCTCGAAGATCTATCTTGGTGAACCAACTAGCCCCCTTAATCCGAGCAAACAAATCAGACAGCAGCTGCAAAGGATACTGAAATTTGACTGTGATCTTATTAAGAAGGCGGTAATCAATACAAGGTCTCAAAGAGCCATCCTTCTTGGCCACAAAAAAGAACCCTGCTCCCAATGGTGACGACGACGGGCGAATATGACCCTTCTCCAAGGATTCCTTTATATAACTCCGCATAGCGGCGTGCTCTGGCACAGATAAATTAAACAGACGGCCCTTAGGAAACTTACTACCAGGAATCAAATTAATAGCACAATCGCAATCCCTATGAGGAGGTAGGGCACCGGATTTGGGCTCTTCAAATACATCCCGGTAATCTGATAAAAACTCAGGGACTTCAGAAGGAATGGAAGGCAAAATTGACAACAGTATTCACAACAGTTATCTACACCTGTGTCCTGAACCACCCAAAGGTTTAGGGGAAAAGAAAGACAAAACACAGTGCAAAGAAAAAAAATGGTCTCAGAACTTCTCTTATCCCTCTATTGAGATGCATTAATACTTTGGGCCAGCTGTACTGTTATGACCTGGTGGTTAGGAGCACCGGCACGACCTGATAGTTAAACTCACACAGGACAAGCTCAGGGATGTGGGAGCTCTGCTGACCGCAGGCCCTAATCCTATCACAACAACTAGAAATAGCCGTGGAGCGTGTTGTGAATTCTGTGGCTGAGTTCACTTCTGTGGTCACAAGTGGTATTGCAGTCTCTGGGCTTCCTCCCTCAGGTGTTTTGGTGAGCTCGTTGGCTGCCTTGCTATTTAGCTCCACCTGAGTCTGTCTTCCTTGCTCCTTGTCAATGTTCCAGTGTTGGATCTGAGCTACTGCATCTTTCCTTGGGCCTGCTGCTCTGCTAGATAAGTGCTTCTAGTTTGTTTTCTGTTTTTTCTGTCCAGCTTGTTATTATCTTTTGCTGGAAGCTCTGAGAAGCAAAGGGGTGCACCGCCGTGCTGTTAGTTCGGCACGGTGGGTCTTTTTGCCCCTTTGCGTGGTTTTCGTTTTAGGGTTTTTTGTAGACTGCATAGTTCTCTTTGCTATCCTCGCTCTGTCTAGAATATCGGGCCTCACTTTGCTGAATCTATTTCATTCCTACGTTTGTCTTTTCATCTTGCTAACAGTCATTATATGTGGGGCCTGCCTATTCCTTTGGGGTATTTCTCTGAGGTAAGTCAGGCTTGTATTTCTATCTTCAGGCTAGTCAGCTCCTCAGGCAGTGCCGAGTTGCATAGGTAGTTGATAGGCGCAATCCACTGCTGCTTCCAGTTGTGTGAGGATAGATCAGGTACTGCAGTCTACAGAGATTCCACGTCTCAGAGCTCGTCCTATTGTTTTGGGTTATTGCCAGATCTCTGTATGTGCGCTGATTACTGCACGCTGTGTTGCCTGATTGCCAGCCATAACAGTACAAGGAGCCAACCAATGATTTCCAATAGAGGGAAAAAAGAAATCCTGACATCATTTTTTTTTCTTAGCTCTGTCTTCAGTCTTTTTTTTCCCCTAGACATTAGAGTGCTTCAGGACACAGCTGTGGACATGGATATTCAGGCTCTGTGCTCCTCAATGGATAATCTCGTTGTAAATGTACAAAAGATTCAAGATACTATTGATCAGAAATCGATGCTAGAACCAAGAATTCCGATTCCTGATTTGTTTTTTGGTGACAGAACTAAGTTCCTGAGCTTCAGAAATAATTGTAAGCTATTTTTGGCCTTGAAACCTCATTCTTCTGGTAATCCTATTCAACAGGTTTTGATTATTATTTCTTTTTTGCGCGGCGACCCACAGGACTGGGCGTTTTCTCTTGCACCAGGAGATTCTGCATTGAGTAATGTTGATGCATTTTTCCAGGCGCTGGGATTGCTTTACGATGAGCCTAATTCAGTGGATCAAGCTGAGAAAAATCTGCTGGCTTTATGCCAGGGTCAGGATGATGTAGAAGTATATTGTCAGAAATTTAGAAAATGGTCAGTACTCACTCTGTGGAATGAATCTGCACTAGCGGCTTTGTTCAGAAAGGGTCTCTCTGAAGCTCTTAAGGATGTAATGGTGGGATTTCCTATGCCTGCTGGTTTGAATGAGTCTATGTCCTTGGCCATTCAGATCGGTCGTCGCTTGCGCGAGCGTAAATCTGTGCACCATCTGGCGGTATTGTCTGAGAGTAAGCCTGAGCCTATGCAGTGCGACAGGACTATGACTAAAGTAGAACGGCACGAACACAGACGTCTGAACAGACTGTGTTTCTATTGTGGTGATTCTACTCATGCTATTTCTAATTGTCCTAAACGCACTAGGCGGTTCGATAGCTCTGCCGTTATTGGTACTGTACAGTCCAAATTCCTTTTGTCCATTACCTTAATGTGCTCTTTGTCATCATATTCTGTCATGGCGTTTGTGGATTCAGGCGCTGCCCTGAATCTGATGGATTTGGATTATGCTAAACGTTGTGGATTTTTCTTGGAGCCTTTGCGGTGTCCTATTCCGTTGAGAGGAATTGATGCTACACCTCTGGCCAAGAATAAGCCTCAGTACTGGGCCCAGCTGACCATGTGCATGGCTCCTGCACATCAGGAAGTTATTCGCTTTTTGGTACTGCATAATTTGCATGATGTGGTCGTGTTGGGGTTGCCATGGCTACAAACCCATAATCCAGTATTGGATTGGAACTCTATGTCGGTAACCAGCTGGGGTTGTCAGGGAGTACATGGTGATGTTCCATTTTTGTCTATTTCGTCATCCATTCCTTCTGACATCCCAGAGTTCTTGTCGGACTTTCAGGATGTATTTGAAGAGTCCAAGTCTGATGCCCTTCCTCCGCATAGGAATTGTGATTGTGCTATCGATTTGATTCCTGGTAGTAAATTCCCTAAGGGTCGTTTATTTAATTTGTCCGTACCTGAACACACCGCTATGCGCAGTTATGTGAAGGAGTCCCTGGAGAAGGGACATATTCGCCCATCGTCGTCACCATTGGGAGCAGGGTTCTTTTTTGTAGCCAAGAAGGATGGTTCGCTAAGACCGTGTATTGATTACCGCCTTCTTAATAAGATCACTGTTAAGTTTCAGTATCCCTTGCCATTGATTTCTGACTTGTTTGCTCGGATTAAGGGGGCTAGTTGGTTTACTAAGATTGATCTTCGTGGTGCGTATAATCTGGTGAGAATCAGGCAGGGAGATGAATGGAAAACGGCATTTAATACGCCCGAGGGTCATTTTGAGTATCTGGTGATGCCGTTCGGACTTGCCAATGCTCCATCTGTTTTTCAGTCTTTTATGCATGACATTTTCCGTGAGTATCTGGATAAATTCTTGATTGTTTACTTGGATGACATTTTGATCTT
Source organism: Ranitomeya imitator (assembly GCF_032444005.1). Classification (NCBI taxonomy): domain Eukaryota; kingdom Metazoa; phylum Chordata; class Amphibia; order Anura; family Dendrobatidae; genus Ranitomeya; species Ranitomeya imitator. The sequence continues at coordinate 73,845,074 of NC_091291.1, read as the reverse complement.
CTCAGATGATTGGGAGTCTCATGTGAAGCAAGTCAGAATGGTTTTCCAGGTACTGCGTGCTAATTCCTTGTTCGTGAAGGGATCAAAGTGTCTCTTCGGTGTGCAGAAAGTTTCATTTTTGGGGTTCATCTTTTCCCCTTCTACTATCGAGATGGATCCGGTTAAGGTTCAGGCCATCCAGGATTGGACTCAGCCGACATCTCTAAAAAGTTTGCAGAAATTCCTGGGCTTTGCTAATTTTTATCGTCGCTTCATCTGTAATTTTTCTAGCATTGCCAGACCATTGACCGATTTGACCAAGAAGGGTGCTGATTTGGTTAATTGGTCTTCTGCTGCCGTGGAAGCTTTTCAGGAGTTGAAGCGTCGTTTTTGCTGTGCCCCTGTGTTGTGTCAACCTGATGTTTCTCTTCCGTTCCAGGTCGAGGTTGATGCTTCTGAGATTGGTGCAGGGGCGGTTTTGTCACAGAGAGGTTCTGGTTGCTCAGTGTTCAAACCATGTGCTTTCTTTTCCAGGAAATTTTCTGCTGCTGAGCGTAATTATGATGTGGGCAACCGAGAGTTGCTGGCCATGAAGTGGGCATTCGAGGAGTGGCGTCATTGGCTTGAGGGTGCTAAGCATCGCGTGGTGGTTTTGACTGATCATAAGAACCTTACTTATCTTGAGTCTGCCAAGCGCTTGAATCCTAGACAGGCCCGTTGGTCGTTATTTTTTGCTCGTTTTGATTTTGTGATTTCATACCTTCCGGGCTCTAAAAATGTGAAGGCGGATGCTCTGTCTAGGAGTTTTGTGCCCGACTCTCCGGGGTTATCTGAGCCGGCGAGTATCCTCAAGGAAGGAGTCATTGTGTCTGCCATCTCCCCTGATTTGCGGAGAGTGTTGCAGAAATTTCAGGCTAATAAACCTGATCGTTGTCCGGCCGAGAAACTGTTCGTCCCTGATAGGTGGACTAGTAAAGTTATCTCTGAACTTCATTGTTCGGTGCTGGCCGGTCATCCAGGAATCTTTGGTACCAGGGAGTTGGTTGCTAGATCCTTCTGGTGGCCATCTCTGTCACGGGATGTGCGTGCTTTTGTGCAGTCCTGTGGAATTTGTGCTAGGGCTAAGCCCTGCTGTTCACGTGCCAGTGGGTTGCTTTTGCCCTTGCCGGTCCCGAAGAGGCCTTGGACACATATTTCGATGGATTTCATTTCTGACCTTCCCGTTTCTCAAAAGATGTCTGTCATTTGGGTGGTCTGTGATCGCTTTTCTAAAATGGTCCATCTGGTGCCCTTGGTTAAATTGCCTTCCTCCTCTGATTTGGTGCCTTTGTTCTTCCAGCATGTGGTTCGTTTACATGGCATTCCTGAGAATATTGTTTCTGACAGAGGTTCCCAGTTTGTCTCGAGGTTCTGGCGAGCCTTTTGTGGTAGGATGGGCATTGACCTATCTTTCTCCTCGGCCTTCCATCCTCAGACTAATGGCCAGACCGAACGAACCAATCAGACCTTGGAAACATATCTGAGATGTTTTGTTTCCGCTGACCAGGATGATTGGGTGTCATTTTTGCCGTTGGCTGAGTTCGCCCTTAATAATCGGGCCAGCTCGGCTACCTTGGTCTCTCCATTTTTCTGCAATTCTGGGTTCCATCCTCGTTTCTCTTCAGGACAGGTTGAGTCTTCGGACTGTCCTGGTGTGGATTATGTGGTGGACAGGTTGCAGCGGATCTGGACTCAGGTAGTGGACAATTTGACCTTGTCCCAGGAGAAGGCTCAGCTTTTCGCTAATCGCAGACGCCGTGTGGGACCCCGACTTCGTGTTGGGGATCTGGTTTGGTTATCTTCTCGTCATATACCTATGAAGGTTTCCTCTCCTAAATTTAAACCTCGTTTTATTGGTCCGTATAGGATTTCTGAGATTCTCAATCCGGTGTCTTTTCGTCTGACCCTCCCAGACTCCTTTTCCATACATAATGTATTCCATAGGTCGTTGTTGAGGAGATACGTGGCACCTATGGTTCCATCTGTGGAGCCTCCTGCCCCTGTTTTGGTGGAGGGGGAATTGGAGTATATTGTGGAGAAGATTTTGGATTCTCGTGTCTCTAGACGGAAACTCCAGTATCTGGTCAAATGGAAGGGTTATGCTCAGGAAGATAATTCCTGGGTTTTTGCCTCTGATGTCCATGCCCCAGATCTTGTTCGTGCCTTTCATGTGGCTCATCCTGGTCGGCCTGGGGGTTCTGGTGAGGGTTCGGTGACCCCTCCTCAAGGGGGGGGGTACTGTTGTGAATTCTGTGGCTGAGTTCACTTCTGTGGTCACAAGTGGTATTGCAGTCTCTGGGCTTCCTCCCTCAGGTGTTTTGGTGAGCTCGTTGGCTGCCTTGCTATTTAGCTCCACCTGAGTCTGTCTTCCTTGCTCCTTGTCAATGTTCCAGTGTTGGATCTGAGCTACTGCATCTTTCCTTGGGCCTGCTGCTCTGCTAGATAAGTGCTTCTAGTTTGTTTTCTGTTTTTTCTGTCCAGCTTGTTATTATCTTTTGCTGGAAGCTCTGAGAAGCAAAGGGGTGCACCGCCGTGCTGTTAGTTCGGCACGGTGGGTCTTTTTGCCCCTTTGCGTGGTTTTCGTTTTAGGGTTTTTTGTAGACTGCATAGTTCTCTTTGCTATCCTCGCTCTGTCTAGAATATCGGGCCTCACTTTGCTGAATCTATTTCATTCCTACGTTTGTCTTTTCATCTTGCTAACAGTCATTATATGTGGGGCCTGCCTATTCCTTTGGGGTATTTCTCTGAGGTAAGTCAGGCTTGTATTTCTATCTTCAGGCTAGTCAGCTCCTCAGGCAGTGCCGAGTTGCATAGGTAGTTGATAGGCGCAATCCACTGCTGCTTCCAGTTGTGTGAGGATAGATCAGGTACTGCAGTCTACAGAGATTCCACGTCTCAGAGCTCGTCCTATTGTTTTGGGTTATTGCCAGATCTCTGTATGTGCGCTGATTACTGCACGCTGTGTTGCCTGATTGCCAGCCATAACAGGAGCGTTCCTGACACTCCCTAGACGCCTCTTCACAGCCTAAGAGCTAGCTAGCCCTAGAGATAGAAAATAAAGCCTACCTTGCCTCAGAGAAATTCCCCAAAGGAAAAGGCAGCCCCCCACATATATTGACTGTGAGTAAAGATGAAAGTCACAAACGCAGAAATGAAACAGGTTTCAGCAAAGGGAGGCCAGACTTACTAAACAGACAGAGGATAGGAAAGGTATCTTTGCGGTCAGCACAAAAAACTACAAAAGATCACGCAGAGTGTGCAAAAAGACCTCCGCACCGACTAACGGTGCGGAGATGCCACTCTGCATCCCAGAGCTTCCAGCTAGCAAGACAAAATCATGATAACCAGCTGGACAAGGAAACAATGAACAAATAATAACTATCAGGAACTTAGCTTCTGCTGGAGAAGACAGGTCACCAGAAAGATCCAAGAGCGAACTGAACCAATGCAGGAACATTGACAGCTGGCATGGAGTAACGATCTGAGTGGAGTTAAATAGAGCAGCCAACCAAAGGATAAACCACGTCACCTGTGTAAGGAACCTCAGAAGCAGCAGCTTCACTCACAGCCACCAGAGGGAGTCCATGTACAGAACTCGCCGAAGTACCATTCACGACCACAGGAGGGAGTTCGACAACAGAATTCACAACAGTACCCCCCCCTTGAGGAGGGGTCACCGAACCCTCACCAGAGCCCCCAGGCCGATCAGGATGAGCCAAATGAAAGGCATGAACGAAATCGGCAGCATGAACATCAGAGGCAAAAACCCAGGAATTATCTTCCTGACCATAACCCTTCCACTTGACCAGGTACAGGAGTTTCCGTCTCGAAACGCGAGAATCCAAAATCTTCTCCACCACATACTCCAACTCCCCCTCAACCAACACCGGGGCAGGAGGATCAACGGAGGGAACCATAGGCGCCACGTATCTCCGCAACAACGACCTATGGAACACATTATGGATGGCAAAAGAAACTGGAAGGTCCAAACGAAATGACAAAAAGGGAACATCACCATGTACACCCTGACAACCCCAGCCGGACACAGACATAGATTTCCAATCCAACACTGGATTATGGACCTGTAGCCATGGCAACCCCAAAACGACCACATCATGCAGATTATGCAACACCAAAAAGCGAATATCCTCCTGATGTGTAGGAGCCATGCACATGGTCAATTGAGTCCAGTACTGAGGCTTATTCTTGGCCAAAGGCGTAGCATCAATTCCTCTCAATGGAATAGGATACTGCAAGGGCTCCAAGAAAAAACCACAGCGCCTGGCAAACTCCAAGTCCATCAAATTCAGGGCAGCGCCTGAATCCACAAATGCCATAACAGAATAGGACGACAGAGAGCAAATCAGAGTAACGGACAAAAGAAATTTAGACTGTACCATACCAATGGTGGCAGACCTAGCGAACCGCTTAGTGCGCTTAGGACAATCGGAGATAGCATGAGTGGATTCACCACAGTAAAAACACAGCCCATTCCGACGTCTGTGTTCTTGCCGTTCAGCTCTGGTCAAAGTCCTATCACACTGCATAGACTCAGGCCTATGCTCAGAGAATACCGTCAGATGGTGCACAGCTTTGCGCTCACGCAAGCGCCGATCGATCTGAATGGCCAAAGACATAGACTCATTCAGACTAGCAGGCGTGGGAAATCCCACCATGACATCCTTAAGGGCTTCAGAAAGACCCTTTCTGAAAATGGCCGCCAGGGCACACTCATTCCACTGAGTAAGCACAGACCACTTTCTAAACTTCTGACAGTACACCTCCGCTTCATCCTGACCCTGACACAAAGCCAGCAAGATTTTCTCTGCCTGATCCACTGAATTTGGTTCATCATAAAGCAATCCAAGCGCCAGAAAAAACGCATCAACATCACGCAATGCAGGATCTCCTGGCGCAAGGGAAAATGCCCAGTCTTGAGGGTCACCACGCAACAAAGAAATAATGATTTTTACTTGTTGAACGGGGTCACCAGAGGAGCGGGGTTTCAAAGCTAGAAACAGTTTACAATTATTTTTGAAATTCAGGAATTTAGATCTATCCCCAGAAAATAAATCAGGAATAGGAATTCTAGGCTCTAACATAGGATTCTGAACCACAAAATCTTGAATGTTTTGTACCCTTGCAGTGAGATGATCCACACAAGAGGACAGACCTTGAATGTCCACCTCATGGCCAACAACTCTCGAATGCCAACATCATAATTGCGATAAGCAGACGAGAATTTTCTAGAAAAGAAGGCACATGGTTTCATCACCGAGCCATCAGAACTTTTTGCGACAAAACAGCCCCTGCTCCAATCTCAGAAGCATCAACCTCGACCTGAAACGGGAGCGAAACATCTGGCTGGCACAACACAGGGGCAGAAGAAAAACGACGCTTCAACTCCTGAAAAGCCTCTACAGCCGCAGAGGACCAATTGACCACATCAGCACCTTTCTTGGTCAAATCAGTCAACGGTTTAGTAATACTAGAAAAATTAGCGATGAAGCGACGGTAAAAATTAGCAAAGCCCAGGAACTTCTGCAGGCTCTTCACAGATGTCGGCTGAGTCCAATCATAAATGGCCTGAACTTTAACAGGGTCCATCTCGATAGTAGAAGGGGAAAAAATGAAACCCAAAAATGAAACCTTCTGAACTCCAAAGAGACACTTTGACCCCTTCACAAACAAGGAATTCGCACAAAGGACCTAGAACACCATTCTGACCTGCTTCACATGAGACTCCCAATCATCCGAAAAGACCAAAATGTCATCCAAATATACAATCATGAATCTATCCAGGTACTCTCGGAAGATGTCATGCATAAAGGACTGAAACACAGATGGAGCATTAGAAAGCCCGAATGGCATAACCAGGTACTCAAAATGGCCCTCGGGCGTATTAAATGCTGTTTTCCATTCATCGCCCTGTTTAATTCGCACAAGATTATACGCCCCTCGAAGATCTATCTTGGTGAACCAACTAGCCCCCTTAATCCGAGCAAACAAATCAGACAGCAGCTGCAAAGGATACTGAAATTTGACTGTGATCTTATTAAGAAGGCGGTAATCAATACAAGGTCTCAAAGAGCCATCCTTCTTGGCCACAAAAAAGAACCCTGCTCCCAATGGTGACGACGACGGGCGAATATGACCCTTCTCCAAGGATTCCTTTATATAACTCCGCATAGCGGCGTGCTCTGGCACAGATAAATTAAACAGACGGCCCTTAGGAAACTTACTACCAGGAATCAAATTAATAGCACAATCGCAATCCCTATGAGGAGGTAGGGCACCGGATTTGGGCTCTTCAAATACATCCCGGTAATCTGATAAAAACTCAGGGACTTCAGAAGGAATGGAAGGCGAAATTGACAACAGTATTCACAACAGTTATCTACACCTGTGTCCTGAACCACCCAAAGGTTTAGGGGAAAAGAAAGACAAAACACAGTGCAAAGAAAAAAAATGGTCTCAGAACTTCTCTTATCCCTCTATTGAGATGCATTAATACTTTGGGCCAGCTGTACTGTTATGACCTGGTGGTTAGGAGCACCGGCACGACCTGATAGTTAAACTCACACAGGACAAGCTCAGGGATGTGGGAGCTCTGCTGACCGCAGGCCCTAATCCTATCACAACAACTAGAAATAGCCGTGGAGCGTTCCTGACACTCCCTAGACGCCTCTTCACAGCCTAAGAGCTAGCTAGCCCTAGAGATAGAAAATAAAGCCTACCTTGCCTCAGAGAAATTCCCCAAACGAAAAGGCAGCCCCCCACATATATTGACTGTGAGTAAAGATGAAAGTCACAAACGCAGAAATGAAACAGGTTTCAGCAAAGGGAGGCCAGACTTACTAAACAGACAGAGGATAGGAAAGGTATCTTTGCGGTCAGCACAAAAAACTACAAAAGATCACGCAGAGTGTGCAAAAAGACCTCCGCACCGACTAACGGTGCGGAGATGCCACTCTGCATCCCAGAGCTTCCAGCTAGCAAGACAAAATCATGATAACCAGCTGGACAAGGAAACAATGAACAAATAATAACTATCAGGAACTTAGCTTCTGCTGGAGAAGACAGGTCACCAGAAAGATCCAAGAGCGAGCTGAACCAATGCAGGAACATTGACAGCTGGCATGGAGTAACGATCTGAGTGGAGTTAAATAGAGCAGCCAACCAAAGGATAAACCACGTCACCTGTGTAAGGAACCTCAGAAGCAGCAGCTTCACTCACAGCCACCAGAGGGAGTCCATGGACAGAACTCGCCGAAGTATTATTCACGACCACAGGAGGGAGTTCGACAACAGAATTCACAACAGGGAGGCTGTGTGGGGCTCATGCTGTACATGGGGAGGCTGTGTGGGGCTCATGCAGTATATAGGGAGGCTGTGTGAGGCTCATGCAGTATATATAGGGAGGCTGTGTGGGGCTCATGCAGTATATATAGGGAGGCTGTGTGGGGCTCATGCAGTATATAGGGAAGCTATGGGGGTATCATGCTGTACATGGGGAGGCTGTGTGGGGCTCATGCAGTATATATAGGAGGGCTGTGTGGGGCTCATGCAGTATATAGGGAGGCTGTGTGGGGCTCATGCAGTATATATAGGGAGGCTGTGTGGGGCTCATGCAGTATATAGGGAAGCTATGGGGGTATCATGCTGTATATAGGGAGGCTGTGTGGGATTCATGCTGTATATAGGGAGGCTGTGTGGGGCTCATGCAGTATATATAGGGAGGCTGTGTGGGGCTCATGCAGTATATAGGGAAGCTATGGGGGTATCATGCTGTACATGGGGAGGCTGTGTGGGGCTCATGCAGTATATATAGGAGGGATGTGTGGGGCTCATGCAGTATATAGGAAGGCTTTGTGGGGCTCATGCAGTATATAGGGAGGCTGTGTGGGGCTCATGCAGTATATATAGGGAGGCTGTGTGGGGCTCATGCAGTATATAGGGAAGCTATGGGGGTATCATGCTGTACATGGGGAGGCTGTGTGGGGCTCATGCAGTATATATAGGAGGGCTGTGTGGGGCTCATGCAGTATATAGGGAGGCTGTGTGGGGCTCATGCAGTATATATAGGGAGGCTGTGTGGGGCTCATGCAGTATATAGGGAAGCTATGGGGGTATCATGCTGTATATAGGGAGGCTGTGTGGGATTCATGCTGTATATAGGGAGGCTGTGTGGGGCTCATGCAGTATATATAGGGAGGCTGTGTGGGGCTCATGCAGTATATAGGGAAGCTATGGGGGTATCATGCAGTATATGGGGAGGCTGTGTGGGGCTCATGCTGGATATGTGCATATATGCCGCATATAAGGGGCTGTTTGGGGGGCTCATACCATATACATAAGTGGCTGTACTTGGGTTTAAATGTTATATAGGGGGTGTCAGTATACTTAATTATGCTCAATATTAATCAATAAAATGATCAATAATATAATAATTATAATATATCAATGTTAATATACAGCAGAATTAATTTTGGCCTATTGGTTCGGCCCTCCACAACAGTCACGGTCTCTCATGTGGCCCCTTGGGAAAACTAATTGCCCACCCCAGGTATACTGTGTGGTGATCTGTGTGTGGGGGCCATGGGGACAGCATATTATTTTTGGGGAGCTGTTGATCATAATACAAAAGCTGAATAACAGGAGCAGTAGGTTGTATTATTTTTTTATAGACTATAAAAATCAGTAAATTATATCATTTTGACCTGCTCAATAATAAACAATAAAAATAATATGTTATTGTTTAATATTGAACAGAATTAATTTCAATGTATTGGTTCGGTCCTCCGCAACAGTCCCAATCTCTCATGTGGCTTATTGGGAAAATTAGTTGCCGACCCCTGCACTAAACTAATAAGGAGGTAACCTATTTTGATACTTTATTACGTAGGCCAGGGATGGACACTGAATGCCAAAAAAGCCTGTGCAGAAAGTGACTAACCCTGCTCCATCATGCCCCTCTAATAATCCTTTTACTGACAGAAATTTTAATATTGTACTTTTCAAGTAGCAAAAATAATTTGTTTTTAACTTCCTATGGTCACATGAGGTTTTAATGTCTATGAGGTGCCATTTTGTCACCACATATCGTATGTAAGAGTTACATTTACATAAACTTTTAGAATGAGTTAAATGCTTGAAAAACAATTGCACCAATTTTTAAATTTATGCCAACTACCAGTCACTATAAGTGTGTTCACTTTATTTGTAAGATATATACTGTGTATATGTATAACCTGTCAGTGCTGCACTGCCCATGATATAACTAACTTCTTAGAGCCTAGTGACCCGCATGTCGGACATCGGGTCACCATGGTAATGATCGGGCCCCCACTATGACGTCGCGGGGGCGCCGATCCAAGGAAGGAGGGGCTTTCTTCCCTCTGCCTGCTATCCACAATGGTCCCTGATCGGCTGCACTTGCTGGATGTTTGCCCCTGACCTACACTAGATGGGCTTCACGTCTCAGGTGAGAACAGGTCTACCTACACTCTTCATTCACTCAAAGGGCCTTGAGCACAAGGAGCAATTGAAATATAAAGTATGTAAATAAAGTTGCAAAACTTTATACAGTAAGTACACTTTAACCCCTTAGGGTACTTTCACACTAGCGTTTTTTGTAAATCCGTCACAATGCGTCGTTTTGCAGAAAAAACGCATCCTGCAAAAGTGCTTAAAGGATGCGTTTTTTCCCCATAGACTTCTATTGGCGACGCATTTGCGACGGATTTGCACACTTCGCATCTGTCTTGCGACGAATGCGTCGTGCTTTGGCGGACCGTCAGGAAAAAAAAACCCTACATGTAACGTTTTTTTCTCCCGACGGACCGCTTTTTCCGACCGCACATGCGCGTCCGGAACTCCGCCCCCACCTCCCCGCACCTTACAATGGGGCAGCGGATGCGCCGGAAAAATGCATCCGCTGCACCCATTGTGCAAAGTGTTAAACGCTAGCATCGGAATCTCTCCCCGACGCATTGCGACGGGGAGATTCCGACGCTAGTGTGAAAGAAGCCTTCGTGACAGAGCCAATTTGGTACTTAATGACCGGGCCAATTTTTGCAATTCTGACCACTGTCCCTTTATGAGGTTATAACTCTGGAACACTTCAACGGATCCCGCTGATTCTGAGATTGTTTTTTCGTGACATATTGTACTTCATGTTAGTGGTAACATTTCTTCGATATTACTTGCGATTATTTATGAAAAAAACGGAAATATGGCGAAAATTTTTAAAATTTTGCAATTTTCAAACTTTGTATTTTTATGCTCTTAAATCAGAGAGATACGTCACGAAAAATAGTTAAAAGATAACATTTCCCACATGTCTACTTTACATCAGCACAATTTTGGAAACAAAATTTTTTTTTGTTAGGGAGTTATAAGGGTTAAAAGTTGACCAGCAATTTCTCATTTTTACAACACCATTTTTTTTTAGGGACCACATCACATTTGAAGTCATTTTGAGGGGTCTATATGACAGAAAATAATGAAGTGTGACACCATTCTAAAAACTACACCCCTCAAGGTTCTCAAAACCACATTCAAGAAGTTTATTAACCCTTTACGTGCTTCACAGGAACTGAAACAATGTGGAAGGAAAAAATGAACATTTAACTTTTTTTTGCAAACATCTTAATTCAGAACCATTTTTTTTATTTTCACAAGTGTAAAAACAGAAATGTAACCATAAATTTTGTTATGCAATTTCTCCTGAATACGCCAATACCCCATATGTGGGGGTAAACCACTTTTTGGGCGCACCGCAGAACTTGGAAGTGAAGGAGCGCCGTTTGACTTTTTCAATGCAGAATTGGCTGGAATTGAGATCGGACGCCATGTCACGTTTAGAGAGCCCCTGATGTGCCTAAACAGTGGAAACCCCCCACAAGTGACACCATTTTGGAAACTAGACCCCTTAAGGAACTTATCTAGATGTGTGGTGAGCACTTTGAACCCCCAAGTGCTTCACAGAAGTTTTTATTTTCACAAGGGTAACAAGAGAAATTGGACCCCAAAAGTTGTTGTCCAATTTGTCCTGAGTATGCTGGTACCCCATATGTGGGGGTAAACCACTGTTTGGGCGCACGGCAGAGCTCGGAAGGAAGGAGCGCCGTTTTGGAATGCAGACTTTGATAGAATGGTCTGCGGGCATTATGTTGCGTTTGCAGAGCCCTGATGTACCTAACCAGTAGAAACCCTCCACAAGTGACCCCATTTTGGAAACTAGACCCCCCAAGGAACTTATCTAGATGTGTGGTGAGAACTTTGAATGCCCAAGTGCTTCACAGAAGTTTAGAATGCAGAGTCGTGAAAATAAAAAAAAATTTTCCACAAAAAAGATATTGTAGCCCCCAAGTTTTTATTTTCACAAGGGTAACAGGAGAAATTGGACTGCAATAGTTGTTGTCCAATTTATCCCGAGTACACTGATGCGCCATATGTGGGGGTAAACCACTGTTTGGGCGCACGGCAGAGCTCGGAAGGGAAGGAGCGCCGTTTTGGAATGCAGACTTTGATAGAATGGTCTGTGGGCATTATGTTGAGATTGCAGAGCCCCTGATGTACCTAAACAGTAGTAACCCCCCACAAGTGACCCCGTTTTGGAAACTAGACCCCCCAAGGAACTTATATAGATGTGTGGTGAGAACTTTGAATGCCCAAGTGCTTCACAGAAGTTTATAATGCAGAGTCATAAAAAAAATATATATATATTTTTAAACAAGAAAGATTTTGTAGCCCCAAAGTTTTTATTTTCACAAGGGTAACAAGAGAAATTGGACCCCAGAAGGTGTTGTCCAATTTATCCCGAGTACGCTGATGCCCCATATGTGGGGGTAACCCACTGTTTGGGTGCACAGCAGAGCTCAGAAGGGAGGGAGCACCATTTGACTTTTTGAGCGCAAAATTGGTTGTCGTGTTTGGAGACCCCCTGATGTACCTAAACAGTGGAAACCCCCCAATTCTAGCTCCAACCCTAACCCCAACACACCCCTAACCCTAATCCCATCCTGATCCATAATCCTAATCATTAACCCTAACCATAATCACAACCCTTACCCCAAAACAACCCTAATGTCAACCCTAACCATAATCAAAACCCTAAATCCAACACACCCCTAATCCTAATCTCAACCCTAACCTCAAACCTAACCCTAATCCCAATACACCCCTAATCACAACCCTAACCTTAACCCTAATCCCAAACCTAACCCTAATCCCAAGCGTAACCCTAATGCCAACCCTAACCCTAATACCAACCCTAAGCCAAACCCTAATCCCAACTCTAACCCTAACTTTAGCCCCAACCCTAGCCCTAACTTTAGCCCCAACCCTAACCCTAGCCCTAAGGCTACTTTCACACTTGCATCGTTTGGCATCCGTCGCAATCCGTCGTTTTGGACAAGAAACGGATCCTGCAAATGTGCCCGCAGGATGCGTTTTTTGCCCATAGACTTGTATTGCCGACGGATCGTGACGGATGGCCAACACGTCGCGTCCGTCATGCACTGGATCAGTTGTGTTTTGGCGGACCGTCGGCACAAAAAAAGTTCAATGAAACGTTTTTTTTGTACGTCGCATCCGCCATTTCTGACCGCGCATGCGTGGCCGTAACTCCGCCCCCTCCTCCCCAGGACATAGATTGGGCAGCGGATGAGTTGAAAAACTACAGCCGCTGCCCACGTTGTGCACAATTTTCACGTGCGTCGGTATGTCAGGCCGACGCATTGCGACGGCCCCGTACCGACATAAGTGTGAAAGAAGCCTAACCCTAAATTTAGCCCCAACCCTAACCCTAAATTTAGCCCCAACCCTAACCCTAAATTTAGCCCCAACCCTAACCCTAAATTTAGCCCCAACCCTAGCCCTAACCCTAACCCTAGCCCTAACCCTAGCCCTAACCCTAGCCCTAATTTTAGCCCCAACTGCTGTTCTCCTGCCGATCAGCAGATGGAGACAGATGGCGGGCGCACTGCGCATGCGCCCGCCATTTTATTTTGCCGGCGGCCAGGAGGAGCAGTAGGAGGACCCAGGGACACAGGTGAGTATGGCAGGGTCCCCGAATCCCCCTATTTCTCTGTCCTCTGATGTGCGATCACATCAGAGGACAGAGAATTACACTTTACTTTTTTTTTTTTTTTTCGATCGCCGGTAAACAGTTAATTACCGGCGATCGCAAAACAGGGGTCGGTAAAACCGACCCCGATCATGCTCTTTGGGTTCTCGGCTACCCCCGGCAGCCGAGACCCCAAAGATTCTCGCGGGGCCGGCCGGCGGGCGCAATGCGCATGCGCCCGCCATTTTCAAGATGGCGGCGCCCACCGGGAGCCACGAGGAGCATCGGGGGAGATAGGTAAGTATTGGGGGGCTACCTGGGACCCCTTTTCTCTGTCCTCCGATGTGCGATCACATCGGAGGACAGAGAAATTTAAAAAAGATCGCGTTTTTTTTTTGCGATCGCCGGTAAACGGTTAATTACCGGTGATCGCAAATGCGGGGTCGGTAAAAAAAACCCCGAATCATGTTCTCTGGGGTCTCGGCTACCCCCGGCAGCCGAGACCCCAGAGAAAATCCGACTCTGGGGGGCGCTATTTACTTTTTCCACAGCGCCGTTAATTAACGGCGCTGTGCTTTAAGTACCCTTAGCGGCCGCCGTTAAAAGGCGTATCGGCGGTCGCTAAGGGGTTAATAGCAAAAACCAGAAACATTATTTTAATTGAGTAAGGACGGTTTTATTTGCTCATATGGCCACATCTTCAATTCCATATAATGACTGCAACACAGCACTGAAAAACTCTATTGTGTTTTAAGCCTCTGTTCATGGCGGATCTGGATACAAAAACTGTATAAATGTTACAAAGCTGGCACATTGCAGTGGTGTGAAACTAGTCTTAATCATTAGTGATGAGCAAGTGTACTCAGTACTCGGGTGTTCTCCTTGGGCGTGCTCGGAGATTATGTTTGAGTCCCCGTAGCTGCATGATTTGTGGCTGTTAGACAACCTGAACACACGTGGGGTTTCCCTAACAAACAGGCAACCCCCACATGTATTCAGGTTGTCTAACAGTCGCAAATCATGTAGCTGCGGGGACTCAAACATAATATACGAGCATGCCCAAGATACTCGGAGAACACCCGAGCATGCTCGGAAAACCCAAGTCCATCACTATTGATCACGACTGCAGCTAATCACCTTATTTAGAATAACACCGTCTGGTGTAATGACAGAACTAAACACAGATACACAATGTATCTGATATTATATGATTTGTCTATTTCCAGATATCAAGAGAAAAGATAAAAGAAAAACGTGAACCTGCAAAACCATTGAGGATACAAGCCACAAACGTCAGTATTAGGCTAGGTAGAGCTCCCCTTTATTACATACAACTCACAGGTCAGTAACCGTGATCACAAGATACAAAGTTCAAGAATAAGATCATAAAATCAGTGGTTTTGTAACACAGACACCAGTGACTATGGAAACTGAAGACCATCAATGACGGCGATGATGGACAACGTACAGAATAACTATTGTACATACAAAACACAACAATGAAAGGTCAAAAACCAAAAGGAAACACATTTCTCCTCCTATGTTACAAAGTGTTTTATGTTAACATCTAGCATTTCCTTAATTGAACGATTCATAAATGATCAATAAAGAACTTTACTTACAACTATTGTCCTGAAATATCTGTAATGTCAAATAACCTCTTTCTATACTCCGTAAATAATCCCAGGATTTCATGTTGGGTACATTTTAACACAAATATTAAAGAAAGTGAAAGGCCATTTTCCCATGGCAAGCAGTATTTTGGTCACTACGTTGTGTCTGCATTGATAAGCCAACATAGAATGGATCCAAATCTTTCCATGAGAGTTTTTCTCTCTTTAGATTCCACTGCCAGATCTAGCTCCAAGTACAGATGCAAGATTCTGACCCAAATACTGCGGGGTAGAAATAGGCGAAGGATAACGAACCAATTATAGGGGTTTTGTGTGTATTCTATACCTGAATGTTTCTTCATTTCTCCTTCAAATCTTCTCAGATCTTCCTTCCAGAAGGTCCAAAGTACATCTTTGTTCAACACCTTCTCTAATCCCATATCCTCTTTTTCCAACAAGACACTCAAGTTAATATTCAATCAAAGAGGAGTTTTCTTCCTGCTGGTTATGTGCAGGTTATGCTCCCTCCCCCCTACTGAGGAGTGTCAATTATGAGGGAAGAGTGTGACCGACACATTTTCCTAGCCTGTGACCAAACTGTTCATTGAGGGGATTTTGATGAGGATAACGACAACAATCCGAGTTTCTCAGTGTAAATTATCTATGTGCAGTGCATGATAGCGCTGAAGTCATTAGTGTAACATCTACAGTGGCTTCACAGTCTTAAGAACATGATGTCAGGGTCATGTTCAAACATAAAACTGGGTGTTTTCTGCAATATACAACAGCTAAGCCTGCCGCACTGTCCTGTTATAGACAGATTAGGAACAGATCTTTTGATCAACAATGAAAGTCAACGGCACATCCATGTTTGGTTTTGTCTAAAGACAACAATGACAAAGACAAAAGAAAAGAAATCTCTACTTTGCTGCCATTGAAAAAAATCCATCAAAATAAATATTTACTTTATAGTATTGAATACTTTTTGGAATCCTCAAAAAAGTATACAGTTGGTATATACCGTTATATTCCACAACTGTTCTTAGCCAGAATATTGCAAGAAGCACTCAACTAAGTAAACAGGAACAACAGCACCATTACTTTATGGCTATGTGCCCACAATTCGGAACTAGCAGCGCTTTGGAAGTGTACAAAGTGCTGCCTTCTACTGAACGCAGGTAAATCCGCATGTGATCACTGAATCATGCGGATTTACCTCATTTAATACATTCTATTGATGTAATTTCTCTTGCGGACACTAGCATCTACGCAAGAAAAATTAACATGCTGCAGTCTGGAGAGATGCACCGCAAGTCAGTGTCCGCGAGTGATCCGCAGGCATCTGTGGACGCATAGTGGACTTGAGATTTCGAGAAATCCCATCCACTAAACTGTCACAGCTGACCGCTACGGATTTGACGCTGTGTGATTACACTGCGTCAAACCCGCGGCAGTTCCTTTTCGTGAGCACATACCCTAAGACATGAATATCAGGTAACCCCTTAACTCCCAGGCCATCTTCGCATTTTCGTTTTTTACATCGTTGGTCTTACCATATCGTGTACTGGAAAATGGGAAAAAATTCAATGTGTGGCGAAATTGAAAAAAAAAGTACAATTCCCCAGTTGTTTTTTTTTTTTTTTTTATTTGATCATGTTCATTAAATGCTAAAACTGACCTGCCATTATGATTCTATGAGGCTCTTTTTTATTTTAGTGGTGAAAAAAAGTCCAAACTTTAGTAAAAAAAAAAAAATGGCGCCATTTACCGAGATCTCCATTTTTCGTGATCTGGGGTTGGCTGAGGGCTTATTTTTTGCGCGCCAAACTGACGTTTTTATTGATTAAATTTTGGTGCAGATATGATCGCCCATTATTGCATTTTATTGCAATGCAACGGCAACCAAAAAAATTTAAATTCTGATGTTTTGACTTTTTTTCTCGTTACGCCGTTTAACACTCGGGTTTTATTTTTTTATATTGATAAGATTGGGTGATTCTGAACGCGGCGATACCAAATATGTCTGTTTGATTTTTTTATTTATAGTTTTATTTTGAATTGGGTGAAAGTGGGTGATTTGATCTTTTACCTGCAGTCTGATTTCCTCTGATTCACTAAGTGGACAAGATGGAGACATTTTGTTCTCCATCTTCTCCTCATAGTGTGTAATTTGCATCATTGCACTGATTCCCTTGGATGAGAATCTATGGCCGTTTGACCGTAACCTAAGACTGACAATTTCAACAGGACAACTTTAGATCTGTACTAACAGGTGATAAAACTAGTTTAGGCATCTGAATTATAGTGACATTTTGCATTAACAAAATCCTTTATGCAGGCTTATCCCTATCAAAGCGATTATTGTAGCTGGGGGTTACTTTCTTTCCCAGAAATCAATTGAGGTTAAAAAACATGCATTTAGTGATCTTTAATCTACTGGAGCCATTAGTTGCAGGATCAAGCTCCTAGGAGCAAGAGTGATGTTTGATAATGGTGTGAACATTACTCCTCTAGCTTTCATTGTACTGCTTCAGTGTGACACTTATCACTACTAGTACTCATGGACAAGCCGTGAGGCTGGCTAATCAAGAGGTCCGTGGTCAAAAGCCAGGAGGGTACATCATAGACAAAGCGGTGAGAAAAAGGTGTAGTCAGATCACTGTCTAGAGTCAGAATTCCAAGAAAGTAGCGCATCACAAGAAAAGTGCTAGGCAAATGCAACATCAAAGGTAAATCCAAGATCGGGCAACAAAGATCAGAATACAAGACTATGAGCAAAGAGCACACACACCTCTTGAGAAAATCTACAAATGGCAGTAAGAGAGCTGACTAAATAGCCAGGTAATTACTCCGAACAGGAGACACATGAAAGAACCTGGAATCATGACATGGTGTAAGCCAGCAAAAAGAGTACACCTGTAAAATAGCAGACTTTTAAGGAAGCTCTCTCTAAAAAAAGAGCTTGAATAACTCAGTAAAAGCTCTGAAACTTACTGACAGGGCAATGATGAAATGCTTTATTGGGAATACCATTACTCCAACCAGCAGCTTCTTCAAAGAAGACTATTATCAACAAGTCCTTCAAGACAGAAAAAAGGCTCTCTTCATCTACACTAATGATTCCAGTAAGTTTCCAGCAAGAAACCTTGTTCTGTGTATTTGGATCTGCAGGATGCCAAAATGCAAATGACTGAAAAGGCAATTCCACCTTTCACTTCTTTCTACCTCCCATTTGGAAAGGAGCTGGCAGGTAAAGGTAGAACACGGCCAATGTTCATTGACTATAAATATGCAATTGAAAGAGGGTGTACAGTACCAACCCACAAAAGCCTAAAACAAGGAGAGTATGTGCATATACATCATAACATAGTAGTAATATGTATTGAGTGGAGAATGGTCTATACACAGAGAAATGAGTGGCTAACCACTCGGAAATAGATGATACACGCCAACCAAAAAAGAACCAAGGATAAATAAAAAATAAATAATAAAAAATAAAAAATAACAAATAATAAAAAATACTCAAATAGAAGGACAAAAATAATATATAAACAGTGCCTTTATTAAAGTATATATGGCAATGGCACCAACACTGTGCCTGTACTTGGAGACAAGAAATATATAAATAAAACACTAAAATTCTTTAAAAAAAAATATATATATACATGTGTTTCCTTGAGGACGGACTAATTAAATAGGAGTTTAACCATAGACTAAGACACATATAAGCCCTAGAAAAAAGCTATCCAAATAACCACCAATACATATGCAAAATACCGGCCAGGGGTATTAATTAAATATGTGCAACTATGCAAGAAAAAAAGTGCATAGTGCATATGAATTCAACAAAATGAATAATCATATCTCCATCATAAAAGGCCCAGCAATAAAACAAAAACAAAGGTGTGCAGATTTATGCAAAAATTATCCAAGCACAACATATAGAGCTGTGCCAAAAAACAGAAAAACGGTGAGAGTGAAATAACTCAAAAAAAGAAAACCAGATTATGTGTAATACATCAAAAAATATAAAATAAGTATATGAACAATAATCAAGAATATATGTGTAATAATGTGAGGTAGGGGCTTAAAAAGATGGAATAATAAAGTGACACAAAAGATAATAATACTAATGGGAGGTATGAAGCATCCAAATAGGGTGGTGGGATCTGCCTATATTATAAATGGGACAACGCTAAGGAACTATATGCGGTGTCAATCTATAGGGCTGTGTGCCAAAGGAAGGTGAGGCTCAAAGTAGCAGGCTATACTAAAAATCAATACTGATACCTGAACCCGTCCGTCCCTCCAAGATACAGAGCACCTGTGCTCTGTATCTTGGAGGGACGGACGGGTTCAGGTATCAGTATTGATTTTTAGTATAGCCTGCTACTTTGAGCCTCACCTTCCTTTGGCACACAGCCCTATACACAGCCCTATATTGATTTTTAGTATATCCTGCTACTTTGAGCCTCACCTTCCTTTGGCACACAGCCCTATAGATTGACACCGCATATAGTTCCTTAGCGTTGTCCCATTTATAATATAGGCAGATCCCACCACCCTATTTGGATGCTTCATACCTCCCATTAGTATTATTATCTTTTGTGTCACTTTATTATTCCATCTTTTTAAGCCCCTACCTCACATTATTACACATATATTCTTGATTATTGTTCATATACTTATTTTATATTTTTTGATGTATTACACATAATCTGGTTTTCTTTTTTTGAGTTATTTCACTCTCACCGTTTTTCTGTTTTTTGGCACAGCTCTATATGTTGTGCTTGGATAATTTTTGCATAAATCTGCACACCTTTGTTTTTGTTTTATTGCTGGGCCTTTTATGATGGAGATATGATTATTCATTTTGTTGAATTCATATGCACTATGCACTTTTTTTCTTGCATAGTTGCACATATTTAATTAATACCCCTGGCCGGTATTTTGCATATGTATTGGTGGTTATTTGGATAGCTTTTTTCTAGGGCTTATATGTGTCTTAGTCTATGGTTAAACTCCTATTTAATTAGTCCGTCCTCAAGGAAACACATGTATATATATATATTTTTTAAAAAATGAGTATTTTTTATTATTTATTATTTGTTATTTTTTATTATTTATTATTTATTATTTATTTATCCTCGGTTCTTTTTTGTTTGGTGTGTATCATATAAATATGCAAATTGCCTCTTCAGTGAGAAAAGAGGACTCTGTAACGGGGTCTACCAAGCTGGGGTACCTCTTTCAGTACCACCCCGTGTTTCAGGAGGTCCACTCTGCTTTTGCTGGATTCTGAATGAAGGACGCTGGCTGGAATTCCTTGATTACGTGAGAGCATATAAAAGCTGACTGCTACTCCACGTATTTCCAGTCTAAAAGAACACACTTTATTTTCAGCAAACAGAATATATAACACAGATACACAGGGCAGGCCAATAGAAAAAGCAGGCCAGACATACATTACAATAGCTGCAGGGGGCCGGAGCCTGCTGATATTTACTGTGGGAATTAGAAAGGTGGGGGAGGACAAAAGGGGAATATCGTGTCCCCTCTGCCCAGGGGCGCAGCCTGTGGACTGATGCATTTCACATGGAACCTATTATACATAATATATACTGCGTAACATATTCTTGGTGCTGGGGGTTCTGTAACACGGCTCCCCTTTTCAGCGACGCGATCGGCATACACAGTCTGATCCTTAACGGATCGGTTTGGGGATGACCGAAGTTTATGGGGTTGGTACAAGTTCCGTTTGTCAACTTAGTCCATCGGCATTACCGTTTTGTTTGCCGAGTCTGTAGTGGATGGTGAAGTCCAGAGGTTGTAGGGCTAAACTCCACCGCAGTAATCTGGCGTGGTCTCCGGAGACCCGATTAGCCAGACTAGGGGATTATGGTCCGTCAGGACGGAAAACTGTCATCCATACAAATACGGTTGTAACTTTTTGAGTGCCCATACTATTGCCAGGCACTCCTTCTCGATGGCCGCATAGCTCACTTCACGGGGCAGTAGTTTCCGACTCAGGTAAGCTACCGGGTGTTCTTGGCCGTCCGGCCCGAATTGGCTTAGTACTGCCCCCAATCCAAACATAGAAGCGCCTGTGTGAACAAGGAAACGTTTAGTTGGATCGGGTGCGGCCAATACAGGGGTATTGGTGAGGGCGTCCTTTAGCTGGCGGAAGGCTTCCTCACACTCTGGGGTCCAGGTTACTCGGCGGGGTTGGTTCTTACGGGTCAGATCAGTGAGGGGCTTGGCCACGCTGCTGTAATTGGGAACGAATTTCCTATAATACCCTACTGTCCCTAGAAACGCCATGACCTGGGTTTTAGTGCGTGGGGTGGGCCATTTGGCTATGACCTCAATCTTGGCTGGTTCTGGTCTCTGTTTCCCACTTCCCACCCAATGCCCTAAATACTGAACCTCTGCTTTGCCCACGTGACACTTGTTTGGGTTCAGGGTGATTCCGGCATTGTGGATCCTGTCTAATACTGTCTCTAGGTTATTTAGATGCTCTTCCCATGTCGCGCTGTAGATGGCGATGTCATCCAGGTAGGCACATGCATAGTCCTGGAGACCATCCAGAAGCCTGTCAGCCAGCCTCTGAAAGGTCGCCGGGGCAGTCTTCAACCCGAATGGCATAACTCGAAACTGGAATAAGCCAAACGGGGTGACAAATGCCGACTTGGGAATAGCATCAGGACTAAGGGGAATCTGCCAGTAGCCTTTGCATAGATCGATGGTGGTTAAATACTTTGCCCCTGCCAGCCGGTCTAACAAGTCATCCACACGCAGCATGGGATACGCATCCGTCACTGTTTTCTCATTGAGCTTACGATAGTCTACACAAAACTGTGTAGTCCCATCCTTCTTGGGCACTAACACTATGGGGGATGCCCAGGGACTATCTCTTCAATGACCCCTAAACGCAACATCTCTTGTATCTCTTGTCGCATCCCTTCTCGTACAGACTCAGGGATGCGGAAGGGGGGTTGTCGCAGGGGGGTCTGATCCTGGGTCTCAACCTTGTGTTGTGCCAGGTGAGTGTACCCGGGTTTCCCCGAAAACATCCTCTGTCACTGCCTCAACAACTTCTCCGCCTGCTGTCTCTCCCGGGGACCTAAGTCTTCACCCCAGTGTACCTGGTCCCATGTTTTAGACTGAGTCCTCTCCCCTAAGACATCAGGCAAGGGAAGTCCAGCTAAATCCTCTGCTTCAGGTGCACAGATGGCCACTACCTCTTCAGGGCGCTCCCGATAGGGCTTCAGCATATTCACGTGGAACATGCGGATAACCCTGGGGTCGTCACAATTGGTGACATTATAGGTGGTGTCGGCTATTTTCCCCACTACCTGGTAGGGCTCCTGCCATGCAGCTTGGAACTTGTTCTGCCTAGCGGGCTCTAACACCAGGACCTTCTGCCCTATTTCCAAGGTGCGCTCTCTGGCCCTCCGATCGTACCATACGCGCTGGCGCCGCTGGGCCACCTGCATGTTCCCACGTACAGCCTGGGTCAGCTCCTGTAGGCGGTCCCGGAATTCCAGCACATAGGGTACAATAGGTACCCCTTCTATGATGCCCTCCCCTTCCCAGTGTTCTAGCACTAAGCCTAGGGGTCCCCTTACCCGTCTCCCATATACCAGTTCGAATGGGGAGAACCCCATGGATTCTTGGGGCACCTCTCGATAGGCAAACAGGAGGTGAGGCAAGAATTTCTCCCAGACCCTGTGGGTCCTGGTAAAAGTCCCAATGAGTTGTTTTAACGTCCCGTTAAAGCGTTCACACAACCCATTGGTTTGTGGGTGGTACGGGGCACTACTAATGGACTTTACGCCGCACAGCTTCCACAGTTGGTTGGTCACCTCTGCTGTAAACTGGGTACCCTGGTCTGAGATAATCTCCCGGGGAAATCCAACACGTGAGAAAGCCTGGAGCAGGGCAGCCGCCACCGTCTCTGCCAGTATGTTAGGTAACGCAACCGCCTCTGGATACCGTGTGGCATAATCTACCACTGTCAATATATACCTTTTCCCTGACAGACAGGGTTTGGCTAAGGGCCCTATCAGATCGACTGCTACTCGGCTAAATGGTTCCTCCACAATGGAGAGGGGGCGTAATTTGGCCGTGCATCGATCTCCCCTCTTGCCAATGCGCTGGCAACTGTCACAGGTCTGGCAGCATGGTGGCGCAGTGGTTAGCACTACAGCCTTGCAGCGCTGGGGTCCTGGGTTCTAATCCCACCCAGGACAACATCTGCAAAGAGTTTGTATGTTCTCTCCGTGTTTGCGTGGGTTTCCTCCGGGCACTCCGGTTTCCTCCCACATTCCAAAGACATACTGATAGGAATTCTAGATTGTGAGCCCAATCGGGGACAGTGATGATAATGTGTGCAAAACTGTAAAGCGCTGCGGAATATGTTAGCGCTATATAAAAATAAAGATTATTATTTATTACTATTATTGACGAACATCATAGGTTACCCCCGGCCAAAAGAAGTTTTGTGTCAGACGATGCCTGGTGCGACTGACGCCGAAGTGCCCGGCGAAGGGTATGTCATGAGAGATTCGCAGTAACTCCTGCCTATACTTCTTGGGAACTACCAGCTGTCGTTTGATAGTAGGGCTCGTCCCTGTGTGGTGCTGCTCTGTGATCCGGCAGAGGAGTCCCTGCTTCCATATAAACTGTTCCCCTTCCAGTACCCCTCTCCCCTCCTGTGCCTTCCCACAATATCCCTCCAATGAAGGATCCTCAAGTAACTCCCTCTTAAATTCATCTGGGGTGGCCCAAGAAATGTGTCTGGCTATGGGAAAACGTGTAGGGCTGGGATGTCTTACCTGGGCCTCCTCTGACTGTGATTCCGCCTCCGCAGCTCGAGCTTGACTGTGGGTGGTCACAGGATATGTCTCAGCCAGAGGAGCAACCGAGAAGGCAGACAACATGGGCCCCAAGTCATTCCCCAGCAAAACGTCTGCAGGCAAATCCTCCATCAAGCCGACCTCAACAAGGCCATCCCCAACTCCCCAGTTCAGGTGAATCCTGGCAGTGGGTAGTCGATGTATGGCTCCCCCTGCTACACGGACTGCCACTGTCCGGTCCGTCTTCTCTTGGTCCCGGACGATATGAGGCTTCACAAGGGTCAAAGTTGCTCCGGAATCTCTTAGTCCCTGCATGCGTTTCCCATTAACCCACACGACCTGTCGATGCTGTTGTCAATTATCTACCCGGGCTGCCTGCACGAGGTCTACTTCATGCAGCACTTCCTCCATGTCTTCCACCCCTTGGTTAGTTGTAGCCCCCAATGCCGGGTCAGCTTCACCTTGGTAGCAGTGTACAGCGGCCCGGCGGAAGGTAGCTGTTCCCACCTTTGGCCACTGGGTATGCTGAGTCCGGTTGGGACATTGTCTTTACAGGTGGCCCAGCTGACGGCAGGTGTGGCATCGCGCCCCAGGGGAACTGTGGTAGGCCGGGTTTCTAGCTGGTCCCCCTACAATCTTCGGTGGTTTGGGGCCCTCCAGGTCCATGGGTGGACCCCTAGTGACCATCTTTGATCCGGACAACTGAGGCCTCCTGGCATCATGATGTTCATCGGCCAGACGAGCGGCTTCCTCAAGAGTCATTGGCCGCCTGTCCCGAAGCCATTCCTGTGTCTCGGGGTTTAGTCCATTAACCCTTATCCGGCTGAATAGGTACAATTGTAACTATTCCGTTTTAAAATTGCAATAACTTTTTTTTGAAAAGACGTAGAGGGCTGAAACTTCGTGACATCTCTACATTTTTGGTCCAGAATATATTGGCCAAATTTCAATAAAATATCTCCACCCGCTTCCGAGATAAGGGGTCGAGATCTTTTTGCATCCATAACAAGCTGCATAGGTACAAATGTACCTCATATATTTTGAATGAAGATAATGCAAGGGAAAAAGCATAAAATTTTTTTTAATGATAATGCTATTTAACTATTATAAACAAGTAAAAAACTGTTCATTTACATTATAAAAGAAAATGTAAGAAACTTTTTTTTATTGATTTTCTTTGCAAGTAATGCATGTTGGCTTTGCTACAGAGTGTTCATCGCAAATGGGTTTCACACAAACCACACAAGACTTTCTAGTCTTGCGTTGTTTTCGCCTCAGGTCTCTGCAGACATAGCAACTACCAACAACAGGGGAGGGTCCACGACTACCATGAGGTATTTTGGGGCCAGCTGCTGGCTGCGATGCTACCACAATGCATCGTCCAAGCACCATTTCTACTGCACCTCGAAGAAAATGGTTTCTCATTATCATTTTGTTTGTACTACGATCTTCAATTGCAATCATACACAGCTGATTTGCGAGATCTTTCAGGAACTTTCTTCGTTGATCCTTTGCCCTGAAGCTTGGATTGTGTTCTCTGTAGATGATGTAGGATGCTAACCCACTGACATCAATCATATTGTAGAAAAATGCCAAAGTCCAACGTGATGTTCGTCGTTTCACAGTGTACTCTCCCAACATTTTATCCATAACATCAACGCCACCTTTTGTTATGTTGTAGTATTTTATTATCTCTGGCTTGGCTGCTAGTGTCTCTTCAACTTCTCCCGTCATGTGCATAGATGATAGAAGCACGACTGATTTGTTCTTCTTTGGTACATATGAACAGACTGTTGCATCATGATTGTAGGCAAAATTTGTCGAGTATACAGGCCTTTCTTTGGCAGGCTGCATGTTGTTAGGTAGGAACCTTTTGTTTTTTCTCACTGTACCAACTAGTGTCATGTTCCAGGAGTTCAATACCTTAGCTAGTTCCATGGTTGTAAAGAAGTTATCGGTGGTGACATTTCTTCCAGAGCCTTTATACGAGCTCACTAGGTCCAATACTGTTCGTTCTCCAATGTTTACTTGTCGAGGACCATCAGTTGGTTTCCCAGTGTAGAGCTGACCTTGTAAAGGGTAGGCATTTGATGAGTCACAAGCCCAGAAAATCTTTATGCCATATTTAGCTGGTTTTGAAGGTATATACTGGGTAAATTTAGTATGACCTCTAAATGGAAATAATTGCTCGTCGACGGTGATACAATGATATGGCTTGTAGGCTCTCTCCAGATTACTGTTCAGCATTGTCCAGATGTCCCGTATTGGTGCAGCTTTATCTGTTTGCACACGTTCTGCACGTGTATTTTCGTTGTCAAACCTGATAAATCTGAGTATCATCTTGAAGCGGTCACGAGACATGGCTGCACGTATAAGAGGCAGAGCAGCAACATTCCACATTTCCTCCAGATTCTCTTTGTTGGCTCTGTGCACACCAGCAGCAATCAGTATGCCCAAAAATGCATGAAGTTCAGTTTCAGTAAATTGCTTGAATGTTTTTTGTGGTGGCCGTTTGGAAGAATCAGGAAAACGTTGTACCAGTTCGTTGTTGTAAGCATCACAAACTCTCTTGGCCTTTCGATTCGTTTCCCGTAATATGATGTCACACATCTCGGGAGTCATGATGGACTTGAATAGCTCTTTTGCTGTATATAGGTTGCTGATTGCTGCAGGGCCACCTCTTTGTCGTAGGACATTACGAGATTTTGTTTGTGCATTTGGCAGTGGATTACTGCACCATTGAGTTTCATCCTTAGCAGTCCAAATGTCGCCTGCACTTTGAGGCACAGAATCATCCTCAACACTTTCGTCTGATTCGTATTCATTTTCATGCTCTATGACCATTTCTTGTTCAATGTCTGAATCTTCTTCAGTAACATCCACTTGTGGTACATAGTTTTCATCATCAGATGGAACATATGGTTCATCCTCATGCTCAGAATCAGATTCTTCTAGCATTCGCATTATTTCGTCAGACGTAAATCTGTAAATATGAAAAAATGTAAAATAAATAATTTTCCGAAATACTACATTATTGGCTTTTCACAAAATTATACTAACCTGCAAACACGTTTTCTTGGATTATGGCGGAAACTAGATCCAGCATTACTATCACTCATGATGACTTGCTAGATGAATTTTGGCTTCGTATTTTGTGCTGAATATAAATAAAACATCGTAAAACAATATGTAGATACTAATTATTATCCATTTTTCGTATAAAAATTATACCTATAGTGATAAGTTTCATACAAAATATATGTAAGCCAAGTCCAGGCTGAAAGACAATTTGACTGTTCTGTCCCCACATAATGAGAATAAAGGTATAACTGGCTGTTAGATGCTGTGAGACTTTCCTACCTTCGTTTCCAAGAAATTGAAGACTTCACAAGCCTAGAAATGTGTGCTCACAGCAATGAGATGAACAGCAAAATGGCTAATGAGAGGAGGGAGGCAGGAAGACAAGTAGAAGCCACTCCCAGTTTGAATTAACTTAATTGACAGCAACATAAGTGACCAGTAACAACACTGAACAATAGATATCAGCATAACATTTGTAGCTGAATGAACTTTAGTTTCTGAAACCAAGTAAAGTCTTCCCACAGTGGAGGTATATGTGAAGGTACAATTGTACCTATGCAGCCTGTTAAGGTTGTAAAATTATGCAGCCTGACAAGGGTTAAATAATCGTTCTAACAAGAAGAGCTGGAGGACGTCCTCCTTAGTGGTTGCTTGGCTCCCTTGCACCCACTGTAGCAGTGACCGCCGTAATTTACAGGCCCATTCAGCGTGGGTATCGGTTACTCGTTTTATAAGTCCGCGGAACTTTTGGTGGTATGCCTCTGGTGTCAGCGCATACCAGGCCAAGATCACTTCTTTGATCCACTCATAGTCCATACAGTCCTCATCAGGTACCGTGCGATAGGCGTCCGCTGCCCGGCCTGTCAGCTTGCTGGCCAGAATCTGAACCCGTTCCTCCGGCTTCACTTGATGAAGGGTACACAGCCGCTCAAAGTCCTGCAGAAAGCTATCAATGTCTTCCTCTGCCTCCCCCAACTGTCGGAAGGCATTATACTGGATCTTTTTGTGGCTTACTGTTGAAGGTACCTGGGCGGAGGCCAGAGCTCCCCCTGCTTGCTGACTCTCCTCTCTCCGCTCTGCCATCTCCATCTTGGCCAGCTCTATCCTGTTCCGCTCGGCCATCTTTTCCTTCAGATCAGTACACACATCAGCCATCACCTCTCGTATGATCTCTACTGCAGGGTTTGGGCCATAGAACACCAGTCTGTTCTTTACCTCCCTCTGAAATTCAGTCTCCTCCACATTCACATTGGGGGGCGCTGCACTGTCGTGTTCCATGATGGCTGCTATCAAATCCGCTTTTGTTTTGTTGCTGGCGATTAACCCTCGGGCTTCCACCAGATCTTTTAATGTAGTCCTCTTTAACTTCTGGTAGTTGTCTTCCATTCATTCCTTTTCTCCTGTAGAAGGGGTATCCCGCTGTCTGCCACCAGTGTAACGGGGTCTACCAAGCTGGGGTACCTCTTTCAGTACCACCCCGTGTTTCAGGAGGTCCACTCTGCTTTTGCTGGATTCTGAATGCTGGCTGGAATTCCTTGATTATGTGAGAGCATATAAAAGCTGACTGCTACTCCACGTATTTCCAGCCTAAAAGAACACACTTTATTTTCAGCACACAGATTATATAACACAGATACACAGGGCAGGCCAATAGAAAAAGCAGGCCAGACATACATTACAATAGCCGCAGGGGGCCGGAGCCTGCTGATATTTACTGTGGGAATTAGAAAGGTGGGGGAGGACAAAAGGGGAATATCGTGTCCCCTCTGCCCAGGGGCGCAGCCTGTGGACTGATGCATTTCACATCATGTCGTCATGACAACATCCAGGTCGCCAGAGCTAGGAAACATGCTGATCATGCGCAGCGCAGAGCTCTATGGCATGGCAATGCTGCTTCATCTCCATGCTATAGAAGTGATCAGCATGCAAAAAATGATTGTCCCATAGTGGGGCAAAGTAAAAAAGTTAGAAAAAGTAAAAAAAAAAAAATGTCTAAACAACTGTAAAAATATTTTTTAAAAATCTAAAATAATAATAATAAAAAATACATACTATCTCTAAATAAATATTTAAATGAAAAAAATCAACAATAAAAGTACACATATTTAGTATCGCCGCGTCCACAACGTTCCGTTGCAGCAGTCCCCCACTGATAAAGGCAACGGCAGCATAGGTGCAAGTTACTGATAAAAACAGCCACCCACTCACTGAGCAAATTATGGAGGGGTTGGCTGCCTAGCAGCAAAAATATTTAGAATTGAGAGTCCTCAGTGGTTGATACCTTTTAATGGCTAACTGAAAAGATGGTAACAAATTGCAAGCTTTCGAGACTACACAGGTCTCTTCATCAGGCAAAGACAAACAAATTCTGAAGAATCACATATTTATGCACAACATAGAGAAAGAAAAAAAAGGGGGGGAAACAATGGATAAGACAGGTGACATGAAGCAGAATTATCATGAGTGATAATGTTAGCAGCGAGTTAATCAGCGTGATGTCCACAACGAGCAACAGAGAATGTTCATTTATTAAGAATTAAGAATATCCAGCTTAAAACATGAGAACAGGATCAATCTGGTTTCTGAGAGAGAGAGAGATCTGCTGTGAGTCCTTCTGCTTCTGCTACACACAAGAAATGTGCTCACAGGGAAGGGGAGGAGGAACATCCTGTCTGTAAATGAGGACTCCTTTTTTTTTTTTTTTAACTTTGTTGACATGTGAACAATATGCATGCAGATATATAAATCACATCATATTAAACAAACAATAGTTGTTGCAATACATACAGATCAATATGCATTAGGCCAACACCCCCACTCAACAACTACTTATTATGTCAGTCCCATAGTGGTTCTCAATTCTTGGAACCTAGGTCGTGGCAATGGCTTGGTCAAAATATCAGCTAACATTTTATCAGTTTCACAATAAACAAATTGAATTACGCCACGATCTATTAAATCACGTAGATGATGACATCTGACGTCGATGTGCTTAGTTCTAGCACTGATCTTTTCACTGCATGCAAGTTTAATGCATCCTTGGTTGTCCTCATATATCACCGTTGGCTGAGTTAACGGTTTACCAAGATCGTCCATCAGTTGTCTTAGCCAAATGATCTCCTGACTTGCATAGGCTGCGGATACATACTCAGCTTCTGTAGATGACAAAGCAACAGACACTTGTTTTCTACTAGACCAGGAGATTGAACTTTCTCCAAGTTTAAATACATATCCGCTTGTGGATTTACGATCTTGCGAATCATCAGCCCCATCTGAGTCAACATAGCCGGTGAGTTTTAGATTTCCTGCTGCAGATATTTTTAAATTTACACCTTGTGTCCCTTTTAAATATTGGAGAACTCTTTTAACGGCATTCCAGTCCTTTTGGCGTGGTTTCTCCACATATCTGCACAATATTCCAACTGCTGTTGTAATATCCGGTCGAGTCGTAGTTGATATATATAGAAGTGCCCCCACTGCCTGTCGATATTTCTCGTTGTTAGGCAACAGGTCATCTTCTTCCAGTTTCAGGTAGGATGATTCCATTGGTGTTCATACACCTTTGGCTTCCGTCATTCCGAACTGATCCAAAATTGAATTAATCTTTGCACTTTGATTTAAAAGAAAACTTCCATCTTCCTCTCTCTAGATGTGGATTCCTAGATAATATGTCACATTTCCTAGGTCTTTCGTTTCAAAATGCTGGTTCAAAATGTTAGTAATTTTCCCAATTTCAGCTTCTTCTTGATGAACTACAATTACATCGTCCACATATAAGAGAATACAGGTCCTTCTCAAAAAATTAGCATATAGTGTTAAATTTCATTATTTACCATAATGTAATGATTACAATTAAACTTTCATATATTATAGATTCATTATCCACCAACTGAAATTTGTCAGGTCTTCTATTGTTTTAATACTGATGATTTTGGCATACAACTCCTGATAACCCAAAAAACCTGTCTCAATAAATTAGCATATCAAGAAAAGGTTCTCTAAACGACCTATTACCCTAATCTTCTGAATCAACTAATTAACTCTAAACACATGCAAAAGATACCTGAGGCTTTTATAAACTCCCTGCCTGGTTCATTACTCAAAACCCCCATCATGGGTAAGACTAGCGACCTGACAGATGTCAAGAAGGCCATCATTGACACCTTCAAGCAAGAGGGTAAGACCCAGAAAGAAATTTCTCAACAAATAGGCTGTTCCCAGAGTGCTGTATCAAGGCACCTCAATAGTAAGTCTGTTGGAAGGAAACAATGTGGCAGAAAACGCTGTACAACGAGAAGAGGAGATCGGACCCTGAGGAAGATTGTGGAGAAGGACCGATTCCAGACCTTGGGGAACCTGAGGAAGCAGTGGACTGAGTCTGGTGTGGAAACATCCAGAGCCACCGTGCACAGGCGTGTGCAGGAAATGGGCTACAGGTGCCGCATTCCCCAGGTAAAGCCACTTTTGAACCATAAACAGCGGCAGAGGCGCCTGACCTGGACTACAGAGAAGCAGCACTGGACTGTTGCTAAGTGGTCCCAAGTACTTTTTTCTGATGAAAGCAAATTTTGCATGTCATTCGGAAATCAAGGTGCCAGAGTCTGGAGGAAGACTGGGGAGAAGGAAATGCCAAAATGCCTGAAGTCCAGTGTCAAGTACCCACAGTCAGTGATGGTGTGGGGTGCCATGTCAGCTGCTGGTGTTGGTCCACTGTGTTTCATCAAGGGCAGGGTCAATGCAGCTAGCTATCAGGAGATTTTGGAGCACTTCATGCTTCCATCGGCTGAAATGCTTTATGGAGATGAAGATTTCATTTTTCACCACGACCTGGCACCTGCTCACAGTGCCAAAACCACTGGTAAATGGTTTACTGACCATGGTATTACTGTGCTCAATTGGCCTGCCAACTCTCCTGACCTGAACCCCATAGAGAATCTGTGGGATATTGTGAAGAGAAAGTTGAGAGACGCAAGACCCAACACTCTGGATGAGCTTAAGGCCGCTATTGAAGCATCCTGGGCCTCCATAACATCTCAGCAGTGTCACAGGCTGATTGCCTCCATGCCACGCCGCATTGAAGCAGTCATTTCTGCCAAAGGATTCCCGACCAAGTATTGAGTGCATAACTGAACATTATTATTTGATGGTTTTTTTGTTTGTTATTAAAAAACACTTTTATTTGATTGGATGGGTGAAATATGCTAATTTATTGAGACAGGTTTTTTGGGTTATCAGGAGTTGTATGCCAAAATCATCAGTATTAAAACAATAAAAGACCTGACAAATTTCAGTTGGTGGATAATGAATCTATAATATATGAAAGTTTAATTGTAATCATTACATTATGGTAAATAATGAAATTTAACACTATATGCTAATTTTTTGAGAAGGACCTGTATACATCCATTTTCCATCTGTATATCTCGTGTACAGGCATGGATCCGCTAGACCTCTTAAATCCTTCTTCTAACAAGACTTTGTTCATTTTAGAGTTCCATGCTCTCGCATATTGCTTAAGACCATAAAGAGATTTTTTGTAGTTTGCAAACAAGATTCTGTTCACCTTCCTTTACATAACCTTCAAGTTGAGTCATGTATAAGTCCTCCTCAATGTCACCATTTAAAAATGCAGTTTTGATATCCAAATGTCTGACAAACATCCTTTGTACTGCAGCTACCGCCAACAATGCTCTAAATGTTGTCTGCTTAGCAACGGGGGAAAAAGTAGCATCATAGTCTTCGCCATATTTTTGAGAATATCCTTTTGCGACCAACCTCGCTTTAAATCTGTGGACTTTACCTTCAGAATCATATTTGGTTTTAAATACCCATTTACACTTAATTGCCTTTTTATCCTGTGGTAACTCAGTGAGTTTCCAAGTTTGAAGTTGATGAAGCGAGTTAATTTCTTCATTCGCGGCATCGATCCACTTTGTTCTTTCATGGGCGGGTAGTTTCTGCATTTCATCCCATGACTGTGGTTCTGACTCAGGCAGTGTCTTCACAATGTAGGATAAACGTTTAGCTGGTATTCCGTTGTTTGATCTTGACGACCGTCTAATTTCAGGTTCACTTAGGCCTTTTGTTGTTCCTTCAGTGGTTGAAGAGTCCAGCCAGACTTCTACATTATTTTCTTTGTTGTCTTGTAATTGTGATTGAGATTGTTGTTGTTTCATCTGGACTACTGGCATAATGTCATAAAACTTGGGTGACACGAAGTTTTCATCAAACACTACATCTTTACTTATTGTGACCTTGTTTGTCTCTGGGTGTAAAATTCTATAACCTTTCTGGGTTTCACTGTAGCCTACCAGGATGCCTTCCTTGGCATGAGATTCCCACTTAGTTCGTTTTTCTTTGGGAACATGTGCAAATGCTTTACTTCCGAAAATCCTTATGTGTTGTAGTTTTGGTTTTGTACCATTCCATTGCTCAAATGGAGTTTACTCTGTCGCTTTACTTGGTAGTCTGTTCTGAAGATAACAAGCCGTCATAATAGCTTCGCCCCAATATACTGTAGGCAAATTAGCATCAAATAACATACTCCTTGCGCTTTCACAGAGTGTCCGGTTCCTTCTTTCTGCTACACCATTTTGCTCAGGGTTGTATGGTACAGTAGTTTGAAATATGATTCCATTTTTCTTTAAAATGCTCTGTTTCATTACTTGTATACTCAGTTCCATTATCTGCACGTAAAGTTTTTGGCATTCTTCCAAACTTGTTGTGTACTTCAGCTAGATATATTCCAAGTTTCTCTGGAACTTCATTTTTGCTGTGAAGTAAATAGACAACTGTATATCTTGAATTGTCATCAATAAATGTAAGAAAATAGCTCTTCTTTCCAGGGGTCTGAGTACGCATTGGACCACAGATATCCGTGTGTACTAAATCTAGTGGTTGTTCTGTTCTTGTAGTACTTTTCTTAGGAAAGGCCTTTCTGGACATTTTCCCTTTGATACAGCTGGAACACCTCATTGTCTGATTACATTAATCAATTGTAATATTATCAGCTAATTGTTCTTGAAATAACTTTCTTATTGCTTCTGGGTCTCTATGCGCAAGCCGCCTGTGCCATACATGAATACAGTTCTTGTGCAGTTCTTGCTTAGCTGTGCATACACACTCTTTACATTTCAACTGATACAGTTCATCTCTGATTTTTCCTTTTGCTAATGTGTGAGCCTCCGTTGAGATGATGCAGCTATCTTCCTTAAATGTAACTTCATTACCTTGTTTTGTGAGCTTTTTCACAGATAATAGATTACTTTCAAGACTAGGCACATATAGTACATCTTTCACATGGATCCATCTACTTTGTGTTGCAGAGATGTTACAATCAATATAACCGTCTCCTATGCCTTCTGAGTTCATGCACTTACCGTTTGCCATTATCACTTTCTCTGACTTATTTTGGTTAAGCTTAGTAAAGAAGTCTCTGTCATTGGTCATGTGACTGGTTGCACCAGAATCTATACACCACGCATGCTTTGATTTAAATGCATTGACTGATGTGAATGCAGCTTCAGTATTTGCCGAATCATTGTTTCCAGATACAGCACTCTTAACTCTCTGTTGGCTGTTTTGCTTTTTCAACTGACTCATTTTATCTTTCCAGACTCTGCATTCAGCTTTTAAATGACCTGGCTTCTTGCATACAAAACATTCACGTGTCTCTTTAGGGTGGTTTTGGCTGGTGGGTACATAGTGTGTTTGTAAAGCAGTTTCCTTGTTACATATCTTGTTGCTCACATTTTCTGCCTTTCTCTTATATTCATCTACAAGCTTTCCTCTGACGTATTCCAATGTCAGCTCATCATCTGGGCGTGCATCTAGTGCAGTTACCAGAGTGTCATAGCTTTCTGGGAGACCACTAAGTAATAGTGCTGCTACATGGAAGTCCTTCATATCTTCCCCAATGCCCCGCAGGCGCTCTACGGTCTCCAGAGTATTTCTAATGTAGTCCTGCATGTCCTGGTCATTGTGTAGCTTAGACTGATACAGCTTTCTCATTAGATAGAGTTTATTACTTAAATTTATTCTCTCATGTACTTTCTGCAACTGCTCCCACATTTCCTTTGCAGATTCACACTTACACACATGCACAATCTGATCATCCTCTATACTGAGTGATATGGTGCTCTGTGCTTTCTGATCCATTGCTAGCTATTCTTGTGGTACTGGGTCAGGCTTAGGGTCCTGAGTGTATTTCCACGTACCTTCTCTTATCAGCAGCATCTTCAACTTGAATTTCCAGGATTGGTAGTTCTGGTTATTCAGGCTGGGCACTGTAAACTTTGTGGAGTTGCCGCTGGTGGCCATTTTACTTCTTCTCAGTTTGCTGTTGTCTTTCAATCTCTGTGCTCTGGAGGTTTGGGATTGCTTTGACTCCTGGGCCCATAACCTGTTAGCAGCGGGTTAATCAGCGTGATGTCCACAACGAGCAACAGAGAATGTTCATTTATTAAGAATTAAGACTATCCAGCTTAAAACATGAGAACAGGATCAATCTGGTTTCTGAGAGAGAGATCTGCTGTGAGTCCTTCTGCTTCAGCTACACACAAGAAATGTGCTCACAGGGAAGGGGAGGAGGAACATCCTGTCTGTAAATGAGGACTCTTTTTTTTTTAACTTTGTTGACATGTGAACAATATGCATGCAGATATATAAATCACATCATATTAAACAAACAATAGTTGTTGCAATACATACAGATCAGTATGCATTAGGCCAACATTAAACAGTTATTTCCTTAAATATTGGGCCAGCTCTTAGATAAGGAATGTTTTATTGTCCTCTGATTAGGGTCTCTGTTGTGATGACCCCTCATAGTCTGAGGGGCAAGTTCCTTAGTTGATGTAAAAAGACATAAATCCATGCAACACATTCATTCCTGCATTAAGAAATGCAGGAATGAATTCTTAATGCAGGAATGAATGTGTCGCACGGATTTATGTCTTTTTACATCAACTAAGGAACTTGCCCCTCAGACTATGAGGGGTCATCACAACAGAGACCCTAATCAGAGGACAATAAAACATTCCTTACCTAAGAGTTGGCCCAATATTTATGGACATAACTGTTTATCACTCATGATAATTCTGCTTCATGTCACCTGTCTTATCCATGGTTTTCCCCTTTTTTTTCTCTATGTTGTGCATAAATATGTGAT
The DNA here is from genome assembly GCF_032444005.1 of Ranitomeya imitator. Classification (NCBI taxonomy): domain Eukaryota; kingdom Metazoa; phylum Chordata; class Amphibia; order Anura; family Dendrobatidae; genus Ranitomeya; species Ranitomeya imitator. Next base: position 73,809,263 of record NC_091291.1, on the reverse strand, counting down.
TCTTCAGAATTTGTTTTAGTCTTTGCCTGATGAAGAGACCTGTGTAGTCTTGAAAGCTTGCAATTTCTTACCATCTTTTCAGTTAGCCATTAAAAGGCATCAACTACTGAGGACTCTCAATTCTAAATATTTTTCTATCTACTGGCTAACGCATAAATAGGGCTTGCATAGACTGCCAGTCACACAGGTAAGTGTGATGCAAAGTGTGTGGATAACAGCCTATTAATATTAGCAGGCGGGCTGCCCAGCACTATAGTATGCAGCACACAGGGACAGACGCCCCTGTACATAATACCAACATTTTCCTATGGTATGTTTTTCTGAATTTTTCTATGTTTGTTGTTTTTGAAATTCGTTTTAGGACTCACAAGCATGAGCACCATGCATGGTTAGTACCTAGTAGCACCCCCTTTTGCAAGTATCATAAATTGTAATTTTTTTTTTAGCCAGACAAGAGCCTTTCAATCCTTGTTCAAGGGACTTTCATCCATTCTTGAATTTTGGAAAATTCTTCCAGTTCTGTGAGATTCCATGGTTGTCTTGCATGTACTGTTTTGAGGTCTAGCCACAAATTTTCAATGATGTTCAGATCAGGGAACTGTGAGGACCATTGTTAAACCTTCAATTTGCGCCTCTTGAGGCCGTCTATGGTGAATTTTGACACGTGTTTAGGATCATTATCCATTTGTAGAAGCCATCCTCTTTTCATCTTCAGCTTTTTTACTGATGGAATTATATTTGCCTCAAGAATTTGCTGAAATTTCATTGATTCCATTCTTGTCTCTACCTGTGGAATGTTCGTCGTGCCATTAGCTGCAACACAACCCCAAAGAATGATTGGCAAGATGTTTTTTTCCTGAAATTCTGTGCCCTTTTTTTCTCATTTTTTTTGCGCAGTACCCAGAGACAGTGTCTGCAAATTGAGATTATTGTTTGGCCTACGTCATGTGACAAGGCTTATTAAAGAGTCGACATTTACTTTTAGGATTGCTACTTCCAATAGGTGGCACTAGAGTTCTAGTCCTCTTCCTCTCTGAGGAGACAATTTGAATCCTTTTTACTGCACACATAACTATGATCATCCGGACTTGTTTCCAAAATGCATCAGGTTACTTTAGATGTTCTTTTGCATACTTCTGAGGCTAAATTTTATGGTGAGGACTAGGGAAAGGCTTTCTTCTGATGGATCTTCCATGAAAGCCATATTTGTGAAGGTGTCTCTGAACAGGACAAAAATGTACCACACACCCAGTCTGCTAAATCTTTCTAAAGTTCTTTTGCAGTTAAGCAGGGGTTCTGATTTGCCTCTCTAGCAATCTTATGAGCAGCTATCACTGAAATTTAGCTTTGACTTCCAGACCTCATCTTGACATACTGTATATATATTATATCGTATTTTATACAATATAAAATTAGAAAAAAACAGGCAGCACTCCAAAAAGCCTTACTGATCCATTAGTAGCAATGTTTCGGCAGATTTCTCTGCCTTTCTCAAGCCATATATATATATATAACATATATACGCTGTTCAAAAAAATAAAAGGAACACAAAGGAACACAAACAACATAATATTATTCCAAGTAAATAAAACTTCTGTGAAATCAAACTGTCCACTTAGGAAGCAATACTGTTTGACAATCAATTTCACATGCTGTTGTACAAATGGAATAGACAACAGATGGAAATTATTGGCAATTATCAAGACACACTCAATAAAGGAGTGGTTCTGCAGGTGGGGACCACAGACCACATCTCAGTACCAATGCTTTCTGGCTGATGTTTTGGTCACTTTTGAATGTTGGTTGTGCTTTCACACTCGTGGTAGCATGAGACGGACTCTACAATCCACACAAGTGGCTCAGGTAGTGCAGCTCATCCAGGATGGCACATCAATGCGAGCTTAGGCAAGAAGGTTTGCTGTGTCTGTCAGCGTAGTGTCCAGAGGCTGGAGGTGCTACCAGTAGACAGGCCAATACACCAGGAGACGTGGAGGGGGCCGTAGGAGGGCAACCACCCAGCAGCACCACCACTACCTCAGGCTTTGTGCAAGGAGGAACAGAAGCACTGCCAGAGCCCTGCAAAATGACCTCCAGCAGGCCACAAATGTGCATGTGTCTGCACAAACGGTTAGAAACCGACTCCACGAGGATGGTCTGAGTGCTCAACGACCACAGATGGGGGTTGTGCCCACAGCCCAACACCATGCAGGATGCTTGGCATTTGCCACAGAACACCAGGATTGGCAAATTCGCCACTGACACCCTGTGATCTTCACAGATGAAAGCAGGTTCACACTGAACACATGTGACAGACGTGACAGTCTGGAGAAGCCGTGGAGTGATCTGCTGCCTGCAACATCCTTCAGCATGACCGGTTTGGCAGTGGGTCAGTAATGCTGTGGGATGGCATTTCTTTGGAGGGCCGCACAGCCCTCTATGTGCTCGCCAGAGGTAGCCTGACTGCCATTAGGTACCGAGATGAGATCCTCAGACCCCTTGTGAGACCATATGCTGGTGTTGTTGGCCCTGGGTTCCTCCTAATGCAGGACAATGCCAGACATGTGCCTGGAGCGTGTGAGCAGCTCCTGCAAGGTGAAGGCATTGAAGCTATGGACTGTCCCGCCCGTTCCCCAAACCTGAATCCGATTGAACACATCTGGGACATCATGTCTCACACATCCATCAACGTCATGTTGCACCACAGACTGTCCAGGAGTTGGCAGATGCTTTAGTCCAGGTCTGGGAGGCGATCCCTCAGGAGACCATCCGCCTCCTCATCAGGAGCATGCCCAGGCTTTGTAGGGAGGTGGCCACACACACTACTGAGCATCATTTCCTTGTCTTGAGGAATTTCCACTGAAGTTGGATGAGCCTGTAATTTGATTTTCCACTTTGATTTTGAGAATCATTCCAAATTCAGACCTCCATGGGATTTTAATTTTGATTTACATTGATCATTTTTATGTTTTATTCTTCTCAACACATTCCATTATGTAATAAATAAAGATTTGCAACTGTAATGTTTAATTCAGTGATATCTAGGATGTGGGATTTTAGTGTTCCCTTTATCTTTTTGAGCAGTGTACAGTGTCTTGCGAAAGTATTCGGCTCCCTGGAACTTTTCAACCTTCTCCCACATATCATGCTTCAAACATAAAGATACAAAATGTAAATTTTTGGTGAAGAATCAACAACAAGTGGAACACAATTGTGAAGTTGAACAAAATTTATTGGGTATTTTAAATTTTGTGGAAATTCAAAAACTGAAAAGTAGGGCATGCAATATTATTCGGCCCCTTTACTTTCAGTGCAGCAAACTCACTCCAGAAGTTCATTGTGGATCTCTGAATGATCCAATGTTGTCCTAAATGCCTAATGATGATAAATATAATCCACCTGTGTGTAATTAAGCCTCCGTATAAATGCACCTGCTCTGTGATAGTCTCAGGGTTCTGTTTGAAGCACAAAGAGCATCATGAAGACCTAGGAACACAACAGGCAGGTCTGTGATACTGTTGTGGAGAAGTTTAAAGCCGGATTTGTATACAAAATGATTTCCAAAACTTTAAACATTCCAAGGAGTACTGTGCAACCGATCATATTGAAATGGAAGGAGTATCATACCACTACAAATCTACCAAGACCCGGCTGTCCCTCTAAACTTTCATCTCAAACAAGGAGACTGATCAGAGATGCAGCCAAGAGGCCCATGATCACTCTGGATGAACTGCAGAGATCTACAGCTGAAGTGGGACAGTCTGTCCATAGGATAACAATCAGTCATACACTGCACAAATCTGGTCTTTAGGGAAGAGTGGCAAAAAGAAAGCCATTTTTCAAAGATATCCATAAAAAGTGTTGCTTAAAGTTTACAACAAGCCACCTGGGAGACATAGCAAACATGTGGAAGGTGCTCTGGTCAGATGAAACCAAAATTGAACTTTTTGGCAACAATGCCAAATGATTTATTTGGCGTAAAAACAACACAGATCATCACCTTGAACACACCATCCCCACTGTCAAACATGGTGGTGGCAGCATCATGGTTTGGGTCTGCTTTTCTTCAGCAGGGACAGGGAAGATGGTTAAAATTGATAGGAAGATGGATGGAGCCAAATACAGGACTATTCTTCAAGAAAACCTGTTGGAGTCTGCAAAAGACCTGAGACTGGGACAGAGATTTGTCTTCCAACAAGATAATAATCCCAAACATAAAGCAAAATCTACAATGGAATGGTTCACAAATAAACGTATGCAGGTATTAGAATGGCCAAGTCAAAGTCCAGACCTCAATCCAATTGAGAATCTGTGGAAAGAGCTGAAAACTGCTGTTCACAAACGATCTTCATCAAACCTCACTGACCTCGAGCTGTTTGCCAAGGAAGAATGGGCAAGAATTTCAGTCTCTCGATGTACAAAACTGATAGAGACATACCCCAAGCGAAATTTGCTCCTAAGTCTGTTGGTCTATACTTATACAGACCAACACATATCATTAATCCTTTGACGGTCAAGCACCAACTCCCAGTTGCGTGGAGGATTAATAATTCCTTCCATTCCTCGCTTAAAAAGTTTGAGGGGACACAGAGTCCTCAGGACATAATTGAGGAGGACAAAGAGTATGAGTTGGAACAAGTTTTGGTTTCTACATGTGTCAGACATCGACAGCAATATCTCATTAAATGGAAGGGTTTCGGTCCTAAGCATAATTCCTCGGTTGATGCAGAAGATTTATATAAAGATCGCCTAGTTAGGGAGTTCTGTAATTGGCATCAGCATTTGGGGATCTCAGTGGGTCCTGTAGCCCTTCGTAGAAGGGGGGGTACTGTCATGCATCTGCGTTTCAACGCTTGTATCTTTGGTTTGTGGTCGGCGTCTCTGTCCACCGAGCCACAGCAGATACACCTTTCCCCTGGCCTTTCAACTGCTGCTATTCATGCTTCAGTCTTTTTAGGATAAAAGGTATTTTCATTTACTCTTGTCTGCCCTGACACCTTTCGGGTGCGGCTTTATATACTTTCCCCTTGCTGGTATTTCGGCTGGTGATAACCTCATTTGGATGTCCAGCCATACTTCTGTAGTTTAAGCCAGTTAGTGAAAGACCAGTAAGGGTTTATTTCTTTGCTGTTTATGTTCTTTTACCTGCATCCATCTTCTTTCGGTTTCTTTTTAGGAAGTAGGCGGCATATTTTCTAACAGGTCATACTTAACCCTTTATTTTGTATTTCATGGTTTATTTTATTCACTCTGGAATCTCTTTCTATTTCAGTACACTGTGGGTATGTGCACACGTTGCGGATTTTGCTGCGGATCCGCAGCGGATTTGCAGCAGTTTTCCATGTGTTTACAGTACCATGTAAACCTATGGAAAACAAAATCCGCAGTGCACATGCTGCGGAAAAAAACGTGCAGAAACGTAGTGTTGTTTATTCCGCAGAATAACAATTCTTTGTGCGGATTCTGCGGCGGTTTACACCTGCTCCATAATAGGAATCCGCAGGTGTAAAACCGCATGTGAAATTCACACAAAATCCACAAAAAAAAACGCGGTAAATCCACGGTAATTCCGCAGGTAATCTGCAGTGCGGTTTACCTGCGGATGTACCAAAATCAGTCCAAAAAAATCCACAGGACTTCCCGCAACGTGCGCACTAACCCTTTCTCTTCTATATGTAATTTACACTCTGATCTTCCATCCATTTCTTTAGGAGGAACGTGAAGCGCTCAACAGCCTTTCAGGCAGCATAAAGTCCAAGATGCCATCATCTAGTCTGTGGTTAGGGCTATCTCGCCTGTACTAGAGGCTGCGGGATCAGGATCGCTAGTCTGTACAGGAAACGGCAGGGTCAATTGCAGTTTTTTTTTTCAGGGTGTAACCTATTTTCCCGAATGAGTTGCTTCTCTATCATACCAATGTATTCCAAAACAATACCAACAAAAGCTAAGGCTTTGAACACAAAAAAACAAATCCCCAAAACAGCTCTATGGAAAAAGAAAAAAAAAAGGATCTTCAAAGATGGAATTGGAGGCAAAAAGCAAATATTTGTTAACAAAATGTAAGATTTTTTATGCGGTAGTAGAAGAAAACAAACCAACAACTAAAGGTTTGGTATCACCATAATTGCACTGACCCTAGTAATCACCAGGGTGCGCGCTGTAAATGCTGACATTCATAAGTCAATGTATGAAATGCAAAGGGTACAATGAGAGGTAAATCTATACCATTTTTTGCAATGAATTCTGCACCAGTATTTACCACTTGTTTTTTTCAGACTGACTTTATTCTTCCTGTTAGGATCTCTTTGCAGAGTATGGGCTGATTCATATTGCATTTCCACAAGTATTTTGGTGTTAATATTTCTCAATTATTGACTTACTGATTTGATTCATCAAATGACTTTGTGCCTTTTTTCAAGTTGTCTTTGTAGTTTAGTTAGTTTTGTGACTTTTAAGTCAATGTGGCTTTTCCAGACGATTTAGATTAATTCATGAAATGAAAAATTTGGAGCAATTTTACTCCAATCCCCCCATGTACAAATGCAAACAGACTATGGAACTCTCTGCCGTATGATGTTGTAATGAGTGATTCATTACTTAAATTTAAGAGGGGACTGGATACCTTTCTGGAAAAGTATAATGTTACAGGGTATATACACTAGATTCCTCGATAGGGCGTTGATCCAGGGAACTAGTCTGATTGCCTTATGTGGAGTCAGGAAGGAATTTTTTCCCCAATGTGGAGCTTACTCTTTGCCACATGGGTTTTTTTTTGCCTTCCTCTGGATCAACATGTTAGGGCATGTTAGGTTAGGCTATGGGTAGAACTAGATGGACTTATAGTCTTCCTTCAACCTTAATAACTATGTAACTAATGTACGGCAGGTATTTTGGCGCATTTTCTTGCAACATATCATGAAACCAAATGGGTAATCGTTTACCAACTATAATTGTGTTATTTGTATAGCGTGCACCAGAAACGTACCGTACACTTCATAATAGACTGCGCATCACAGCGTTTCCACTAGATTGCTCCCTTGCCATAATCTGTTATAGGGTAATAAATGGAACAATCAGACATAAGAAAGCTAGTTGATGCTGGTATCTCTTGCGTAGTTTGATAAAATTCATCGATGGTCCACATCATTATTATTATGTAATCCTGACCAAGCCTCCAGCCACTGTTCATTCATTTCACCTATGGATCACAACCTTTTATACCCATATACATTTTTATATTGTATATGTTTACCATTGATAACTTTTTTGGAATGATAAAATCTTTATAATTTTTATATGACTCTGGATCTCCTTTAAAAATATTTCATGACATTTTTGACTTTTCCCACTAAAGTCTCAAAACCTGTTGAAGACAATTTGGGCTTTGCGTAAAGTTTATGAATTATCACAATTTTGATGAATTTGGTGCAAAAAATGTTTTTGTTTTCCACCTTACTGACATCCGCCATATACTGTATGTACAGTGCAAATCAATAGTGGGTTTATGAGCGGAAAATAATGGCTTTGCCCATGACTGTTAACCTGTTAAATGCTGCTGTCAAACTCTGACAGAGGCATAAACAGCACACAGGCATGGGGGCGATCTATTCTATGAGCCAACCAGCACCCCTGTGCCGCGATTTTGGGGCGACTATGGATTTCTATTGCTGTCTGTGGAAGACCCCTATGCTTGTCATTATGGAGCTTTCTTGAAACCCAGCCTGCAGCCAGGCTTCAAAGGACACTGTGATTTTTATTATATGCTGCAATACTGTTGTATTGGTTTATAGAGCAGAAGAGGAGATCAGACAATTGCAGGTTCAATAGAAGAAAGAGACAGCGTCCAATTCAGGTGAAAAAAACTGTAAGGTTCCATTTATGGTTCCATACATGTGATGTTTCATCCTGCCATAGATCTTTTTCAAGCATGTTTGAATTCTATTGAATTTTTTGTAAGTGGAATCACTGGAACTTTTTTGACAATGCGTCCTTTTCATGCCTGTGTGCCCTTTGTAATTGTCCAATATTGGAGTGCTGCGAGCTGCATTTATTTTTAAATTGCAGGTTCAAGTACCCTTAGAGGACTAGTAAAAACTGTAAAAAAAATTAAAAAAAAGTTTTAAAAATTATTTTTTTTTTTTATTTTTACAAATTTTGATTTTTTCACCACCAAAATAATTAAAAAAAAAACTTGAGACGTTTGGTATTGTCTTAATTGTACTTACGTGGAGAATCATATTGCCAGGTCTTTTTTACCATACATTGTACACTATAAAAATAATTCCCCAAAAACAATATCCGAATTGTGGAGTGTTTTTTTGTACTTGTAATTTTTTCCTCATTTTTCAGCAAATTATGTGGAAAAATGAATGGTGTGTCTGATTGGACAGAAAAATAAAAAAGTTATCGCTCTTGGAAGAAGGGCAAGGAAAAATGAGAATGCAAAAATTGAAAAGTGGCCATGTCGGGAAGGGGTTAATTCCGAATTTGATAGCTATGGTTGCTGTATATTCAGTGTGTGCATATGTGAGCAAAGAACATGAGAAGACGGCACAAGTGTAATAATAAAGAAGGCATTTATTATTTATGTACAGTGCAGAGGATCGATACAGCAGACAACCTGTACAAGCAGCATACAAAGGTAAAACACACCTTTACATATAGTCATCTGAACTGTAACCTTGTTTCCTTGAGCAAAAAACATAGGAAAATAAATAGAAATCCTGCAAAATAAAAGTGGAATTCCAGTAAAAACCAGTGATCACCTATCACTACTTGATCAGTGGTGGTTTGTTCTTACTGGGATACACCTTTAAAGGCACAGTCGGTAACTCATAGCTTCCCTTGATGTATACGGCTCAGCATAAGTTTGACCTCGGTCTCCACACGTAGAATACGTGCTTTACGCCACCAGTTTCCAGTCAGTGCCCGGCTGCTTTGTAGATCCCGCAATAGCAAAGTGAGGTGTGAGCCCATCCGTGCCTGGTCCCAGCCTCCAGCATTGGCCTTAAGCTCCCTCAGGATCAGAGACCAATGACGTGATGCATCTGATCCTTCTGAGAGAGATACAATAACTCTGACATCACCTAAAGTCTGCAAGGCACGGAGACCACTGTCCGAAACTTCATTAAAATACAGACTGAAAAAAACAAACAAAACAGTAAAATATTTTTTCTTCAAAACTGAAAACAATATTAATCTTGTACTTCCCACGCAATACCCAAATCATAATTTAATTTCAGCTGAAGTTACATTTTAACGATTGTTGACAAACTGCATAATAGGTTAAATTAAAGGCCACCGCAATAATATAAATGACACCGCGACGATCAGCTGATCACCAAGGATCTGACTACAAAGACCCCTGGGAAACAGCTGATCTTAGCAAGAGAAGTTGACAGTGCCTGCAGTATTACAAGACAGGTACATGACCATCCATGTTCTACATGGATGGCCCGAGTACACCATAATGAGATCTACTGCTTGTAGATCCTTTCTGATGGAACAAGCCCTTTAAGCTCCAAAATATGCAATAACTAGTCTTCTAGCACTTTATCAGTCTATTACACTCTTTGATGGATGATGGTACTTACTGAACTCTGCCAAGTGTTGGGTGACGTGAAGCCTCTTCCACCAGCCTAAGTGCAGCCTGGTCATGGATCCCATTGTATGCTAGGTTTATTTCTTGGAGATGTTTATTTTTTCCAAGATTATTTGCCAGAATTTCAGCACCCTCATCTCCAAGATCTGTGCGGAGTAGAGACAAGTGCTTTAATGAAGTGTTATCAGCAAGTCCCTCCACAATTAACTGTGCTCCCTCCGGTGCCAAAGGGTTGTTACATAACCTAGGACAAAGGTATGAGAATTTATGAATGCGGATACTTTAAACCATATGTACACCAAGTAGACAACACAATTCTACCACGTAAGTTAACATTCAAGCAGGTTTACAGTGCAAAACCCTCCTACAATATTAAGCATCCTACTCGAATATCATCTCAGACGGTCTGCATGGTCTAATATGTCTGACCTATCATGGAGGCAAATCGGTTACGGTATTGTAACGGTTAAGGTTGTGTCCAAGTACAGGAAAACGTATTTTTTAGTCTTGAATGTTGAAAACAACACTGCGCCATACAGCACTATTCATAATGTGATTATTGTATTTAATTTAACTCTCGTAGGAGTCTCAAAGGGTTTCTCCCGTTTTCATTGGCGGCCATGATGAATTAGTGCTTGCAAAAAAAGCCACTTTCCAGTTTATAGTTTAGTAAAATTCCTTCCCACTCTCCTGATAAATTACAATTTTATTTTTCATTGCTCATGACTCGTTGCCTAGGTAACCAGCCACTAGCAGAAGTGGCTAAGGTCACGATACAAGTATTTAGCAGTAGAGCTTGTTAGTATTGCTCAAAAGCTGGCCAGAATCTCCGGAGTGCAGTTAGCTCCTGATCCCAGCCAACTTCAATGCTACAGTGCTCCTCCGATGCCCGAGAGGTAAACTGCCTCGGATTTTAGCATCATATGATACTCAGTTTGGGTCGGTGGTGCTGCATTCTTGCCACCCTAAACTGTCAATTAAGCAGGCGCACATTGTCCTCAAGCAACCAGTAAGCGGAGGCTGGAGAGTAGTGCGTCTTAAAGAACATAAGACAACTCTTTTAATTATTTCTAAAGTATGTGTTTTCTTTGCACATTTCATGCTTACGATCAATGAATCACCTCAATAACAGCCATACATATCCCCACCCCATTATTATAGGAAACTTTATTATGAGATCTCAAATCTGTCACATATTCGATTACATGTACTAATATGTAGACAGGTAATCAGCCTCTGACTGCCCACATCAACCAATCATACAGCAGCTTTCATTTTGTATTCTTCTCTTGACAAATGAAAGCAGCGTTGTGATTGGTTGCAACTTTAATTTTGCTTAGGTAAAATGAAAATTGCAATGCAATTGATTTATTTCCTGTTAAGACATTTTCATAAATCTGTTCTATGATTTCTGCTTAACCCCTTTACCCCCAAGGGTGGTTTGCACGTTAATGACCAGGCCAATTTTTACAATTCTGACCACTGTCCCTTTATGAGGTTATAACTCCGAAACGCTTCAACGGATCCTGGTGATTCTGACATAGTTTTCTCGTGACATATTGTACTTCATGATAGTGGTAAAATTTCTTTGATAGTACCTGCGTTTATTTGTGAAAAAAACGGAAATTTGGCGAAAATTTTGAAAATTTCGCAATTTTCAAACTTTGAATATTTATGCAATTAAATCACAGAGATATGTCACACAAAATACTTAATAAGTAACATTTCCCACATGTCTCCTTTACATCAGCATAATTTTGGAACCAATTTTTTTTTTTGTTAGGGAGTTATAAGGGTTAAAAGTTGACCAGCAATTTCTCATTTTTACAACACCATTTTTTTTTAGGGACCACGTCTCATTTGAAGTCATTTTGAGGGGTCTATATGATAGAAAATGCCCAAGTGTGACACCATTCTAAAAACTGCACCCCTCAAGGTGCTCAAAACCACATTCAAGAAGTTTATTAACCCTTCAGGTGTTTAATAGGAATTTTTGGAATGTTTAAATAAAAATGAACATTTAACTTTTTTACACAAAAAATTTACTTCAGCTCCAATTTGTTTTATTTTACCAAGGGTAACAGGAGAAATTGGACCCAAAAAGTTGTTGTCCAATTTGTCCTGAGTACGATGATACCCCATATGTGGCAGTAAACCACTGTTTGGGCGCATGGGAGAGCTCGGAAGGGAAGGAGCGCTATTTGACTTTTCAATGCAAAATTGACAGGAATTGAGATGGGACGCCATGTTGCGTTTGGAGAGCCACTGATGTGCCTAAACATTGAAACCCCCCACAAGTGACACCATTTTGGAAAGTAGACCCCCTAAGGAACTTATCTAGAGGTGTGGTGAGCACTTTGACCCACCAAGTGCTTCACAGAAGTTTATAATGCAGAACCGTAAAAATAAAAAATCATATTTTTTCACAAAAATTATATTTTTGCCCCCAATTTTTTATTTTTCCAAGGGTAAGAGAAGAAATTGGACCTCAAAAGTTGTTGTCCAATTTGTCCCGAGTACGCCGATACCCCATATGTGGCAGTAAACCACTGTTTGGGCGCATGGGAGAGCTCGGAAGGGAAGGAGCGCCGTTTGACTTTTCAATGCAAAATTGACAGGAATTGAGATGGGACGCCATGTTGCGTTTGGAGAGCCACTGATGTGCCTAAACATTGAAACCCCCCACAAGTGACACCATTTTGGAAAGTAGACCCCCTAAGGAACTTATCTGGATGTGTGGTGAGCACTTTGACCCACCAAGGGCTTCACAGAAGTTTATAATGCAGAGCCATAAAAATAAAACAAAATTTTTTTCCCACAAAAATTATTTTTTAGCCCCCAGTTTTGTATTTTCCCTAGGGTAACAGGAGAAATTGGACCCCAAAAGTTGTTGTCCAATTTGTCCTGAGTACGCTGATACCCCATATGTGGGGGGGAACCACCGTTTGGGCGCATGGGAGGGTTCGGAAGGGAAGGAGCGCCATTTGGAATGCAGACTTAGATGGAATGGTCTGCAGGCGTCACATTGCGTTTGCAGAGCCCCTAATGTACCTAAACAGTAGAAACCCCCCACAAGTGACACCATTTTGGAAAGTAGACCCCCTAAGGAACTCATCTTGATGTGTTGTGAGAGCTTTGAACCCCCAAGTATTTCACTACAGTTTATAACGCAGAGCCATGCAAATAAAAAATATTTTTTTTTCCACAAAAATTATATTTTAGCCCCCAGTTTTGTATTTTTCCAAGGTTAGCAGGAGAAATTGGACGCTAAATGTTGTTGTCCAATTTGTCCTGAGTACGCTGATACCCGATATGTGGGGGGGAACCACCGTTTGGGCGCATGGGAGGGCTCGGAAGGGAAGGAGCATCATTTGGAATGCAGACTTAGATGGATTGGTCTGCAGGCGTCACATTGCGTTTGCAGAGCCCCTAATGTACCTAAACAGTAGAAACCCCCCACAAGTGACCCCATATTGGAAACTAGACCCCTCAATGAACTTATCTAGATGTGTTGTGAGAACTTTGAACCCCCAAGTGTTTCACTACAGTTTATAACGCAGAGCCGTGAAAATAAAAAATCTTTTTGTTTTCCCACAAAAATTATTTTTTAGCCCCCAGTTTTGTATTTTCCCAAGGGTAACAGGAGAAATTGGTCCACAAAAGTTGTTGTCCAATTTGTCCTGAGTACGCTGATACCCCATATGTTGGGGTAAACCCCTGTTTGGGCACACAGGAGAGCTCGGAAGGGAAGGAGCACTGTTTTACTTTTTCAACGCAGAATTGGCTGGAATTGAGATCAGACGCCATGTCGTGTTTGGAGAGCCCCTGATGTGCCGAAACAGTGGAAACCCCCCAATTATAACTGAAACCCTAATCTAAACACACCCCTAACCCTAATTCCAACGGTAACCCTAACCACACCTCTAACCCTGACACACCCCTAACCCTAATCCCAACCCTATTCCCAACTGTAAATGTAATCTAAACCCTAACCCTAACTTTAGCCCCAACCCTAACTGTAGCCCCAACCCTAACCCTAACCCTAGCCCTAACCCTAGCCCTAACCCTAGCCCTAACCCTAACCCTAGCCCTAACCCTAGCCCTAACCCTAGCCCTAGCCCTAACCCTAGCCCTAACCCTAGCCCTAACCCTAGCCCTAACCCTAGCCCTAACCCTAGTCCTAACCCTAGCCCTAACCCTAGCCCTAATGGGAAAATGGAAATAAATACATTTTTTTTTATTTTTCCCTAACTAAGGGGGTGATGAAGGGGGGTTTGATTTACTTTTATAGCGAGTTTTTTAGCGGATTTTTATGATTGGCAGCCGTCACACACTGAAAGACCCTTTTTATTGCAAAAAATATTTTTTGCAATACCACATTTTGAGAGCTATAATTTTTCCATATTTTGGTCCACAGAGTCATGTGAGGTCTTGTTTTTTGCGGGACGAGTTGACGTTTTTATTGAAAACATTTTTGGGCACGTGACATTTTTTTATCGCTTTTTATTCTGATTTTTGTGAGGAAGAATGACCAAAAGCCAGCTATTCATGAATTTCTATTGGGGGAGGCGTTTATACCGTTCCGAGTTTGGTAAAATTGATAAATCAGTTTTATTCTTCGGGTCAGTACGATTACAGCGATATCTCATTTATATCATTTTTTTATGGTTTGGCGCTTTTATACGATAAAAACTATTTTACAGAAAAAATAATTATTTTTGCATCGCTTTATTCTCAGGACTATAACTTTTTTATTTTTTTGCTGATGATGCTGTATGGCGGCTCTTTTTTTGCGGGACAATATGACGCTTTCAGCGGTACCATGGTTATTTATATCTGTCCTTTTGATCGCGTGTTATTCCACTTTTTGTTCGGCGGTATGATAATAAAGCGTTGTTTTTTGCCTCGTTTTTTTTTTTTTTTTTCTTACGGTGTTTACTGAAGGGGTTAACTAGTGGGACAGTTTTATAGGTCGGGTCGTTACGGACGCGGCGATACTAAATATGTGTACTTTTATTGGTTTTTTTTTTTTATTTAGATGAAGAAATGTATTTATGGGAATAATATTTTTTTTTTTTTTTCATTATTTTGGAATATTTTTTTTTATTTTTTTTACACATTTGGAAAATTTTTTTTTTACTTTTTTACTTTGTCCCAGGGGGGGACATCACAGATCAGTGATCTGACAGTTTGCACAGCACTCTGTCAGATCACTGATCTGACATGCAGCGCTGCAGCCTTCACAGTGCCTGCTCTGAGCAGGCTCTGTGAAGCCACCTCCCTCCCTGCAGGACCCGGATCCGCGGCCATCTTGGATCCGGGGCTCGAGCAGGGAGGGAGGTGAGGAGACCCTCGCAGCAACGCGATCACATCGCGTTGCTGCGGGGGGCTCAGGGAAGCCCGCAGGGAGCCCCCTCCCTGCGCGGTGCTTCCCTGCACCGCCGGCACATCGCGATCATCTTTGATCGCGGTGTGCCAGGGGTTAATGTGCCGGGGGCGGTCCGTGACCGCTCCTGGCACATAGTGCCGGATGTCAGCTGCGATAAGCAGCTGACACCCGGCCGCGATCGGCCGCGCTCCCCCCGTGAGCGCGGCCGATCGGCTATGACGTACTATCCCGTCCAGGGTCAGATAAGCCCAGGGCACCTCGACGGGATAGTACGTCTAAGGTCACAGAGGGGTTAATATGCTTAACATGAAAGGGCAGGGATATAGCAGAGATATTGTATGTGACAATGAAGCTGCATCACACAAGATACAGACTCTGCAGTATATATCACATAGGATACACTGAGATTGCTGTACATACATCACATAGGATGCACTGAGACTACTATATACAGCTCTGGCAAAAATTAAGAGACCACCACATCAAATCCCTGTCATGGGCAGCCCAATCTCCAGATCTGAACCCCATTGAAAACCTCTGGAATGTAATCAAGAGGATGATGGATAGTCACAAGCCATCAAACAAAGAAGAACTGCTTAAATTTTTGCGCCAGACACAGTGTGAAAGACTGGTGGAAAGCATGCCAAGACGCATGAAAGCTGTGATTAAAATCATGGTTATTACACAAAATATTGATTTCTGAACTCTTCCTGAGTTAAAATAATAGTATTGCTGTTTCTAAATGATTATGAACTTGTTTTCTTTCCATTATTTGAGGTCTGAAAGCACAGGTTTTGTTTTTATTTTGACCATTTTTCTTTGCCAGAAAAAAAATACAAATTTTATTGCTTGAAATTTAGGAGACTTGTTGTCAGTAGTTAATATAGAATAAAAGAACAATTCACATTTTACTCAAAAATATACCGTATTTTTCGGACTATAGGACGCACCATACCATAAGACGCACCCCAAATTTGGGGTGAAAATTGCAGAAAAAAAGATTTTTTATAAGATGGGGGTCCGTCTTATTGTCCGAATCTAAGATATCTTACCTGAGAGCAAGCGGTGGCAGCAGGGTCACAGGAGGCATGGTGTCAGCAGAGGTGTGGTGATGCTGAGGCACGGTGGGCGGTACGGCATGCACCTGAGCAGGGTCTCTTCCTGCTTAGGTGGGCGACGCCATGGCCTGGTGTCCATGGGGGGGTTGCGGCAGTGCTGTGGCGGCGGCAGATGTGCGGTCACTTCCTCAGGTGTGGTGATGCCGTGGCCCGTTATCCAAGGTGAGCAGCAGAGCTGTGTTAATCACCAGTTTCTCAGTGGCGGCGGCCATCTTCCTGAGGCCGCGCGTGCACAGATTGAGTACTCTGCTTCCCAAGGCTTCAGGAAAATGGCCGCGGGAGGCCGCGCGTGCCCAGAGGGAGATCGCGGCAGCCATTTTCCTGAAGCCGAGATCTCAATCTACGAACTCGGCTTCAGGAAAATGGCCGCCGCAATCTCAATCTGCGCACGCATGGCCTCCCGCGCTGATTTCCTGAAGCCCCAGGAAGCAGAAAACTCAATCTGCGCACGTGCGGCCTCAGGAAGATGGCCGCCACCACCGAGAAAGCCGTGATTCACCCAGCTCTGCTGCTCGCCTTGGAAACCGGGCCGCGGTGTCACCTCACCCATGGAAGGGACCCTGCTCACGCCATACCGCTCACCACGCCTCATCATCGCCGCACCTCTTCCGCCGCCACACTGCCGGTAAGCCTGCATTCCAACTATGAGACCCAATCACAGCTTCCCCCAGCCCCCAAAACCCCCACCCCCCCTCGTGTTCCTCACAATTTTTTTTGGGGGGGAAAGTGCATCTTATAGTCCAAAAAATACGGTACCTATAAAGAGAAAAATCTATATACAAACTTCTGTTTACATCACATATAATGCGTTGAGACTGCTATATATGGATCACAAAGGATACACAGACTCTGCTGTACACATCACATAGGATAAACTAAGTCTGCTGTGTACATCACATAGGATACACTGAGACTACAGTATTTACATTACATAGGATACACTGAGACTTCTGTATACATCACATAGGATACACTAAGACAGCATTGTACATATAGAATAAACTGACTCTGCTGTATACATCACATAGGATACACAGACTCTGCGGTATACACATCATATAGGATACACTGATACTACTGTATACGTCACATAGGAAACACTGATACTGCAGTGTACATCACATATGAAACATTGAGACTACTGTTTATAGATCACACAGGATACACAGACTCTGCTGTACACATCACACAGGATACACTTAGACTGCAGTGTACACAGAATATACTGAGACTGCTGTCTAAATAACATAGGATACACAGAGAATGCTCAAGATTATGCCTATATACAGATGGGTACTGGTTTGGCACATGAAGAGGTAGGACATTAGTGATAGGGAGCATCAACATTGAGCTACACCTTGGAGAGGTTGGTTAGTTTTTTGCATTCTTTACCAAAAAATTACTACCTCACTTGTTTAACATTTACAGAAGTATTAGAGTTCATGTATTCAGTAGTCGCAGTGTGCTGATGAATCATTTATGCATATGTTTATATATTTGCCACATAGCATATTTGTTAATATTGCTTATATTAAGTATATTAATTTAATAGTAAAGATGCTTGGTCTCTTTTTTTTCTGTATATAAATCTATGTATATTCTGTGTATATATATATATATATACAGTGGGGCAAAAAAGTATTTAGTCAGTCAGCAATAGTGCAAGTTCCACCACTTAAAAAGATGAGAGGCGTCTGTAATTTACATCATAGGTAGACCTCAACTATAGGAGACAAACTGAGAAAAAAAAATCCAGAAAATCACATTGTCTGTTTTTTTAACATTTTATTTGCATATTATGGTGGAAAATAAGTATTTGGTCAGAAACAAACAATCAAGATTTCTGACTCTCACAGACCTGTAACTTCTTCTTTAAGAGTCTCCTCTTTCCTCCACTCATTACCTGTAGTAATGGCACCTGTTTAAACTTGTTATCAGTATAAAAAGACACCTGTGCACACCCTCAAACAGTCTGACTCCAAACTCCACTATGGTGAAGACCAAAGAGCTGTCAAAGGACACCAGAAACAAAATTGTAGCCCTGCACCAGGCTTGGAAGACTGAATCTGCAATAGCCAACCAGCTTGGAGTGAAGAAATCAACAGTGGGAGCAATAATTAGAAAATGGAAGACATACAAGACCACTGATAATCTCCCTCGATCTGGGGCTCCACGCAAAATCCCACCCCGTGGGGTCAGAATGATCACAAGAACGGTGAGCAAAAATCCCAGAACCACGCGGGGGGACCTAGTGAATGAACTGCAGAGAGCTGGGACCAATGTAACAAGGCCTACCATAAGTAACACACTACGCCACAATGGACTCAGATCCTGCAGTGCCAGACGTGTCCCATTGCTTAAGCCAGTACATGTCCGGGCCCGTCTGAAGTTTGCTACAGAGCATTTGGATGATCCAGAGGAGTTTTGGGAGAATGTCCTATGGTCTGATGAAACCAAACTGGAACTGTTTGGTAGAAACACAACTTGTCGTGTTTGGAGGAAAAAGAATACTGAGTTGCATCCATCAAACACCATACCTACTGTAAAGCATGGTGGTGGAAACATCATGCTTTGGGGCTGTTTCTCTGCAAAGGGGCCAGGACGACTGATCCGGGTACATGAAAGAATGAATGGGGCCATGTATCGTGAGATTTTGAGTGCAAACCTCCTTCCATCAGCAAGGGCATTGAAGATGAAACGTGGCTGGGTCTTTCAACATGACAATGATCCAAAGCACACCGCCAGGGCAACGAAGGAGTGGCTTCGTAAGAAGCATTTCAAGGTCCTGGAGTGGCCTAGCCAGTCTCCAGATCTCAACCCTATAGAAAACCTTTGGAGGGAGTTGAAAGTCCGTATTGCCAAGCGAAAAGCAAAAAACATCACTGCTCTAGAGGAGATCTGCATGGAGGAATGGGCCAACATACCAACAACAGTGTGTGGCAACCTTGTGAAGACTTACAGAAAACGTTTGACCTCTGTCATTGCCAACAAAGGATATATTACAAAGTATTGAGATGAAATTTTGTTTCTGACCAAATACTTATTTTCCACCATAATATGCAAATAAAATGTTAAAAAAACAGACAATGTGATTTTCTGGATTTTTTTTTCTCAGTTTGTCTCCCATAGTTGAGGTCTACCTATGATGTAAATTACAGACGCCTCTCATCTTTTTAAGTGGTGGAACTTGCACTATTGCTGACTGACTAAATACTTTTTTGCCCCACTGTGTGTATATATATATATATATATATATATATATATATATATATATATATATATATATATAATTTTAGATATTCTTTTTTTCCCCTCAGTATATACATCACAGGATACACTGAGACTGCTATATACATTACATGGGATACACTGAGACTCTGCTACATATATCACATGGTATACATTGAGACTGCTGTATATACATAATATAGATACACTGAGACTGCTGTAAATCGATCACAGGATACACAGACTCTGTTAAATAAAGTCATCAATGTTGATTTGCCTGTATACTCACTTATCATACTTGACTTATGTATCCCCTCTTGCTTAGGTGCTGTGGTATGTGCCAACCATGAACTAAAGCCGCTCTGCATGATCGGACACAGCAAATAACAGTATATAGCAAGGGCACATTTATATTATTTCAGCACAAGAAGATTTTTGTGGAACTCATTATTATTCCAAGATCTATTGATTCAAATTTACTTTGTTCATGGAACAACCACTCTAAATTTTGAAATGGCTTGGTCTCCCTTTTAGAATCGCTTACCGTAAACTGCTGATTGCACAGTCCGGGTGTAACAGCAGATCCTTTATTTCTTTGCAGGAATCAGGACCTAGTGAGTTCATGTGGAAACTGTAAACAACAAGGTCATATGGTAAGTAAAACTATACCTTATTCTTTACAGATAATACATTTAATAATAATGTATTTGGCCTTAATTTGGAGAGTTGTGCTCTAGCCAAGGGCTTCTTATTCTTTTTTTCTACTGGAACCTGACCAACCAGAACAAAATGAGGACAATGACAATGATGCACCTGTACCTTTCTATTGGTTGTAGTCTATATCGAAAGTTTCAAAATTATCTCAGTGCATTTTTATTTTTTTTCTTCCTAGTGAAGCTAATAAAACATGGGTATTTATGTTTCTAGATCCAATTGGTGAGACCAGAGAAAAGCCTGTGCAGCAGAAAGAAAATCTGTCAAAATGGCCTATAGCTACGCCTTTCTATCAAATTAAATAAAGCTCTACCTAAGTTTGAGGAGCTCTACTCTTGCCCACAGTAAGCTCCTAGTCAATGTCACAACAGAAAAGTCAACCTAAACATGTAGAATTGTTCCAGTAGATTTGGAAATCATGGTCTCCCAACAACCTTCTTCAGTAAAAGGTGTACGACCTCACCCCTTCCACATGAAATAATATCACCCCTTTCTAACGGTCCTCACTTCACATTCTGGCATCTTCGGAGTACAGGTGCCAACGTATGAATGGCATCTGGATCTAGGTGACAGGAGCTAAGGTTGGCGTCTGTCAGTACTTTCCCTCCGATTACTGTGGCAACCACATTACATTTAAGTGGTGTCATGCGAACAGTGGAGAGATCCAAATCTCGGAGTGAATTCACGAGTCCTGCTGTGAAATCTTGATTTTGAAACTCATACAGAAAGAAGAGAAAGTCCATCAGCTCAGAAGGTGGCAATCTACGAAGACTGCATCGCAACAGATGTTTCTTCAGAGCACGAGTGATTTTTAGAGCATCCATGTTCATAATAGTGCAGCCCAGCTGGTCAAGCATAGCTCGATTCCGACGGGACAGAAGCCCTGCCATAAAAATGGGAAACAATTCAAATGCTTCTTGTTCGCTGTAACTATCCTCCTCTGCTGGCTGTAACGGTCCCTCAACGCCAAGAATGCTAGAGTTTATTTGGTCTAACACATCATCATTATAGGAATCCTCTTCTCGAAACATTTCCGCAGTCATTGTTTGAGCTATATTTTCACGACTCTGTCCACTCACTCTGCCATAAAGACGTGGCACTACACGTAAAAGGTTAAAAAGCGTGAAGATGCGCAGAGGAAGAAATTTAGACAAAACGTTGACAACAGCAACCACGTCTTCTCCAGCTTTGCTGATGATCTCAGAAAGCTCTTTCCCCAGCCGTTGCAATACTGTCTTATTTTCTCCCAACACAACATATAGGGCTGCTAAGTATTCCTGCATAGCAGGTATAGTGAAGACAAAGAGGCTTTCTTGGCCTGGCTGGACACAGGGAGTGAGGAAAAAACGAAAAGCATCAGATCTGAAGACAGTAAGAAGGTTGAGTTCTTCCTCGCTGTTCATCTGCAAATGAAAACACTTTGAGATATCAGCTTCACTGAATTTGGTACGGCGAGAATTACATCCCTCATATGCCAATTTGCCTACAGTCCGTGCCACATAAAGCATTAAAGATATTTTAGAAGGGTGTGTGATATCCAATACTTCACCAGCAAAGTTTAACCGTAAAAAAGTAGTGTAGATGCCGGTCAGAGTGGTACACGACTCATCGTCCTTTGTGTAATACAGCAAGTGTAAAGTAGCACAAGTCAGCCAACAATAGGAAGGCAGGAAACATGCAGCTGATAATTGGCTGTGATGCTCCAGATTGCGGCTTAACATTTCTGCCAAGTTCTCAGTTTCACGGGGATCTGCATCCTTGTGGCCCAAACGTAACTCGAAGTACATCTTTTGTAGCTCTGTGTCTGAAAAGCCACAGATCTCAGCATACCGACCTACATACTTCCGTGGAATTCGTTTCAGTGCTGAGGGTCGAGTTGTCACCAACACATTTGCCTGAAAGAGAAAGTAAGTAGAACTTACATCAACTTTTTTTCTTTTTGAACATTCTATTTATAAAAACTATTATAGTAAAGTGGTTGTCTTGTGGTCAGTCTTAAGGAACACACCACTCCCCCTGCCATTCTGCTGGGTGGGGACGATGCACTCCCGATGACTGACACTAAGGAGTGGCGGCATTGGCACGGCGCACACTCTCTGATGTCACTAGCAGAGGCAGCATTGGAGAAGAACAAGAGCACTGGCCAGCTTCAGAGCAGCGCTTCCATGCTATATAGCAAACAGCTTGCAAGCGCTGGCTCCTTACCTCGGATACTGGCCACATGCATTTTTGATAATGGAAAGGATTTTTAACAAGAGGTAAATTGTAAAGTTGTTTGTTTTTACAAGCATTCTGCAATTTTACCAATTTAATAAGATAAGATAATCCTTTTATAGGCAAAGTCTGCAAAATAGGATATTTACCATAATATTTTAGTTAGAATTTAAAGTGGTTATTGTTCCCTTTAATTTTTAACTCCTTCATGACATGAGAATGTACACATACACCGCATGCTGGTGGCAGGAGTATAGAGTAGACTCAGAAGCTGAGCCCTCTCAATACACAGCCATTAGCAGCCATTAACACTAGCTCTGATCACTAATGTTTAACCCATTGTCCATGTGGCCTCTTTCAATTTTTTTTTTCATTTTTGTTTTGCCTTCTCTTTTTCAAAGAGCTATGAGTTTTTTTATTTTTCTGTCCAGAGATGAAAGATGAGTTTTAAGTTTAGGGACATCGTTCATTTTACCACATAGTGTACTGGAATACTGAAAAAAATTCCAAATGCAGTGAAATTGTAAAAAAAAGTCATGACATTGTTTTTTGGGAATTGTTTTTATGACATACATTGTCTGGCAAAAATTACATTTGATTATGACGATAAACTTGTCTAGCTTTTTTTGTTATTATTTAAATTTCAGAACTTTGAGAAATATTGTTTTGAATGTGTCGCCATTTTACAAGACTAGTAACGTTCTAATTTTTCTCCTGATAATCCCTCCCCGGCTCTATTTTTCTTGCACGGTGAGACATCGTTTATAACTATAGCATGTTGGGATAGATAAGAACTTTTGGTCCATTAATCCAGCGTTTTTTTGTGGTATTGCAACAACCCAAAAAAAATTTAAAAAAACTTAATTTTAGAGTTTTCTAATTTTTTTTCTATTTATGGTGTTTACGAATCAGGTTAATTATTTTATATATATTTTGCTATATCGGACTTTTCTGAGTGCGGAAATTTTAGGGATTTTTCTTTTAATTAAAAAAGTTAAAGGGAATCTGTCACCCCCAAAATCGAGGGTGAGCTAAGCCCCCCGGCATCAGGGGCTTATCTACAGCATTCTGTAATGCTGTAGATAAGCCCCCGATGTATCCTAAAAAAAAAATAAAAAATCACTGTATTAGTGCCCTTGGGGGACTTGAAACTGTGATAGCTTGTACTAAATACAGCAATAAGAAGTATTGCTGATTGTAGTAAAAAAAAAAAAAAAAATCACAGTCTACTTCAAAGCCCAGCCACAAGCAAAGTTTCAAAGAAGCTCTGAATTGACAATCACGGAAGTCTTCAACAGACCCCGGCTGCCATATGCACCCTGTGATCACGTCAGAGTTTGACATCATTTAACAGGTGAAACAAACCTTTACCATTTTCAAAATAGAGTTAATGCATTCTCAATCCCATCTGTGCCTGTAGGAGTCAATGCGTTGTCAGCATGCTGCTCACCTCCGGAAGCAGGTATCCTCTTATAAGATTTACAAGGATAGCTGCTGGTGGCATTGGATCATTCGGATCACTACATAGCTCAGTGTTGGCCATTCTGAAATCTAGATTCATCCATTCTAGGCTGTTGAGTATGAAGAGCACGCCAGAATAATGTTGCAGTGAGGGTAACAGTTCCCGAAGATGAAGGTACTTCTTGTTGATGAGCCGCGTAAGTGATACAGGAGTGGTAACTTGGGACAGATCTTCACAAGAAAGGGGAATGATTAACTGAAACTCACTGCTACGTCCATGGCACCAATCCAGTACAAGTTTTCGAATTAACGTGCTCTTTCCAGTACCAACCGTGCCAAAAAGAACCACATTTCTAACAGATTTTCCAGATGAGTCTGGTTGGAATAGCTGAGACACAGGCATACTCTGAGGATAGAGTGGGCTTTGCAATTGAGCTTGCAACGTTGGCTCCGACAGTGGGCGCAGAATATCTTCTGGAGAACTCTCACGGATAACAGGATCAACATGAATGGAGTCTAGGGCAAAGGAAGGTCCAAAACTCCTTTCTTCAGTAGGCAAACAACTAAACCAAGCTGACAGGCGTTGGCGATGCTCTTCTATTGGATCTTTGAAAAATAAAATCATAAGATTTATCTTAGCCACTTAGAAACAAGGCTGTAAAACTTTGAGAATATGCGTTACAATGTGAAATAATAAAAAAAAAAGTTATACAAGCTTTTATATACCATCTCATTAAACCCCATAATGAACTTGCACAAAAAATTTCTTTTTATGTTTGTCCTTACCCATGTACTCATGTTATTGCTGAGCAATAATAGTGGAACCGAATCAAGTATCCTCAGCTACAAGTTACATAAATTCTGCACACTTAATTTGACCTGGGGCACAGATTTTAACCGGAAAAAAAAAACCTTTTATATATAATTGAACAATGGAGAAACGTATTGCTAATAAAAAAAAATGCTTAATTATGTTATAATATATGAAAATTAAAAAATGCATATAATATTGGCATTGCAAAGTGAATGCTATAAAAATATAATTCTTTCTTTTTTGTTCCCATGCCCACCTGACAAAAAGGAAAAAAAAAAACTAAAAAAAAAAAAATTACGACACTAATGAAAAGGCATCTCAAACAGCAAAAACAAGCCCTCACTTTATCACGGCTCAATGAAGAGCAACATTTATAAAAAAAAGTCTTAGTAGAGTCAGGCAGATGGTTGGAGACTTGAACTTGCCAGCTTCAATTAATTTATCCCAAATATTTGATTTGTGATGAATAAATTTACTGAGATCTCATAGAACGCTATTGAGCCCCTTATAAGAAATAAGACGGCTCACGACAAGCGTATACATAAGACATATATGTGGAAGGGGCTAATGGCTAGGTTCTTATTAAACTAGTTACATACAAAATGAAATGTAGCATATATCTATCAAATGCACCAATCTACTAGATAATTGTCTAAGGGTCACTTCCGTCTGTCCTTCTGTCTGTCGCGGATATTCATTGGTCGCGGCCTCTGTCTGTCATGGAAATCCAAGTCGCTGATTTGTCGCGGCAAAACAGCCACGACCAATCAGCGACGGGCACAATCTGTCGGCAAAATGGCCACTCCCTCCCCGCAGTCAGTGCCCGCTCCATAATCCCTTCCAGTCAGCGCTAACACAAAGTTGATGGCAGCGCTAACGGACCACGTTATGCCGTGGTGTTACGCACTCCGTTAATGCTGCTATTAACCCTGTGTGACCAACTTTTTACTATTATGTAGCATCAATAGTAAAAAGATCTAATGTTAAAAATAATAAAAAAAATAAAAAATAGTTATATACTCACCGTCCGTCGGCCCCTCCTCGCGACGCTCCGGTGACCGCTCCATGCGTTGCGATCTCGCGAGATGATGATGTAGCAGTCTCGCGAGACCGCAATGCACTCTTGAGACCGGAGCGCGTGAGGAGCGTCGGTAACCACTTCGCTATGATCCGGGGGCCAACGGAAGGTGAGTATATAACTATTTTTTATTTTAACAGGGATATGATGCCCACATTGCTATATACTGAGTGGGCTGTGCAATATACTACATGGGCTGTGCAATATACTACGTGGGCTGGGCAATATACTACGTGGGCTGGGCAATATACTACGTGGGCTGTGTAATATACGTGGGCTGTGCAATACGCTGTGCAATATACTGCGTGGGCTGTGCAATATACTACGTGGGCTGTGCAATATACTACGTGGGCTGTGCAATATACTACGTGGGCTGTGCAATATACTACGCGGCCGGCCGCGAACAATCAGCAACAGGCACAGTCCAGCCGCGAATTGGCGCGGGATTTGAACCACGCTTCGCTATTGGTCACGGCCGGCCGAATCCTGTGTATTCAATGTATTATTCTAAAATCTTCATAAATAAACTACATACATATTCTAGAATACCCGATGCGTTAGAATCGGGCTACCATCTAGTAAATGGATAAATACTTAGGGTACGTTCACATTTGCGGTTTGCGCCGCAGCGTCGCCGCCGCAACAAAACGCATGCGTCGTGCGGCCCTATCTTTAACATTGGCGCCGCATGGGGCCGCATGTGCATGCGTTGTGTTGCGTTTTACGCCGCATGCGGCGTTAGGGCGCACCGGTCTGGGCGCGGCAAACGCAACATGTTGCATTTTTCTGGCGGCGCCGACCTTTTAAAAAACGCATGCGTCGTGTTTGCGTCGTGTTTGCGTCGTCGATGCGCCTTTTTTCCCATTGACTTGTAT
This sequence comes from Ranitomeya imitator, assembly GCF_032444005.1. NCBI lineage: Eukaryota > Metazoa > Chordata > Amphibia > Anura > Dendrobatidae > Ranitomeya > Ranitomeya imitator. The sequence continues at coordinate 73,782,774 of NC_091291.1, read as the reverse complement.
TGACAACGCAGACGACGCAAGTACTTGCGTCGTGGTGCGTTGTACGACGCATGCGTTTTCCAATAAAAAATGCAAAACATTGTCTAGACTTTGTCTAGACACAAAAAAAACAACCTATATATATAAAGAAACGAGGGGTTTGCCATTGTCTTTCACAAGTCATCACACAAGACAAGACTGAGAGGAGAATCTGCTTTCCAAACTTGTAAGTATATATTTCTCTTTGCACATTTTGTATTCTGTGTTTTATTTCTTGATTTGTCTATATTTTTGTAATGTTTGGTCTGTGCTATTACGGTTATGGGTTGTTATTGAAAAATTGTTTTTCTGGTTCTGATGTTCTTCTGGGTTAATAGGATTGCATTTATTTTCTTTTTTTTTTTTTTATTTTATTTTTTTACGTTAGTTTGGGTTTGGTTATGTGTTTTGTTCTTGTGTCATGTGGTTGTTCAATGTATTGATTTTTGCTCATTTTGTCTTGTAAAATTTCTGGTGCATGTTTTTCTGGTTTCTATTGTTGGTGGTAACTGTGTGGCATTTTCTTGGCTCATGTCTTGCTGTGTTTTGGATTATGCTGTTGGCTTTATTTTTTCTTTCCTTGAGTGTATTTTCTTGCTGGTGGGGGGGCAACATTTATGATGTCTTTGTATTGTATAGTTCCGTGCTGCTGCTATGCCATTATAGTTTCAATTGTACTTTCCCTTTATTTTAAAAAATATCGCTGATGTTTTTACGTCGTTTTCCGTATGGCATATATCTTCCTTCATTGACTGATTGCATTGCGAAGTGTGTAGTATAATTTTTATTTGTTTATATTATTTGTGGTGGTGGCCTTTTTTAAAAATTCCATGTGTTTTCTTTTCTATTTGGCTATGGTTTATGTTTGGGTTGCTGTATATTTTTACAGCGGTTGTCCCGTAATGTTTATTGCTTGTTATCTAGAATGGTTTTTATTGCCTTTTGTCTTTCTGTGGTTAGATGTCACAAGATGTTGTTTTTTAGGATCATGTCTTGTTGCAATTGTAAAGTATTGCGTTCATTATTTTGCTCTTTCATTGTATTTTTGTGCCTGTAATGTTTTTTCCGAAAGTTTTGATATGTCCATTTTTGGACATAGGTGTCTATTTTTGCTTTTTGGTTTGGGTCTATTCTTGTATAGTTTCTTCTATTGATTGTCTTCTCTTGCAATGTATGGCGTTGTGGTGTCGCTTTCTTATTTTTGCTTTGTCCGATCAGTCAAAAGTCAATTGTGGTTGTTGTAAAAAATTTTGGGCATATTTTATTGTATGTGCCATATTTAGGTTTAGTTTTGATTTTTTTTTTTCATTTTTTCATGCCAGAACAAACGTGCTACAATGGCCACTGTGTCAGAATCGAGCCAATCGGCGCAGGGGAGTGTGGTGAGTAATTATGTCAATTTCCTTACTATTCGCAGTCATTTGTAGTTTTTAAAATAATTTCTTTATACAATTTTTACAGGCTTCTTCAAGTGAGGGTGAAGGAAGTCAGCGGGAGCAGAGAGGTCAGGGCCAAGGTGTGGCGTCAGCACGGCGAGTGAGTATTTTTATTAAACAATTTCTTTTTTTTTTTTATTATTAGCATCCTGCTTTCACTAGGGATGTTTAGTAAGCTTACATTCAAACTTTTCAGGGTAGCAAGTATTGGGGGAAGGTAACAAAGGTGAAACAACCAAAACATTCAAAAATACAGGTGTAGAAACCATCAATATACATATATCAAATGACAAAGGATAGGGCCAAGGTACATATCATGACAGGTGCTGGTGTTTGTTAATATTTGCATATTTGTAACCTTTTCTGTTTGTAATTTTTCTAGGTTTCACAACGGGACCATGGAGTCATTGATGTGGAGCTCCTCATATCAAGCATCCAGGAGCGTGGCCCGTTGTGGGACAGCCGTGACTCCCGGCACATGGACCAGGTGGTGTTGAGGCGTTTGTGGGTAGAGGTGGCAAAGTCGCTGTGGGAGGGCTTTGACATAGCTCCTGCAAAGGACAAAGCCAACTTTGGTGAGTATTGCTGATACGCCGTGCAGATACGTTGCTATGACCCACCATCTTTCCAGGATAAACACAACCGTGTGTGATGCAATAAACGCCTAAAGTTTTGCATCGCACACGGTTGTTTTATCCATTTCAAATGCTACATATGTAACCTTTTTTTTCCTTTGCATTCACAGTTAAAAGGTTGAGGATCAGATGGCGATCCATCAAGGACCGTTTCAATAAGGGGCTACGGGCAGAGGAGGAGCGCTCGAAGAGTGGTGCTGCTGCGGCCAAGTCTGTGCCCTATAAATATTCAAAATGTTTACAGTTCTTAAGACCAGTCCTTGGCCGCCGTCAGTAAGTATTTTGTCCACAAAACATATTGCACAGCCCCATTACAGTGCCCAGCCACATAGCCTACTGCACAAACACATAGTACATTGCCCAGCCACGTACATTGTGCATCCATATAGTATATTGGCAGGTAACAATATCGCAGCCACATAGCACACGTTCTAGCCACGTATCCACATAGTATATTTCCCAGGCACATACTGTATTGCCCATCCATGTAGTCAGCGTAACATATTGGCCATCCACGTAAATGTATCCCTATTAAAATGCTATATAGGCCATTAGTTAATTTTTTGGGTTAAGCGTGAGTCCTTGTAGTCCATGACAGGTTAAGTTCTGAGTCAGGGTAGTTCTGATTGCAGGAATAATGATGAAGTCTCGATCACATGATCCTAACATCATGGTCGTTCCTGCAATCAGATCAGTGAAATCACTGGGTTTTTTTTTATTTAATTTTTTATCTTGACATTAAATTTTCAACTATTTTTGTGGCATAGGCAGCTTCCAGAAAGAGTTTTCGATTACAAAATTTTTATACCCACAGTGGTATACGGTCAAAATGCTTTGACAGCGGGAATGTTCATGATTGTTATCGTCGGCCCTAACGGTCAGCTGGCGATAACAATCAGAAATTAATTATTGGCCACACAGACTGTGAGACCGAGGATTTGTATTATTGTGTAATGTAATGCTATTTTTATTCCAGGAGTTGGCGTATGGGAGAGGTTATTCATTGAAGACTAATTTTTTCATTATCTTTTCACAGGACACACAGCAGCACCCTCGAGAGAGCTCGCCCCGCAGAAGCGGTCCTTCATGAATCGCCATCTGATCCATCACAGCCCTCCCACAGCGACAGCAGGCTTGCACCACCATCTGGTGAACCGGCAGCCGGTACATCAGGTGTTCCCCTGGCCGAGGCCTCTGGCGCACCTTCGTTTGGGTATTCCCGACAGCGCCAGCGGGCCTCGGACAGGCCAACCATGCCCGAATTTTTGCATTTGAGCACGGTTTTCCAGAACTGTTTCAAGGCGTTGAGCGATAACATGGACACTCGTCTGTCCAATATCGACCGGCGCCTTGAAACAATTGAAACCGAGCTCTCAAATCCGGCAAAACATTTTTTTAGTACCATTGCTAAGGGCATGGTGGAACACCTTACGCCGGAACTACAGATTTCAGTGATGCAGTCCTGCAACACTTCCTACGTGAGGGCTCTCCAGCAGGCTGGGGTCATGCAGTCAGCGACAATGGCAGTAGTGCCGTCGCTGGCAAGCATGACTCCCACTCCTGCTGGAGAGCCACTCCAGCCACCCCACCGTGGTCCACGTGCCGAGCGACGCCACCACAGGCACCATAACATAGTGCCGCCGACTCCTGCTCCTGCCATGCCTTCATCCTCCCGTAGGCGTCATCATGCTGGGGAACCTGCCACAGGACCCAAAAAAAAAAAAGAGGAAACACAGACGGGCACACAAAGAGGCTCTGGTTGCTGTTCCAGTGACAACACCAACTGTCCGTAGGGGCTCGAGTCGCAGTAGGAGCAGCCAGGGCCAAACAAGGCTTGTGTTGCCTCCTCCCTCCCCTACAGAGGTGGCGGTTTCCTCCCCAGTATACCCTGGGGAGGGTTTGGATCTCCCATCAAGTCTACTTGACTATGTATCCTCCTCTTCGCCATCATCGTCATCTTCTCCATCATCCTCCCATTGCTCTCACCATTCCAGAGAAGACACCTACCATTCCCCCCTGGTGGCACAGGTGGAAACCCCCTAAGTTTAAGAACCCTTTTTGTTTTCTGTTTTCCCCCAATAAAAAATGTTATTTTAAAAAAACACTATTTGTTATTATTTATGCTATTATTTTCCAGAATTTATCTCGGCAAATCACGCCATGTGCTGTCTACACATATTTTGTGCTTCAAACACCTCATATATGCAATGTCAGACACTATTTTTTCAATTTTTAGTTTGCCTTTTTTTGGGTGTCTCTCATTGCTGTATGAGGTGTTCACACTTAATGCAGCAGCGAAACAGACAATGATGCAGATCACTGCAGCGTCCGCTGGTTGGTCCCTGGAGAGCTGTCACAGACATCTCTCCAGCGAACAACGATGCAGAGGCCCACGTACATCATGTTGATAAGCGCAGGGCCACGCTTCAGATATTTACCCTGGTTTCAATTGGAAAACATCGCTGTTATCGTTGCTTATCAGGTAAAACACAAAGATGCAGGTCGATCAGACAAACAAGTATATGTAATATTATGGTATAAAAATTGTATTTGAATCGGTATAGAATTTAAAAACTTTTTTATTTAATATTTTAAAAACAACAGGTTCAAGTTTTTATAGGAACATTAAATTTGTGAACTATACTTAGATGCAAAATTTGACATATACCAAACCAACCTAAACGGAACTTTTATTGCACATTTAACGGAAAATTATTTTTTTTTAATATATTTCTAACTGTCACAGTAGAGGTATTATTGGTGTAGTTACAATCAGAAGACAGCCAAAAGTAACATTACTACACCATTTGATCTTGCCATGACACACGGCCAACATCTGACACAAAATAGGCCGCAAAACGATCACGCATCTGCGCAATTTCCACACTTGTCCTCAGAGGATGATCATGGTAATCGGGCAATGGGTTGGCTATGGGTTCATCCAGTTCAACATTTATTCTCTCTTTGGCCATAATGAAATTGTGGAGAACCACACAAGCCTTCATCACCTCATCCACTGTTTCAATTTTAAGATTAATGGCCGATCCCAATATCCGCCATTTGGAAACGAGGATGCCAAAGGCGCACTCCACAGTCCTTCTGGCCCTGGACAGTCTGTAATTGAAAACCCTTTTTGTATGGTCCAAGCCCCGACTGGAGTAGGGTTTCAATAGGTTGGCAGACATTTGGAATGCCTCATCCCCTACCACAACAAATGGCATCGCAGGGCCTTCGGTGTGGGGAAGAGGTCGTGGCTGTGGGAAATTAAAATTGTTTCCATATAACTTTTGGCCCATATCCGACTCTTTAAATGTGCGCGAGTCATTTGCACGCCCAAATGCACCAATGTCCACTGCGAGAAAACGGCAGTCCGCACCGGCAATTGCCATGAGAACAGTTGAAAAGTATTTTTTATAACTGTAGAAAAGGGATCCACTTTTCGCAGGCTTGGTAATCCGAATGTGCTTTCCATCGACAGCGCCAATACAGTTTGGAAAATTACACACTTGGTTGAATTTCTGTGCATTGGCCTCCCAGATTGCACTTGTAGGGACAGGTAAATATTCCTCCCGGAGATTATCCCACAAAGCGCGGCATGTCTCTGCAATAATTCCTGAAAGTGTGGAGACTCCAATCCGGAATTGAAAATGAAGTGACCTCAACGTTTCTCCGGGAGCCAGGAAACTGCAAAGAAGATAAAGAAATTTAGAATAAAGCACATTATAATTTATAAAAGTACATTGACCATTACAATTGAAAAAAATTAATAAAATAAAATAAAAAGTAAATACATATCACAGTCATTCAAACAGCAACGTACCGTAGAGTCACCAGCAGCCGTTCCTCTGCGGAAATAGCTCTCCGGAGCTGCGTGTCCTGCCTGCTAATGGATCCTTCCACCCGACGCAGAAGATAGCGGAAGCTCTCCTGTGACATCCGGGTATATTCGAAATATTTTTCCCGGTTGTCATTCAGTTCGCCAAACAAGCAATGGTATGCTCCACGACTCTCCCGGACTTCAACTATAGGGTGGATCCAAAAGCGGCGACGACTCCATCTCCGTTTTTCCCTTTCCCTTTCATTAAAACAGGCAACAGCATAGGCATGAGCCAAGGCAAATTCCATCTCCATATCCATGTAGATACTGTTCATGGTTCGCTCCATCATGAATACCAGCAAAATGTGAGGAATTCATCTCTGCCAGGGTATATACACATTTGTTAACACCAACCCTCTTCTAGCCATTGGTGGTTCTTTATCTATTGTGTAGACACTTTTTATTGTGGGTGGGGGATGATGAATGACTCACTGCACTAAAAACGCATGCGTCTAAAAACGCTGCGTTTTTTGGTAAAAACGCAACTGCGTTTCAAAAACCCGCAGCGTTTTGCGACGCATGCGTTGAATGCATGCGGCGCAAAACGCTGCGTTGTACATGCGTTTTGGTGCGTTTTTGTTTGCGTTGTGCGTTGCGGCGACGACGCTGCGGCGCACAACGCAAATGTGAACTTAGACTTAAATGGATAAATAAATACACTGCATATACATACTACAAAAGTGACATACCATAAAAGAGAAAGATGCCATGTGATACAGGACCCCAGAAATCCGACGAAATGTCACAGCAGCAGTACTGTACAGCACTATAATACACAGAGGGCAGCCAGGTAACGTGTGGCTGGAGTGGCTCTGAAGTGGCAAAAGCCGAACAGTAGGGAATTAGCTTGGGGCAAACAAGATGATGCGTGCAGTGTAAAGCTAGCAACGGCAACCCCTGCATCAGCAGTACTGCAGTGTAAATGTCATGATGGGCAGGAAGTAGATGACCAGAAGAGCATGAGACATTTTAACTTGTGTCAGCAGATAATGGACGGATAGTCAGGTGAGCAGACAGATGATTTAGCAAATGTAATTTAGGGCATTAGCCGTCGGTGAAGGAAAATCATCACTGATCCATACCGGATTCATTTTGACAAATGTAAGATTTTCCGCGCTTGCCACCGGCCTGGTGATCACCCTTTCTGACATTGCCCTGAACACTGGACATTATAGTACGCCCATAAAACCTGGCTGTTTTTATATGATGTGTCTCTGTTTGCTAAAATGCCTCAGGTTGTGGCAATGGCAAATAAAACATCTGGTCCATCATTTCAAATGTAACAAGAAGCCATGATCTCTCTGGAGAACTCTTCCAGGATGTGCCATTAATGAGGAGAGACTGCCATCTGCTGGCCAGCTGAAATCAAGCAGAACCAAAGTGTGCTGGAAGATTTGCAGGGGGAGCGACCTCATGTGCTGGACTGGATCACGAGTCCCACAGGAAACACTTTCTTGATATAAAGCACTGCATGCACAACCACTAGGAGATCTGGCATCAATGAAGAGAGCAGAGCAGATGTGTTCCAGAGACACAGCTGAGACATGTGACAGGCTTCAGTTGGAAGTCTGCGCCTCCCTGGTGCCAGCCATTGCCTGGCAAGGTCAGGATTCCCCAAAGATATCCAAGTACCACTTACACTGGTCAAAACCAGGATCTGCACCTTACACTTCTCAAGCCTCCGAGACCCGATGACACCTGTCAAGAGTTGAGGACCCGTCCATTCCGCCTAGAGCCTGAGAGACTTCCACTGACGGTCAAGAAGAGCAGTGCAGAGGCAGCAACAGGAGGGGCACACCTGTTATTGAGGAGGAACAGCACAAGTGAGCAGGGTCGTCACTTCCAGTTATCACCTACGGTACCGGGGTTGGTTGGCGGTAAGATCATTACCGTCGCTCAGAGAGCTGTGGTTCACGTGCTGTCAGATGACAGTGAGCCAACAGTTGTGATCAGTGGCAAAAAGGTTACTGCTGGTCACAGGCATTGGATGATGAAAGAGTATTACTCCCATCAGCCTACGCCTGCTGTTGCTGAGAACAGCGAGAGCAGACACCGCCAATGGGAGTATTCATCAGCTGGCGCTTGTGCTAAAAATAAATAATAATAGAACAGACCCTATGTCATTTTTTTTATTTTTGATAACGAGCATGGCAAAACTGACAACTGTGGGCTAAAACCCTCAGCTGTCAGCTTTATCATGGATGGTTATCAAGAATATAGGGGTCCCACACAGTTTTTTTTTTTAAATTAAATCATTAATTTAAAAAAAAAAAAAAAAAAACAATACGGGGTCCCCTTTATTTTTGACAACCGGCCAAGCTAAAGCAAACAGCTGGGGGCTGGTGTTCTCAGAAATATTATATATATATATAATTGCCTAAGGGTTTTTCCGTCTGTCTGTCTGTCTGTCCTGGAAATCCCGCATCTCTGATTGGTCGAGGCCCGCCAGGCCTCGACCAATCAGCGACGGGCACAGTATCGACCAATCAGCGACGGGCACAGCGACAATGATGTCATAAAGGACGTAGAAATCCCGCGTTTCTGATTCAGGTACGGGCACAGTATTGATGTAGATGTCATAATGGCTGCCATGGCGACGATGATGTCATAAAGGTTGCCTCGACCAATCAGCGACGGGCACAGTCTGCCGCGAATTCTGGGATCATCATTGTCCATATACTAAGGGGACATGCATATTCTAGAATACCCGATGCGTTAGAATCGGGCCACAATCTAGTATATATATATATATACTAGATTGTGGCCCGATTCTAACGCATCGGGTATTCTAGAATATGCATGTCCCCGTAGTATATGGACAATGATGATCCCAGAATTCGCGGCAGACTGTGCCCGTCGCTGATTGGTCGAGGCAACCTTTATGACATCATCGTCGCCATGGCAACCATTATGACATCTACGTCGATACTGTGCCCGTCGCTGAATCAGAAACGTGGGATTTCTACGTCCTTTATGACATCATCGCCGCTGTGCGGCCTCGACCAATCAAAGACGCGGGATTTCCAGGACAGACAGACAGAAAAACCCTTAGACAATTATATATATACTAGATTGTGGCCCGATTCTAACGCATCGGGTATTCTAGAATATGCATGTCCCCGTAGTACATGAACAATGATGATTCCAGAATTCGCGGCAGACTGTGCCCGTCGCTGACTGGTCGAGGCAACCTTTATGACATCATCGTCGCCATGGCAACCATTATGACATCATCGTCGCTGTGCCCATTGCTGATTGGTCGAGGCCTAGCGGCCTCGACCAATCAGAGACGCAGGATTTCTACGTCCATGCTGTGCCCGTCTCTGATTGGTCGAGGCCTGGTGGCCTCGACCAATCAGAGAGCCGGGATTTCCAGGACAGACAGACAGACAGACGGAAAAACCCTTAGACAATTATATATATATAGATGTGGCCCGATTCTAACGCATCGGGTATTCTAGAATATGCATGTCCCTGTAATATATTGACAGTGATGATTCCAGAATTCGCGGCAGACTGGTGGCCTCGACCAACCAGAGAGCCGGGATTTCCAGGACAGACAGACAGACAGAAAGACAGACAGACGGAAAAACCCTTAGACAATTATATATATATATATATATATATATATATATATATATATATATATATATATATATACACACACACAGTGGGGCAAAAAAGTATTTAGTCAGTCAGCAATAGTGCAAGTTCCACCACTTAAAAAGATGAGAGGCGTCTGTAATTTACATCATAGGTAGACCTCAACTATGGGAGACAAACTGAGAAATAAAAATCCAGAAAATCACATTGTCTGTTTTTTTAACAATTTTTTTGCATATTATGGTGGAAAATAAGTATTTGGTCAGAAACAAACAATCAAGATTTCTGGCTCTCACAGACCTGTAACTTCTTCTTTAAGAGTCTCCTCTTTCCTCCACTCATTACCTGTAGTAATGGCACCTGTTTAAACTTGTTATCAGTATAAAAAGACACCTGTGCACACCCTCAAACAGTCTGACTCCAAACTCCACTATGGTGAAGACCAAAGAGCTGTCAAAGGACACCAGAAACAAAATTGTAGCCCTGCACCAGGCTGGGAAGACTGAATCTGCAATAGCCAACCAGCTTGGAGTGAAGAAATCAACAGTGGGAGCAATAATTAGAAAATGGAAGACATACAAGACCACTGATAATCTCCCTCGATCTGGGGCTCCACGCAAAATCCCACCCCGTGGGGTCAGAATGATCACAAGAACGGTGAGCAAAAATCCCAGAACCACGCGGGGGGACCAAGTGAATGAACTGCAGAGAGCTGGGACCAATGTAACAAGGCCTACCATAAGTAACACACTACGCCACCATGGACTCAGATCCTGCAGTGCCAGACGTGTCCCACTGCTTAAGCCAGTACATGTCCGGGCCCGTCTGAAGTTTGCTAGAGAGCATTTTGATGATCCAGAGGAGTTTTGGGAGAATGTCCTATGGTCTGATGAAACCAAACTGGAACTGTTTGGTAGAAACACAACTTGTCGTGTTTGGAGGAAAAAGAATACTGAGTTGCATCCATCAAACACCATACCTACTGTAAAGCATGGTGGTGGAAACATCATGCTTTGGGGCTGTTTCTCTGCAAAGGAGCCAGGACGACTGATCCGGGTACATGAAAGAATGAATGGGGCCATGTATCGTTAGATTTTGAGTGCAAACCTCCTTCCATCAGCAAGGGCATTGAAGATGAAACGTGGCTGGGTCTTTCAACATGACAATGATCCAAAGCACACTGCCAGGGCAACGAAGGAGTGGCTTCGTAAGAAGCATTTCAAGGTCCTGGAGTGGCCTAGCCAGTCTCCAGATCTCAACCCTATAGAAAACCTTTGGAGGGAGTTGAAAGTCCGTTTTGCCAAGCGAAAAGCCAAAAACATCACTGCTCTAGAGGAGATCTGCATGGAGGAATGGGCCAACATACCAACAACAGTGTGTGGCAACCTTGTGAAGACTTACAGAAAACGTTTGACCTCTGTCATTGCCAACAAAGGATATATTACAAAGTATTGAGATGAAATTTTGTTTCTGACCAAATACTTATTTTCCACCATAATATGCAAATAAAATGTTAAAAAAACAGACAATGTGATTTTCTGGATTTTTTTTTCTCAGTTTGTCTCCCATAGTTGAGGTCTACCTATGATGTAAATTACAGATGCCTCTCATCTTTTTAAGTGGTGGAACTTGCACTATTGCTGACTGACTAAATACTTTTTTGCCCCACTGTATATACACACACACATACACACACACACATAGTAGCGGGCACAAGAAATCAAGCAGCAAATTTAAATATCTACTTCATGGATCAACCTAATGCATGCTAAAGACTAGAAACTAAAGAGAAACAAGAAGTATGCATACAACCAGGGATCACCTAAACAAAATAGTTATTATTTATACTTAGATACACAAAAAGACATAAATATACAACAACAATAAAAACATTTAAAAATGCCAAAGAAGGCTAGCAAAACCTGACCAGATAAGGTCCTCCCCAGGACATAAATAAGGTAACACCATAAAGCACAATAATGCGTGTCCAGATTTCACAATGTGACTACAAGCATAAGAATGAAATTGATAACAAATGCAAGTAAGTATTGAAAATCAGATCACATTGAAAAACGCAAATGGGACGATGGTGTACATCTTACAGACGCCTCTCCATTACTCACCTGTGGGCTTGATGTCAGCATCCATAAAACAGCGGACATCAACCCCACAACTATTACCACCCTTGTCACTGCACCAGGGTGGTAATAGTTCCAAGTTGGAAGAGCCGGGCAAAGGGCCAGAATTGACGTACCTAATAGATGTGCTTTTTCTGGGGCAGCTGCTATTTTTAGGCTGGGGGGCGGGCAACACCCATGACTCCTTACCAGTCGGAGAACACCAGCCCCCAGCTGTTTGCTTTAACTTGGCTACTTGTCAAAAATTATGGAGACCCCATGTCATTTTTTAAAATTATTTAAATAATTTAAAATAACGGTGTGGGATCCCTCTATTCTTGATAGCCAGTCATGATAAAGCCGACAGGTGAGGGTTGCAGCCCGCAGCTGTCAGTTTTGCCTGCTCTGGTTATCAAAAATAGAAGAGACCTCAGGTAATTTTCTTCATTCATTTATAGTGCAGATGCTGGCTGATGAATACGCTCATCAGTGGGGCCTGCTCTCGCTGTTACCAATGCTCTTTCATTAGCCGACACCTGTGACTGGAGGTAACCTTTACACCTGACAGCGTGTGAACCGCAGCTCTCTGACCGGCAGTAATGATCTTACTGCCATTCAGAGCCACCGGTGTTTCTCACGCTGTCATGTGTGGGAAACAGCCGATGTTTGGCAGCCAAATACGAACAGTAACGCAGACTTTCTGAAGAAGTCCATGTTTGGGGTCCATGCCCAAACACTAGGTGTTCTGTACAGACCCCGAACTTCACTCTTTGGGTTCGCCCATCTCTAACTAAGACTACCACTCCCATTTTCAATCCGCTTCAGCCCAGCAGTAGCACACAACAGTTAGATTAGGCTTTTTCTATACTTACTGTCATGGCTGAAAGTGTTGGCAACCTAGAAATTGTTCTACAAAATGAAGTATTTCTCTCAGAAATGTACTGCAATTACATTTATTTTATTTTACACATTTCTTTTGTGTGTATTGGACCAAAAAAAACAAAAAAAAAACAGGAAAAAAAATGGTATATTGGACATAATTCCACACAAAACCCTAAAAATAGGCTGGACAAAATTGTTTCCACCCTCAACTTAATATTTGGTAGCACATCCTTGGGAATAAATAATTGCAATCTGTCGCTTCCTATAACCAGCAACAAGATTTTTACATCTCTCAACTGAAATTTTGGACCACTCTTCTTTTGCAACCTGCTCCAGGTCTCTCATAGTTGGAAGGTGCCTTCTCCCAACAGCAATTTTAAGATCTCTCCACAGGTATTCAATGGGATTTAGATCCGGAATCATTGCAGGCCACTTCAGAACTCTCCAGTTCTTTGTTTACATCCATTTCTGGGTGCTTCTTGAAGTATGTTTGGAGTCATTGTCCTGCTGGAAGACCCAAGATCTATGAAGTAAACTCAGCTTTCTGAGACTGGGCACTACACTACACAATCCTTCAGATTTGATGATGCCTTGCACACAGTGAAGGCACCCACTGGCAGAGGAAGCAAAACAACCCCAAAACATCTTTGAACCTCCACCATATTTAACTGCTAGTACTCTGTTCTTTTCTTTGAAGGCCTCATCCCGTTTTCAGTAAACAGTAGAATGATTTGCTTTACCAAAAAGGTCCATCTTGGTCTCATCTGTCCACAAGACACTTTCCCAGAAGGATTTTGACTTCCGTACTTTTTGCTACATTCTAGCTTTTCTACGTGCTTGTCTCAGTGGGGCCCTCCTGGGTCTCCTGGCATTGCATTTAAATGTTGACGGATAGTTGTTGCCGACACCGAATCACCCTGAGCCTGCAGATAAAATTTATTTGGCACTTGATTGGGGCTGCTTATTCACCATCTGGACTATCCTGAGTTGCAACCTTTTATCAATTTTTCTCTGACGTCCATGTCCACGAATATTAGCTACAGTGCCATGGTTTGTAAATTTCTTGATTATGTTGCGCACTCTGGACAAAGAAACATCAAGATGGATTTGTAACCTTGAGATTGTTGAAATTATTCAACAGTTTTGGTTCTCAAGTCCTCAGCTTTCTTCTCTTTCTGTTTTCCAGGTTTAGTGTGGCACACACAGACACACAATGCAAACATTGAGTTAACTTCACCCCTTTTTATATGCTTTCAGTTGTGCTTTTCATATTGACCACACCTGTTACTTGCCACAGGTGAGTTTGAACGAGAATCACATGTTTGAAACAAAGCTGTTAACCAGCAATTTTGGAAATGTGCCAACAATTTTCTCTGGACCAATTTTGAGGTTTTGTGTGAAAATATCTCCCATTTACCTTTTTAGTGATATTCCAATACACACAAAGGAAATAAACATGTGTTCAACAAAACATTTGTAACTGCAATAATTTTATCAGAGCAATACTTAATTTTCTGTAACCACTTCAAGGGTGCCAACACTTTCAACCATAACTGTGTGGAATTTGCCGTGTGCTCTGACCTCCTATTAATTTGCTAGAAAAGTTTAAAATGCTTTGCCAACTCAACTTTTATACTGGTTGTGATAGCCCCGATTGGCTGCGCTAGACCTAGCTCACGGGGCATTAGTGGGAAGATTGTAGGGTCGTGCCTGACATCATTAAGCCTGCTCTTCGAGACTTTTCCTTTTTTTTGAGATTCTAGGGAATTGAATTGCAAAGTGTTTGAATTTGAGGGAACCTGTGGATTTGAAGAAATTTTCCTTTTGGGTGCTAAACACAACGAAACCTTCAACACCCTTCACCTGCCAACTGCTGGAAAATACCGTATATACTAGAGTATAAGCCGAAATTTTCAGCCCAAAATTTTGGGCTGAAAGTGCCCCTCTCGGCTTATACTCGAGTCACGGTAGCGGTGGGTTCGGAGGGGGAGAGGGCGCTGAGGCATACTTACCTAGTCCCAGCGATCCTGGCGCTCCCCCTGCCCGTCACAAGCTCTTCCTGTCAGCGGTCACCGGCACCGCAGATTAGAGAAATGAATATGCGGCTCCACCCCTATGGGAGGTGGAGCCGCGTATTCATTTCTCTAATGAGCAGTCCCACGTGACCGCTGACAGGAAGAGCTGCAGCACCGAAGACCGTGTGACGGGCAGGGGGAGCGCCAGGATCGCTGGGACTAGGTAAGTATGTCATATTCACCTGTCCCCGTTCCACCCGCCGGGCGCCGCTCTGTCTTCGCGTCCTCTTGCTCTGACTGTGCAGGTCAGAGGGCGCGATGACGCATATAGTGTGCACGGCGCCCTCTGCCTGATCAGTCAGTGCGGAGAGATGCCGGGACGAGACGCCAGGAGCTGCAAGCAGCGAGGTGAGTATGGCATTTTTTTTTTATTGCAGCAGCAGCAATGGCACAGCTTTCTATGGCACAGCTATGGGGCAATACTGAACGGTGCAGAGCACTATATGGCAGCTATGGGGCAATACTGAACGGCGCAGAGCACTATATGGCAGCTATGGGGCAATACTGAACGGCGCAGAGCACTATATGGCAGCTATGGGGCAATATTGAACGGCGCAGAGCACTATATGGCAGCTATGGGGCAATACTGAACGGCGCAGAGCACTATATGGCAGCTATGGGGCAATACTGAACGGCGCAGAGCACTATATGGCACCTATGGGGCAATAATGAACGGCGCAGAGCACTATATGGCAGCTATGGGGCAATAATGAACGGCGCAGAGCACTATATGGCACAGCTATGGGGCAATAATGAACGGTGCAGAGCACTATATGGCAGCTATGGGGCAATAATGAACGGTGCAGAGCACTATATGGCACAGCTATGGGGCAAGAATGAACGGTGCAGAGCACTATATGGCACAGCTTTATATGGCACATCTATGGGGCAATGATGAACGGTGCAGCGCACTATATGGCACAGCTTTATATGGCACATCTATGGGGCAATAATGAACGGTGCAGAGCACTATATGGCACAGCTATGGGGCAAGAATGAACGGTGCAGAGCACTATATGGCAGCTATGGGGCAATAATGAACGGTGCAGAGCACTATATGGCATCTATGGGGCAATAATGAACGGCGCAGAGCACTATATGGCAGCTATGGGGCAATAATGAACGGCGCAGAGCACTATATGGCACAGCTATGGGGCAATAATGAACGGTGCAGAGCACTATATGGCAGCTATGGGGCAATAATGAACGGTGCAGAGCACTATATGGCACAGCTATGGGGCAAGAATGAACGGTGCAGAGCACTATATGGCACAGCTTTATATGGCACATCTATGGGGCAATGATGAACGGTGCAGCGCACTATATGGCACAGCTTTATATGGCACATCTATGGGGCAATAATGAACGGTGCAGAGCACTATATGGCACAGCTATGGGGCAAGAATGAACGGTGCAGAGCACTATATGGCAGCTATGGGGCAATAATGAACGGTGCAGAGCACTATATGGCACAGCTATGGGGCAATAATGAACGGTGCAGAGCACTATATGGCACAGCTTTATATGGCACATCTATGGGGCAATAATGAATGGTGCAGAGCACTATATGGCAGAGCTTTCTATGGCACATCTATGGGGCAATAATGAACAGTATGGAGCATTATATATGGCACAGCTTTATATGGAGCATCTTATGGGGCAATAATGAACGGTATGGAGCATCTATTTTTATTGTTGAAATTCACCGGTAGCTGCTGCATTTCCACCCTAGGCTTATACTCGAGTCAATAAGTTTTCCCAGTTTTTTGTGGCAAAATTAGGGGGGTCGGCTTATACTCGGGTCGGCTTATACTCGAGTATATACGGTACTTTAGCTATTGGCTTGAACAGAACTCGAGCTCTTTACTTATGTATATACCATATTGTAAACCTCTGCAGGTCCCTTTCCTTATTCATCAGCTTAAGTTTTATAGATCATTGTAAGAATGCAATCTCAATCCCGACTTACAAAGATTACAATTTAGCTAGGCTTGACTTCCTCTACAGCCTTCTCATGGCGATACCCAAAGTGATAGTTACCTCAAAAGGTATCCAAAAGTATGAAACGTCATGTGTATGTGTTATATATATATTAACATGTCTTATTCATTACTAAGTAACGATTTTTTCTGAACATATCACTTGTATAATAACTAGATGGAGGCCCGATGCTATCACATCGGGAGGGCAGTAATGTCACGATGGGACAGGCTTTGCAGCATTGAGAATCTCTCCCCCCATGTACTCACCCACCTATCCACTCTCTCTTTCCCTTTTGTGAGGTAAAATATTGTTTAAAAACAGTCAGTGAAATATTTTACCTCACATAATGAATCCTCTGTGATCCCCTGCTGTAATGTCAGTATTGTCTTTTGCTTCCTCCCCTGCCCAGGAGATGTGGAATGCTCCGTACACGGTCAGACACAGGCAAATTTTAAAATGAACTTTCGTTCATGGGAAAACCCCTTTAATGTGACCGGCTTCCTCTGCCTGTTGACACGTCGCGCATCTGCCGCCGGGATCAGCCGAATAATTTACTGTGCCTGCGCGTAATTCGCGCAGGCGCAGTAAATCAGACCGCCTCCATCTTTGTGCAGATAGATAACAGTGTTCCGCTGGTGGTACCGTGCAAGAGGCTGGTACCACCACCAGTTTCCATATTGAGACACCCATCACTTGTTGGTGAACTTCCGCTGCTTGGAATTCTGGGATCCAGACACATCTGGACGGAACAGGATGTGAAGACATTACAAGGTAAGTATATATTAAGATGGTTTTTGAAACTGGTGCAATTTTGGATCCTTCAAGCCAATATAATGCATTTTACTTCCTGCATACTTTTGAAGTACCATATGTAAGAACAGTCTACAATGTTTAATTACATTCTCTTGCAAGTGTGAAGTTTGCCAACACTGCATCTTCTAACAACAGGTTTTTTTTTACTGCACAGCACATTTTCCACTTGACTACGTGATTTTAATATATTTTAATATATCACTTAGAAACAAACTCTTTAAAGACTTGTACAATGAGTCTTCTGCAGTCTACAGGGCACCATAGACTTTGCCCTAGTTATCGGCCATTGCCTGCGGAGAACAATATGTTATCAACAACTTTTTTTTACCCTTTTCAAACCAAGTGAAACAATCAGTGGTAGAATAACCCATCAATTGCTACAGGATCTCTCATATATGCAACTTTAATGCAGTTTGAGTCAAAACGAGGTTATTAAAACAATAAAAAATTAGAATCTTATCTATAAAATAATTTGCATTTTCTGGTTTCATAAAGACTAATTTAAATGATTTAATAAACAGGCATTTATTTTGTCTTTGTGCTTTTTCTGCTCCTTGTTCTAAACGCCATAACTTTATAAATGTATCCATCCACATATCCATAGGAGGACTTATTATGTTGTGGGATGAGTTTAGTTTTGAATTACAATATTTATTTACCACACAATGTACCGTATATACTCGAGTATAAGCCGACCCGAGTATAAGCCGACCCCCCCTAATTTTGCCACAAAAAACTGGGAAAACTTAATGACTCGATTATAAGCCTAGGGTGGGAAATGCAGCAGCTACTGGTAAATTTCAAAAATAAAAATAGATACGCAAAAAAGTAAAATTAATTGAGACATCAGCACGTTAAGTGTTTTTCAATATCCATATTGAATCAGGAGCCCCATATAATGCTCCATAAAGTTTATGATGGGCTCCATAAGATGCTCCATATTAAAATATGCCCCATATAATGCTCCACAAATGTGGATTATGGCCCCATAAGATGCTCCATACAGATAATTGCCCCATATAATGCTACGCATGGCCCCATAAGATGCTCCATACAGACACTTGCCCCATATAATGCTCCACAAACGTTAATTATGGCTCCATAAGATGCTCCATAAAGATATTTGCCCCATATAGTGCTGCACAAACGTTATGGCCCCATAAGATGCTCTATACAGACACTTGCCCCATTATAGTGCTGCACAAACGTTAATTATGGCCACATACAGACACTTGCCCCATTATAGTGCTGCACAAACGTTATGGCCCCATAAGATGCTCCATACAGACACTTGCCCCATTTGCTGTTGCCGCGATAACAAAAAAAAAAATCACACTCACCTCTCCGTCGCTCAGGCCCCCGGCACTTCATTCTTCAGTGTCTCCTGCACTGACGTTCAGGCAGAGGGCGTGCACTAACCACGTCACCGCACCCTCTGACCTGAGCATCACTGCAGAAGACGTTGAAGACGGAGCGGCGCCGGAACGAGGAGGTGAGTATTGCGCAGCGCAGCGCTCCCCTCCCCATTATACTCACCTGCTCCTGGCGCTGTCCCTGCAGGTCCCTGGCTTCCCAGGCACTGCAGCTTCTTCCTGTACTGAGCGGTCACATGGTACCGCTCATTACAGTAATGAATATGCGGCTCCACCCCTATGGGCGCAAACGTACAAAGTATAATAAGACAAAAACAAAGGCATTCAAAACATTGAAGGCCGAAACATCGAAAATAGCATTTCAGGAGAATAAAGGTATCAGTAAGTTATGTAAAAGAGAAATAAAACTAGCAAAATTATGTAGAGAGAAACAAATCACCAAAGACATTAATATAAATCTACAAAAATTTTATAAATCCATCAATGTCAAAAATGAAAAAAACAATAGTATCGGCCCCTTAAAGGGAATCTGTCACCCCAAAAATGGTATATGAGATAAGGCCACCGGCATCAGGTGCTTATCTATAGCATTCTGTAATGCTGTAGATAAGCCCCGATGTAACCTGAAAGGTAAGAAAACAGGTTATATTATACTCCCCCAGGGGCGGTCCCGCTGTGGTCCGGTCCGATGGGCGTCCTATCTTCATACGATGACGTCCTCTTGTCTTCCTGCCGCGGCTCCGGCGCAGGAGTACTTTGTCTGTCATGTTGAGGGCAGAGCAAAGTACTGCAGTTCGCAGGCGCCGGGCCTCTCTGACTTTTTCCGGCGCCTGCAACAGGGCAGACAAAGGACGCCTGGGCCGAAGCTGCAGCAGGAAGACAAGAAGAGGACGTCATCGTATGAAGATGGGAGGCGCCAGACCCGGACCACGACGCCCATCGGACCGGACCGGGACCGCCCCTGGGTGAGTATAATATAACCTGTTTTTCTTACCTTTCAGGTTACATCAGGGGCTTATCTACAGCATTACAGAATGCTGTAGATAAGCCCCTGATGCAGGTGGCCTTAGCTCATATACAATTTTTGGGGTGACGGATTCCCTTTAAAAGTTCATAAGAACAAGACAATTATAGAGGACAAAAAAAAAAAAGGCTGAGATATTAAACAGGCACTTTTTATCCATGTTCCCCAATGACTTGTCTGTTCCAGTGATCTTTCAACAAGGCAAAAATCAATTTAACCACGCGATATTATTAGTTTAGCACAAGAAGAAGTAAGCCTGCGTCTGAGCAAATTAAACATTGACAAATCCCCCGGTCCAAATGGCATTCATCCACGAATAGTGAGGGAATTGAGCTCACTAATTAACAGACCACTGTATCTCTTATATTCTTAGACTCTCTAGTAACACGTCCCCAGAAGAAGCTGGCAGTGAAATGCGCGTCAGGGTAACGGAACACTGAGGTGACTACTTCCAGCAGGGTCTGCACTGTCACTTTGTATTCAGGTAAAACGCCACAGAGCACTTTATTACTTAGATGTATTATTATCTGCTATTCATTTCAATGGCCTCTGGGTAACAAATTTAAATGTATAGAAATCTAGGGGAAGTGCACTGGTTCAAATATACTCCACTTACCTGCATATTGCAGTGTTTTATATTGCCCAACTGGGCCTCTACAACACTTTTCTGGAGGTGTCCCCTGATCATTGATAGGCCAACATATTATATACTGTACTTGTTTTATTATTTACTATACATCAGCTTGTGTCTTATACCTGCAACCTGTTGTACTACAAGGATATAGGAATACACGATGTCATAGTACCATTTAAATACATAATTGTCTTTATCCCATCCTTGTCTATCCTTTAGCACCCATCAGCATCCCCCTTTTTGGCATCTCTGCTTATAATTTTTATTGTTGATTTTTTTTTATATTTGTGATTTACGGTAATAAAAATATTTTTTTATCATGGATCTCTTCTCCAGTCAATTCTTTCCATCTATGGTTTGTCTTTTAACAGGGTTGGTGCCACAGGATTGGAGGATGGCTGATGTGGTACAGATATTAAGATAGGTAAGAAGGTGGATCCAGGCGACTACCGTCCAGGGCATTATAAGAGACTAGATGGTGGCCCAATTCTAATGCATCGGGTATTCTAGAATGCACAGCCACATAGTATATAACACAGCCCACGTAGTATATAACATAGCCACGTAGTATATAACACAGCCACATAGTATATAACACAGCCACGTAGTATATAACACAGCCACGTAGTATATAACAGAGACAACCACGTAGTATATAGCACAGCCACGTAGTATATAACACAGCCCACGTAATATATAGCACAGCCCACATAATATATAGCACAGCCCACATAATATATAGCACAGCCCACATAATATATAACACAGCCCATGCAGTATATAACATAGGCCACGTAGTATATAACACAGCCCACGCAGTATATAACACAGCCCACGTAATATATAGCAGCCAGGCAGTATATAACAGCCCACGTAATATAGCACTGCCCACGTAGTATATAACACAACCCACGTAGTATATAACACAGGCCACGCAGTATATAACACAGGCCACGCAGTATATAACACAGGCCACGCAGTATATAACACAGGCCACGCAGTATATAACAGTGTGGGCACCATATTCCTGTTAAAAAAAAAAGTTACAATAAAAAATAGTTATATACTCACCCTCTGGCGTCCACCGAAGCTGTCCCAATGCGCACGACGCTGCCGCCAGCTTCTGTTCCCAGTGATGCATTGCGAAATTACCCAGATGACTCGCGAGACCGCGAAGTCATCTGGGTAATTTCGCAATGCATCACTGGGAATGGAAGCTGGCAGCAGCATCGCGCACATCGGTGGACAGCGGAAGGTGAGAATAGCACGATTTTTTATTTTTTTTTTAATTATTTTTAACATTATATCTTTTTACTATTGATGCTGCATAGCCAGCATCAATAGTAAAAAGTTGGTCCGGGATGGGGCGACACACTGGCGCTAACTAGAGGGGATTATGAAGGGGGCACTGACTGTAGGAGAGTAGGGAGGGGCCAATTCGCGGCCGGACTAAGCCTGGCGCTGATTGGTTGCAGCCTACCGGCTGCGACCAAATAGTGACACAGAATTTCCGTTACAGACAAACAGACGGAAGTACCCCTTAGACGATTATATAGATAGATGACCTGCAGAGATATATTGTAAATAATATAATAACTGACAACCAGCATGGATTCATGAAGAATAAGTTGTGTCTAACCAACATGTTGGGTTTCTATGAGGAGGTGAGTGCAAGTCTGGATGTAGGTAATGCGGCTGATGGGATTTATCTGGACTTTGCAAAGGCATTTGATACTGTACCACATAACAGCCTTATACTGAAGCTACAGAAGCACGGACTGGGGGACACTATAAGCAGATGGATAAGGAATTGGCTAAATGAAAGGAACGAAGTTGTCATACATGGTACGTTCTCTGAATGGGGTATAGTCCGTAGTGGGGACCGCAGGGATCTGTACTGGGAGCAGTGGGGATCGCAGGGATCTGTACTGGGAGCAGTGGGGACCACAGGGATCTGTACTGGAAGCAGTGGGGACCGCAAGGATCTGTACTGGGAGCAGTGGGGACAGCAGGGATCTGTACTGGGAGCAGCGGGGACTGCAGGGATCTGTACTGGGAGCAGTGGGGGCCGCAGAGATCTGCGATAGGACCGATTCTTTTTACTCTCTTTATTAATGATCTTGTGGATGGGATTGAGAGTAAAGTGTCAGTCTTTGCTGACAACACCAAACAATGTACAATACTAAAATAACATTACAATATTGCAAAACAATCTGAATAAGACGACTGAATGGGCAAACACTTGGCAAATGAGGTTTAATGTAGATTAATGCACCTGGGATGGAGTAATCCTATTGCTACATGCACATTAAATGGGACCATATTCAGGACTACAGAACAGGAGACGGACTTGGGTATTCTGGTTACAAGTAAGCTGAGCAGCAGCACTCAATGTCAAGCAGCAGCCACAAAAGCAAACAAGATTTTAGGGTGATCCCAACAGATTGTTACCCCCTTTATAATTACTGATGAAGCCACATCTAGTATATGGGATCTAGTTTTTGGCTCCACATTTTAAAAAGGATATTCAGGAATTAGAATCAGTTGAAAGGCGGCAACTAGATTATTACAAGGGATGGAGGCCACTCATAAGAGGAGAGGTTGGTAAATTTGGGCTTGTTTAGTAAAAAAAAAAAAAGCCTCAGAAGAGATCTCATCTATATGTATAAATATACTAGATGGTGGCCCAATTCGTTGCGGTCACATGACCGTGACGTCATGGAAGGTCCTTGTCGCATACCATCCTTGCCACCAAAACCTGCCGCTTGCATGGAGCAGTCACCGGAGCGTCGCGAGGAGCGGGAAAGGCACCGGAATGTGAGTATATGATGATTTTTTATTATTTTTAACATGAGATCTTTTTACTATTGAGGCTGCATAGGAGTTACACCGCGGCATAACGCGGTCCATTAGCGCTGCCATTAACCCTGTCTGAGCGCTGACTGGAGGGGAGTACGGAGCGGGCACTGACTGCGGGGAGGAAGGAGCGGCCATGTTGCCGCCGGACTGCGCCCGTCGCTGATTGGTCGTGGCAATGGTCTTGGGCGTTTTGCAACGACCAATCAGCGACTTGGATTCCATGACAGACAGAGGCCGCGACCAATGAATTTCCGTGACAGACAGAAGGACAGAAAGACGGAAGTGACTCTTAGACAATTAAATATGTGTGGTCAGTAGTGTTGAGCGATACCGGCCGATATTTGAAAGTATCGGTATCGGATGGTATCAGCCGATATCCGAAAAATATCGGATATCGCCGATACCGATATCCGATACCAATACAAGTCAATGGGACACAAATATCGGAAGGTATCCTCTATGGTTCCAGGGTCTGAAGGAAAGGAAACTCTCCTTCAGGCCCTGGGATCCATATTCATGTGTAAAATAAAGAATAAAAATAAAAAATATTGATATACTTACCCTCGGACGCGCCCTGGTTGTAATCGCTGCAACCGCCATGCTTCTGTTCCTAAGAATGAGCGCGTGAAGGACCTTCGATGACGTCGCGGCTTGTGATTGGTCGCGTGACCGCTCATGTGACCGCTCACGCGACCAATCACAAGCCGCGACGTCATCGAAGGTCCTTCACATGCTCATTCTTAGGAACAGAAGCATGGCGGTTGCAGCGGTTACAACCAGGGCGCGTCCGAGGGTGAGTATATCAATATTTTTTATTTTTATTCTTTATTTTACACATGATTCTTCTTCCCGATACCAATTCCCGATATTGCAAAAATATCGGAACTTGGTATCGGAATTCCGATACCGCAAATATCGTCCGATACCCGATACTTGCGGTATCGGAATGCTCAACACTAGTGGTCAGTCTAAAGGATCGGTACATGACTTATTCCTTCCAAACACTACACTAAGGACCAGGGGGCAGTCATTATGGGTGGAAGAAAGGTGATTCCAGCAGCTAAATAGGAAAGTGTTCTTTACAGTTACAGCTGTGAGACTGCGGAATGCCGACCACAAGAGGTAGAAATGGCTGACACTAACAGATTTTCAAAACGGGATGGGTGATTTCCTTAGGAATGGCATTGTGGATTATTGATAATTTAGTGACAAACAATGTATAACTGGCGGAGAAAGGTGATGGACCAGAGTCTTTTTTCAACCTACAGTATACAGTTAAGTCCATATATATTTGGACAAAGACAACATTTTTCTAATTTTGGTTATAGACATTACCAAAATGAATTTTAAACAAAACAAGTCAGATGCAGTTGAAGTTCAGACTTTCAGCTTTCATTTGAGGGTATCCACATTAAAATTTTATGAAGGGTTTAGGAGTTTCAGCTCCTTAACCTGTGTCACCCTGTTTTTCAAGGGACCAAAAGTAATTGGACAATTGACTCCAAGGCTATTTCATGGACTGGTATGGGCAATCCCTTCGTTATATAATTCTCAATTACGCAGATAAAAGGCCTGGAGTTGATTTGAGGCGTGGTGCTTGCATTTGGAAGGTTTTGCTGTGAAGTAAACATGCGGTCAAAGGAGATCTCCATGCAAGTGAAACAAGCCATCCTTAAGCTACGAAAATAGAAAAAACCCATCCGAGAAATTGCTACAATATTAGGAGTGGCAAAATCTACAGCTTGGTACATCCTGAGAAAGAAAGAAAGAAAGCACTGGTGAACTCATCAATGCAAAAAGACCTGGGCGCCTATGGAAGACAACAGTGGTGAATGATGGCAGAATAATCTCCATGGTGAAGAGAAACCCCTTCACAACAGCCAACCAAGTGACCAACACTCTCCAGGAGGTCGGCGTATCAATATCCAAATCTACCATAAAGAGAAGACTGCATGAAAGTAACTACAGAGGGTTCACTGCACGGTGGAAGCCACTCATAGGCATCAAGAATAAAAAGGCTAGACTGGACTTTGCTAAAAAACATCTAAAAAAGCCAGCACAGTTCTGGAAGAACATTCTTTGGACAGATGAAACCAAGATCAACCTCTACCAGAATGATGGAAAGAGAAAAGTATGGCGAAGGCGTGGTACAGCTCATGATCCAAAGCATACCACATCATCTGTAAAACACGGCGGCGGCAGTGTGATGGCTTGGGCATGCATGCAGGGCAGTGTCAGCACCCGGCGTAACCGGACAAGTGCCGGGGCCCTGAATAAATGGGGGTCCCACTTGTGGCCAGGACACCAGGGGGTCCGGGCCGCTCCCCCAGCAGCTTCGGCACTACTTGAGCTCAGCCGTCACTTAAACAAACATGGCCGTGTGGCAGCTGTGTCTGCTAGTAGTGACACGGCCGGGCCGACAAAAAAGCAAAGTTAAAGGCACAGTGCCGGCCCGACCGCATCATTAGTAGCAAACACAGCTGCAGAGTGCAATGTGCGCGGCTATGTCTGTTAGTGATGGCCATCAAGCAGCGCGCCCTCCATAGCCACATGCCAGAGGAGCCTGATGGGTGACAAGCCAGGTGGAGGCGAGTGACGCTTGTGTCTGTCTGAATGTCTGTGTATGCATGTATGATGTGCATATCTGTGTATATCAGTGTGTCTGACTGTATATATTTATGTATTTTTCTGTATTTGTTTTCAAATATACTGTATGTATGTACATACCTGAGTATTGTAAGTGTGCATGTCTGTGTATTGTACCGTATGCGTGTGCATGTCTGTGTACTGTATGCATGTGAATGTCTGCGTATTGTATGCGTGTTCATGTCTGCGTATTGTACTGTATGTGTGTGCATGTCTGCGTATTTTACTGTATGCGTGTGCATGTCTGTGTACTGTATGCATGTGAATGTCTGCGTATTGTATGCGTGTGCAGGTCTGCGTATTTTACTGTATGCGTGTGCATGTATGCGTATTGAATGTGTTTGTATGTCTGAGTACTGTATGTGTGTGCATGTCTGAGTACTGTATATGTGCATATCTGTGTCCTGTATGTGTGTCTATGTCTGCGTACTGCATGCGTGTGCATGTCTGCTTATTGTATGTTTGTGCATGTCTGCGTACTGTATGTATGTGTATGTTTATGTATTGTATGTGTGCATATCTGCATACTGTATGTGTACATGTCTGCGTATTGTGTGTGTGTGTGTGTGTGTGTGTGTGTGTGTGCAGATCTGCCTATGTGAAGAATGAGGGGGAAGGCTAGGCCCTGTGTAGTATATCTATATTTCTCCGCCGTATCTGTGCATCATAAATCGTGGTATGTGGGCCCACTGGGACTTTTGACCGGGACCCACAAAAGCCTGGAGCCGGCCCTCCGTGCATGGCTGACAGTGGCACTGGGTCACTAGTGTTTATTGATGATGTGACACAGGATAGAAGCAGCCGAATGAATTCTGAGGTATTCAGAGCCATACTGTGTGCTCAGATCCAGCCAAATGCAGCCAAACTGATTGGTCGTCATTTCATACTACAGATGGACAATAACCCAAAACATAAAGCCAAAGCAACCCAGGAGTTTATTAAAGCAAAGAAGTGGAATATTCTTGAATGGCCAAGTCAGTCACCTGATCTCAACCCAATTGAGCATGCATTTCACTTGGTAAAGACTAAACTTCAGACAGAAAGGCCCACAAACAAACAGCAACTGAAAACCACCGCAGTGAAGGCCTGGCAGAGCATCAAAAAGGAGGAAACACAGAGTCTGGTGATGTCCATGAGTTCAAGACTTCGGGCAGTCATTGCCAACAAAGGGTTTTCAACCAAGTACTAAAAATGAACATTTTATTTAAAATTATTGAATCGGTCCAATTACTTTTGGTCCCTTTAAAAACAGGGTGGCACATGTTAAGGAGCTGAAACTCCTAAACCCTTCATCCAATTTTAATGTGGATACCCTCAAATGAAAGCTGAAAGTCTGAACTTCAACTTCATCTGAATTGTTTTGTTTAAAATTAATTGTGGTAATGTCTATAACAAAAATTAGAAAAATGTTGTCTCTGTCCAAATATATATGGACTTAACTGTATAACTATGATTATGCCATTGTTTTGGGGGGGGTTTGTTTTTACAACATTTATAGTTCCGTACAAAGAACCTGGCAACGTGACTGCCTATTGTTACCATTTCTGCCGCTGCGCGTCCTCGCCACTCTGCTGCCAGGTCTGGGCGTGCCAGCTTCTCTCCCTCTGCCGCGGTGTCTGTTCCTGCTGCTGCGCGTCGCCGCCGCTCTGCTTCCGGGTCCGGGCACGCCAGCTTCTCCTCTTCTGCCACGGTGCCTGCTTCTCCTACCATGGCGCGCTCCCGCCGCTCTGCTTGTACGTCCGGGCTCAGTCCTCTCCCTCTCTACTTCCGGTGTCTCGCTCTCCCAAAGGGGTCCGGTGTCTGCGCAGGTGCTCTGGGCTCTTCAGAGGGAGCAGGCGCACCTTCCCCATTTCTCCTTCCTGTGGTCACCAAGGTCAGTAATTCCCAGCAGCCAATCCGGGTAAGGCCTCTACTATAAGAGGCAGTCCATCCTGCATCTAGGTGCCTGATTGTCACATAGACTAGCTTGTGCGCCTGGCCCTTATTCTTTCCCTGTGCTTCATACCTTGTAACTCAGTACTGTCAGAGTCTGTGCCTTGCTACGTTTAGTCCGTTTGGTCCTTAGTAGTCCTTAGTTCCATTTTCCCGGCTTCTGTTTATCTTCCTTCTGTGTTCTCTAAACTTCTTTTTGTTTCCACAGCCTTCCTCTGTTCCTGCTCTCCTGCTCTCTGGTCAGACTTCCGCCTTCCTGGATCCCCGTTTGGTACCTACTACTAGGTCTTTCTGTCTGCCTTCCTTTGTCCCTTCTTATCGTCTTCTTCCTTTTCGGAGCCGTCGTTGGTGACCTCTGGGCCTGCCCCCGACGGTCCCTGTATAGGGGTCGGTACATCACTAGGTCCGCTCGCCCAGGGGTAGGTCTTTCCACGGTCCAGAGGGTCCACTCTTGTTCCTCTTTTCCAAACGTTATAGTACAATCAGGCCATGGACCCCGCTAGTACCCCATTTTCGGCCCAGAAGGAGTTGGCCCATTTACGTGATAAATCGGCAGCGCATAATGGCTTTTTTGAAAACAATGGAGTCTCGCTTGACCTCGTTACAAGCAGCTGACCCAGTTAATGCCACCCAACTGGCAAGCCTTCAGCAGGAGCTCTCCCAACAGCGAGATACTCAGGCTCGCATGCTGAGTTATATGGCTTCAAATTGATGATCGCTTGTTTTGTTTAATCTGTCCCTGTTGCTTCCGCTCTGGCACCTTCCCAAGATTCCAGTCTGTCATCCACACCCCATCCTCCTCCTCGTCTTGGTAAACCTCCCAGGTTCAGTGGTGATCCCAAACTCTGCAGAGGGTTCCTGAATCAATGTCGTCTCCACTTCGAGCTTCTGCCCCAGCAGTACCCCACGGATGGAGCTAAAGTAGCTTTTGTTGTGTCTCATTTGGAGGGGGAGGCTTTTGCCTGGATTAATCCCTTGTGGGAGCGCGATGACCCCCTAGTCTCCCACTTAGAGGATTTTCAAGAGACCTTTCGTAGGGTTTTTGATGAGCCCGGACATTTAGCCTCTACAACAGAGTCTCTCTTTAACCTACATCAGGGTTCCCGGTGAGTAGGTCAGTATGCTATCCGCTTTCGTACCCTGGCTTCAGAACTAGGATGGAATAATGAGGCTCTTGTTGGCGCTTTCTGGTGGGGTCTGTCGAGCCGGATTATGGATGAGCTTGCTGGACAAGACACTCCGACGTCTTTAGAGGATCTTATCTCCTTGGCCACCCGCATAGACTTACGCTTTCAAGAGCGATCTCGTGAGTCTGCTAGAGAGAGGAGACCTAATTCTTCTATGCCTTCCTTCCGTCAGTCCAGTAGTCCTCGACTCCCCGCTACCTCTACTTCTTCTACACCTGAACCCATTCAAGTGGATCGAGTAAAGATGGCGGAGCAGCGTCGTAAAGGGACATACCCAGGGCCTCTGTTTTTATTGCGGAAGTGCCGCCCACTTGCTACGTAGCTGCCCTGAAAGGCCGGAAAACTCCTCCGCCTAGGACAGGTAAGAGGCCTCCCTAGGTGTCCCTGTTTCCTCTCAACCTTTGATTCTCTCAGTCTTATTTGTTTTCGATCAGTGTCGGTTCTCCGAGATTGCGTATGTGTATTCGGGCGCGACAGATAATTTTATCAGTCTTGAGGCGGTTCAGATGCTTCACATTCCAGTTTACTCTCTGGACACTCCACGTCTTATTGCATCGGTGGTAGGGAGACCTTTGCAAGAGGCCATTTCTTTGGTTACAGAAGAAGTGGAATTAGAAATCGGGGTTCTTCATCATGAAAGGATTGCTTTTTATGAACTGCCGAATCTCTCTCATGCCTTATTGCTCGGTCTACCGCGGCTCCGAGTCCATGAGCCTACTCTTAATTGGCATTCTGGAGACGTGCTACACTGGGGGTCTACTTGTCAAGATCGGTGCCTATGGTCTGTTTGCCCAGTCATTCCTCCTCTATCCACTTCTGTTCCCGCAGGATTACTTTCCCCTTACAGGTCCTATGCAGACGTCTTCAACAAACAGGAGGCCAAAAATCTTCCTCCACATCGTTCCTACGATTGTCCGATTAAGCTCCTCTCTGGTTGCACACCACCTAGAGGAAGAATCTACCCTTTGTCGGCTGCAGAGACCCAGTCTATGTCTGAGTATATCCAGGAGAATCTGGCCAAAGGATTCATCCGAAAATCTTCCTCCCCTGCTGGAGCGGGATTTTTCTTCGTTAAAAAGAAGGATGGTTCCCTATGACCTTGTATTGACTACCGAGGGTTGAATAACATCACAGTCAAGAACAGGTATCCCCTGCCTCTCATTCCGGAGCTCTTCGACCATCTTCGAGGAGCTCGTAGCTTCACTAAGCTTGACTTGCGGGGTGCTTTCAACTTAGTCCATAGTCGCTCCGGTGACGAGTGGAAGACCGCCTTTAACACCCGGGACGGTCACTATGAATATTTGGTTATGCCTTTCGGCTTCTGCAATGCCCCCCGCAGTTTTCCAAGAATTCATCAACGATGTTTTTCAAGACCTTCTCTACTCCTGTGTAGTAGTATACCTGGATGACATCCTTGTTTTTTCATCAGATCTCCCATACCATCGAAAAAGTGTTCGCATGGTCCTGCAACATCTGAGAGAGAATCACCTGTATGCTAAGTACGAGAAATGTCTATTCAAGCAAACTTCCTTGCCGTTTCTTGGATACATCATCTCGGATTCCGGTCTTAAGATGGATCCTGAAAAAGTGAATGCCATTGTTAATTGGCCGCGACCCTGCGGGGTGAAAGCCATCCAACGATTTATAGGATTTGCCAATTATTATAGGCAATTCATATCACATTTCTCTTCTGTGATCCAACCTCTTTCATCTCTCACCCGTATAAGTTCCTGCTCAAAGGTGTGGACCCCGGAGGCTGAGAGAGCCTTTGCATTTCTAAAGCAGTCTTTTTCCACCGCTCCGGTCTTGCATCATCCAGAGGTTAACAAACCATTGATTCTGGAAGTGGATGCATCTTCCAAAGGGGCCGGAGCAGTGCTCTCTCAAAGGAGTTCTGAGGGTCGGATGATTCCCTGTGGCTTCTACTCTAAAGCATTTTTTACTTCTGAACGAAATTATTCCATTGGAGATCGTGAGTTGCTAGCAATTATATTGGCTTTAGAGGAGTGGAGATATCTGCTAGAAGGATCTGTACATCCATTTGTGATTTTCTCTGATCATAAGAATCTTGCATATCTTCGAACTGCGCAAAGTCTAAACCCTCGACACGCCAGATGGTCTCTGTTCTTTGCCAGTTTTGAGTTTGAGCTACGCTTTCGGCCGGGCAATAGGAACATTAAAGCAGACGCGCTGTCTAGGTCATTTCAGCCGCTAGATACTGAGGAGGAGCCAGCATACATCAAAGATCCCTCCAAAGTCATTACCGTGGCACCTTTGCGAATGATTCGTCCACCACCTGGTAAAACCCTTGTTTCGGACAGTGACAAAGAGAGTGCTATGTTGGGGCCATTCATCTAAATTGGCTGATCACGCAGAATTGAAGAAGACGTTTCTTCTCATCTCTCATTATTATTGGTGGCCAACGTTACGTCTGGACGTCAAAGAATTTGTCGCCTCTTGCCCTTCCTGTGCCAGGAACAAAGTACCCAGACAGTTACCTTTTGGTAATTTACTACCTCTTCCAGTTCTGTCTGCGCCTTGGCAGCATATTACCATGGATTTCATTACTGACTTACCATGTTCTTCCGGTTGTACAGTCATCCTTGTGGTTGTGGATCGATTCTCCAAAATGGCTCATTTTATTTCTCTACCCGGATTGCCCTCTGCTCCTGAGTTGGCGAAGGTTTTCATCCAGAACATTTTCAGACTCCATGGCTTTCCTCTACACATCGTGTCCGACAAAGGAATTCAATTTACATCCTGCTTTTGGAGGGCTTTGTGCAAACTCCTGAAGGTGCCTCTAGATTTTTCTTCCGCTTATCACCCTCAAATTAATGGTCAAGCTGAGTGAACTAACCAGACTTTAGCTGCCTATCTGCGACACTTCACTAATGCTCATCAAAATGATTGGGTCAGTCTGCTCCCTTGGGCTGAGTTTGCTTACAATAACCACTACAGTGAAGCTTCTGCGAGAACTCCTTTCTTCATTGCATTCAGACAGCATCCTGGTTTGCCCCTACCAGTCTCACCAGCCTCTGGCGTACCAGCAGCCGACTCACTAGCTTTGAAGTTTTCCACGATCTGGGGCGAGGTTAAAGAAACACTCCATAAAGCATCTTTAAGGATGAAAAGACATGCCAACAAGAGACGTTTAGATTCTCCTCCTTTTATGCCTGGTGATAAGGTTCGGCTTTCTTCGAAATTCATCAGACTCAAGATACTATCTTACAAAATTGGTCCACGCTACACTGGTCCTTTTGAGATTCTGAGTCGGCTCAACAATGTCGCCTACAAGCTGAGATTGCCTGCCTCGCTCCGTATTCCCAATACCTTTCATGTCTCTCTGCTTAAACCTGCTATCTTAATCTGCTTCCATCCTTCGTCTAGTACCTCTTCTCAACCAATCAGTGCTGACAACATATTTGAGGTGAGGGATATTTTAGCTTTTAAGAAGGTTCATGGGAGGGATTTTTTCTTGGTTGATTGGAAGGGTTTTGGTCCTGAGGAGAGATCCTGTGAACCTTTGGAGAACATTAATGCTCCTCGTATTCTTAACAAATTTATTTCCAATCTGTGTAGGGGGAGTTGTAAGGAAGGGGGTACTGTTACCATTTCTGCTGTTGCGCGTCCTTGCCACTCTGCTGCCGGGTGTGGGAGTGCCAGCTTCTCTCCCTCTGAAGCGGTGTCTGTTCCTGCTGCTGCGCGTTGCCGCTCTGCTTCCGGGTCCGGGCGCGCCAGCTTCTCCTCTTCTGCCACGGTGCCTGCTTCTCCTGCCGCGGTGCGCTACCGCCGCTCTGCTTGCGTGTCTGAGCTCAGTCCTCTCCCTCCCTACTTCCGGTGTCTCGCGCTCCCAAAGGGGTACGGTATCTGTGCAGGCGCTCTGGGCTCTTCAGAGGGAGCAGGCGCACCTTCCCCATTTCGCCTTCCTGTGGTCACCAAGGTCAGTGATTCCCAGCAGCCAATCCGGGTAAGGCCTCTGCTATAAGAGGTAGTCCATCCTGCATGTAGGTGTCTGATTGTCACATAGACTTGCTTGTGCGTCTGGCCCTTACGCTTTCCCTGTGCTTTGTGCCTTGTAACTCAGTACTGTCAGAGTCTGTGCCTTGCTACGTTTAGTCCGTTTGGTCCTTAGTAAGTAGTCCTTAGTTCCATTTTGCCTTCCTTCGTCCCTTCTTATAGTCTTCTATCTTTTCAGTGCCGTCCCTTTTGGTACTTCCACCGTGGGTTAGTGACCTCTGGGCCTGCCCCTGACGGTCCCTGTATAGGGGTCGGTACATCACTAGGTCCGCTCGCCCAGGGGTAGGTCTTTCCACGGTCCAGAGGGTCCACTCTCGTTCCTCTTTTCCGAACGTTATATCTAGATTAGTACATAGTAGATTATTAGTATGATTTACAAGAAGAAAAAATGGTTTATATTTTTCTGTTGATGGATCTGTGTGAGGGCTTGGATTTTTCTTTTGCAAGGTAAAATAACATTTCTGTTGATACTATTTTGGGGAACATAAGACGTTTTGTTCTCTTTAGATTATATTTTATAGGGATGTGAGGTAACAAATAATCTACACAATTTTGGAGTTTCAGTTTTTTCTTTTACAGTGTTTACCATATGAGTTAATATCTTGATTGGACTTTTACAGATATTACAATACTGAATATGCTTTATTATTTTAGGTGTTTATCATTAAATAGGGAAAAGTGGGTCGATTTAAATTTTTATATACTGTATTTTCTGGCGTATAAGACTACTTTTTAACCCCTGAAAAACTTCTCAAAAGTCGGGTATCGTCTTATACGCCAGGTGTCGTCTTATAGGGCAGGTGCGGAGTAATCTGCGGTCGCCGCATATTGCGGGGTGAGTGACCCCAATGACGAGGTGAGGGGGCACCTCACCGGGAAGGTGTAAGTGGAGCAGAGAAGGAGATAATAGGATACAAGGGCGAGCCAGATGAGTGAAAGAGGAGTGTTTTTCTAGACACAGCATCGCTCTCTCTCTTTTTTGCATAACCCTGGAATCCCAGACGCTGACAGATTGCTTCACTTACACCTTCCTGGTGAGGCGCTCCCTCACCTCGTCATCGGGACCACTCCCCCCCACTATATATGTCGACCGCAAATTGCTCCGCACCCACCCTATAAGACGACACCCGGCATATAAGACAACCCCCGACTTTTGAGAAGATTTTATATTTTAACTGGAAAAGTTGGGGGTCGTCTTATACGCCCAGTCGTCTTAAACGCCGGAAAATAAGGTATTTTTTATATTACTTTTTGAAAACTTTTTTTTACTTTATATTTTAATCTCCTTAGGTGTCATGAACCTGCAATCACTTGATCTATATCGTGCAGTGCTATTATTTTACAGTATATACTTAAAATAGTGTTCTCCTTTGAGTCTAGGCAAGAGAATAGACTTTGAAGAACTAAGATGGCTGCCAAGGAAGACTTTAGCAAGTGAAGGTTGCTAATGACAACCCACTGGCACCCTGCAATCACATTGTGGGTGGGAAAGGAACTGCTGCATGTATGCACTGATATTCACGCTACATATATGCTGTTGTTACTGATTGACAGTAGCATGTAAATGGTCAAACAGCAAAGATCGGAGCTAGCTCTGGTTGCTGCTGTTACAAGTAAATAGCGGCTGTGCATCACAGCCGGCATCTCCTACCATGGTGCGGGTTCAGTTCCTAAGTCATCTCCATACACGACAGGTAATGTCCTATTCTGTCATGTCATGAAGGGATTAAAAAAAAAAAACTGTATCAAAATGGTACATGTAAAAGCACACACAAAGTTTCCCCAATGCGTTTCCCACCCCAAACTTAAATTTCCTCTGTTTATTAATCTGTCTTTACCCTGTGCCCAGAATTGGAAATAAAAAATTCATAAACCTCAGATCTGTGCACATTTCAACTCTATTTTGTATGATGTTGAGACACCTGAATACCAAAGCGTTATCCTGCAGATCAGCAAATACTTGTATGCAATGCAGTTGTCCAAAGGTTCATCTATTTTACAGCCTTTATATATGTACTATGTTATAGTTCCCAATTTGATGTTTTTTATACCCTGCAGACGTGTGGTTCCTTTTGTACCTACAGCAAACCTAGTACAGGAAAACAACTACTGTGTGCACTGTACTGTATCATGGGTCACACATTAAAACATACCGTAGTGCAGGTGCCATGACACAGCTGTCGGGTGATCCGGGACCAGGGGCTCCTTCCCTGTCCCTAACACTATGGGGGTGCCCTAGCTCGTCCTATTTTCCGGGATACTTCTGAAGGTGAAGATGCCGGGGCTGCCACCCTTGCCTTATCTCCTGAGTTAGCCCTCCGTCTGTTCTCTTCCCCCACCCAGGGAAGTGGGGTGCTGCTGTGCACAGTAGTACACCAACCCAACAAACAAGGCTACACAGACAAGGGATAACTGAAAACTCCAGGCATACTAAATATTCACTCACATATAACAGAGGAATACACTGGGGTGTGAAGGTAGGGGAATAAGCAATAACAGAGAAGGATAAGGAATTACCACGCATACAAACCAAACAACAGTCACAGAAAACTCCTCCAACTCTCCTTCTTATATGAACTCCTTTCCCACTGTTAGCCATACAGCAAATGCTAGCTCTGACAAGGATTTGTAACAGACCCCAGATTATAAAAGGGAAGGAGTGGCTAACCGAGTTCAGCTGTGAGCACAGGTATTTCCATCATGGCCGATTAACCTGTTCTGCCAGACTGCACTGACAGTGAGCGCCAGCCGGAAAGCACAGCGGTGACGTCACCGCTGTGCTCTGCTTTCTGGCCGGCGCTTACACAGTGCAGAGAAGCACAGCGCCGGGGGACAGACACGGAATGTAAGTATGTAGTGTTTGTTTGTTTTTTACGTTTACGCTGGTAACCAGGGTAAACATCGGGTTACTAAGCGCGGCCCTGCGCTTAGTAACCCGATGTTTACCCTGGTTACCAGTGAAGACATCGCTCAATCGGCGTCACACACGCCGATTCAGCGATGTCTGCGGGAGTCTAGCGACGAAATAAAGTTCTGGACTTTCTGCGCCGACCAACGATGGAACAGCAGGATCCTGATCGCTGCTGCCTGTCAAACTCAACGATATCGCTAGCCAGGACGCTGCAACGTCACGCATCGCTAGCGATATCGTTCAGTGTGACGGTACCTTAGGGGGTGATCTTATTTTAATGTATAAATATATGAGGGGACAGTACAAAGACCTTTCTGATGATCTTTTTAATCATAGATCTGAGACAGGGACAAGGGGGAATCTTCTATATCTGGAGGAAAGAAGGTTTAGGCATAATAACAGATGCGGGTTCTTTACTGTAAGAGCAGTGAGACTATGGAACTCTCTGCCGTATGATGTTGTAATGAGTGATTCCTTACTTAAATTTAAGAGGGGACTGGATACATTTCTGGAAAAGTATAATGTTACAGTGTATATATACTAAATTCCTTGTTAGGGTGTTGATCCAGGGAACTAGTCTGATTGCCGTATGTGGAGTCGAGAAGGAATTTTTTTCCCCAAAGTGGAGCTTACTATTTGCCACATTTTTTTGCCTTCCTCTGGATCAACATGTTAGATTAGGCTATGGGTTGAACTAGATGGATTTAAAGGGACTCTGTCACCTGAATTTGGAGGGAACAATCTTCAGCCATAGGGGCGGGGTTTTCGGGTGTTTGATTCACCCTTTCCTTACCCACTGGCTGCATGCTGGCTGCAATATTGGATTGAAGTTCATTCTCTGTCCTCCGTAGTACATGCCTGCACAAGGCAAGATTGCCATCTTTTTGGAGATGGAAATTTCATTCTCTAGCAGGATTTGGCACCTGTCCACACTGCCAAAAGAACCAATACCTGGTTTACAAACAACAGTATCACTGCACTTGATTGGCAGCAAACTCGTCTGATCATAACCCAGAGAATCTATGGGTATTGGTCAAGAGGAAGATGAGAGACACCAGACCCAACAATGCAGAGGAGCTGAAAGCTTCTATCCATACCATGCCGCATTGATGCAGTAATTGATGCAAAAGGAGCCCCGACCAAGTATTGAGTGCATTTACTGAACATACATTTCAGTAGGCCAACATTTCGGATTTTAAAATCATTTTCAAGCTGATATTATAAATTATTCTAATTTACTGAGATAATGACTTTTGGGTTTTCATTGGCTGTAAGCCATAATCATTATAACATTAACAGAAACAAACACTTGAAATACATCACTCTGTAATGACTCTACATATTATATGAGCTTCACTTTTTGCATTGAGGAACTGAACTAAATTAACTTTTGGATGATATTCTAATTTAGTGAGAAGCACCTGTATGTCTTTGCAAGGTGGTAACAATTCAGTAGCAAAGACATAGGAGATACATCCTGGCTGCTAAAGGCCATATTTCAGGATTATTCGCTGATACAGGAGCAATTCTCAGCTTAAAAAAAAAGAGACCAGAATCATAGCTTGAAATGCAGTTTTATGATTGTTTCACATACAAATTTGGAAAAAAAAAGACTATCAAAAGGCGTCATGCACCTCCCAATTGTACTAACAAATAATACTATTAATTACACAAAAAAGAATCCCTCATATAGCTACATCAACAAAAAATAAAATAAACTTAAGTTTACAATATAGTGACATAAAACATAAGTTTTTTTTATTTTGATTTTATTCTAAAAGGGATAAAATATAAATAAACTATGCATATTTGATATGACTGTTTCTTAATGAACCCAACTATGAAAAGATCATACTGTTTATCCTGCCATAAAAATACATTAAAAAATGCATATAGTCATATATACCATGTAATCGTAAGAACAAAGATAAAATGTTTCTTTAAAAAATAATCCCTCAAACAGCTCTGTCAAGAGAAAAATATAAAAGGTTACGTCTCCCAAAATATGGTGACAAGAAAAATATTTTTAACAAAGTATTTTTAAAGGGAAACGGTCACATACAGAAATGCTATTTGGAGACCTGAAGGTATTTAGCATTTACGGTAAATCCTGTTTTGTATACCAGGACATACAATGAAGGAAATAAGTATTTGATCCCTTGCTGATTTTGTAAGTTTGCCCACTGACAAAGACATGAACAGTCTATAATTTTAAGGGTAGGTTAATTTTAACATTGAGAGAAAGAATATCAAAAATAAAATCCAGAAAATAACATTGTATAAATTATATTATAAATATAAATTATATAAATATATTTACATTTTGCTGTGAGAAATAAGTATTTGATCCCCCACCAACCATTTATGCTATATTTGCATGTTTCGTTAAGGCAGAACTTTTGGACGCAGCAGATATTCACTCCTTCCAAAGCGCTGCCGACTTTTATAAGCGCGGTGATTCTGCGCGTGTTCATTGAACACATGTGGAATCACCGCATCCTATACATTGGACAGTGCTATTTATCTTGGGTCTCCGCAAGATAAATAGACATGCTGCGGTCTATAAAGACGTGCCACATGTGCGTGTACACAGGTCTACCACCTGCGTCTTAACGCATAGTGGAGAAGGCATTTCATAAAATCGCCTTCAGTATACTGTAACATCTGGCGGCTGCGGATTGGACACTGTGGCTGTCGGCAGCGTCTAATCCGCAGCAAATACTGAACGTGTAAACATACCCTAAGAGTTCTGGCTCCTACAGATCAGTTAGACGCTCCTAATCAACTTGTTACCTACAATAAAGACATCTGTCTGACATAATCACCTTTATAAAAGACTCCTGTCTACAGACTCAATTAATCAGTCAGACTCTAACCTCTACAACATGGGCAAGACCAAAGAGCTTTCTAAGGATGTCAGGGACAAGATCATACACCTGCGCAAAGCTGGAATGAACTACAAAACCATAAGTAATATGCTGGGTGAGAAGGAGACAACTGTTGGTGCAATAGTAAGAAAATGGAAGAAATACAAAATAACTATCAATCGACATCGATCTGGGGCACCATGGAAAATCTCACCTCGCGGGGTAACCTTGATCATGAGGACGGTGAGAGATCTGCCTAAAACTACACGGGAGGGAAATGATTAATGATCTCAAGGTAGCTTGGACCTCAGTCACCAAGAAAACCATTGGTAACACATTACACCGTAAAGGTTTAAAATCCTGCAGTGCCCACAAGGTCCCCCTGCTCAAAAAGGCACATGTGCAGGCCCATCTGAAGTTTGCCAATGAACACCTGGATGATTCTATGAGTGACTGAGAGAAGGTGCTGTGGTCAGATGAGACAAAAATTGAGGTCTTTGGCATTAACTCAACTCGACGTGTTTGGAGGAAGAGAAAGCTGCCTATGACCCAAAGAACACCATCCCCACTGTCAAGCATGGAGGTGGAAACATTATGTTTTGGGGGTGTTTCTCTGCTAAGGGCACAGGACTACTTCACCGCATCACTGGGAGAATGGATGGAGCCATGTACCATAAAATCCTAAGAGACAACCTCCTTCCCTCCCCCAGGACATTAAAAATGGGTCGTGGCTGGGTCATCCAGCAACACAATTACCATATTTTTCGCTTTGTAAGACACTCCGGATTATAAGACGCACCCCAAATTTTGAGGAGAAAAAAAGGAAAAAACTTTAATAAATTGGTGGGGCGTCTTATAATCCATGCGTCTTATTACTTACCAGGGGTTGTGGCTGCGGTGGATCAGGGTCCCAGTGTCGTTGCTGGAGGCAGGAGTGGAGCATTGCTGCAGGCTGGGATGAGGGGGTCTGCAGGGAGGCTTCTGTGCTGCAGGCTGGGATGAGGGGGTCTGCAGGGGGGCTCCGATGCTGCAGGAGGCTCCTGTGCTGCAGGGGGCTCCTGTGCTGCAGGCTGGGATGAGGGGGTCTGCAGGGGGGCTCAGGTGCTGTCTCCAGTGCTGCTGGGGGCTCTGGTGACATTTTGTGAAAGACCAAAGCCCCCTGGCAGTTCGTCCATGCATTCCTGTATGACTGACTCCAGGAAAATGGCCGTCGGAAGCTCGAGAGATGAGATCTCAGCGCCAAAATTTCATCTCCCAAGATTTCGGTGGCCATTTTCCCAGAGCCATACAGGAACGCATGGACGAACTGCCGGGGGGCTCTGGTCTTTCACAAAATGTCGCCAGAGCCCCCTGCAGCACTGGAGCCTCCAGCATCACCCGGGGCAGCAGCGGTGGCGAACGAGGTGACAGCGGCAGTGGGCGGCAGCGGACACCCCCTCATCCCAGCCTGTAACGGTAAGTGGTATATCTGCTTTGTAAGACGCACCCCCATTTCCCCCCCAAATTTGGGGGAAATAAAGTGCGTCTTACAAAACGGAAAATACGGTACCTAAAACATAAAGAAAAGGCAACAAAGGAGTGGCTCAAAAAGAAGCACATTACGGTCATGGAGTGGCCTAGCCAGTCTCCAGTCCAAAGAAAACTTTTGGAGGGAGCTGAAGCTCTGAGTTGCCAACAAGTCTTGTTTTCCAGAGGGATCAAATACTTATTTCTCACTGCAAAATGCAAATAAATTTATATAAATTTATAAAATGTGATTTTCTGGATTTTATTTTTGATATTCTATCTCTCAATGTTAAAATTATAGCCTACCCTTAAAATTATAGACTGTTCATGACTGTCAGTGGGCAAACTTACAAAATCAGCAAGGGGTCAAATACTTATTTCCTTCACTGTACAAGGTAATCAGAAAAAACGGCAAAAATATCTGGGGCAGTTGGATTCTATTACTCCTTTTGAAAATGAAAGTTTGAACCAACTTTTGCCATTGTAATGGCAATGGCATTTTGCCATTGTAATGGCAAAAAAAATGAATTTTTCATTTATTCACTTAATTTTGAGATACATCATGTAAAGCGTCAGAAGAGTTAAACTTACTAAACACTTCTTTGAATATTATAAGTGGTGCATTTAAAGTAATGGTGTATCTTGAGAGTGGAGGGGATAATTTATTGGCTTCTCAAAGGCATTTAACAACTGAACTGGAAGTTCCAAAAATGATCTAAGTTTTTTTCCTCACATTACCACCAAGCAGCAGTTATCTAAGATTGGGCTGCCTTTGTTTGCTCATCATACAGTAGGCTGGAGTACGCAGGTTTACATTTGTGAGAGTCCCACAATGAAAAAGGATTTTTGGTGCTCACCATAAATCATTCCTTGAAGTCTATGATGTGTGCTACGACTATCTGTTTTAACCCTTTCTCGACAAGCAGATTTGATTCTCCATTTTTTTGCAGTTTTGTTTCTCCCCTCCACTTTTCCCGAAAGTCATAACTTTTTTTTTTTTTCCCGCTGAAATAGCTGAGCTGTTTTTTGCGGAACGAGTTGTACCAGACACCATCCATTTATTTGTGTAACATACTGGAAAGAGGGAAGAAAAAAATTCCAATTGCGGAAAAACATAAAACGTGCATTTCCTTCATTTTCTTTTGATTTTTTCTTTAGTGTTCATTATATTGTAAATACGACCTGGAAATAGGAATCCCCAAGTCAGTACAGTTCTGGTGATAAAAAAAAAAAAACTATGCATGTGGATAAGTGAAAACTAAATCGGGAATTTACAAAAAAAAAATAGCTTCTATCAGTATTTTCTGAGAGCCTTAACATTTTCAATCTTCAGGTTATGGAGTTGTGAGGGAATGTTTTTGGCCATTTGGGGTTAGAGATAATGTTTTCATGGCCTCATATTACATTTTTTGGGGGCTGTTGCGGCGTCTGAAAAACACTTTTGGATAGTTTGATTTTTTTTTCTCATACCGCCACTTACAGATTGGATTAATTAATTTTGTATCTTCATAAAATCAGGCTTTTATGCATACATACGTGTATTCTTTTTCATTTCTTAATTTTTAATGGGGGAAAAGAGGGCGATTCTAACATTGTTTTTTTTGTTTGTTTTTTTTAAACTTTTGCTGTATTTGTAGTGACCACAGAGAACTGCGGCTGTATGAGTAACATTTCTGGAGAGACAGGCTACTGACAAGAGACATCAAATTCATTAAATGGTGTGCTTCTCTTAATCAGTCTGGCGCATTTTATTCCAACATGCCCCTTAATGAATCGCCAGACTTAAGGTACCGTCACACATAACGATATCGTTAACGATATAGTTGCTTTTTTGTGACGTAGCAACGATATCGTTAATGAAATCGTTATGTGTGACAGCGACCAACGATCAGGCCCCTGCTGGGAGATCGTTGGTCGCTGAGGAAAGTCCAGAACTTTATTTTGTCGCTGGATCTCCCGTGGACATCGCTGGATCGGCATGTGTGACACCGATCCAGCGATGTCTTCACTGGTAACCAGGGTAAACATTGGGTTACTAAGCGCAGGGCCGCGCTTAGTAACCCGATATTTACCATGGTTACCAGCGTAAACGTTAAAAAAACAAACACTACATACTTACCTCCCGGCCGCTGTCTGTCCCCGGCGCTCTGCTTCTCTGCACTCCTCCTGCATCCTGTGTCAGCGCCGGCCAGCCGGAAAGCACAGCGGTGACGTCACAGCTCTGCTTTCC
Organism: Ranitomeya imitator; assembly: GCF_032444005.1. Lineage (NCBI taxonomy): Eukaryota > Metazoa > Chordata > Amphibia > Anura > Dendrobatidae > Ranitomeya > Ranitomeya imitator. Next base: position 73,740,149 of record NC_091291.1, on the reverse strand, counting down.
GGCTGACCGGCACTGACAGTGCAGAGGAAAGCAGAGCGCCGGAGGACAGACAGCAGTAGGTAAGTATGTAGTGTTTGTTTTTTTAACGTTTACGCTGGTAACCATGGTAAACATCGGGTTACTAAGTGCGGTCCTGCTCTTAGTAACCCGATGTTTACCCTGGTTACCCGGGGACCTCAGGATCGTTGGTCGCTGGAGAGCTGTCTGTGTGACAGCTCTCCAGCGACCAAACAGCGACGCTGCAGCGATCGACATCGTTGTCGGTATCGCTGCAGCGTCGCTTAGTGTGAAGGTACCTTTAATGAATTAGGCCTTCGTCTTTACAGTTGTGATGATTTTATAAAGATACATAAAATGTAGACAGAGAACTCAGAAGTAAAGATAATTTTCAAATTTATTTTAATCAGTAGATCTTGGAATAATATAATAGTATAAATATAGATAAAATATAGATAAAAAGAGTAAAATTTTACAAACACACACACAGACTCGGACAAAATTAAATAGAGGAAATGATGTGGGATGTAACAACCTAGTTATAGCCATCTCATGCTTCCCTCTGCCAAAAAGCTTTTTGGAGATGGAAATGTCATCCTCCAGCAGGACTTGGCACCTGTCCACACTGCCAAAAGTACCAATACCTGGTTTACAAACAGTATCACTGTGCTTGACTGGCAGCAAACTCATCTGACCTTAACCCTATAGAGAATCTATGAGGTTTTGTCAAGAGGAAGATGAGAGACACCAAACCCAACAATGCAGACAAGCTGAAGGCTGCTATCAAAGCAACCTGGGCTTCCATAACACCTCAGCAGTGCCACAGGCTGATCGCCTCCATGCCACTACGCATTGACGCAGTAATTGGTGCAAAAGGAGCCCCAACCAAGTATTGTGTGTACTTACTGAACATTCATTTCAGTAGGCCAACATTTTGGATTTTAAAATCATTTTTCCAAGCTGGTGTTATAAAGTATTCTAATTTACTGAGATAATGACTTTGGGGTTTTCATTGGCTGTAAGCCATAATCATCAACATTAACAGAAATAAACACGTGAAATAGATCGCTCTGTCTGTAATGACTATCATATAAGAGTTTTACTTTTTGTAGTGAAGAACTGAAATATATTGACTTTTTGATGATATTCTAATTTTGTGAGATGCACCTGTATCTCCATCTAAGAAGGTCGGGGCACGTCTGCCCTTTACAGTAGGAACACAACTCCATTATTTGGTTGCTTCTTTCACACAATCTATGTTCAAAAGGTCATTTGAAATTCATTTGTTATCTGATCATTTCGTTTTGAATTGTTTTTATTATTGTCTGTTCTGTGACCACTTGTTTATCTATTTCTGAGCACACAGGCGTCGGTGCTTTATGTGACAGCGGCTCCACATATGATCTTCCAGTGCGAGGAGGCTACATTAGATGTGGTGTGAACCTGACCTAACGACCAGACAAATGGCGCGATCATCATGTGTGATCACCTCGTCACTGGGGTGGAGCAAAAACTGAAAAATCAATAAGGGCACTATACTGCTCAGTAAAAAAAACAGGCAGCAGGACGCACAGAATGTTCCTAGGCGAGGTATGACTGTGAGCCAGGAGACAGAACGGACCACATATTTTTACATTTCTGTTCACTAATGCCTCTTACAAATGACTTTTCCTACCCAGCAGAAAGATATGGACATGGGCTTCCATTCTTACCCTTCACTGTCCCGCTCTGACTCCTCTGAGATGCCAAACTGTACAATAACCCAGGTGACTTTGACAGGAGGAACACAGATCGATCAGACCTAAAGAGACAGAGAGAAAACCACAGATTGCATAAGACACGGTCCCAGGATCCCAAAATGTCCTCCATGCAGGTCCTCACCTGTAGGGGTCTTTACTGAGAACCGAGTGACACACATATTGCTGGCACCTACGAGGCCCAATGACAGCACCGTGCAACAACTTCTCCCGGACTAAGTGGCTCCTTCGCCTTAAGACACTCAGTCGTGATACCAAGCGATGGCACTGCATGTTTCCTCGGACGGCTCAACGTTTTACCAACACATAACACCTGCAGATACAAGGAAGTTACAGTAGTTCTACACAGAAGCCAAGACATCAACCCGAATCACTCCACCCCACACTATATTTACTGTACTGCGCAAGATAAACACAACATCTTGTTAACGGGAATAGGTCATCTAAGAGCAGCATAATGTAGGGGCAGAGACCCTGCTTCCAGTGATGTGTCACTTACTGGTCCGCATGCTGTCATTCTGGTGCAATCACAGTTTTCCCCGCTACAGATCTAGCAGGTCTCTAAACACTGAGCTCTGCATAACCCGGCCCACACCACTGATTGGCAGCTTTCTGTGTACACTGTTCATAGGCAGAAAGCGGCTAATTAGTGGTGGAGGCGGGGTTGCACAGAGCAGTTGACTAGGAGGCATGAGACAACCAGTCCTATTGTGAATCTCCTGTTGATAAAACATTGGATTTCATTGAAACAGCAACACCCAGCCTAGTATGTGACAGATCAATGGAATCGGGGTCTCTGTCCCTACCTCATGCTGCTCTTGGATGAAGAAGTCTCCTCAATTTCCAAGACATTCAGCAGAGAGTGACGGCCGGGACGCAGGCAAGGAGATGAGAGATGCGAGTCACGACACCGCTCTCTGCCTGCTCCCCGGCCATCACCCCTCTCCCCTCTCCACTCAGTTGTATTTGCCTCTATCAGACGTGAATGCAATTGCTGTGCGCTCCGCCCAAGAACGAGCAGAGGAGCGGTCATCTCCCCTGCAAGACATAGGCCACTTTTGGTATGCGCCTTGCTGGAGAAGGCGCGCACAGATTGAGGGGCAGCCAAGCTGATGTGGGCCATTCCATATTCATCCCCCCTCCCCCCAAACCTGTCTGATTTTTTCCTCAGTTTGACTTAGCCTGAGGAAAAAAAAAAAAAAATCACAACATGCACAATTTGTCTCCGAGAATCAGATGGCCCTTACTCATTCAACTCTATGGGTCCATGGGGAAAAAATAATCAAAAAAAAAAAAAAATCGGACCTCATGACATCAGAGTGCAGTCCAATTTTCACGGAATTAAACTTTTTATTTCTCCACGTTAAAAATTCGGATCACACCCTGATCAGCGTGATTAGCATAATAGAACCAATCTTCTTAGATGACAGAAAAAACGTGGTGTGACCCTAGCCTTACAGCCAGGTTTCATCAGGTGACGCATGTATGGAAGCTATAAGCCACAAGAGAGACACTGGGGGAGATCTATCAAGCTAAATTAGCTACAATTGCAGCATAATTTGACCTAGCAAATGTTTTTTATGGCTTGCCCCATATTTACAATGTGTTTTAGCCAAGGTGGAGGAAGCATGGAGGAGACAGTTTAAGGCTAGGTTCCCATGATGAGCTTTTGGGGCATTTATGACGCTGCATATTTTTGCAGTTCTAGCAAAGTAGATGGGATTAAGGCTATGTGCACACGTTGCAGATTATTTGCTGTTTTTTAGCGTTTCTGTGCTATAAAAACGCTATAAAACCGCAAATAATCTGCATACATTAAGCATCCTATCATTTTTAATGAAATCCGCAATTTCTGTGCACATGATGTGCGTTTTTCCGCGTGAAAAACGCATTGCGGAAAAATAATGAACCTGCTCATTAATTTTGCGGGTTTTTCGCAGTTTTCCCACTGTCTAATGCATTGGGAAATGTCTGGGAAAAACCGCGCAAAAAACGCGTCAAAACCGAGTCAAAACCGCGCAAAAAAATGCATGCGGATTTCATGCGGAAATCTGGCAGAAATGTCCGGATTTCCCCAGGAATTTTCTGCATGAATTCCTGAAAGTGTGCACATAGCCTTATAGATATCTCCTGCCACTGTGCTTTGTTTTAACGCTGCGTAAGCTCACCTGCGGCGTGTGTTTAAAATCCGCAACATGTCGACTTCTATTGAAATTATATGCGGAATTTCCCCATAGACTTGCCTTAAAAGCAGAAAATCTGCAGCAAAAAAACACATCTGCACCTAAGTATTAGCAATGAGCAAACGTGCTCGGATAAGGTGTGAACTGAGTGACTTCAGGGTGCTCAAATAAGATGTTCGAGTCCCTGCCTGCATGTGTCAACAGGCAAAACATGTGCGATGTATACCTTATCTTATTGGGTGCAGCAGTTTTTCTGCAGCTACTGGGAATGCTGTGCCCTATATAACCCCAATCACAGCACTGATTAGCAGCTTTCTGTGTACGTTGTATAGTGGTGGGGCTGGACTAGAAGGTACGAGGCAGCTAGTCCTGTAGCCATAATCTCCTGCTGATAAAACACTGATTTCATTAAAACAAATAACACAGCTCAGTAAGTGACACATCGCTGGAATCAGGGGATTTGCTCCTACATCATGCAGCTCTCAGATTACATGGCTAAAGCCTGCTGATAGATTCCCTGTAAAATTAGATTTATCAAACAGCATGAACCACTTTAATAAATTTGGAAAAAATGTTGGCTGTCTAATTAAGTTTGCACGGTTTAAGAATTCGATATTTCTGATAAATATGCCCCATTGTGTCTACAATAGCTCCATACTAGTGGCGGAGGCAGACAGAAGGGGACCATTGTAGAAGAACAATATATGGGCCCTGGGCAGCTCCTCATAATGCACAATTCCACCGGCTCGGAGATGGAAGTGGCCCCTGAGCGGCTGCACAGCTTGCACCAATGACATGTCCGCCTCTACCCTATCCACACAGTCAGTGTTGCGTGTGTCACATTTCTAGGAAGAAAAACAATATGAATGTTAAGCCCCCCGTCTGATAGAATAAGGGGGCTCATGGGAATATTGGATTTCATACATGAGTATAGCATTTGGGCACCTTTTGTTGTTAACTCTTGTTTTTCTGAGTTTACACTAGGGGTTAAAGTAGTCCTGAAAGCCAAGCTCACCAGGTTAGTGGGCAGAATTAGGAGGGTTGGCGTGCGTTCTAACCCATCTTTATTACAGGGCACAGGACGTTCTGTGTCACCGTCAGCAAGAACCGGAGATCTCCCGTCCACCATCCCTCCTCCATGGCTTATTTCCTCACAGTGCTTTATTGGAGGGTGGTAACAGCCAGCTCTGTGGCTGCGGGGTTAAGTATTTAGGAATGGACTGGATGATCGGCCATTGTTGTTGTTATTATTGAAGTTTTGTACTGGTTTTCAGTGATTATTTATTGGTTGTACTGGTGATTATTCAGCATCATTACTCCGTAATAAAGCATTGCGGACGGTTGTTCTAAGTCTTTACGGTCAATTTAGATAAGAATGGTCCAGATCGTCCAATGATCATTCCAAGTAAACCTGGAGACATACTATAAGGGGCTAGTAATAAAGCTTCACACAACTTGGAAGACCTCCAAATCATGGCGTTACCATTACTAACCCTGCCGGCCTTTATAATGAGGCGACGGGAGGTGTCAGCATATTGTGAAGCTCTGTGACCAAAGTAAAAACTGCACAAATTCAGGACATTCTTCCAATGTTGTTTATTATGCGCAGTTTATACCATATATGGAGGTGAGAAGGACACTCTTCTGGCCTCTGATGAGTTAACGCCTTCCCGACCTTTGACGCCACGTAGGCGTCATGAAAGTCGGTGCCAATCCGACCTATGACGCCTATGTGGTGTCATGGAAAAGATCATGTCCCTACAGATCGGGTGAAAGGGTTAACTCAAATTTCACCCGATCTGCAGGGACAGGGGGAGTGGTAGTTTAGCCCAGGGGGGTGGCTTCACCCTCCCCCCCCCCCCGTGACTATGATCGCTCTGATTGGCTGTTGAAAGTGAAACTGCCAATCAGAGCGATTTGTAATATTTCACCTAACCCCCCCACCGCCACCGATCTCCTCCCCGGTCCTCCAACCGGTGCTCCGCTCCCCTCCGCCGTCCTGTCTGCTCCCCCGTCCTCCTGCCCGCTCCCCCCATGCACCGATGCCACCCCCCATCCTCTGATCCACCCCCTATGCTCAGATCTCCCCCCCTTATACTTACCGGGCCTCCCGGTGTCCGTCCGTCTTCTCCCTGGGCGCCACCATCTTCCAAAATGGCGGGCGCATGCGCAGTGCGCCCGCCAAATCTGCAGGCCAGCAGATTCGTTCCAGGTATATTTTGATCACTGTGATATAACCTATCGCAGTGATCAAAATAAAAAAAAAAGGAAATGACCCCCCCCCCTTTATCACCCCCATAGGTAGGGCCAATAATAAAATAAAGACATTTTTTTTTCTTTTTCCACTAGGGTTAGGGTTAGAACTAGGGTTAGGGCTATGGTTAGGTTTAGGGTATTTGCACACGGTGCAGATTTGGCTGCGGATCCGCAGCGGATTGGCCGCGGATCCGCAGCGGATTGGCCAGGGATCCGCAGCGGATTGGCCGCTGCGAATTCGTAGCACTTTTCCATCAGGTTTACAGTACCATGTATACCTATGGAAAACCAAATCCGCTGTGCCCATGATGCAGAAAATACCATGTGGAAACGCTGCGTTGTATTTTCCGCAGCATGTCAATTTTGTGCGGATTCCGCAGCGTTTTACACCTGTTCCTCAATAGGAATCCGCAGGTGAAATCCACACAAAAAACACTGGAAATCCGCTGTAAATCTGCAGGTAAAACGCAGTGCCTTTTACCTCCGGACTTTTCAAAAATCGTGCAGAAAAATCTCACACGAATCTGCAACGTGGGCACATAGCCTTAGGGTTAGGGTTGGAATTAGAGTTAGGGTTGGAATTAGGGCTAGGGTTGGAATAAGGGCTAGGGTTGGAATTAGGGTTAAGATTAGGCTTGTGGTTAGGGTTATGGATAGGGTTAGGGGTGTGTTGGGGTTAAAGTTGTGGTTAGGGATGGGATTAGGGTTAGGATTAGGGTTGGGATTAGGGTTACGGGTGTGTTGGGGTTAGGGTTGTGATTAGGGTTATGGCTACAGTTGGGATAAGGGTTAGGGGTGTGTTGGGGTTAGGGCCGTGGTTAGGGGTGTGTTGGGGTTAGGGTTGTGATTAGGGTTATGGCTAGAGTTGGGATTAGGGTTAGGGGTGTGATGGGGCTAGTGTTGAAGTTAGAATTGAGGGGTTTCCACTGTTTAGGCACATCAGGGGTCTCCAAACGCAACATGGCGCCACCATTGATTCCAGCCAATCTTGCGTTCAAAAAGTCAAATGGTGCTCCCTCCCTTCCGAGCCCAGATGTGCGCCAAAAAGAGTGGTTTACCCCCACATATGGGGTACCAGCGTACTCAGGACAAACTGGGCAACAACTATTGGGGTCCAATTTCTCCTGTTACCCTTACGAAAATAAAAAAATGCTTGCTAAAACAATTTTTGAGGAAAGAAAAATGATTTTTTATTTTCACGGCTCTGCGTTATAAACTTCTGTGAAGCACTTGGGGGTTGAAAGTGCTCACCACATATCTAGATAAGTTCCTTGGGGGGGTCTAGTTTCCAAAATGGGGTCACTTGTGGGGGGTTTCTACTGTTTAGGCACATCAGGGGCTCTGCAAATGCCCGCAGACCATTCCATCAAAGTCTGCATTTCAAAACGTCACTACTTCCCTTCCGAGCCCTGACGTGCGTCCAAAGAGTGGTTTACCCCCACATATGGAGTATCAGCGTACTCACGACAAACTGGGCAACAAATATTGGGGTCCAATTTCTCCTGTTACCCTTGTGAAAATAAAAAATTGCTTGCTAAAACATCTTTTTTGAGGAAAGAAAAATGATTTTTTATTTTCACGGCTCTGCGTTGTAAACTTCTATGAAGCACTTGGGGGTCTAAAGTGGTCACCGCACATCTAGATAAGTTCTAGATTAGTTCCATGGGAGGTCTAGTTTCCAAAATGGGGTCACATGTGGGGGAGCTCCAATGTTTAGGCACACAGGGCCTCTCCAAACGCGACATGGTGTCCGCTAATGATTGGAGCTAATTTTTCATTCAAAAGTCAAATGGCGCTCCTTCCCTTCCGAGCCTTGCCGTGTGCACAAACAGTGGTTTACCCCCACATGTGAGGTATCGGTGTACTCAGGAGAAATTGTCCAACACATTTTAGGATCCATTTTATCCTGTTGCCCATGTGAAAATGAAAAAATTGAGGCTAAAATAAATTTTTGGTGAAAAAAAAAGTACTTTTTCATTTTTACGGATCAATTTGTGAAGCATCTGGGGGTTTAAAGTGCTCACTATGGATCTAGATAAGCTCCTTGGGGGGGGGGGGTCTAGTTTCCAAAATGGGGTCACTTGTGGGGAAGCTCCAATGTTTAGGCACACAGGGGCTCTCCAAACGCGACATGGTGTCCGCTAAAGATTGGAGCCAATTTTTCATTGAAAAACTCAAATGGCGCTCCTTCCCTTCAGACAGTAGTTCCCCCCCACATGAGGTATCGGCGTACTCAGGACAAATTGTACAATAACGTTTGGGGTCCAGTTTCTCTTTTTACCCTTGGGAAAATAAAAAAAATTGTTGCTAAAACATCATTTTTGTGACTAAAAAGTTAAATGTTCATTTTTTCCTTCCATGTTGCTTCTGCTGCTGTGAAGAACCTGAAGGGTTAATAAACTTCTTGAATGTGGTTTTGAGTACCTTGAGGGGTGCAGTTTTTAGAATGGTGTCACTTTTGGGTATTTTCAGCCATACAGACCCCTCAAACTGACTTCAAATGTGAGGTGGTCCCTAAAAAAAATGGTTTTGTAAATTACGTTGTAAAAATGAGAAATCGCTGGTCAAATTTTAACCCTTACAACTTCCTAGCAAAAAAAAAAAAAATTGTTTCCAAAATTGTGCTGATGTAAAGTAGACATGTGGGAAATGTTATTTATTAACTATTTTGTGTCACATAACTCTCTGGTTTAACCGAATAAAAATTCAAAATTTGAAAATTGCGAAATTTTCAAAATTTTAGCCAAATTTCCATTTTTTTCACAAATAAACGCAAAAATTATTGACCTAAATTTACCACTAACATGAATCCCAATATGTCACGAAAAAACAATCTCAGAACCGCTAGGATTCGTTGAAGCGTTCCTGAGTTATTACCTCATAAAGGGACACTGGTCAGAATTACAAAAAACGGCCAGGTCTTTAAGGTCAAAATAGGCTGGGTCATGAAGGGGTTAAGGTCAAAATAGGCTGGGTCATGAAGGGGTTAATAAAGTTCTATGGATACAGTCGATGTACACCCAGAAACTTTACCAGGCAAACACGACAAACGTTGGGCTGAATGCAGTCTGTACAGCGCCTAACTTCTTATATTCCCTTCACCATCAAAAATGGGACTGGGGAGAAATGAAAAGTCCCAACAAAGGACTCACATTTGTCTTCTGCTGACTCACATTTGTCCACACCAAGCAACTTCTTGAAACAAGCTTAATGAACATTCTCAGAGGATTTTTTAATGATTTTCCTTGCAAGCTCTTAACGTTTTAGTTCTTTCTGTGAACTCCACCCTGCACTTACATGGCTTCTAAATGCAAGGTGTGGTGGAAACCTATGATTAAACGCTCATACTCTTCCTATATGAAGCAATCATATATACCAAACCCAGTGAGCTCACAAACTAGCTCAACACGTTTGCTTCAAAAATTGTGGGAGATATTAAAAGATGAAAATAAACGCAGTCTAAAGTAATGTAAAAACGACGGCGTGCACGTGTTCAATCTTGGGTGACTCCTTTTAACAGCTTCAGGAGGCGGCTTTATTTGGATGGTGTCCATCCTTCATAGTGAAAAGTACCAGCCTCCGGAAAGAAAAAAAAAAAGAAGAAATAGCACAACCGTCAGTGAAGGCCGGCTTTTCGTAACACAGCTGCGCCTATGAAATCTATGGGTATGTTCACACAATGTCTTTCAGCCTTGAACACACCTGAAAAAGCACCGCAAAACCCAAGCAAAAAATCTGCATAGCGCACAGCAATGTAAAATCCACAAAGCGCACAGCAATGTAAAATCCACAAAGCGCACAGCAATGTAAAATCCACATGTTGCACAGCAATGTAAAATCCACAAAGCGCACAGCAATGTAAAATCCACATGTTGCACAGCAATGTAAAATCCACATGTTGCACAGCAATGTAAAATCCACATGTTGCACAGCAATGTAAAATCCACATGTTGCACAGCAATGTAAAATCCACATGTTGCACAGCAATGTAAAATCCACATGTTGCACAGCAATGTAAAATCCACATGTTGCACAGCAATGTAAAATCCACATGTTGCACAGCAATGTAAAATCCACATGTTGCACAGCAATGTAAAATCCACATGTTGCACAGCAATGTAAAATCCACATGTTGCACAGCAATGTAAAATCCACATGTTGCACAGCAATGTAAAATCCACATGTTGCACAGCAATGTAAAATCCACATGTTGCACAGCAATGTAAAATCCACATATTGCACAGCAATGTAAAATCCACAAAGCGCACAGCAATGTAAAATCCACATGTTGCACAGCAATGTAAAATCCACATGTTGCACAGCAATGTAAAATCCACATGTTGCACAGCAATGTAAAATCCACAAGTTGCACAGCAATGTAAAATCTACATGTTGCACAGCAATGTAAAATCCACAAGTTGCACAGCAATGTAAAATCCACATGTTGCACAGCAACGTAAAATCCACAAGTTGCACAGCAACGTAAAATCCACAAGTTGCACAGCGATGTAAAATCCACAAGTTGCACAGCAATGTAAATACCACATAGCGCACAGCAATGTAAAATCCACATGTTGCACAGCAATGTAAAATCCACATGTTGCACAGCAATGTAAATACCACATAGCGCACAGCAATGTAAAATCCACATGTTGAACAGCAATGTAAAATCCACATGTTGCACAGCAATGTAAAATCCACATGTTGCACAGCAATGTAAAATCCACATGTTGCACAGCAATGTAAAATCCACATGTTGCACAGCAATGTAAAATCCACATAGCGCACAGCAATGTAAATACCACATAGCGCACAGCAATGTAAAATCCACATGTTGCATAGCAATGTAAAATCCACATGTTGCACAGCAATGTAAATACCACATAGCGCACAGCAATGTAAAATCCACATGTTGAACAGCAATGTAAAATCCACATGTTGCACAGCAATGTAAAATCCACATGTTGCACAGCAATGTAAAATCCACATGTTGCACAGCAATGTAAAATCCACATGTTGCACAGCAATGTAAAATCCACATAGCGCACAGCAATGTAAAAAAATTATTTCTGTGCACATATTAAGTCTTTTTTAACTATGTTATGGTTTCCAAACCCTGAAGAGGGCAAGGAGTCCATCTGCTAATCATAATTTAAAAATATGGAAAAAAAACCAAAACAGCAATATCAGCTCCACCAGCAAAAGCACCAAGGACTCTACAAGGCTGCTGAGTGAAGTGGGGAAGGAATTTTAAAGGGAACCTGTCATGTCCTTTGTAGCATGTAAACTGTCCCCAGTGCCTTGATAGTGATGCAATGTGGATCACTAACACGTTATTTTCATTAAAAACAGCACCGTAATAATGTGCAAAAAGCACTTTATATGGTTAGATTGTGCCTGGTTATTTAGTCATAGGTTCATGCTTCATTTTATTCAGTCACGGTTGTCTCCGCCAACAAAAATTTAATGATTTTCCCGGGGTTGCACCGACATCACTCGAATCCTTTCTGAAAAATTCTGTGCTTGCGCAGTCTATCGGGGAAGCCATCTATGCCCTGCGCTTGCGCAGTGACGAGAGGCTCTGGCGGCAGTCAGTGGAGCTGGGTACGTCACACAGCTTCAGCATACATCCTCTGGGAGCCGCTCATCATGGCGAATGCGGAGCTCCCCTATTGACACTGTGCAAGTGTGACTCCACGTTACACATTGCGCAAGCACAGAATTTCTCAAAGCAAATTAGAAGCAGAAAATACATAGAAACAAAAACAGTGCAAAAAACAGCACTTTGGGCACGTATCAATGATGAGCTTTTGGTGAGTTTTCGCCAATGCAGAATTTTTGCACCTTTTAGGCCTTGTGTACATGTTGAGTTTTTAAATTGCGCTTTTTGTGTGCGTTTTTAACATGCATTTTTATCTAGTTTTTGACGCTTTGTTTTTTGTCTCTGGTGTGTCATGCTTTAAATAAAGCTACTTTGCTTTTTATACGTAATTCCTGGTATTTGGCTTTGAGCAAAAACTTTATTGACATACCTAAGTGCGAATTACATGCATTTTTGCTGCGCTAATAACGCATTTGCTTTTTTTTTTTCCTGTGGATTTTCCGCATCTAATTCAAATCTATAGGGAAAATCCACACACAAAACTCAGTGTCCCACAAGAGAAACAGTGATGAATATGCCTATTACAGTGATGAATATGCGGCTCCACCTCCCGTAGGGGTGGAGCCGCATATTCATCACTGTAATGGACGGCACCACGTGACCGCTCATACAGGAGAAGCTGCGGCGAGGACAGGAAGCAGCGCCAGCGAGGGAGCCGGGTAAGTATTTTATTAACAGTGGGGGGCGCACAGGGGGTGGGAGGGGGTTGGGGACAGGAATCTTTTTTTAAACATAAAAAAAAAAAAAAAAAGAGTTTTCATATCTTCTCTCCAGCGAACAATGCTGGAAAGAAGAAATGATTAGCGGCTTCAGCACCACGCGGGGGGGACAGCGCTTACAGTAGCGCTGTCTCCTGCACGGCACACGGACTGCACACGGACAACATCCGTGTGCGGTACGTGTTTTACAAGGACCCATTGACTTTAATGGGTCCGTGTAATACGTGCGCTCCCATGAACACTGACATGTCTCCGTGTTTTCAAAACGGACACACGGTCCGTGAAAACACACTGACATGTGCAGAGACACATTGATTTTAATGTGTCTATGTGAGTCAGTGTCTCCAGGACGTGAGGAAACTGTCACCTCACGTACCGGAGCCACTGACGTGTCTAACCGGCCTAAGGGTATGTGCACACAGCATCATTTTCAGGTAGATTTTGCCCAGAATCCACCTGACAAAGCACCCCATAAATGAACATAAAGCACAGCAATGTCCAAACCACAGTGTGCACATGTTCCATCCTCAGGCACGTCTAAACTTTGCATGTGCGAAGGTATCTACTGTAAAAGATGCTGCATGTACATGACCTAACAAAAAAGAACTAAACAAATGTCTAGGATAAGTCCCCAAAGAGTTTTTATCCAAAATAATCTGTAAAAAAAATTCACGCAAAATATTTTAGGCCATGTTCACACCATCCATTTTTTAATGCGGAATCGCCGCGATTTTCCCGCTGCGGGTCCGCAGCTGTTTTCCATGCAGGGTACATTACAATGTACCCTATGGAAAACAGGAACTGCTGTGCCCGCATTGCGGAAAATCCCGAAAAAAGCCGCGCTGAATAGCTGCGGTAAAAAAGAAGTACCATGTCACTTCTTTTTGCGGAACTGTAGCGGTTCTGCATCCAAAGACCTCCATTGTGAGGTCAAACCCGCAGTAAAACCCGCAGATGAAAAAAATATCTGCGGGTTTTCTGCGGTTTGTGGTGCAGAACCGCTGCAGTGTGGCTGCCCCCCCGTGCCCCAATCCCACCCCCCCATGCTCCGATGCCACCCCCCGTGCTCCGACCCCCCCCGTGCCCTCATCTCCCCCCCTTATACTTACCCGGCCTCCCGGTGTCCGTCCGTCCGTCTTCTCCCTGGGCACCGCCATCTTCCAAAATGGCGGGCGCATGCGCAGTGCGCCCGCCGAATCTGCCGGCCGGCAGATTCGTTCCAAAGTGCATTTTGATCACTGAGATATAATCTATCTCAGTGATCAAAATAAAAAAAATAGTAAATGACCCCCCCCCCCCCTTTGTCACCCCCATAGGTAGGGACAATAAAAAAATAAAGAATTTTTTTTTTCCACTAAGGATAGAATAGGGGTAGGGTTAGGGGTAGGGGTAGGGTTAGGGGTAGGGTTAGGGGTAGGGTTAGGGGTAGGGGAAGGGATTGGGTATTTTCAGCCATTTTAACCCTAAAAACTTCCTAGAAAACACACAGACTCTGCATAGAAAACTGCATTAAAAAACGCACTAAAAAACGCATCAAAAAACGCACCAAAAATGCATCAAAAAAAGGACCTGCGTTTTCTGCCAAGAGCTGCGGTTTTTAGTCCTGAAAAAAAGGAGGGAAATCAGGAACGTGTGAACATAGCCTTAAAAAGTTTTCTGGGCCATTATTGAACACTTTCTTTGTTTATGGGACAAGCTTTGCTTCAATTAATTTAGTAGTCAAATATGGGCGCTTTTTCCAGAGAGACAAAAACACACTGGGCAGAACAGGTTCTGAGGCAACCGTCTGAAGATGAGGGAGTGTCCTGCATTGGTCCTATTGTGATTAATGGATACCATGTATAATAACCTGTTCAGACGTCTTTTTTTTGTTTTTTAGGATATGAGAAAAATCAGACAGTGTGAAACCAGCCAGGGGGTGATTTCAGCAGTCAGTGATTTTTCACACTGATGCCACCTGCGCATTCTCTCGGATTCCATAAACTTGTATACGGTAGATAAATTTGATTTTGATGAAAAATGGAGGTCTCTGTGACTTTTTGGGACTTTTCGGCGCACAAACGGCCGTGCGTGCAGCCTCATAGAACAAATACCCATCATAGCCTATCTGTGAAATACACAGAACATGTACGTGACTCACAGATGTCTGAATGAGGCCTAAGGTGAATTCACATGCAGGAGATCATTTCTATAGATTGCAGTAAAAAAATAAAAAAATCACAGAATCCATCTGAACAAGGTTTGCAAATCTCCATGGCCCCAACGTGACAAAGTGCTTACACCAATTCTAGAGTAAAACAGATTAAAAAGTCACAATAATTATATAAAAAATATATAAAATAAATTATAATTATAATTATTATAAATTATTACAATATTTTTTGCACACTGTGGAGTTGCTCAAAAATTTGCAACTTTTGACATTTTCATGCCAGTTTGGGGCACTTCCGTCAAAATGGGTGGTGCAGGGGAGGAGTTGGGTTGGGGCTTGGCCATACCCAGCTGTCAAGTTCAAAGGTGGCGGCGTTTCTTACCTCAGAAATGGTACTCACCGAAGCAGCATTTCTGGCGAGGCACGAGCCACTGAGAAGATGCGAGAAAATCATTAAGTCCACTTCTTAATGAATTCGGGGCATCTTATTCCTGCACACCATCATTAATATGAAACACCAGGCTTAATAAATGGCATCCCATATGCTTGCTTTATCCATCTATGAACGAAGCTACTACGAGTTTTTCAAAAACATGGACTCCTGAAGCATATTGTCCCAGCAATCTACTTACACTATGATAGGAGAGTGTGCAGCAATAACACAGGCCGCAGAGGGTGTAGGGGGTTCTTACCAGCCCAATAAAGAGGAAGCCGCTATAACGGAACAGGGAGTAGACTGAAGATAACAGTATATACATATATCGTGGAGGCGCTGCGGTCCTCACAGGATCATTCTTCTTCTGACACAGCAGATTAAGCTACATCTTAGATCTCATAATGAGATGGATCTGGGCCTGGCCCAAGAACAGGGCCGCTCCTGCTGCAGATATGCTGCCAATTTCTCTAAGTGCTTTCTATTAATCATAATGGAAGCAAAACTTGTGCAGATATCCTGCTACTGCAGGCGGGTTACCGAAGATTTCTGATCACATAGCCATTACCTCATATGTGCGTTTACATTATCCAGAGACATCACTAAAAACCCCTTTTCAAAGTTGCAAAAAAATTCGAGAACTGAAGTTTTCATCTTTGTCGTGTGCTGTGTTATTACAAAACAGGGGTTGGAAGGAATAAAATAGTATATGCCACGCCAAAAGCACAATAGGAATTGCAGGGGTCAAAAACATCGGGGAAGATTTGTTTTGTGCTTATTTTTTTTTTTTAAGTTGTGAATAGTAAAATTTGTTTCTTTCAATCATAATTTAGGACTGGAACCCAATATTGGGTCATAGACAAGGCACGTTTATAAAGTTTGCTGCATGTATACATTTTTATTCCATTTGTGTTGTCTCACAGAGCAGCGGTCCTCTGTCCTGACACATCTTTTTTTGTAAGGCCCTTTCACACGTCTGTGTCTCCGGTACATGTGGTGACAGTTTGGACAAGTACCGGGGACACGTACACACATAGACCCATTCAAATGAATGGCTCTGTGCACATGTCAGTGTGTTTTCACGGACCATGTGTCCGTGGGCAAAACACGATGACATGTCCATTTTATACCGTCAGCACAGACGCCAAAATGTCCCGCACATGTGCACACGGAGAACACACATTGATGTCCTCTGTGTGACACGCATCGGCACAGGGGAAGAAGCGCTAGTGTAAGCGCTGTTCCCCGGCGGCTGGTGCTGAAGCCGACTCTCATCATTCTCCCCTGCTCTGTTAAAAAAAACAGTGTGGGAACCCCTCTATTCTTGATAACCAACCTTGCAGAAGCAGACATCTGGGGGTTGCAGCCCCAAGCTGTGAGTTTTGTCTGGTTGGTTCAATAAAATAGGGAAGAACCCCCGTTGGGTTTTTCATTCATTTATTTCCGAACAATCGCAGCCGGCAGCTGTGGAATACCCCGATCCTCCGCATCTACTGTCACTGTTATTAGCGGCAGCAGGTGTCGGATGATAGGGTTGAGAGTCCCAAAAGCCACCACCTACTGCCGTTCGGACTTTAATATAACGCTCATCATTCTCCTCTGCTCGCCGGCAGAGCAGGGGAAAATGATGAGAGATGGCTTCAGCACCTGCCGCCGGGGAACAACGCTTGCAGTAGCGCTTCTTCCCCGGCGGCTGTCCGTGTGGTACTGATGCGGCACACGTAGTAAACACACACATATCTCCGGTACCGGAAATAAACGGACAAGTGAAACCGGCCTAAATGAAAGCTCAAATAAAAGGGGCTAAGCATTGTCACTTCAACAGGACTGACATCAGGTGAGCTTTATAGCGCTAAGGCCATGTTCACACGTTCAGTATTTGGTCAGTTTTTTACCTCAGTATTTGTAAGCCAAAACCAGGAGTGGGACAATCAGAAGAAAAGTATAATAGAAACACGTCACCACTTCTGGATTTATCACCCACTCCTGGTTTTGGCTTACATATACTGAGGTAAAAAACTCACCAAATGCTCAATGTGTACATGTGGCCTTTAGGGCGGTTTCCACTACTGAAAGTCATCCTCTATCCATGTTGCCTACCCTCAAGGAAATCTCCTTAGCAATTCTGAGTAGGAATTTGATGGAGTGGAGGTGTGCATGCTTAACCTCTGCTCCTCTCATTGTCTATGGGACTACAACAGACATTGAACAGAGCAGAATCTCTCAAGATCCGGAACCTTGGTCTCAAAATCTCTAGCAGTCTAGAAAGTGCATTATTGCCAATTGTAGAAATGCCACTTTAAGACAGATTGCTCAAAAATAGGGAATGGCAGAACGGTGGATGTTCAAGTCCGTCAGGTTCTGCTGAACTTTGTAAAAAAAAGTTTGGTTCGGGAACCAGAACAGTACCCGAACCCCATTCAAGTGGATGGGGGGCCCAAACATCCAGCGGTTCCCACTCTGTCATCTGCAGAAAAGATAGGCTCTGACCAGCGGTAACCATACTGAAGGCCCCGACGGTCACAGCCACTGGGTATCGTGGACCAATGCGGGTTCCCACACCGTCACACAAAGGACAGCGTTTGAGCCAGTGGCTGTAACTGGCGGTGAAAAGGTTACAGCCCATCAGATGTTGTCTGACAACTACTACTCTCACCGTCGTGTGCCTGGTCTCACTGACAGCAGTGAGAGCAGGCAACACTGATGAGAATATTAATCAGCTGGCGCCCGTGCACAGTAGGAAATATGTCAGCGAGTGTGTGTGTAGCTTGCTTACTACATATGTATCTAGATAATAAAGAAATAAAAGAAAAACTGGTGTGGGGTCCCCCTTATTTTCAATACCCAGCTGAGAGAAAGCAGACAGCTGGGGACTGGTGTTATTCTGGGAAGGGGGCAATACACATGGAGCTTCCCAGGATATTAATATCAGCTCACAGCTCTCTGCATAGCCTTTACTGGTTATTAAAAAGGGGGTCCCTCTTATTTTTAATGACCAGTAAAGTCTAAGCAGACAGCTAGTGGCTGACTTTAATAGACTGGGAAGAGGTTGTGGATATTGTTCCCCTCCCAGACTAATAACACCAGCCCACAGACACCCCAGAAATCGGGCATTCATTAGATGCGCCAATTTTGGTGCTTTGCCTCAGCTCTTCCCGCTTGTCCTGGTGCGTTGGCAAGCGGGGTAAAAGTTTTGGGTTTGATGTCAGCTGTGTAATGTCTGCTGACATCAAGCCCAGGGTTAGCAATGGTGAGGCATCTATCAGACACCCCCATTATTAACCCCGTACCCAAAAGAAATAAACACACACACACACAGAAAAGTCATTTAACTGTAAAAAGCACTCCAAGACAATTACCCTATTTTACGCATTAAGTTTAAAAAAGTAAAATAATCCAAAAGAGTCCGCCATAAATCTATTCCACGTCCCACGATGATCCCCAACTCTGCTATAATCGGCTGCCGTGCTGAGCATTCACTGCATCTGGATATAGCAGTCGAGGATCGATTTACGTTGGACCCCTTTATTTTATTTTTTTTAAAGGCAATAAATGGGTAAAAGAAGGTTGGGGAGTGCTTTTTACAATTAAAGGATTTTTCTCTGTATGCGTGTTTATTGCTTTTGAATACAGGGCCAGTAATGGGGGTGTCTTATAGACACCTTTCCATTAATAATCCCTTGACTTGAGGTCAGCGAACATTACACAGCTGACATCAACCCCAAAATATTAGCCAGCTTGCCAGAGAAAGAGAGAAGAGTCAGGCAAAGCACCAGAATTCGTGCATCTAATCTATGCCTTTACTGGGTGGCTGCGGACTGCTATTTTTATGCTTTAGAGGGCCAAATATCAATGATCCTTCCCAGCAACAGAATAGAACCATTGCTGTTATCACAGATGGGGGGGGGAACAATAATTAAAAAATAAACAACTCGTGGACGCCCCTCTGTTTTTGATAACCAGCCAAGACAAATCAGACAGCTGAGTTTTGCAATTTTCAAACTTTGAATTTTTATGTACTTAAAATTAGAGTTAAGTCACCCAGATTAGTTAATAAATAACATTACCCACATGTCTATCTTACATCAGCATAAATTTTGAAACATTATTTTTTTTGTTAGGAAGTTAGAAGGGTTAAAAGTTGACCAGTGATTTCTCATTTTTCCAACAAAAGCTACGAAACCATTTTTTAAGGACCACATCGCATTTAGGCTGAGATCACACAGGCGAGAAACACGGTCAGTCTCGCATGTTAATACGCAGCACTGCCGCCAGCACTCAGGAGCAGCGGGGCGGCAGCATAGCAATACATGGAGCCGCACGCTCCGCTTCCGAATGCCGGGTGCAGTGCCAGGTATTAACATGCAAAACTTGGCCGTGTTTTTAGCATGTGTGATCCCAGCCTTAAAGTGACTTTCACTGGCCTATGTGCCAGAAAATACACAAAACTGACATCATTCTAAAAACTGCACAACTAAAGGTGCTCAAAACCACATTCAAGAAGTCTATCAACCCTTCAGGTGCTTCACAGGAATTAATTTTTTTCTTTTCACATTCCATTAACATTTAATTTTTTTTTTATAAAAATTTTAATTTAGACCCATTTTTTTATTTTTGTAAGGGTAAAAGGAAAAAATGGACCCAAAAATGTGTTGTGCAATGTCTGCTGAACATGTCGCTACCCCATATGTGGGGGAAAACCAAGGTTTGGGCACATGACAAAGCTTGGAAGGGAAGAAGTGCCATTTGACTTTTTGAATGTAAATTTTGCTGGAATAATAAGCGGATGCAACATTGCGTTTGGAGAGCTCCAATGTGCCTAAACAGAGGAAACCGCTCACAATTGACACCCTTTGGGGAACTAAACCCCTTAGGAAACTTATCTAGATGGGTGGTGAGTACCTTGAATCCCCAGTTGCTTCACAGAAGTTTATAACATTGAGCCAAAAAAAAAAAAAAAAACACATTTTCACCTCGAAAATGTCCTTTTAGCCCCCAACTTTTTTTTACAAGGGTAACAGGAGAAAATTGACCCACAAATTTGATGTGCAATTTCTCCTGAGTACGCTGATTTCTCATATGTAGGGAAAAACTACTGTTGGGTGCATGGCAGGGTTCAGAAAGGATGAAGTGACGCTTTGCAACACAGGTTTTGATGAAATGTTGTGCGGGTGTCATGTCGTGTTCGGAGAGCCCCTGATGTGCCTAATCATTGGAAATCCCCCACAATGTACCCCATTTTTTGAAAGTAGACCCTCAAGGAATTTATATAGGTGTGGGGAGCACATTGAACCCCCAAGTGCTTCATTGAAGTTTATAACGTTGAGACAAGAAAATAAAAAAAATACATTAATTTAAAAAATTACATTTTTTCCACAAAAAAATGTTCTTTTAGGCCCATTTTTTTATTTTCACAAGAATAACAGGAGAAAATGGATGACAAAAATGGATGGGCAATTTCTCGTGAGTACAGCAATAAGCCATATGTGGTCGAAAACTACTTTTGAGACACAGTAGAAAGCTCAGCAGGGAAAAAGGGCCACATTGAAGTTTAGCTTTTGCTGGACTGGTTTGAGGGGGAAATATCACATTGGCAGAACCCCTAAAGTGCCAGAACAGCAGAAGCCCCCATAAGCGACCCCATTTTACAAACTATACCTGTCAAATTCATCTAGGGGTGCAGTGATCAGATTGACACCACAGGTGTGTCACAGAATTGTATACCATTAGGAAGTGAAGAAAGAATAATTACTGTATATACTCGAGTATGAGCCGAGATTTTCAGCCCCCAAAAAATGGGCTGAAAGTGCCCCTCTCGGCTTATACTCAAGTCATGGTCGGCGGGTGAGGGGGAGCAACGACTGTCAAATACTCACCTGCTCCTGGCGCGCTCCCTGCATGTCCCACGGTCTTCGGGCACGGCAGCTTCTTCCCCTGTTCAGCGGTCATGTGGTACCGCTCATTAAAGTAATGAATATGGACTCCACTCCCATAGGGGTGGAGCTGCATATTCATTACTGTAATGAGCGGTACCATGTGACCGCTCACTACAGGAAGAAGCTGCCGCGCCCGAAGACCGTGGGACATGCATGGACTGCGCCAGGAGCAGGTGAGTATTTCATATTCACCTATCCGCGCTCCACTGACGCTCAGTCTTCCGCGTCCTCTTGCTGGGACTGTTCAGGTCAGAGGGCGCGATGACGTATTAGTGTGCGCGCCGACCTCTGCCTGAACATTTACTGCGGAGAGACGGGACGCTGAGGAGCAGCGGGCAGCGACAAGAGGTGAGTATGTCATTTTTTTTAAAGTGCAGCAGCAGCATTACACATGTGGCACAATGTTATATGGGGCATCTTTGCGGCCATAATGAACTGCATGGAGCATTATATTGGGCATCTATGGGGCCATAAAGAACTGCATGGAGCATCTATGGGGCCACAATGAACTGTATGGAGCATTATATGGGGCATCTATGGGGCCATAAAGAACTGCATGGAGCATTATATGGGGCATCTATGGGGCCATAAAGAACTGCATGGAGCATTATATTGGGCATCTATGGGGCCATAAAGAACTGCATGGAGCATTATATGGGGCCATAAAGAACTGCATGGAGCATCTATGGGGCCACAATGAACTGTATGGAGCATTATATGGGGCATCTATGGGGCCATAAAGAACTGCATGGAGCATTATATGGGGCATCTATGGGGCCATAAAGAACTGCATGGAGCATTATATGGGGCATCTATGGGGCCATAAAGAACTGCATGGAGCATTATATGGGGCATCTATGGGACCATAAAGAACTGCATGGAGCATTATATGGGGCATCTATGGGGCCATAAAGAACTGCATGGAGCATTATATGGGGCATCTATGTGGCCATAAAGAATTGCATGGAGCATTATATGGGGCATATTTGTATATGGAGCATCTTATGGGGCCATAAAAAAACTGTATGAAGCATTATGTGGGGCATATTTTATTATGGAGCATCTTATGGGGCCATAATGAACTGTATGGAGCATTATATGGGGCTCCTGATTCAATATGGATATTCAAAAACACTTAACCTACTGATGTCTCAATTAATTTTACTTTTATTGGTATCTGTTTTTATTTTTCACATTTACCGGTAGCTGCTCCATTTTCCACCCTAGGCTTATACTCGAGTCAATAAGTTCTACCAGTTTTTTGTTGCAGAATTAGGTGTCTCGGCTTATACTCGGGGCGGCTTATACTCGAGTATATATGGTACATTTTTACCATAAAATGCTTATCAAAACATTTACAAAACATCCTGCATTTTACTGCTATACCCAATTTGTAACAATTTTTTTTTTTTTCTGCACTCATGTGCGGATTATACGTGTGTTTCCCCTGCAGATTTTCCGCATTAATGCAATTCTAGAAAAATCTGCACATAAAACACCGCGTAACTGCAAAAATAATTGTCATGTTGAGGATTTGAAACCCGTAAAGCAGCGACACTGAGTAAATAAGCCCAGTGGGCAGGAGATTTCTATACATACCATCCACTTTGCAGGAAATATAAGATACTGCGTTTTTTTGCAAAAAAATACAGTGTTAGGGTAAGTTCACACAGGGCATTTTTGCTGCTTTTTTTCTGCAGCAAAACCTGATCTTCTTGGCAGGAACAAAGCTGCGTCAAAAACGCAGGTTTAGGTGCGTTTTTGGTGCATTTTTTTGCTGCTTTTTTTTTTCTCTTTGTCCATGCTAATGTCCTTGGATTTTCAGCAGCAAAAACGCAGCAAATAATGATACTTGTGTGTGCATGAGATTTCTGAAATCTCATAGGCTTTGCTGGTATTGTAAAAAGCAGCTGAATATTAGCATAAAAAAACGCAGCAAAAAAATGCAGCAAAAACGCCCTGTGGGAACTTACCCTAAGGCTGCTTTCACACATCAGTTTTTTGCCGTCAGGCACAATCCGGCAAATTTTGAAAAAAACGGATCCGGCAAAAGTTGCCACCGGATCAGTTTTTTTCTCAAAGACTTGTATTGGCGACGGATGGCCTCACATTTCATCTGTCGAAAATTCGTTTTCCAGCGGCCGGAAAAAACGGACAGAGGAACGTTTTTTTTGTCCGTCGAAAAAATGGACAGTGACGGATCCGTCGCCGTCCGTCGTTTGCTATAATGGAACCCTATGGCACCGGATATGTCAAATGATGGAATCCGGAGACGGATTCCGTTTTTTTTAAGTAAGCATGCGTTTTCCATTCTTTGGTCTCTCACTCGCTCTCTCTCCTAGCCTGAGGATCAGCTAGTCGGATGAGGCAAAATACCGGATCCGTTGCATCAGTTTTTCACAATTTGTGACGAATCCGTTTTATAAAAATTTGTCGGATTCAGCCTGACGGCAAAAAACTGATGTGTGAAAGTAGCCTTACAAACTCACTGTGATAATTGAACCATAGCGTCTCTGCCATATGACTGCCTCCAACACATTAACCCCTTCCCGACATTTGCAATATATGTACATCATGATCAGCAGATGAAGCCGCCATACAGCTCCATCAGCGAAAAAATTTAGAAGTTATAGCTCTCAGAATAAAGCGATGCAAACTAAATAATTTTTTCTATAAAATACTTTTTATTGTGTAAAGGCGCCAAAACATAAAAAAAATATATAAATGTGGTATTCCTGTAATTGTACTGACCTGAAGAATAAAGCTTCCTTATCAATTTTACCAAATGAGGAACGGCATAAAAAAAAATAAAAAAAACAGAAAACAACTCCTAAATTCCTGGTGTACGTTCAATCTGCGCCCCCTGCTGGCATAACCTCAGATGAACTCCAGCATGAGAAAATATTCAGAAAAATTCCCACGCTCGAGTTCATCTGAGGTTGTACCAGCAGGGGGCGCAGCAAAGCAAGTCTAGGTAGCTACTTTCCGGGTTTTTACAGGCAGGGCGGCTGCATTAGCAGAGCTTCTGCTTGTAAAATTATTTAAAGTGAACCTGTCACCCCGAAAATCGCGGGTGAGGTAAGCCCACCGGCATCAGGGACTTATCTGCAGCATTCTGTAATGCTGTAGATAAGCCCCCGATGTTACCTGAAAGAGGAGAAAAAGACGGTATATTATACTCACCCAGGGGCGGTCCCGCTGCTGATCAGGTCAGATGGGCGTCTCTGGTCCGCTGCGGCGCCTCCCATCTTCATTACAAGACGTCCTCTTCTGATCTTCAGCCACGGCTCCGACGCAGGCGTACTTTGCTCTGCCCTCTTGAGGGCAGAGGATAGTACTGCAGTGCGCAGGCGCCGGAAAGGTCAGAGGCCCGGCGCCTGCGCACTGCAGTACTTTGTCTGCCCTCAACAGGGCAGAGCAAAGTACGCCTGCGCCGGAGCCGTGGCTGAAGATCAGAAGAGGACGTCTTGTAATGAAGATGGGAGGTGCCGCAGCGGACCGGAGACACCCATCCGACCTGACCAGCTGCGGGACCGCCCCTGGGTGAGTATAATCTAACGTCTTTTTCTCCTTTTTCAGGTAACATCGGGGGCTTATCTACAGCAATACAGAATACTGCAGATAAGCCCCTGATGCCGGTGGGCTTACCTCACCCGCGATTTTCGGGGTGATAGGTTCCCTTTAACCCCTTCAGATGGATTTACAGCGTGGGACAAGACTGAACGACGGAAGGTATGTGATATTGCTGGTTTTTTATTTTAACTTTGTTTCAGGTGACAAGGGTCTTCAATTGGATTGAGAGTATAATAAACTATTACAACACCCTGTATCTTTATTTCATTAAAATACTTTTTTCAAAATGTGTGTGTGTATTATTAACCCTTTATTACTATAGGATTAATAATGGATAGGTGTCTTATTGACGCCTCTCCATTATTAACCTGGCTTAATGTCACTTTACAATAGCAAGGTGACATTAACCCTTTATTACCCCATATCCCACCGCTACACGGGAATGGGAAGAGAGTGGCCAAATGCCAGAATAAGCGCATCTTCCAGATGTGCCTTTTCTCGGGTGGCTGGGGGCAGATGTTTTTAGCCGGGGGGGTCCTATAACCATGGTCCCTCTCTAGGCTATTAATATCTGCCCTCAGTCACCGGCTTTCCCATTCTGGCGGAGAAAATTGCACGGGAGCCCACGCCAGTTTTTTTCCGCGATTTAACCCTTTATTTTACCAGCTAGAGCGCCCAAATTTTGCACATACACACTTCTAACATTACTAAAGAGGAATATGTAATAAAAGAAGGGATACGAGATGGTTTACTGTATGTAAACCATGTCTCATATCCTGTCGGGTTTGGGAAGGAGATAGCAAAAGCCGGCAATTGAATTACCGGCTTTTCTGCTATCTAGCGCTGTATGAGATATATATATATACAGTGGGGCAAAAAAGTATTTAGTCAGTCAGCAATAGTGCAAGTTCCACCACTTAAAAAGATGAGAGGCGTCTGTAATTTACATCATAGGTAGACCTGAACTATGGGAGACAAACTGAGAAAAAAAAATCCAGAAAATCACATTGTCAGTTTTTTAACATTTTATTTGCATTTTATGGTGGAAAAAAAGTATTTGGTCAGAAACAAAATTTCATCTCAATACTTTGTAATATATCCTTTGTTGGCAATGACAGAGGTCAAACGTTTACTGTAAGTCTTCACAAGGTTGCCACACACTGTTGTTGGTATGTTGGCCCATTCCTCCATGCAGATCTCCTCTAGAGCAGTGATGTTTTTGGCTTTTCGCTTGGCAACACGGACTTTCAACTCCCTCCAAAGGTTTTCTATAGGGTTGAGATCTGGAGACTGGCTAGGCCACTCCAGGACCTTGAAATGCTTCTTACGAAGCTATTCCTTCGTTGCCCTGGCGGTGTGCTTTGGATCATTGTCATGTTGAAAGACCCAGCCACGTTTCATCTTCAATGCCCTTGCTGATGGAAGGAGGTTTGCACTCAAAATCTCACGATATATGGCCCCATTCATTCTTTCATGTACCCGAATCAGTCGTCCTGGCCCCTTTGCAGAGAAACAGCCCCAAAGCATGATGTTTCCACCACCATGCTTTACAGTAGGTATGGTGTTTGATGGATGCAACTCAGTATTCTTTTTCCTCCAAACACGACAAGTTGTGTTTCTACCAAACAGTTCCAGTTTGGTTTCATCAGACCATAGGACATTCTCCCAAAACTCCTCTGGATCATCCAAATGCTCTCTAGCAAACTTCAGACGGGCCCGGACATGTACTGGCTTAAGCATTGGGACACGTCTGGCACTGCAGGATCTGAGTCCATGGTGGCGTAGTGTGTTACTTATGGTAGGCCTTGTTACATTGGTCCCAGCTCTCTGCAGTTCATTCACTAGGTCCCCCCGCGTGGTTCTGGGATTTTTGCTCACCGTTCTTGTGATCATTCTGACCTCACGGGGTGGGATTTTGCGTGGAGCCCCAGATCGAGGGAGATTATCAGTGGTCTTGTATGTCTTCCATTTTCTAATTATTGCTCCCACTGTTGATTTCTTCACTCCAAGCTGGTTGGCTATTGCAGATTCAGTCTTCCCAGCCTGGTGCAGGGCTACAATTTTGTTTCTGGTGTCCTTTGACAGCTCTTTGGTCTTCACCATAGTGGAGTTTGGAGTCAGACTGTTTGAGGGTGTGCATAGGTGTCTTTTTATACTGATAACAAGTTTAAACAGGTGCCATTACTACAGGTAATGAGTGGAGGAAAGAGGAGACTCTTAAAGAAGAAGTTACAGGTCTGTGAGAGCCAGAAATCTTGATTGTTTGTTTCTGACCAAATACTTATTTTCCACCATAATATGCAAATAAATTGTTAAAAAAACAGACAACGTGATTTTCTGGATTTTTATTTCTCAGTTTGTCTCCCATAGTTGAGGTCTACCTATGATGTAAATTACAGACGCCTCTCATCTTTTTAAGTGGTGGAACTTGCACTATTGCTGACTGACTAAATACTTTTTTGCCCCACTGTATATGTATATATATATATATATATATATATATATATATATATATATATATATATATATATATATATATATATATATATATAATGTGTGTGTGTGTCTCACTGACATATATATCTATAATATAACGCTGGGAGCGTCACTCTGTCCGAAGCCTTTATAGACTGCGCCGGCGCAGTCTGGACCCCAGAGAGTGACGCTCCAAGGAGATCGCGGTATGCGTAAGCACTGAACGCACACTGCGATCTCCAACGGAGAGGCAGGGACGCGCTAGGAGGGTAAGTATGAGCTATATTCACCTGCCTGTCCCGTTCCAGCGCTGCCCGCCGCTCTCTTCCGGGTCCTCTGCCTGTGACGTTCACAGTTCAGAGGGTGTGATGACGCGCTTAATGCGCGCCGCCCTCTGACTGAACAGTCACAGCCAGGGGACCCGGAAGAAGCGGCGGGCAGCGCTGGATCAGGGCCAGGTGACTATAGCAAGTGTCGGGGGCCTGAGCTAGCGGCGACTCCGGCACCTGACCGCACAGCGCGCCGGTGTCCCCGCCTGCTCAGGCCCCCCAGCACTCGGCGGCCAGCGACGATAGGCGAGTATGGTATTTTTTTTTTTTATATATCGCAGCAGCATACGGGGCATACAGTGCCTACAAGTAGTATTCAACCCCCTGCAGATTTAGCAGGTTTACACATTTGGAATTAACTTGGCATTGTGACATTTGGACCGTAGATCAGCCTGGAAGTGTGAAATACACTGCAGCAAAAAAGAATGTTATTTCTTTGTTTTGTTTTTTTTAAATTGTGAAAAGTCTTTTCAGAGGGTCATTTATTATTCAACCCCTCAATCCACCAGAATTCTGTTTGGTTCCCCTAAAGTATTAAGAAGTAGTTCAGGCACAAAGAACAATGAGCTTCACATGTTTGGATTAATTATCTCTTTTTCCAGGCTTTTCTGACTATTTAAGACCCTCCCCAAACTTGTGAACAGCACTCATACATGGTCAACATGGGAAAGACAAAGGAGCATTCCAGGCCATCAGAGACAAGATCGTGGAGGGTCACAAGGCTGGCAAGGGGTACAAAACCCTTTCCAAGAAGTTGGGCCTACCTGTCTCCACTGTTGGGAGCATCATCTGGAGGTGGAAGGCTTATGGAACTACTGTTAGCCTTCCACGGCCTGGACAGCCTTTGAAAGTTTCCTCCCGTGCCGAGGCCAGGCTTGTCCGAAGAGTCAAGGTTAACCCAAGGACAACAAGGAAGGAGCTCCGGGAAGATCTCATGAGAGTGGGGACATTGGTTTCAGTCAATACCATAAGTAACGTACTCCACCGCAATGGTCTCCGTTCCAGACGAGCCCGTAAGGTACCTTTACTTTCAAAGCGTCATGTCAAGGCTCATCTACAGTTTGCTCATGATCACTTGGAGGACTCTGAGACTGACTGGTTCAAGGTTCTCTGGTCTGATGAGGCCAAGATCGAGATCTTTGGTGCCAACCACACATGTGACGTTTGGAGACTGGATGGCACTGCATACGACCCCAAGAATACCATCCCTACAGTCAAGCATGGTGGTGGCAGCATCATGCTGTGGGGCTGTTTCTCAGCCAAGGAACCTGGCCATCTGGTCCGCATCCATGGGAAGATGGATAGCACGGCCTACCTGGAGATTTTGGCCAAGAACCTCCGCTCCTCCATCA
Organism: Ranitomeya imitator; assembly: GCF_032444005.1. Taxonomy (NCBI): domain Eukaryota; kingdom Metazoa; phylum Chordata; class Amphibia; order Anura; family Dendrobatidae; genus Ranitomeya; species Ranitomeya imitator. Next base: position 73,711,325 of record NC_091291.1, on the reverse strand, counting down.
AGGATCTTAAGATGGGTCGTCATTTCATCTTCCAACAAGACAACGACCCAAAGCACACAGCCAAGAAAACCAAGGCCTGGTTCAAGAGGCAAAAAATCAAGGTGTTACAGTGGCCTAGTCAGTCTCCTGACCTTTACCCAATTGAAAACTTGTGGAAGGAGCTCAAGATTAAAGTCCACATGAGACACCCAAAGAACCTAGATAACTTGGAGAAGATCTGCATGGAGGAGTGGGCCAAGATAACTCCAGAGACCTGTGCCGGCCTGATCAGGTCTTCTAAAAGACGATTATTAGCTGTAATTGCAAACAAAGGTTATTCCACAAAATATTAAACCTAGGGGTTGAATAATAATTGACCCACACTTTTATGTTTACAATTTATAAAAATTTAACTGAGCAACAAAACTTTTTGGTTTGTAAGATTTATGCATCTGTTAATAAATCCTGCTCTTGTTTGAAGGCTCTAACTTATTTGCATCTTATTAAACCTGCTAAATCTGCAGGGGGTTGAATACTACTTGTAGGCACTGTATAATACAATGGAGCATCTTATGGGGCCATCAACCATAATGGAGCAGTGTTCGGGGGCATATACTATGGAGCATCTTATGGGGGCCATCAACCATAATGGAGCAGTGTATGGGGACATATACTATGGAGCATCTTATGGGGGCCATCAACCATAATGGAGCAGTGCATGGGGCATATAATATGGAGCATCTTATGGGGGCCATAAACCATAATGGAGCAGTGTACGCGGCATATACTACGGAGCATCTTATGGGGGCCATAAACCTTTATGGAGCAGCGTATGGGGCATATGGATGGGAGCAGCAAATTACAGAATGGTGGCGCAGGATGGGAGCAGCACATGACAGAACGGGGGCGCAGGAAGGGGGCAGCACATGACAGAATAGGGCAGCACATGACAAAACGGGGGCGCAGGATGGGAGCAGCACATGACAAAACGGGGGCGCAGGATGGCAGCAGCACATGACAGAACGGGGGCGCAGGATGGAAGCAGCACATGACAGAACGGGGGCACAGGATGGAAGCAGCACATGACAGAACGGGGGCGCAAGATGGGAGCAGCACATGACAGGATGGGGGCACAGGATGGGAGCAGCAAATCACAGAATGGAGGCGCAGGATGGGTGCAGCACATGTCAGAACGGGGGCGCAGGAAGGGGGCAGCACATGACAGAATAGGGCAGCACATGACAAAACGGGGGCGCAGGATGGGAGCAGCACATGACAAAACGGGGGCGCAGGATGGCAGCAGCACATGACAGAACGGGGGCGCAGGATGGAAGCAGCACATGACAGAACGGGGGCACAGGATGGAAGCAGCACATGACAGAACGGGGGCGCAAGATGGGAGCAGCACATGACAGGATGGGGGCACAGGATGGGAGCAGCAAATCACAGAATGGAGGCGCAGGATGGGTGCAGCACATGTCAGAATGGAGGCGCAGGATGGGTGCAGCACATGTCAGAATGGAGGCGCAGGATGGGTGCAGCACATGTCAGAATGGAGGCGCAGGATGGGTGCAGCACATGTCAGAATGGGGGCGCAGGATGGGAGCAGCACATGTCAGAATGGGGGCACAGGATGGGAGCAGCACATGACAGAATGGGGGCGCAGGATGGGTGCAGCACATGACAGGATGGGGCGCAGGATGGGAGCAGCTCATGACAGGATGGAGACGCAGGATGGAGCAGCACATGACAGGATGGGGGGCGCAGGATGGGAGAAGCACATCACAGAATGGGGGCGCAGGATGGGTGCAGCACATCACAGAATGGGGGCACAGGATGGGAGCAGCACATGACAGAATGGGGGCGCAGGATGGAGCAGCACATGACAGGATGGGGACGCAGGATGGAGCAGCACATGACAGGATGGGGACGCAGGATGGAGCAGCACATGACAGGATGGGGACGCAGGATGGAGCAGCACATGACAGGATGGGGACGCAGGATGGAGCAGCACATGACAGGATGGGGACGCAGGATGGAGCAGCACATGACAGGATGGGGACGCAGGATGGAGCAGCACATGACAGGATGGGGACGCAGGATGGAGCAGCACATGACAGGATGGGGACGCAGGATGGAGCAGCACATGACAGGATGGGGACGCAGGATGGAGCAGCACATACCAGGATGGACACCATATACCAATATAAATGTATAAATATATATATATATATATATATATATATATATATATATATATATCTTCTATATATATAATTGCCTAAGGGTTTTTCCGTCTGTCTGTCTGTCTGTCTGTCTGTCTGTCTGTCTGTCTGTCTGTCTGTCTGTCTGTCTGTCTGTCCTGGAAATCCCGGCTCTCTGATTGGTCGAGGCCGCCAGGCCTCGACCAATCAGAGACCGGCACAGCATCGACGTAGAAATCCCGCGTCTCTGATTGGTCGAGGCCGCCAGTCTGATTGACACTTCTATATTGATCAGTCCTCCTGACACTTCTGTATTGATCAGTCCTCCTGACACTTCTGTATTGATCAGTCCTCCTGACACTTCTATATTGATCAGTCCTCCTGACACTTCTATATTGATCAGTCCTCCTGACACTTCTATATTGATCAGTCCTCCTGACATTCTATATTGATCAGTCCTCCTGACACCTCTATATTGATCAGTCCTCCTGACACCTCTTTATTGATCAGTCCTCCTGACACCTCTAGATTGATAAATCTGTTATGCTGTGCTATCAGGCAACACAGTGTGCAGTAATCAGCGCACATACAGTGATATGGCAATAACCCAAAAACAATAGAACAAGCTCTGAGACGTGGAATCTCTGCAGACTGCAATACCTGAACCTATCCTCACACAACTAAAAGCAGCAGTGGATTGCGCCTAACACTACCTATGCAACTCGGCACTGCCTGAGGAGCTGACTAGCCTGAAGATAGAAATACAAGCCTGACTTGCCTCAGAGAAATACCCCAAAGGAATAGGCAGCCCCCCACATATAATGACTGTTAGCAAGATGAAAAGACAAAACGTAGGAATGAAATAGATTCAGCAAAGTGAGGCCCGATATTCTAGACAGAGCGAGGATAGCAAAGAGAACTATGCAGTCTACAAAAAACCCTAAAGCAGAACCACGCAAAGGGGGGCAAAAAGACCCACCGTGCCGAACTAACGGCACGGCGGTGCACCCTTTGCGTCTCAGAGCTTCCAGCAAAAGAGAATAGCACAGCTGGACAGAAAAAACGGAAACAAAAACAAAGTAACACTTATCTAGCAGAGCAGCAGGCCACAGGAAAGATGCAGTAGCTCAGAACCAACACTGGAACATTGACAAGGAGCAAGGAAGACAGACTCAGGTGGAGTTAAATAGCAAGGCAGCCAACGAGCTCACCAAAACACCTGAGGGAGGAAGCCCAGAGGCTGCAATACCACTTGTGACCACAGGAGTGAATTCAGCCACAGAATTCACAACAGTACCCCCCCCTTGAGGAGGGGTCACTGAACCCTCACCAGAACCCCCAGGCCGACCAGGATGAGCCACATGAAAGGCACGAACAAGATATGGGGCATGGACATCAGAGGCAAAAACCCAGGAATTATCCTCCTGAGCATAACCCTTCCATTTGACCAGATACTGGAGTTTCCGTCTAGAGACACGAGAATCCAAAATTTTCTCCACAATATACTCCAATTCCCCCTCCACCAAAACAGGGGCAGGAGGCTCCACAGATGGAACCATAGGTGCCACGTATCTTCTCAACAACGACCTATGGAATACATTATGTATGGAAAAGGAGTCTGGGAGGGTCAGACGAAAAGACACCGGATTGAGAATCTCAGAAATCCTATACGGACCAATAAAACGAGGTTTAAATTTAGGAGAGGAAACCTTCATAGGAATATGACGAGAAGATAACCAAACCAGATCCCCAACACGAAGTCGGGGACCCACACGGCGTCTACGATTAGCGAAAAGCTGAGCCTTCTCCTGGGACAAGGTCAAATTGTCCACTACCTGAGTCCAGATCTGCTGCAACCTGTCCACCACAGAATCCACACCAGGACAGTCCGAAGACTCAACCTGTCCTGAAGAGAAACGAGGATGGAACCCAGAATTGCAGAAAAATGGAGAGACCAAGGTAGCCGAGCTGGCCCGATTATTAAGGGCGAACTCAGCCAACGGCAAAAATGACACCCAATCATCCTGGTCAGCAGAAACAAAACATCTCAGATATGTTTCCAAGGTCTGATTGGTTCGTTCGGTCTGGCCATTAGTCTGAGGATGGAAGGCCGAGGAAAAAGATAGGTCAATGCCCATCCTACCACAAAAGGCTCGCCAGAACCTCGAGACAAACTGGGAACCTCTGTCGGAAACAATATTCTCAGGAATGCCATGCAAACGAACCACATGCTGGAAGAACAAAGGCACCAAATCAGAGGAGGAAGGCAATTTAACCAAGGGCACCAGATGGACCATTTTAGAAAAGCGATCACAGACCACCCAAATGACCGACATCTTTTGAGAAACGGGAAGGTCAGAAATGAAATCCATCGAAATATGTGTCCAAGGCCTCTTCGGGACCGGCAAGGGCAAAAGCAACCCACTGGCAGCAGAAGACCAATTAACCAAATCAGCACCCTTCTTGGTCAAATCGGTCAATGGTCTGGCAATGCTAGAAAAATTACAGAAGAAGCGACGATAAAAATTAGCAAAGCCCAGGAATTTCTGCAGACTTTTCACAGATGTCGGCTGAGTCCAATCCTGGATGGCCTGGACCTTAACCGGATCCATCTCGATAGTAGAAGGGGAAAAGATGAACCCCAAAAATGAAACTTTCTGCACACCGAAGAGACACTTTGATCCCTTCACGAACAAGGAATTGGCACGCAGTACCTGGAAAACCATTCTGACTTGCTTCACATGAGACTCCCAATCATCAGAGAAGATCAAAATTTCATCCAAGTAAACAATCAGGAATTTATCCAGATACTCACGGAAAATGTCATGCATAAAAGACTGAAACACAGATGGAGCATTGGCAAGTCCGAACGGCATCACCAGATACTCAAAATGACCCTCGGGCGTATTAAATGCCGTTTTCCATTCATCTCCCTGCCTGATTCTCACCAGATTATACGCACCACGAAGATCAATCTTAGTAAACCAACTAGCCCCCTTAATCCGAGCAAACAAGTCAGATATCAATGGCAAGGGATACTGAAACTTAATAGTGATCTTATTAAGAAGGCGGTAATCAATACACGGTCTCAGCGAACCATCCTTCTTGGCTACAAAGAAGAACCCTGCTCCCAGTGGTGATGACGATGGGCGAATATGTCCCTTCTCCAGGGATTCTTTCACATAACTGCGCATAGCGGTGTGTTCAGGCACGGACAAATTAAATAAACGACCCTTAGGGAATTTACTACCAGGAATCAAATTGATAGCACAATCACAATTCCTATGCGGAGGTAGGGCATCAGACTTGGGCTCTTCAAATACATCCTGAAAGTCAGACAAGAACTCTGGGATGTCAGAAGGAATGGATGACGAAATAGACAAAAATGGAACATCACCATGTACTCCCTGACAACCCCAGCTGGTTACCGACATAGAGTTCCAATCTAATACTGGATTATGGGTTTGTAGCCATGGCAACCCCAACACGACCACATCATGCAGATTATGCAGTACCAGAAAGCGAATAACTTCCTGATGTGCAGGAGCCATGCACATGGTCAGCTGGGCCCAGTATTGAGGTTTATTCTTGGCCAAAGGTGTAGCATCAATTCCTCTCAACGGAATAGGACACCGCAAAGGCTCCAAGAAAAATCCACAACGTTTAGCATAATCCAAATCCATCAGATTCAGGGCAGCGCCTGAATCCACAAACGCCATGACAGAATACGATGACAAAGAGCATATCAAGGTAATGGACAGAAGGAATTTGGACTGTACAGTACCAATGACGGCAGAGCTATCGAACCGCCTAGTGCGCTTAGGACAATTAGAAATAGCATGAGTGGAATCACCACAGTAGAAACACAGCCTGTTCAGACGTCTGTGTTCTTGCCGTTCAACTTTAGTCATAGTCCTGTCGCACTGCATAGGCTCAGGTTTACTCTCAGACAATACCGCCAGATGGTGCACAGATTTACGCTCGCGCAAGCGACGACCGATCTGAATGGCCAAGGACATAGACTCATTCAAACCAGCAGGCATAGGAAATCCCACCATGACATCCTTAAGAGCTTCAGAGAGACCCTTTCTGAACAAAGCTGCCAGCGCAGATTCATTCCACTGAGTGAGTACTGACCATTTCCTAAATTTCTGACAATATACTTCTACATCATCCTGACCCTGGCATAAAGCCAGCAAATTTTTCTCAGCCTGATCCACTGAATTAGGCTCATCGTAAAGCAATCCAAGCGCCTGGAAAAACGCATCAACATTACTCAATGCAGGGTCTCCTGGCGCAAGAGAAAACGCCCAGTCCTGTGGGTCGCCGCGCAAAAAAGAAATAATAATCAAAACCTGTTGAATAGGATTACCAGAAGAATGAGGTTTCAAGGCCAGAAATAGCTTACAATTATTTTTGAAGCTCAGGAACTTAGTTCTGTCACCAAAAAACAAATCAGGAATAGGAATTCTTGGTTCTAGCATAGATTACTGATCAATTGTATCTTGAATCTTTTGTACATTTATAACGAGATTATCCATTGAGGAGCACAGAGCCTGAATATCCATGTCCACAGCTGTGTCCTGAAGCACTCTAATGTCTAGGGGAAAAAAAAAAAAAAAACTGAAGACAGAGCTGAGGAAAAAAAAAAAATGATGTCAGGACTTCTTTTTTCCCTCTATTGAGAATCATTGGTTTTGGCTCCTTGTACTGTTATGCTGTGCTATCAGGCAACACAGTGTGCAGTAATCAGCGCACATACAGTGATATGGCATTAACCCAAAAACAATAGAACAAGCTCTGAGACGTGGAATCTCTGCAGACTGCAATACCTGAACCTATCCTCACACAACTAAAAGCAGCAGTGGATTGCGCCTAACACTACCTATGCAACTCGGCACTGCCTGAGGAGCTGACTAGCCTGAAGATAGAAATACAAGCCTGACTTGCCTCAGAGAAATACCCCAAAGGAATAGGCAGCCCCCCACATATAATGACTGTTAGCAAGATGAAAAGACAAAACGTAGGAATGAAATAGATTCAGCAAAGTGAGGCCCGATATTCTAGACAGAGCGAGGATAGCAAAGAGAACTATGCAGTCTACAAAAAACCCTAAAGCAGAACCACGCAAAGGGAGGCAAAAAGACCCACCGTGCCGAACTAACGGCACGGCGGTGCACCCTTTGCGTCTCAGAGCTTCCAGCAAAAGAGAATAGCACAGCTGGACAGAAAAAACGGAAACAAAAACAAAGTAACACTTATCTAGCAGAGCAGCAGGCCACAGGAAAGATGCAGTGGCTCAGAACCAACACTGGAACATTGACAAGGAGCAAGGAAGACAGACTCAGGTGGAGTTAAATAGCAAGGCAGCCAACGAGCTCACCAAAACACCTGAGGGAGGAAGCCCAGAGGCTGCAATACCACTTGTGACCACAGGAGTGAATTCAGCCACAGAATTCACAACATAAATCCTCCTGACACTTCTATATTGATCAGTCCTCCTGACACTTCTATATTGATCAGTCCTCCTGACATTCTATATTGATCAGTCCTCCTGACACTTCTATATTGATCAGTCCTCCTGACACTTCTATATTGATCAGTCCTCCTGACACTTCTATATTGATCTGTCCTCCTGACACTTCTATATTGATCAGTCCTCCTGACATTCTATATTGATCAGTCCTCCTGACACTTCAATATTGATCAGTCCTCCTGACACTTCAATATTGATCTGTCCTCCTGACACTTCTATATTGATCAGTCCTCCTGACATTCTATATTGATCAGCCCTCCTGACATTCTATATTGATCAGCCCTCCTGACACTTCAATATTGATCAGTCCTCCTGACACTTCTATATTGATCAGTCCTCCTGACATTCTATATTGATCAGTCTTCCTGACCCTTCAATATTGATCAGTCCTCCTGACACTTCTATATTGATCAGTCCTCCTGACACTTCTATATTGATCAGTCCTCCTGACACTTCTATATTGATCAGTCCTCCTGACACTTCTATATTGATCAGTCCTCCTGACACTTCTATATTGATCAGTCCTCCTGACACTTCTATATTGATCAGTCCTCCTGACACTTCTATATTGATCAGTCCTCCTGACACCTCTATATTGATCAGTCCTCCTGACATTCTATATTGATCAGTCCTCCTGACACTTCTATATTGATCAGTCCTCCTGACATTCTATATTGATCAGTCCTCCTGACATTCTATATTGATCAGTCCTCCTGACATTCTATATTGATCAGTCCTCCTGACACTTCAATATTGATCAGTCCTCCTGACACTTCTATATTGATCAGTCCTCCTGACACTTCTATATTGATCAGTCCTCCTGACACTTCTATATTGATCAGTCCTCCTGACACTTCTATATTGATCAGTCCTCCTGACACTGCTATATTGATCAGTCCTCCTGACACGTCTATATTGATCAGTCCTCCTGACACTTCTATATTGATCAGTCCTCCTGACACTTCTATATTGATCAGTCCTCCTGACACTTCTATATTGATCAGTCCTCCTGACACTTCTATATTGATCAGTCCTCCTGACACTTCTATATTGATCAATCCTCCTGACACTTCTATATTGATCAGTCCTCCTGACACTTCTATATTGATCAGTCCTCCTGACACTTCTATATTGATCAGTCCTCCTGACACTGCTATATTGATCAGTCATCCTGACACTTCTATATTGATCAGTCCTCCTGACATTCTATATTGATCAGTCCTCCTGACACTTCTATATTGATCAGTCCTCCTGACACTTCTATATTGATCAGTCCTCCTGACACTGCTATATTGATCAGTCCTCCTGACACGTCTATATTGATCAGTCCTCCTGACACTTCTATATTGATCAGTCCTCCTGACACTTCTATATTGATCAGTCCTCCTGACACTTCTATATTGATCAGTCCTCCTGACACTTCTATATTGATCAGTCCTCCTGACACTTCTATATTGATCAGTCCTCCTGACACTTCTATATTGATCAGTCCTCCTGACACTTCTATATTGATCAGTCCTCCTGACACTTCTATATTGATCAGTCCTCCTGACACTTCTATATTGATCAGTCCTCCTAACACTTCTATATTGATCAGTCCTCCTGACACTTCTATATTGATCAGTCCTCCTGACACTTCTATATTGATCAGTCCTCCTAACACTTCTATATTGATCAGTCCTCCTGACACTTCTATATTGATCAGTCCTCCTGACACTTGACGATGATGTCATAAAGGACGTAGATATCCCGCGTCTCTGATTCAGCGACGGGCACAGTATCGACGTAGATGTCATAATGGTTGCCATGGCGACGATGATGTCATAAAGGTTGCCTCGACCAATCAGCGACGGGCACAGTCTGCCGCGAATTCTGGAATCATCATTGTCCATATACTACGGGGACATGCATATTCTAGAATACCCGATGCGTTAGAATAGGGCCACAATCTAATATATATATATATATATATATATATATATATATATATATATATATATATATATATATATATATATATATATATATATATATATATATATATATATATATACCTATACTATGTGTAGACATTTATTTGAGCTATTCTATTCTAACCTGTCAGTGTGATTTTACTGTACACCGCACTGAATTGCCGGCTTTTCTATAGAACACAGCTGCGTATTTCTCGCAAGTCACACTGTTGATCCGTGTGTAATCCGTATTTTTGTCGCCCCCATTGACTTTCATTGGCGGATTTTTTTGTGCAATACGCTGACAAACGCAACATGCTGTGATTTTCTACGGCCGTAGAAGACCGTATAATACGGATCAGTAAAATACGGCAGATAGGAGCTGGGCCATAGAGAATCATTGTACCGTATGCAAACCGAATTTTCTGCGCCTCTCATACGTCCGTAAAACTCACTAGTATGACGCCGGCCTTACATTCTGAGCCCTGTAGTGTGCCCAAACAAAAGTTTCCCCCCACATATGGAGAATCTGCGTGCTCAGGAGAAATTGAACAACAAATTTTGGGTTTCATTTTCTCATATTGCACTTGTGAAAATGCAAAATTTGGGGTTTAAATAACATTTTTGTGGGAAAAAAAAGATTTTTTATTTTCATGGCCCAACATTATAAACTTCTGTGAATCACCTAGTGCTCAGAACACATAAAGTTCAGTGAGGGGTGTAGTTTCCAACATGGGGTCACTTGTGGGGGGTTTCCACTGTAAGGCCGGCTTCACACTCAGCGTATGAAAATACGGTCCGTATATTACGGCCGTAATACGCTGAAAAGTCCCGAAAATAGTGGTCCGTAGCTCCTCCGTAGGCAGGGTGTGTCAGCGTTTTTTGCGCATGGCATCCTCCGTATGTAATCCGTACGGCATCCGTACTGCGTGGTTTTCTCGCAGGCTTGCAAAACCAACATACCGCTATAGAAGTGATCCATGTGTCCCAAAAAGAAAAATATATATATATATATATACTATATATATAAATATATATATATATATATATATATATATATATATATATATATATATATATATATATATTTATATTTATATATGTCAGTAGACACATATATGTATATATATTAATATTTATTCCAGCGCTATACAGCTTGAAAGCCGGTAATTCAATTACCGGCTTTTTCTTTCTTCTTCCTAAAACCCCACATGATTTGAGACATGGTTTACATACAGTAAACCATGTCTTCTCTCCATTTTTTTGCAGATTCCACACTACTAATGTCAGTAGTGTGTATCTGCAAAATTTGGCCGTTCTAGCTCTTAAAATAAAGGGTTAAATGGCGGAAAAAATTGGCGTGGGCTCCCGCGCAATTTTCTCCGCCAGAATGGGAAAGCCAGTGACTGAGGGCAGATATTAATAGCCTGGAGAGGGTCCATGGTTATTGCCCCCCCCCCTGGCTAAAAACATCTGCCCCCAGCCACCCCAGAAAAGGCACATCTGGAAGATGTAACCCAGGCTTTCTAGGTAAGGTCCCACGATCTAGGAACAGCCAGCAGAGGGCGCCTCACCGCAAATGAAGCTAAATATAGATCATTGATCTATATTTAGCCTCATTCCCCGGGGTTTTGCAGCAAGGAGCAGCCTGCATTAGCGGAACTCCTTGCTGCAAAATATTTTAACCCCTTCAGAAGGATTTACATCGTTGGACGTTACAGATCTGCGGAAGGTAAGTATATTGTTGGTTTATTATGTTTTTTTACTTACAGAACGAGGGTCTTCAGTGACTGGATTGGGCGTAGAATAAAATACTCCAACAACCATTGTTTTTATTTCATTAAAATAATTTTAAATAATGTGTTTGTGTTTTATTTAACCCTTTACTACAATTGGATTAATAATGGATAGGTGTCATAATTGACACCTCTCCATTATTAATTTGGCTTAATGTCACCTTACAATAGCAAGGTGGCATTAACCCTTCATTACCCCATATCCCACCGCTACACGGGAATGGGAAGAGAGTGGCCAAGTGCCAGAATAGGCGCATCTTCCAGATGTGCCTTTTCTGGGGTGGCTGGGGGCAGATGTTTTTAACCAGGGGGGGGGCAATAACCATGGACCCTCTCCAGGCTATTAATATCTGCCCTCAGTCACTGGCTTTCCCATTCTGGCGGAGAAAATTGTGCGGGAGCCCACGCCAATTTTTTCCGCCATTTAACCCTTTATTTTAAGAGCTAGAACGGCCAAATTTTGCAGATACACACTACTGACATTAGTAGTGTGGAATCTGCAAAAAAAATGGAAAGAAGACATGGTTTACTGTATTGATCAGTCCTCCTGACACTTCTATATTGATCAGTCCTCCTGACACTTCTATATTGATCAGTCCCCCTGACACTTCTATATTGATCAGTCCTCCTGACATTCTATATTGATCAGTCCTCCTGACACTTCTATATTGATCAGTCCTCCTGACACTTCTATATTGATCAGTCCTCCTGACATTCTATATTGATCAGTCCTCCTGACACTTCTATATTGATCAGTCCTCCTGATACCTCTATATTGATCAGTCCTCCTGACACTTTTATATTGATCGTCCTCCTGACACCTCTATATTGATCAGTCCTCCTGACACTTCTATATTGATCAGTCCTCCTGACACTTCTATATTGATCGTCCTCCTGACACTTCTATATTGATCAGTCCTCCTGATACCTCTATATTGATCAGTCCTCCTGATACCTCTATATTGATCAGTCCTCCTGACACTTTTATATTGATCGTCCTCCTGACACTTCTATATTGATCAGTCCTCCTGACACTTCTATATTGACCAGTCCTCCTGACACTTCTATATTGATCAGTCCTCCTGACACTTCTATATTGATTAGTCCTCCTGACACTTCTATATTGATCAGTCCTCCTGACACCTCTATATTGATCAGTCCTCCTGACACTTCTATATTGATCAGTCCTCCTGACACTTCTATATTGATCAGTCCTCCTGACACCTCTATATTGATCAGTCCTCCTGACACCTCTATATTGATCAGTCCTCCTGACACTTCTATATTGATCTGTCCTCCTGACACTTCTATATTGATCAGTCCTCCTGACATTCTATATTGATCAGTCCTCCTGACACTTCAATATTGATCAGTCCTCCTGTCAGGAGGACTGATCAATATTGAAGTGTCAGGAGGACTGATCAATATAGAAGTGTCAGGAGGACTGATCAATATTGAAGTGTCAGGAGGACTGATCAATATAGAATGTCAGGAGGACTGATCAATATAGAAGTGTCAGGAGGACTGCCCTCAGTCACTGGCTTTACTACTCTGGCGGAGAAAATTGCGCGGGAGCCCACGCCAATTTTTTCCGCCATTTAACCCTTTATTTTAAGAGCTAGAACAGCCAAATTTTGCAGATACACACTACTGACATTAGTAGTGTGGAATCTGCAAAAAAAATGGAGAGAAGACATGGTTTACTGTATGTAAACCATGTCTCAAATCATGTCGGGTTTAGGAAGGAGAAAGAAAAAGCCGGTAATTGAATTACCGGCTTTCAAGCTGTATAGCGCTGGAATAAATATTAATATATATACATATATGTGTCTCACTGACATATATATATATATATATACCTATTCTATGTGTACACATTTATTCTACCTATTGGACTGTAAGCTGTCAGTGTGATTTTACTGTACACCGCACTGAATTACCGGCTTTTCTCTCTAACACCGCTGCGTATTTCTCGCAAGTCACACTGCTTGTCCGTGTGTAATCCGTATTTTTCACGCTTCCATAGACTTTCATTGGCGTTTTATTTGCGCAATACGGTGACAAACGCAGCATGCTGCGATTTTGTACGGCCGTAGAAAGCCGTATAATACTGATCAGTATAATACGGCAGATAGGAGCAGGGGCATAGAGAATAATTGTGGCGTATTTTTTGCGAGTTTTACGGACGCAGTTTCTGCGCTCTTACGTCCGTAAAACTCGCAAGTGTGAAGCCGGCCTAAGGCTATGTGCACACTCAGGATTTCTCGCAGAAAATTCCTGAGAAATACCGGACATTATCTGCAAGAAATCCGCAAGAAAACCGCATGCGTTTTTGCCGCGGTTTTGCCGCGGTTTTTTCCGGATACTTCCCAATGCATTTTGTAGTGGGAAATCTGCAAAAAAAAACACAAAATTAATGAACACGTTGCGGTTTTTACCGCGATGCGTTTTTTTTGCGGAAGAAAACGTATCATGTGCACAAAACATGCGGAATTCATTCTAAATGATGGGATGCTTATTGTATGCGGTTTTTTAGCGTTTTTATCGGGGAAAAAATGCGAAAAAAACGCAGCGTGTGCACACAGCCTTAGGCACATCAGGGGCTCTGCAAATGCCACATGGTGTCCGCTAATTATTCCAGCAAATGTTGCATTCCAAACGTCAAATGGCGCTCCTTCCCTTACAAGCTCCGCCGTGCGCCCAAACAGTGCCCCAGTCCACTCATATGGAGCATTGGCCTGCTCAGGAGAGATTGCACACCACATTTGGGGGTCTATTTTCTCCTGTTATCCTTGTGAAAATTGAAAAAATTGGGTCTAAAAGAAACATTATTGTGAAAAATAAAGTTAAATGTTCTTTTTTTCCTTCCACATTGCTTTAGCTCTCATGAAACACCTGAAGGGTTAATAAACTTCTTGAATGTGGATTTGAGCACCTTGAGGGGTGCTGTTTTTAGAATGGTGTCACACTTGGGTATTTTCTATCATATAGACCCCTCAAATGACTTCAAATGTGAGGTGGTCCCTAAAAAAAATGGTTTTGTAAAAATGAGAAATTGCTGGTCAACTATTAACCCTTCTAAGGCTACGTTCACATTAGCGTTTTGCGTGTTTGCGTCGGGCGACGCATGCGTCAGGCGCCCCTATATTTAACATGGGGGACGCATGGACATGCGTTGTGCAGCATTGTGCAACGCATGCGTTTTTGCCGCAAGCGTCGGGCGCAGAAAACACAACAAGTTGCATTTTTCTTGCGTCCAAATTTCAGCAAAAAACGACGCATGCGTCGCAAAACGCAAATTCGTTTTTATTTGCGTTGTGCGTTGTGTCGCCGACGCAGCGGCGCACAACGCAAATGTGAACGTAGCCTTACTTCTGAACAAAAAGAAATGATGTTTCCAAAATTGTGCTAATGTAAAGTAGACATGTGGGAAATGTTACTGAATAACTAATTTGGGTGACATATCTCTGTGGATCTCTGTGGATTCAGGGCACAAAGATTAGAAGTTTGAAAAACTGCAAAAATGTGTCAGATTTCTGTTATATCTAGAAGAAATGTTCCGGCTGTCATGAGGTGCAATGTCAGGAGGAAGCAGTGTCCGAGCAGCCCCGGGGACTGGGCGTCCAGAGCCTCGTGTGACAGGGAGCCTCGTGTGACGGGGAGCCTCGTGTGACGGGGAGCCTCGTGTGACGGGGAGCCTCGTGTGACGGGGAGCCTCGTGTGACGGGGAGCCTCGTGTGACGGGGAGCCTCGTGTGACGGGGAGCCCCGTGTGACGGGGAGCCTCGTGTGACGGGGAGCCTCGTGTGACGGGGAGCCTCGTGTGACGGGGAGCCCCGTGTGACGGGGAGCCTCGTGTGACGGGGAGCCTCGTGTGACGGGGAGCCTCGTGTGACAGGGAGCCCCGTGTGACAGGGAGCCTCGTGTGACAGGGAGCCTCGTGTGACAGGGAGCCTCGTGTGACAGGGAGCCCCGTGTGACAGGGAGCCTCGTGTGACAGGGAGCCTCGTGTGACAGGGAGCCCCGTGTGACAGGGAGCCCCGTGTGACAGGGAGCCTCGTGTGACAGGGAGCCTCGTGTGACAGGGAGCCCCGTGTGACAGGGAGCCCCGTGTGACAGGGAGCCCCGTGTGACAGGGAGCCTCGTGTGACAGGGAGCCCCGTGTGACAGGGAGCCCCGTGTGACAGGGAGCCTCGTGTGACAGGGAGCCTCGTGTGACAGGGAGCCCCGTGTGACAGGGAGCCTCGTGTGACAGGGAGCCTCGTGTGACAGGGAGCCTCGTGTGACAGGGAGCCCCGTGTGACAGGGAGCCCCGTGTGACAGGGAGCCCCGTGTGACAGGGAGCCTCGTGTGACAGGGAGCCTCGTGTGACAGGGAGCCTCGTGTGACAGGGAGCCTCGTGTGACAGGGAGCCCCGTGTGACAGGGAGCC
The DNA here is from genome assembly GCF_032444005.1 of Ranitomeya imitator. Lineage (NCBI taxonomy): Eukaryota > Metazoa > Chordata > Amphibia > Anura > Dendrobatidae > Ranitomeya > Ranitomeya imitator. The sequence goes on along the minus strand of NC_091291.1, from coordinate 73,695,428 downwards.
CCGTGTGACAGGGAGCCTCGTGTGACAGGGAGCCTCGTGTGACAGGGAGCCTCGTGTGACAGGGAGCCCCGCGTGACAGGGAGCCTCGTGTTACAGGGACCGTGCTCAGTAGATGTGGCCGCCGGGGCGTGAAGGGGTCGCCCCCCGCACGGCTGCGTCTGATTATTTTGGGGTCACACATGATGATAATAGCACAGCTGTGCGCCCGGTGACGTGGCTCACACATCCCGGGCAATGAGGGGAAAAAGTTCCCGAGAAACTTCCCACACAGAAGGTCTCGGTCCCCTGGGGGGAGTTATCCATTAACCCGCCGCCTCCCAGCAGCCACTGCTGTGTGACATAGTTACCAGCGCAGCCGCCGTCCTCCGCTCCCGTGTAATCAGTGCCCGCAGCCCCGCACTGCCCGGCGGCCACCACCACGTCCACAGGCTGCTGCACGGGCTCTCACTTCCTGAGTGCTCAGCCAGCGCTGTCATAAATCTCCTGGTTACAGGCCAGTGTGCAGAGCAAAGGGAGGCGGGAGAGGGGAAAGTAAAAACAGCGCGGCAGGGCTCACTAGGCGGCCTATAATAGGAACATTCTCTGCCCGTGAAATGGCAGCCATAGCGAAGCAACCTGACTGTGACAAGCGGCATTAGTGTCCTGAGGCCCCAGACGCCATTACCAACAGCTTACAGACCCGGCCTAGTGTCATGGCTGCTGCTCTGTATACTATTCCATAGGAAGCCTAAACTACCTACAATGAAACACTGGCCACGTCCCCAACCAGGGGTCCCGCTGCTGTACCCAGAGGCAGGCTGTGAGGTGGCGACCCCCATCCGTGTCCAAATACCACCACTGTCCAAACATAGATGAGAGCCGAGGAGCGAGCCGTGACCAGGGAGACACCGCGGAGGGGCCTAGGTGTGCGCTCATGGCCCCCATACCGCAGCAATACCACCCATACCGCTACCGCTCATACCGCAGTAATGTCACCCTTACCGATACCACCTCATACCGCAGTAATATCACCCATACCGCTACCGCTCATACCGCAGTAATGTCACCCTTACCGATACCACCTCATACCGCAGTAATATCACCCATACCGCTACCGCTCATACCGCAGTAATGTCACCCTTACCGATACCGCCTCATACCGCAGTAATATCACCCATACCGCTACCGCTCATACCGCAGTAATATCACCCATACCGCTACCGCTCATACCGCAGTAATATCACCCATACCGCTACCGCTCATACCGCAGTAATGTCACCCTTACCGATACCGCCTCATACAGCAGTAATGTCACCCTTACCGATACCGCCTCATACCGCAGTAATGTCACCCATACCTCAGTAATGTCACCCTTACCGATACCGCCTCATACCGCAGTAATGTCACCCTTACCGCTACCGCTCATACCGCAGTAATGTCACCCTTACTGATACCGCCTCATACCGCAGTAATGTCACCCTTACCGATACCGCCTCATACAGCAGTAATGTCACCCTTACCGATACCGCCTCATACCGCAGTAATGTCACCCTTACCGATACCGCCTCATACCGCAGTAATATCACCCATACCGCTACCGCTCATACCACAGTAATGTCACCCTTACCGATACCGCCTCATACCGCAGTAATATCACCCATACCGCTACCGCTCATACCGCAGTAATGTCACCCTTACCGATACCGCCTCATACAGCAGTAATGTCACCCTTACCGATACCGCCTCATACTGCAGTAATGTCACCCTTACCGATACTGCCTCATACCGCAGTAATGTCACCCTTACCGATACTGCCTCATACCGCAGTAATATCACCCATACCGCTACCGCTCATACCGCAGTAATGTCACCCTTACCGATACCGCCTCATACAGCAGTAATGTCACCCTTACCGATACCGCCTCATACAGCAGTAATGTCACCCTTACCGATACCGCCTCATACCGCAGTAATATCACCCTTACCGCTACCGCTCATACCGCAGTAATGTCACCCTTACCGATACCGCCTCATACCGCAGTAATATCACCCATACCGCTACCGCTCATACCGCAGTAATGTCACCCTTACCGATACCACCTCATACCGCAGTAATATCACCCATACCGCTACCGCTCATACCGCAGTAATGTCACCCTTACCGATACCGCCTCATACCGCAGTAATATCACCCATACCGCTACCGCTCATACCGCAGTAATATCACCCATACCGCTACCGCTCATACCGCAGTAATGTCACCCTTACCGATACCGCCTCATACAGCAGTAATGTCACCCTTACCGATACCGCCTCATACCGCAGTAATGTCACCCATACCTCAGTAATGTCACCCTTACCGATACCGCCTCATACCGCAGTAATGTCACCCTTACCGCTACCGCTCATACCGCAGTAATGTCACCCTTACTGATACCGCCTCATACCGCAGTAATGTCACCCTTACCGATACCGCCTCATACAGCAGTAATGTCACCCTTACCGATACCGCCTCATACCGCAGTAATGTCACCCTTACCGATACCGCCTCATACCGCAGTAATATCACCCATACCGCTACCGCTCATACCACAGTAATGTCACCCTTACCGATACCGCCTCATACCGCAGTAATATCACCCATACCGCTACCGCTCATACCGCAGTAATGTCACCCTTACCGATACCGCCTCATACAGCAGTAATGTCACCCTTACCGATACCGCCTCATACTGCAGTAATGTCACCCTTACCGATACTGCCTCATACCGCAGTAATGTCACCCTTACCGATACTGCCTCATACCGCAGTAATATCACCCATACCGCTACCGCTCATACCGCAGTAATGTCACCCTTACCGATACCGCCTCATACAGCAGTAATGTCACCCTTACCGATACCGCCTCATACAGCAGTAATGTCACCCTTACCGATACCGCCTCATACCGCAGTAATGTCACCCTTACCGATACTGCCTCATACCGCAGTAATGTCACCCTTACCGATACTGCCTCATACCGCAGTAATATCACCCTTACCGCTACCGCTCATACCGCAGTAATGTCACCCTTACCGATACCGCCTCATACCGCAGTAATATCACCCATACCGCTACCGCTCATACCGCAGTAATGTCACCCATACCGCTACCGCCTCATACCGCAGTAATGTCACCCTTACCGATACCGCCTCATACCGCAGTAATGTCACCCTTACCGCTACCGCTCATACCGCAGTAATGTCACCCTTACCGATACAGCCTCATACCGCAGTAATGTCACCCATACCGCTACCGCTCATACCGCAGTAATGTCACCCTTACCGATACCGCCTCATACCGCAGTAATGTCACCCTTACCGATACCGCCTCATACCGCAGTAATGTCACCCTTACCGCTACCGCTCATACCGCAGTAATGTCACCCTTACCGATACCGCCTCATACCGCAGTAATGTCACCCTTACCGATACCGCCTCATACAGCAGTAATGTCACCCTTACCGATACCGCCTCATACTGCAGTAATGTCACCCTTACCGATACTGCCTCATACCGCAGTAATGTCACCCTTACCGATACTGCCTCATACCGCAGTAATATCACCCATACCGCTACCGCTCATACCGCAGTAATGTCACCCTTACCGATACCGCCTCATACAGCAGTAATGTCACCCTTACCGATACCGCCTCATACAGCAGTAATGTCACCCTTACCGATACCGCCTCATACCGCAGTAATGTCACCCTTACCGATACTGCCTCATACCGCAGTAATGTCACCCTTACCGATACTGCCTCATACCGCAGTAATATCACCCTTACCGCTACCGCTCATACCGCAGTAATGTCACCCTTACCGATACCGCCTCATACCGCAGTAATATCACCCATACCGCTACCGCTCATACCGCAGTAATGTCACCCATACCGCTTGTCACGATTCCCCTGACCGCTGTCACCACTGGGTCAGGATTCACACCGTGACCGTCACCCCTACGTCACGGATCAGGGTGACTTTAGGCCAACAGACGGCTATCACATGTGCAGGGGGGCTTATCTTAGTTATCCCTCCACTGCTAACAATGTGATGAAAAACCACACACAAGGCTATTGACCTCTTAGTTTACAGCAGGGGCTTATTCTAGGTATCCCACTGCTTTTCTATATACCACGAACTGCAGGGATTTATGTATATCCCGCTTACAGTTCCACTTAACACTTGCAGCTCTCTGGCGCCCCCTTAGTCTCAGGTCAGATTAGGTACTGCACCCTGGGTAATTAGTCGCCAGAAAGGCTGCCTGCTATGTACTGGCTATTGGGCACGCTGCAGCGACGCGATAACTACTCCCACTCAGGCAGGAACAATAATTATTAAAGCCGCAGCCGCTACCACATAACCCAAAAGTCTGCACACTATCGGTTTCACTGCCACCAGCTTCGATTAAACGGGTCCGAAGCTAACCCAACCCAACAGTAACAGTAGCGTATTTCACTTCAGAAGACTGGGTAAGTGTAGAGCATGGAGAACTGAACTAACATATAATAGTATGTCCCCTTAAAAATAATTAGGCCGTGCTTTATCAAAAATAGTTTATAAAGATGTTACAAATGAGACAATTGCAAATATGTACATGGGTAATTATAACATAAAGGGAATAAATGAGAAAAGATAACACTCACATATTAAAAGCATTGCAGGCATCCAGGCTAGTGCAGTTTCCATACATCCCAGTCCATGGGATGTACCAGCTCTTCCAGGACAATAGGACAAAGCAGTCCAGAAGGAGAAATCAGCAAAAAGTGACTCCTCAGAGCCTGCCAGACACTTAAAACATTAAGGCTGTGACATCACAGAAAGGCTGGCTTATCCAGACCCTCCTCTCTCTACATTCTGCCTACTTTTAAACTATTCTCTCTAATTTCTATAACTTCACTACAAAACATGACAGAGTCATACCAAACCCATAATTCATCTCGGATTAACGTGAGCATTCTAATGAGATCAAATATGTCCTATCTGGGATACATATTTACAGAGAAAACCCTACTTCTTTACCAGATGGAGTTAGAAGCCCGAGATTCATGGGATGTGTAAATACACGGAGTGAGACTAAGAATATATATTTTCGTATTTCTAGCTTAAATCGTTTGCCTAATATCTAACAAAAACTAAACAAAGAATCTTTCATGAATTTTTGGAGCCATTTTCCTGTTCTAGCTGGAGCGAGATTCTACCCTGGCCGTAAATTCCTCTCGGCCATAAAACTTCCCCCAGTGCAGGGGCAAAGCAGCTCTTGGCTGAATGAAAGGGAAGGGGGGCTTGTTAGCCCACAGCCTTGAGCAAGAGAACTACTTATGATATTTCATACCATATCGTGACACCTCCCCCTTTTGGTGTGCGCTAGGGAGGCAGGACCTGATGGTTCTCCTCCATGCGCACCTCAGCAGGTTCACCCTGGTGGGCCAACCCATCACCATTGCCATGCTCTGGCTCCATGGTGCCTTCGCCTACCCGGTGCCCCAGGTAGGGAACCTCCCTCATGCCCATCTGACACTTTCCCGGCTTGATAGTCAGTCCTGCTTGGTGAATTCGCCTGAGCACCTCCTCAAGATGCTGCAGGTGTTCCTTCCAGGAGGGACTGAAAATGGCAATGTCATCCAAGTACGCCACGGCGTACGTCTCCAGTCCCTGAAGCAGGAGGTTGACCATCCGCTGGAAAGTGGCAGGGGCATTCTTCATGCCGAAGGGCATGACCGTGGACTCGTACAGTCCAAAGGGTGTGATAAAGGCGGACTTTTCCTGCGCCTCGGGGCTCAGGGGAATCTGCCAGTATCCTCGACTCAGATCCATTATTGTTAGGTAATCTGCGACAGCTAACCTCTCAAGCAGGTCCTCCATGCGCGGCATTGGGTGCGCATCCGAGGCTGTGATGGCGTTGAGCCCCCTGTAGTCCACGCAGAACCGGGTGGTCCGGTCCTTCTTTGGCACGAGAACTACAGGTGATGCCCACGCGCTCTTTGACCGCCGAATCACCCCCAGCTGTAACATCTCATCGATCTCTTGGCGCATAGTCTGCTGCACCTGGTCAGAGATTCGATAGGGTGTTCGCCGTAGTGGGGCGTGATTCCCGGTGTCCACCTCGTGGACTGCTAACTCAGTCCTCCCAGGTCGGTTGGAGAACACGACCCGGAAAGGTTCCAGGGTGGTTTGCAACTGCACCCGCTGGGGTTCAGTTAACGAGGCGCTTACCTCCACATCCTCGATGGACCCATTGGCCTTGGCTTGGGCCAGCAAGTCCAGGAGGGAGTCTTCCTCACCGTCTTCGGGCAAGCTGCAGACCGGTAGGACGAAAGGTTCACGTTCGTGATGAGCCTTCATCATGTTGACGTGAAAGGCCTTTCGCCTACCCCGAGCGTGGTCAAGCGTGACCACGTACGTGACCGGGTTGAGCTGTTGGTGGACGACGTACGGGCCCTCCCAGGCTGCCTGAAGCTTATCCGTTGGTACGGGGACCAGCACCCACACCTTTTGACCCACGTGGTAGGTCCGCTCCCGGGCGTTCTGGTCGTACCAGTGCTTCTGATCAGCCTGAGCCTGCGTCATGTTGTCATGCACCAACTGCGTCAAGGTCTGCATCTTGTCACGGAAGCGCATGACATACTCCACTATGGACACTTCAGAAGGGTTCGGCTCCTCTTCCCAGGATTCTCTTACCAACCCAAGGGGTCCCCGAACTCGCCTGCCGTACAGGAGCTCGAAGGGGGAGAACCCCGTCGAGGCCTGCGGAACCTCTCGGTAAGCGAACAGCAGGTGTGGGAGGTACCGCTCCCAGTCGCGCCCTTGAGTCTCAACCAGCATGCGTAGCATCTGTTTGAGGGTACCATTGAAGCGTTCACACAAGCCATTGGTCTGTGGGTGGTACGCACTCGATACCAGGTGCTTCACCTGCATTTTCTTACAGAGAGCCTCCATTAGGCGAGACATAAATTGGGTCCCTTGATCAGTAAGCATTTCCCTGGGAAATCCTACACGTGAAAAGATGGCCAACAGGGCATCCGCCACCTTATCTGCCCTAGTTGACGACAGAGCTACTGCCTCTGGGTACCGGGTAGCATAGTCTACCACAGTAAGGATGTATTGCTTTCCAGAGCTGCTGGGGACGGCCAGCGGGCCCACAATGTCCACCGCGATCCTCTGGAAAGGCTCCTCTATCACTGGCAAAGGGATCAGGGGAGCCTTAAGAGCAGGCCCTGCCTTCCCCACTCTTTGACAGGTGACACAGGAGCGGCAGTAGTTTGACACATCTGTCCCCATCTTAGGCCAATAGAAGTGTTGAGACAGCCGGGCCTTAGTTTTGCTGATCCCCAAGTGTCCAGCTAGCGGGATCTCATGGGCAATCCGCAACAACTCACCCCGGAATTGCTGTGGGACGACCAGCTGTCTTTCCCTCAACCACTCCTTTTGTGATTCTCCGGGTACTGTCTCCCGGTACAACCTTCCTTGTTCCCAGAACACCCTCTCCTTATCAGTCACGGAGGGGGGCGTCTCGGCGAGTTGTCTCAAACTCTCTAGGCTCGCATCTGTGTGCAGAGCGGCCTGAAACTCCTGGCTAGGGGAAGCCAAAAGCGACGTCAGGGTCCCTTCCCCACGGGAACCCTCTTGGACCTGCTCTGGGTCCACCTCTGGTTCAGTCACAGTGGTGACTGAGGAGGGTCCGGAAGGCAGACAGTTATCTGCGTTCCGGGCACTCTGACTGCGGGTGACAGCAGCTACGTAGGCTGTCTCCCCGGGGGTTTCTACAGGCCCATCAGCCGGCGCTGCTATGGGCTCTACCTCCCCATCCACCCCCAACACTCCAGGGGCTGTGCTACTTATGGGCCAGTTACCTTCCTCGGTGGCACTGGTCACTTTCATGGCGTCACCTTCCTCACGGTTCCCATGCATCTCCCCATTTCCTGTAGCACCGACACTTGCCCCTGTTAGGGGTTCCTCAGCCGTCTCACTCCGCAGAGCGACGTGGCTGGGCACACCTGTACCTATGGACACATTAACCTTCACAGAAAAATCATTATCAGGTTCAGCTGGCACAGGTACAACATTTTCACCATCAATCCTAGGGAAAAAATCATTAGTAGATGCATCAACACAAGATAAAGCATGGTCAGGTAACACATGCGATTTCCCATCATCATCATCATCAGGGTTAACTTTACCCTCATTAGTAGATTGGGGAGGGGTGTCAGGGACGTAGTATGCATACATCCTCCCCAAATCAGTCCCCAACAAAACATCAGTGGGCAAATTATCAGACAGCCCCACTTCCTTCACCCCGCTCCCAGCACCCCAATCAATAAAAACCCGGGCCATTGGTAAGGGACAGCTGATGCCCCCAATCCCAGTGACAGTTAGGGTTTTCCCCGGAATGATTTCTTCAGGGGCCGCCAGTTCGGGTCGGATGAGGGTTCGTTCAGCCCCGGTGTCCTTGAGGCCTGTAGCAACATGGCCTCCCACAGTGACGGGCTGTACGTTGTCACACACCCTCCCAACCACACCACCCACAAAAAGAACTGCTGCATTAGGCCCTGGGGCCTTGGCTGGGGGGTTCTTCGGCCTGTCTGGACAGAAGGTACTGATATGCCCAGGCCGCTTGCAGGTGTGACACGTGCGAGGTTCGGTGGTAGGTCTGGTGCTGTTGGCCACAGGGCCAGGACCTCGGGTGTGCTGGCTGGCAGGGGCACTGGCGTTGGTTGCAGGCTTACCCCCTCTCCAGCTGGTGGTGACTGGCTTCCGCGCTTCCGATCTACGGTTGGCCTCATAGGCATCGGCAATCTGCGCTGCTTTCGTCACGTCTTTGGGTTCTCTGTCCATCACGAACTGTCGCACCTCAGCTGGGCAAAGATGAAAAAACTGGTCTTTGATCATCAGGTCTCGCAGCTGTGCAAAGGTGGTCACTGACAGTCCTTGGGTCCACTGGTCAAAGTGGGTCCCCAGTCCATGCACCACATCACTGTAACTGTCGTGTGGGCCACGTTGGAGGGTCCGGAACTTTCTACGGTACACCTCGGGTGTAAGCTGGTACTTGGCTATCAGGGCCTGCTTGATGGCCTCATAGTCACCATCTTGTTCTTGAGGGAGGGCAGCAAACGCCTCCAGAGCTTTACCTTTCAGCCCTGGTGTCAGGTATCGGGCCCATTCATCTGTAGGCAGCTGGTACTGCCTGCAGGCTTTCTCAAAGGCCCGCAGAAAAGTGTCCAAATCTCCGTCCTTCTCCATAACAGGAAAGTGATCAGGCCGGGGCTTCGGTGTCTGAGCGCTGCTAGGCTCACGGTTGGTCTGAGACAACCCCTGCATTTGCAGTCGGGCTAACTGCAGCTGGTACTCCCGCTCAGCTTGCCGCTCGGCTCGCTGGGCCTCTCTCTCAGCTCGGGCCTCTCTCTCGGCTCGCTCCTGGTATTGCTGGATCAGCTGCAGACGTCTCTCATGGTCGTCAATGGGGAATTCTTTCAAGGCCGCCTGCAGGTGGGGGTCCAATTCGCCCGGATTGCTAACAGGGCCAGCATTCAGTGGTTGGACCTCTGCTGCAGCACCATGTTCGCTGGTGCTGGCTTCTGCGGCCTCTGAGCTCTGAGATTGGTCTCGAGCGGCTTCCCATTGCACCAGATCTGCGACCAGTTGGGCTTTGTTTTTGCTTGCAAAGTCAATGTGCTGTGTCTTGCATAAGGCAACAAGGGTGTCTCTGGTCTGCTGCTCATAAAAGGTTTCTCCCAGCCCAACCATGGTTGCCAAATAAAAGATAGGATAGAAAAACGAAGAGAAAGGGAGGGGATAATTACCAGTACACAATTGTCTCACAACTAAAAAGCACTGAGTTCGTTCTCCAAACTTATTTGCGCAGAGTCCTCGCAAGAACTTTCTGCAAGTTTTTAGTGAGAGGAATGATTACTCAAACCAAATCACTAATGCTCTAAGATATCCCACCGCCTTGCCACCAATTGTCACGATTCCCCTGACCGCTGTCACCACTGGGTCAGGATTCACACCGTGACCGTCACCCCTACGTCACGGATCAGGGTGACTTTAGGCCAACAGACGGCTATCACATGTGCAGGGGGGCTTATCTTAGTTATCCCTCCACTGCTAACAATGTGATGAAAAACCACACACAAGGCTATTGACCTCTTAGTTTACAGCAGGGGCTTATTCTAGGTATCCCACTGCTTTTCTATATACCACGAACTGCAGGGATTTATGTATATCCCGCTTACAGTTCCACTTAACACTTGCAGCTCTCTGGCGCCCCCTTAGTCTCAGGTCAGATTAGGTACTGCACCCTGGGTAATTAGTCGCCAGAAAGGCTGCCTGCTATGTACTGGCTATTGGGCACGCTGCAGCGACGCGATAACTACTCCCACTCAGGCAGGAACAATAATTATTAAAGCCGCAGCCGCTACCACATAACCCAAAAGTCTGCACACTATCGGTTTCACTGCCACCAGCTTCGATTAAACGGGTCCGAAGCTAACCCAACCCAACAGTAACAGTAGCGTATTTCACTTCAGAAGACTGGGTAAGTGTAGAGCATGGAGAACTGAACTAACATATAATAGTATGTCCCCTTAAAAATAATTAGGCCGTGCTTTATCAAAAATAGTTTATAAAGATGTTACAAATGAGACAATTGCAAATATGTACATGGGTAATTATAACATAAAGGGAATAAATGAGAAAAGATAACACTCACATATTAAAAGCATTGCAGGCATCCAGGCTAGTGCAGTTTCCATACATCCCAGTCCATGGGATGTACCAGCTCTTCCAGGACAATAGGACAAAGCAGTCCAGAAGGAGAAATCAGCAAAAAGTGACTCCTCAGAGCCTGCCAGACACTTAAAACATTAAGGCTGTGACATCACAGAAAGGCTGGCTTATCCAGACCCTCCTCTCTCTACATTCTGCCTACTTTTAAACTATTCTCTCTAATTTCTATAACTTCACTACAAAACATGACAGAGTCATACCAAACCCATAATTCATCTCGGATTAACGTGAGCATTCTAATGAGATCAAATATGTCCTATCTGGGATACATATTTACAGAGAAAACCCTACTTCTTTACCAGATGGAGTTAGAAGCCCGAGATTCATGGGATGTGTAAATACACGGAGTGAGACTAAGAATATATATTTTCGTATTTCTAGCTTAAATCGTTTGCCTAATATCTAACAAAAACTAAACAAAGAATCTTTCATGAATTTTTGGAGCCATTTTCCTGTTCTAGCTGGAGCGAGATTCTACCCTGGCCGTAAATTCCTCTCGGCCATAAAACTTCCCCCAGTGCAGGGGCAAAGCAGCTCTTGGCTGAATGAAAGGGAAGGGGGGCTTGTTAGCCCACAGCCTTGAGCAAGAGAACTACTTATGATATTTCATACCATATCGTGACACCGCTACCGCCTCATACCGCAGTAATGTCACCCTTACCGATACCGCCTCATACCGCAGTAATGTCACCCTTACCGCTACCGCTCATACCGCAGTAATGTCACCCTTACCGATACAGCCTCATACCGCAGTAATGTCACCCATACCGCTACCGCTCATACCGCAGTAATGTCACCCTTACCGATACCGCCTCATACCGCAGTAATTTCACCCTTACCGATACCGCCTCATACCGCAGTAATATCACCCATACCGCTACCGCTCATACCGCAGTAATGTCACCCTTACCGATACCGCCTCATACCGCAGTAATGTCACCCTTACCGATACCGCCTCATACCGCAGTAATATCACCCATACCGCTACCGCTCATACCGCAGTAATGTCACCCTTACCGATACCGCCTCATACCGCAGTAATGTCACCCTTACCGATACCGCCTCATACAGCAGTAATGTCACCCTTACCGATACCGCCTCATACTGCAGTAATGTCACCCTTACCGATACTGCCTCATACCGCAGTAATGTCACCCTTACCGATACTGCCTCATACCGCAGTAATATCACCCATACCGCTACCGCTCATACCGCAGTAATGTCACCCTTACCGATACCGCCTCATACAGCAGTAATGTCACCCTTACCGATACCGCCTCATACAGCAGTAATGTCACCCTTACCGATACCGCCTCATACCGCAGTAATGTCACCCTTACCGATACTGCCTCATACCGCAGTAATGTCACCCTTACCGATACTGCCTCATACCGCAGTAATATCACCCTTACCGCTACCGCTCATACCGCAGTAATGTCACCCTTACCGATACCGCCTCATACCGCAGTAATATCACCCATACCGCTACCGCTCATACCGCAGTAATGTCACCCATACCGCTACCGCCTCATACCGCAGTAATGTCACCCTTACCGATACCGCCTCATACCGCAGTAATGTCACCCTTACCGCTACCGCTCATACCGCAGTAATGTCACCCTTACCGATACAGCCTCATACCGCAGTAATGTCACCCATACCGCTACCGCTCATACCGCAGTAATGTCACCCTTACCGATACCGCCTCATACCGCAGTAATGTCACCCTTACCGATACCGCCTCATACCGCAGTAATATCACCCATACCGCTACCGCTCATACCGCAGTAATGTCACCCTTACCGATACCGCCTCATACCGCAGTAATGTCACCCTTACCGATACCGCCTCATACCGCAGTAATATCACCCATACCGCTACCGCTCATACCGCAGTAATGTCACCCTTACCGATACCGCCTCATACCGCAGTAATGTCACCCTTACCGATACCGCCTCATACCGCAGTAATATCACCCATACCGCTACCGCCTCATACAGCAGTAATGTCACCCTTACCGATACCGCCTCATACCGCAGTAATGTCACCCTTACCGATACCGCCTCATACAGCAGTAATGTCACCCTTACCGATACCGCTCATACCGCAGTAATGTCACCCTTACCGATACCACCTCATACCGCAGTAATATCACCCATACCGCTACCGCTCATACCGCAGTAATGTCACCCTTACCGATACCGCCTCATACCGCAGTAATGTCACCCTTACCGATACCGCCTCATACAGCAGTAATGTCACCCTTACCGATACCGCCTCATACAGCAGTAATGTCACCCTTACCGATACCGCCTCATACCGCAGTAATGTCACCCTTACCGATACCGCCTCATACAGCAGTAATGTCACCCTTACCGCTACCGCTCATACCGCAGTAATGTCACCCTTACCGATACCGCCTCATACCGCAGTAATGTCACCCTTACCGATACCGCCTCATACAGCAGTAATGTCACCCTTACCGATACCGCCTCATACAGCAGTAATGTCACCCTTACCGCTACCGCTCATACCGCAGTAATGTCACCCTTACCGATACCGCCTCATACCGCAGTAATATCACCCATACCGCTACCGCTCATACCGCAGTAATGTCACCCTTACCGATACCGCCTCATACCGCAGTAATGTCACCCTTACCGCTACCGCTCATACCGCAGTAATGTCACCCTTACCGATACCGCCTCATACCGCAGTAATGTCACCCTTACCGATACCGCCTCATACAGCAGTAATGTCACCCTTACCGATACCGCCTCATACAGCAGTAATGTCACCCTTACCGCTACCGCTCATACCGCAGTAATGTCACCCTTACCGATACCGCCTCATACCGCAGTAATATCACCCATACCGCTACCGCTCATACCGCAGTAATGTCACCCTTACCGATACCGCCTCATACCGCAGTAATGTCACCCTTACCGATACCGCCTCATACAGCAGTAATGTCACCCTTACCGATACCGCCTCATACAGCAGTAATGTCACCCTTACCGATACCGCCTCATACCGCAGTAATGTCACCCTTACCGATACCGCCTCATACAGCAGTAATGTCACCCATACCGATACTGCCTCATACCGCAGTAATGTTACCCTTACCGATACCGCCTCATACTGCAGTAATGTCATCCTTACCGATACCGCCTCATACCGCAGTAATATCACCCATACCGCTACCGCTCATACCGCAGTAATGTCACCCTTACCGATACCACCTCATACCACAGTAATGTCACCCTTACCGATACCGCCTCATACCGCAGTAATGTCACCCTTACCGATACCGCCTCATACCGCAGTAATGTCACCCTTACCGATACCGCCTCATACTGCAGTAATGTCACCCTTACCGATACTGCCTCATACCGCAGTAATGTCACCCTTACCGATACGCCTCATACAGCAGTAATGTCACCCTTACCGATACCGCCTCATACTGCAGTAATGTCACCCTTACCGATACTGCCTCATACAGCACTAATGTCACCCTTACCGATACCGCCTCATACAGCAGTAATGTCACCCTTACCGATACCGCCTCATACTGCAGTAATGTCACCCTTACCGATATCGCCTCATACAGCAGTAATATCACCCTTACTGATACGCCTCATACCGCAGTAATGTCACCCTTACCGATACCGCCCCATACAGCAGTAATGTCACCCTTACTGATACCACGCCCATACAGCAGTAATGTCACCTTTACCGATACCGCCCCATACAGCAGTAATGTCACCCTTACCGATACCGCTTCATACAGCAGTAATGTCACCCTTACCGATACCACCTCATACAGCAGTAATGTCACCCTTACTGATACCACGCCCATACAGCAGTAATGTCACCTTTACCGATACCGCCCCATACAGCAGTAATGTCACCCTTACCGATACCGCCTCATACAGCAGTAATGTCACCCTTACCGATACCGCCCTATACAGCAGTAATGTCACCCTTACCGACACCGCCTCATACAGCAGTAATGTCACCCTTACCGATACCACGCCCATACAGCAATAATGTCACCTTTACCGATACCGCCCCATACAGCAGTAATGTCACCCTTACCGATACCACCTCATACAGCAGTAATGTCACCCTTATCGATACCGCCCCATACAGCAGTAATGTCACCCTTACCGATACCGCATCATACAGCAGTAATGTCACCCTTACTGATACTGCCTCATACAGCTGTAATGTCACCCTTACCGATACCGCCTCATACAACAGTAATTTCACCCTTACTGATACCACGCCCATACTGCAATAATGTCACCCCTACTGATACCGCGTCATACCACAGTAATGTCACCCTTACCGATACCGCCCCATACAGCAGTAATGTCACCCTTACCGATACCGCCTCTGTCAGGAATCCCATGACCGCTGCCACCAATTTGTCAGGATTCACACCGTGACCGTCACCCCTACGTCACGGATGGGGTGACTTTAGGCCAACAGACGGCTATCACATGTGCAGGCGGGCTTATCTTAGTTATCCCTCCACTGCTAACAATGTGATGAGAAAAGAAGGCAAGAACAATAATTATCAACGCCGCAGTCGCTACAGCATCACTCAACAGTCTGCACACTATCGCTGCCACCAGCTTCGATTAAATGGGTCCGAAGCTAACCCCACACAGTAGCGTAATTCTCTTCAAGAGACAGGGTAAGTTTAGAGCATGGAGAATGAACTAACATATAATATATCCCATAAAAAATTAGGCAGTGCTTTATCAAAAATATTTTATAAAGATGTTACAAATGAGACAATTGCAAATATGTACAAGGGTAATTATGAAATAAACAGGGATTAAATGAGAAAATGTAACACTCACATGTTCAAAGCATGGCAGGCAACCAGGCTAGTGGCGTTTTTTCCATACGTCCCAGCTCATTGGACGTGCTGCTGGCTTCAGGAGAAGACAAGAAGTCAAGAAGAAGTCTGAGCTGGGGAAGCCTGCCACAAACTTAAAACTTTAAGGCTGTGACATCACAGAAAGGCTGGCTTATCCAGACCCTCCTCTCTCTACATTCTGACTAAACTTTAAACTATTTTCTCTGATTTCTATAACTTCACTACAAAACATGTCAGAGTCATAACAAACCCAGCATTCATCTCGGATTAACGTGAGCATTCTAATGAGATCAAATATGCCCTATCTGGGATACATATTTACAGAGAAATCCCTACTTCTTTACCAGATGGAGTTAGAAGTTCATGTTTACAGCGGTTGACAGCTCCGCCGAGTGACGTTAAGGAATATATATTTTTCCTATTTCTAGCTTAAATCGTTTTCCTAATATCTTACAAAAACTAAACAAAGAATCTTTCATTGATCCTCAAAGTTTCTACTTCACTTATAGCTGGACAAGAGCTTACACAGGAAATGCCGGTCGTAAATACTTCTGCTCTCCGAGCTAGAGGTAATAAACTCTTCTTCCCCCATCTACATTGGCAAAGCAGCTCTTGGCTGAGTGAAAGGGAAGGGGGGCTTGTTAGCCCACAGCCTTGAGCAAGAGAAGCTACTTATATGATATTTCATACCATATCGTGACACCTCCCCCTTTTGGTGTGCGCTAGGGCAGGGGTCCCCAACTCCAGTCATCAAGGCCCACCAACATGTCATGTTTTCAGGATTTCCTTAGTCTTGCCCAGGTAATAATTGCATCACCTGTGCAATGCAAAGGAAATCCTGAAAACATGACCTGTTGGTGGGCCTTGAGGACTGGAGTTGGGGACCCCTGCGCTAGGGAGGCAGTACCCCACGGTATGCCTCCATGGGCACCTCAGTAGGTTCACCCTGGCGGGAGAGTCCATCTGCATTCCCATGCTCTTTGCCCGTTTTGTGTTCAATGGTGAAGTCAAACTGCTGAAGGGCAAGGCTCCAGCGTAGCAACCTGCCGTTGGTTCCACAAATGGCGTTTAGCCAGCGCAGAGGGTTGTGGTCGGTCACCACAGTGAAGGGGCGACCGTAAAAGTAGGGCTGCAAGCGCTGCAGGGCCCAGACTATGGCCAGGCACTCCTTCTCGATGGTGGAGTAGGCCACTTCCCTCGGCAAAAGTTTCCGGCTCAGGTATAACACGGGGTGCTCTTGGTCCTCCGAGTCAACCTGGCTGAGTACAGCACCAAGGCCAAACTCGCTGGCGTCGGTCTGCACCAAGAACGGTCGACTGCTGTCGACTGCTTTCAACACAGGGGCGTTGCACAGTGCGGTTTTCAACGCCTGGAAGGCCCCCTCACAGCCATCCGTCCAGTTGACAATGTGGGGTAGCTTCTTCCTGGTGAGGTCCGTCAAAGGTTTTGCCAGGCTACTATAGGGCTGTACGAAGTGCCTATAGTACCCTGCAGTGCCCAGGAAGGACATCACCTGTTTCTTGGTCACGGGAGTGGGCCAGTTCACGATCGCGCCCACTTTCTCCGGCTCTGGCTTCAGGGTGTTCCCGCCTACCCGGTGCCCCAGGTAGTGAACCTCCCTCATGCCCATCTGGCACTTTCCCGGCTTAATAGTCAGTCCTGCTTGGTGAATTCGCCTGAGCACCTCTTCGAGATGCTGCAGGTGTTCCTTCCAGGAGGAACTGAAGATGGCAATGTCATCCAAGTACGCCACGGCGTACTTCTCCAGTCCCTGAAGCAGGAGGTTGACCATCCGCTGGAAAGTGGCAGGGGCATTCTTCATGCCGAAGGGCATGACCGTGGACTTGTACAGTCCAAAGGGTATGATAAAGGCGGACTTCTCCTGCGCCTCGGGGCTCAGGGGAATCTGCCAGTATCCTCGACTCAGGTCCATTATTGTTAGGTAATCTGCGCCAGCTAACTTATCCAGCAGCTCCTCGATGCGCGGCATTGGTTGCGCGTCGGAGGCTGTGATGGCGTTGAGCCCCCTGTAGTCCACGCAGAACCGGGTGGTCCGGTCTTTCTTTGGCATGAGCACTACAGGTGATGCCCACGCGCTCTTTGACCGTCGAATCACCCCCAGCTGTAACATCTCATCGATCTCTTGGTGCATAATCTGCACCTGCTCAGAGATTCGATAGGGCGTTTGCCGTACTGGGGCGTGATTCCCGGTGTCCACCTCGTGGACGGCTAACTCAGTCCTCCCATGTCGGTTGGAGAACACGACCCGGAAGGGTTCCAGTGTGGTTTGCAACTGCAACCGCTGGGGTTCAGTTAACGAGGCGCTTACCTCCACGTCCTCGATGGACCCATTGGCCTTGGCTTGGGCCAGCATGTCCAGGAGGGTGTCTTCCTCCCAGTCTTCGGGCAAGCTGCAGACCGGTAGGACGAAAGGTTCACGTTATTGATGAGCCTTCATCATGTTGACGTGAAAGGCCTTTCGCCTACCCCAAGTGTGGTCAAGCGTGACCACGTAAGTGACCGGGTTGAGCTGTTGGTGAACGACGTACGGGCCCTCCCAGGCTGCCTGAAGCTTATCCGTTGGTACGGGGACCAGCACCCACACCTTTTGACCCACGTGGTAGGTCCAACTCCCGGGCGTTCTGATCGTACCAGTGCTTCTGATCAGCCTGAGCCTGCGTCATGTTGTCATGCACCAACTGCGTCAAGGTCTGCATCTTGTCACGGAAGCGCATGACATACTCCACTATGGACACTTCAGAAGGGTTCGGCTCCTCTTCCCAGGATTCTTTTACCAACCCAAGGGGTCCCCGAACTCGCCTGCCATACAGGAGCTCGAAGGGGGAGAACCCTGTCGAGGCCTGCGGAACCTCTCTGTAAGCGAACAACAGGTGTGGGAGGTACCGCTCCAAGTCACGCCCTTGAGTCTCAACCAGCATGCGTAGCATCTGTTTGAGGGTACCATTGAAGCGTTCACACAAGCCATTGGTCTGTGGGTGATACGCACTCGATACCAAGTGCTTCACCTGCATTCTCTTACAGAGAGCCTCCATTAGGCGAGACATAAATTGGGTCCCTTGATCAGTAAGCATTTCCCTGGGAAATCCTACACGTGAAAAGATAGCCAACAGGGCATCCGCCACCTTAGCTGACCTAGTTGATGACAGAGCTACTGCCTCTGGGTACCGGGTAGCGTAGTCTACCACAGTAAGGATATATTGCTTTCCAGAGCTGCTGGGTACGGCCAGCGGGCCTACAATGTCCACCGCGATCCTCTGGAAAGGCTCTTCTATCACTGGCAAAGGGATCAGGGGAGCCTTAAGAGCAGGCCCCGCCTTCCCCACTCTTTGACAGGTGACACAGGAGCGGCAGTAGTTTGACACATCTGTCCCCATCTTAGGCCAATAGAAGTGTTGAGACAGCCGGGCCTTAGTTTTGCTGACCCCAAGTGTCCAGCTAGCGGGATCTCATGGGCAATCCGCAACAACTCACCCCGGAATTGCTGTGGGACGACCAGCTGTCTTTCCCTCAACCACTCCTTTTGTGATTCTCCGGGTTCTGTCTCCCGGTACAACCTTCCTCGTTCCCAGAACACCTTCTCCTTATCAGTCTCGGAGAAGAGTGTCCCGGCAAGTTGTCTCAAACTCTCTAGGCTCGCATCTGTGTGCAGAGCGGCCTGAAACTCCTGGCTAGGGGAAGCCAGCAGCGATGTCAGGGTCTCTTCCCCACGGGAACCCTCTTGGACCTGCTCTGGGTCCACCTCTCGTTCAGTCACAGTGATGACTGAGGAGGGTCCGGAAAGCAGACAGTTATCTGCGTTCCGGCCACTCTGACTGCGGGTGACAGCAGCTACGTAGGCTGTCTCCCCGGGGGTTTCTACAGTCCCATCAGCCGGCGCTGCTATGGGCTCTACCTCCCCATCCACCCCCAACACTCCAGGGGCAGTGCTACTTATGGGCCAGTTACCTTCCTCGGTGGCACTGGTCACTTTCATGGCATCACCTTCCTCACGGTTCCCATGCATCTCCCCATTTCCTGTAGCACAGACACTTGCCCCTGTTAGGGGTTCCTCAGCCGTCTCACTCCGCAGAGCCACATGGCTGGGCACGCCTGTACCTATGGACACATTAACCTTCACAGAAAAATCATCAGGTTCAGCTGGCACAGGTACAACATTTTCACCATCAATCCTAGGAAAAAAAATGGTTATTAGATGCATCGTTACAAGATAAAGCATGGTCAGGTAACACGTGCGATTTCCCATCATCATCATCATCATCAGGGTTAACGTTACCCTTATTAGTAGATTGGGGAGGGGTGTCAGGGACGTAGTATGCGACCAACCTCCCCAAATCAGTCCCCAACAAAACATCAGTGGGCAAATTATCGGACAGCCCCACTTCCTTCACCCCGCTCCCGGCACCCCAATCAATAAAAACCCGGGCCATCGGTAAGGGACAGCTGATGCCCCCAATCCCAGTGACAGTTAGGGTTTTCCCCGGAATGATTTCTTCAGGGGCCGCCAGTTCGGGTCGGATGAGGGTTCGTTCAGCCCCAGTGTCTTTGAGGCCTGTAGCAACATGGCCTCCCACAGTGACGTGCTGTACGTTGTCACACACCCTCCCAACCACACGACCCACCAAAAGAACTGCTGCACTAGGCCCTGGGGCCTTGGCTGGGGTGTTCTTCTGCTTGGCTGGGCAGTAGGTACTGATATGACCAGTCTGATTGCAGTGGTAACACTTTCGAGGTTCGGTGGTAGGTCTGGTGCTGTTGGCTACGGGGACAGGACCTCTGGTGTGCTGGCTGGCAGGGATACTGGCGTTGGTTGCAGGCTTACCCCCTCTCCAGCTGGTGGTGACTGGCTTCCGCGCTTCCGATCTACGGTTGGCCTCATAGGCATCGGCAATCTGCGCTGCTTTCGTCACGTCTTTGGGTTCTCTGTCCATCACGAACTGTCGCACCTCAGCGGAGCAAAGATGAAAGAACTGGTCTTTGATCATCAGGTCTCGCAGCTGTGCAAAGGTGGTCACTGACAGTCCTTGGGTCCACTGGTCAAAGTGGGTCCCCAGTCCATGCACAATATCACTGTAACTGTCGTGTGGGCCACGTTGGAGGGTCCGGAACTTTCTACGGTACACCTCGGGAGTAAGCTGGTACTTTGCTATCAGGGCCTGCTTGATGGCCTCATAGTCTCCATCTTGTTCTTGAGGGAGGGCAGCAAACGCCTCCAGAGCTTTACCTCTCAGCCCTGGTGTCAGGTATCGTGCCCATTCATCTGTAGGCAGCCGGTACTGTCTGCAGGCTTTCTCAAAGGCCCGCAGAAAAGTGTCCAAGTCTCCGTCCTTCTCCATAACAGGGAAGTGATCGGGCCGGGGCTTCGGTGTCTGAGCGCTGCTGGGCTCACGGTTGGTCTGGGACAACCCCTGCCTTTGCAGTTGGGCTAACTGCAGCTGATACTCCCGCTCCGCTTGCCGCTCGGCTCGGGCCTCTCTCTCGGCTTGCTTGGCCTCCTGCCGGTATTGCTGAATCAGCTGCCGACGTCCCTCATGGTCGTCAGTGGGGAATTCTTTCAAGGCCGCCTGCAGGTGGGGGTCCAATTCGCCCGGATCGCTAACAGGGCCAGCATTCAGTGGTTGGACCTCTGCTGCAGTACCATGTTCGCTGGTGCTGGCTTCTGCGGCCTCTGGGCTCTGTGACCTGGCTTGGTCGGCTTCAAATTGCACCAGGTCAGCGACCATTTGAGCCTTGGACTTGTCCTGGGGGTTCAGGCCGTGGTACATGCATATCCCAGCAAGAATGTCCTTCTTCTGCTGGTTGTACCAGGCTTCCCCTTTCGCAGCCATGGTTGCCAAATAAAAGATAAGATAGAAAAACGAAGAGAAGGGAGGGGATAATTACCAGTACGCAATTGTCTCAAGACTAATAAAACACTGAGTTCGTTCTCCAAACTTATTTGCGCAGAGTCCTCGCAAGAACTTTCTGCAAGTTTTTAGTGAGAGGAATGATTACTCAAATCACTAATGCTCTAATATATCCCACCACCTTGCCACCAAATGTCAGGAATCCCCTGACCGCTGCCACCAATTTGTCAGGATTCACACCGTGACCGTCACCCCTTCGTCACGGGTTGGGGTGACTTTAGGCCAACAAACGGCTATCACATGTGCAGGGGGGCTTATCTTAGTTATCCCTCCACTGCTAACAATGTGATGAGAAAACACACACAAGGCTATTGACCTCTTAGTTTACAGCAGGGGCTTATTCTAGGTATCCCACTGCTTTCAATATACCACCAACTGCAGGGATTTATGTTTATCCCGCTTACAGTTCCACTTAAAACTTGCAGCTCTCTGGCGCCCCCTTACTCTCAGGTCAGATTAGGTACTGCACCCTGGGTAATTAGTCGCCCTGGGCACGCTGCAGCGACGCGATAACTACTCCCACTCAGGCAGGAACAATAATTATCAACACCGCAGTCGCTACAGCATCACTCAACAGTCTGCACACTATCGCTGCCACCAGCTTCGATTAAACGGGTCCGAAGCTAACCCCACACAGTAGCGTAATTCTCTTCAAGAGACAGGGTAAGTTTAGAGCATGGAGAATGAACTAACATATCATATTATATCTCATAAAAAATTAGGCAGTGCTTTATCAAAAATATTTTATAAAGATGTTACAAATGAGACAATTGCAAATATGTACAAGGGTAATTATGAAATAAACAGGGACTAAATGAGAAAATGTAACACTCACATGTTCAAAGCATGGCAGGCAACCAGGCTAGTGGCGTTTTTTCCATACGTCCCAGCTCATTGGACGTGCTGCTGGCTTCAGGAGAAGACAAGAAGTCAAGAAGAAGTCTGAGCTGGGGAAGCCTGCCACAAACTTAAAACTTTAAGGCTGTGACATCACAGAAAGGCTGGCTTATCCAGACCCTCCTCTCTCTACATTCTGACTAAACTTTAAACTATTTTCTCTGATTTCTATAACTTCACTACAAAACATGTCAGAGTCATAACAAACCCAGCATTCATCTCGGATTAACGTGAGCATTCTAATGAGATCAAATATGTCCTATCTGGGATACATATTTACAGAGAAATCCCTACTTCTTTACCAGATGGAGTTAGAAGTTCATGTTTACAGCGGTTGACAGCTCCGCCGAGTGACGTTAAGGAATATATATTTTTCCTATTTCTAGCTTAAATCGTTTTCCTAATATCTTACAAAAACTAAACAAAGAATCTTTCATTGATCCTCAAAGTTTCTACTTCACTTATAGCTGGACAAGAGCTTACACAGGAAATGCCGGTCGTAAATACTTCTGCTCTCCGAGCTAGAGGTAATAAACTCTTCTTCCCCCATCTACATTGGCAAAGCAGCTCTTGGCTGAGTGAAAGGGAAGGGGGGCTTGTTAGCCCACAGCCTTGAGCAAGAGAAGCTACTTATATGATATTTCATACCATATCGTGACAGCCTCATACAGCAGTAATATCACCCTTACCGATACCGCCCCATACAGCAGTAATGTCACCCTTATTGATACCTCCTCATACAGCAGTAATATCACCCTTACCGATACCGCCTCATACAGCAGTAATGTCACTGATACCGTTACCGCCTCATACAGCAGTAATGTCACCCTTACCGATACCGCCCCATACAGCAGTAATGTCACCCTTACCGATACCGCCTCATACAGCAGTAATGTCACTGATACCGATACCGTCTCATACAGCAGTAATGTCACCCTTACCGATACCGCCTCATACAGCAGTAATGCCACCTGTTGTGAATTCTGTTGTCGGGCTCCCTCCTGTGGTCATGAATGGTACTTCGGCTGGTTCTGTCCATGGACTTTCTCTGGTGCCTGTGGGTGTTTCTGAGTTTCCTTCCACAGGTGACGAGGCTAATTCGTTAGTGGGCTGCTCTATTTAACTCCACTTAGATCTTTGCCCTATGCCAGCTGTCAATGTTGTACTATGGCTCTAGTTCGCTCCTGGATCGTTCTGAGTTCCTGTTGCTCCAACAGAAGCTAAGTTCCTCTGTGCTATTTTGCTTGTTTGCTATTTTTTCTGTCCAGCTTGCTTTTGTCAATATTGCCTTGCTTGCTGGAAGCTCTGGGACGCAGAGGGGCGCCTCCCGCACCGTGAGTCGGTGCGGAAGGTATTTTTCCCTGCACTCTCTGCGTGGTCTTTGTAGGTTTTTGTGCTGACCGCAAAGTAACCTTTACTATCCTCGGTCTGTTCAGTAAGTCGGGCCTCACTTTGCTAAATCTATTTCATCTCTGTGTTTGTATTTTCGTCTTTACTCACAGTCATTATATGTGGGGGGCTGCCTTTTCCTTTGGGGAATTTCTCTGAGGCAAGGTAGGCTTGTTTTTCTATCTTCAGGGCTAGCTAGTTTCTTAGGCTGTGCCGAGTTGCATAGGGAGCGTTAGGCGCAATCCACGGCTATTTCTATTGTGTTTTGATAGGTTTAGGGATTGCGGTCAGCAGAGTTCCCACGTCCCAGAGCTCGTCCTTATTATCAGTTACGACCAGGTCCATTATTTGTCCTAACCACCGGATCATAACAGCCACCCTTACCGATACCGCCTCATACACCAGTAATGTCACCCTTACTGATCCCACGCCCATACAGCAATAATGTCACCCTTACTGATACCGCCCCATACAGCAGTAATGTCACCCTTACCGATACCGCCCCATACAGCAGTAATGTCACCCTTACTGATACCGCCTCATACAGCAGTAATGTCACCCTTACCGATACCGCATCATACAGCAGTAATGTCACCCTTACTGATACCACGCCCATACAGCAATAATGTCACCCTTACTGATACCGCCCCATACAGCAGTAATGTCACCCTTACCGATACTCCCTCATACAGCAGTAATGTCACCCTTACTGATACCACGCTCATACAGCAATAATGTCACCCTTACTGATACCGCCCCATACAGCAGTAATGTCACCCTTACTGATACCGCCTCATACAGCAGTAATGTCACCCTTATTGATACCGCCTCATACAGCAGTAATGTCACCCTTACTGATACTGCCTCATACAGCTGTAATGTCACCCTTACCGATACCGCCTCATACAGCAGTAATGTCACTGATACCGATACCGCCTCATACAGCAGTAATGTCACCCTTATTGATACCGCCTCATACAGCAGTAATGTCACCCTTACCGATACCGCCTCATACCGCAGTAATGTCACCCTTACCGATGCCGCCTCATACAGCAGTAATGTCACCCTTACCGATATGCCTCCTACAGCAGTAATATCACCCTTACCGATACCGCCCCATACAGCAGTAATGTCACCCTTACTGATACCACCCCAGTACAGCAGTAGTACCGGCCATTGGCCCAACTAGAAGCCTATAATGAGGGCCATCTGGGCAATCACCCAAGCCAGTAAAGTAATTTATACAGGCAGTGTAAATTTGTATTAAAGGGGTTGTCCTATACTAGTGGCATAGCTAGAGTCCAAAAATGTCACCAGTAACCCTATAACGACCGCCGACTTGCTTTTTTAACGGGACACAGCCTGAATGGAGGCCCATTTATAAGGCAAGAAATCCCACTTATTAAACCTGACAGAGCACACCTGTGAAGTGAAAACCATTTCCGGTGACTACCTCTTGAAGCTCATCAAGAGAATGCCAAGAGTGTGCAAAGCAGTCATCAAAGCAAAAGGTGGCTACTTTGAAGAACCTAGAATATAAGACATATTTTCAGTTGTTTCACACTTTTTTCCACATGTATTAATTCATAGTTTTGATGCCTTCAGTGTGAATTTACAATTTTCATATTCATGAAAATACAGAAAAATCTTTAAATGAGAAGGTGTGTCCAAACTTTTGGTCTGTACTGTATGCTCAGTATGAGCTCCCTTGTCACTGTGCAATATTCTTTTCAATGCACAGTGACAGTGCACTCTCTTTCCGACTTATGTGAAGTGACGAGCCGTCAAGCGGGAGATGTAAGCCAGCAAGAGGAAAGCATGCAGCGAGTAGGGACCAGGCCCACCCAGAAAATTATGTCTATTTTGGGGACATGGCTGACCTTTGCTCTCCTTGCATGCTCTCTTTACAATGCACTGTCTTGCCAACTCATCACTTCTCATTAGAGCCAACAAGGAAGGGCACTGTAACTGTGCATTAAAAAAAATATTGCACAGTGACAGGGAAGTTCATACCAAACATACGTCAAAATTGACAACCGACACATTCTCACTAATCCAGCCACTGAAACGGACGTCACTGATTAGGATTTGTTTCAGGGTGGGGACAGAGGATGCAGAAATGACCGCAGCCTCTGCCCCTTAATGACATGACCATTTCTTCTATCCATAAAGCGTCTCTGTAAAATGTAGCACCCAATCATCTTTAGCTTACTGCTTTATGGTTTTCCTAAAGATGTAGGAATGTGCTCGACATTCCAGCACCTCTATGTAAACCATATAGTGCTATAAACTTTGTGCCCGGTATAGTAATAGTACCAGGGGCATAA
This sequence comes from Ranitomeya imitator, assembly GCF_032444005.1. Classification (NCBI taxonomy): domain Eukaryota; kingdom Metazoa; phylum Chordata; class Amphibia; order Anura; family Dendrobatidae; genus Ranitomeya; species Ranitomeya imitator. The sequence continues at coordinate 73,669,198 of NC_091291.1, read as the reverse complement.
TGACCGTGGGCACAAAGATTGCAACCATGCTCATGCGGGTGATAGGCCCACCAGTGCAAACTTCAATTGGATGTGTGTCAGAGACCCATTTTCACTCTCGCAGGTTGCGCAAGTGGTTTTGGACCCACGGTGTCATGTGGCTCAGGCTGGTCTTGCCTGGGAGGGGTGTAGCTAATCGGCTACCTGGCATTCCCTAGAGCTCCTGCACGTGGAGTTAAGCTTGAGCTGCAGGTAACTGCCAGGTAGCAATCACAGGTAGTCCCCGGAACCGCAGCTGCCGATCCCAAGGGGTCGGGTTCGTGGGACAAGGAGACGTGACGAGAGTAAGTAGTGAGCTGGATTCGGAGACTGATGGAAAGTCCAGATAATATGGATCTTGAAGATAAGTTGTCGTCAGACACGCAGTTTATCAGAAAACAGTTCAGGTACTACCGACACAGTTTCAGGGTTCAGAAACCGCCGAAGCAGCCTCAGGATCACGTACACACTATATTAGATTAATGGGACTACACAGGATTAGGGAATAACTAATGGACTAAGGACAGGGGACTTGGCAATGTATAGCTGCACACACCAACACCACTAACAAACTAATTAAATGGGTTGCTCGGGCTCCTCCCTATTGAGGAGGGTGCCTTACATAAAAGATGCCTCCCAGCTATTGGCAGGGAGACATCTTGCAGGTGTACACTTGTACTAAATTCCTCCCAGCCAATGGCTAAGAGCATTTTACTATGTGCGCTTGCTGCCCCTTTAAGAGCAGGGAGCACACGAGGACAGGCCGGAGCGAGCCGCCCCCTCCCCCCCACGGCTAAGCGAAGGCCAGCATGACAATGGGTTGGAGAGGAGGGGGTGGGGCTGAAAGGGTTAACAGTATAGGGGGCGGGGGAGATAGTTGAAGAGAGGGTTAGGGAAGTGTCAGGGGGCGGGGGCCGGTCAGTTCCCGCTCACCAGCACTGAAAGCAGCAGCATGTCAGGTGTGGACGCTGTGCTGCAGAGCCTGAGGGCGGCTGCAGCCTCTCGGCCTCCCGGATGGCTGGAGGCGCAGGTGGCCCACCTGCTGGACGGCGGCGCCGGCGGCAGCGGATCCCCGCCGGCGGTCCCCCATCTTGATCGGCGGGCTCGGCGGACACGGCCCCCCGAGCGCCTATCGCCGGATCCTGGGCCTAGCGCCCCCCGCAGGCGTAGGAGCCCCTCCCGGGACCCTCCAGGCCGGGCGCCGGTAAGAGCAGCGGCGAGTAGGCCCCGGCCTGGGAGGAATCCGACTGCCAGGGGGGGCGCAGCGGCGGTTGCTAGGCCCTCACCTCGTGGTGCGGTGGGGACGGAGCCAAGACGCGCCGGGCAGCGCTTGGGGCCTAGAGCAGCGGGAGGCCGCGGCGGTGCCGGTTCCGCCGCGCGGTCTGCCTCGGCGGTGAGAGCGGGGCCCAGAGGAGCGGTGGATGGAAGCGGGGCGGGCGGCCCGAGGCAGGACGGCGCTGGGTCGGCCCCTACTACAGTGGCGGGGGGTCCCCCTGCTCCAGGGCCTTGGAGCGGACAGCCTCTTACGGCGGCCTGGACTGCGGCTGGCGCCGGTCAGCAAGATGTGCCCTCGCCGGTCCAGGCGGCGTCTCCCCCCATCGCGGGGAGTCCGAATCCAGTGTCCCACGGGCCAGCTGCGTCCGGGAGCAGCGGGTCTGACGGACACCTCCAAGGCACATCGTTGGACGGGTCGGTGGCGGATTGGGCTGTTCGTGGACATCCGGATACCAGCACTCCGGCTGGAGGGACCACAGATCCCTTGCAGCCCGGTGAGTATGCGTCTGTGTCTCGTGCTTGTTCTTATGATGCTAGTGCGCCTGCGTTTAGTGGTGGTCAGGGAGCGCTTAGCGGCGTAGCTGCGGCAGGGGTAGCAGGCGGCGGTGAAGCGGCAGGGGTGCGGGAGCTTTTGGTTAATGTGCAGAACCTGCTAGCTAGATTGGATCGTGATGTGGCTCCGCAGGGTTTTTTGGGTGCTTGGTCTGGTGTAACACGGAGTCCGGTTAGTGCGGCAGCAGCGCAGGCCGAGGTTGCGGAGCCAGTTTCAGTTTCTGTGCAGACTGAGAAGGAGAAGGAGTGTAGGGTCCACTTAGATGATAGGGCGCACGGCGAGGTATACGTGTGTTTTGAGGGCCCGTTGGGGGCGCATCTTAAGAAAGAGGTCAGGGAAAAGATTAGTAAGGATGAGTACGTGGAAATTTTTTCACTGCTCCCCTTGGAGAAATTTAACATTGACAAGGGGAAGAAGGAGGATTTAAAAAAGGAGGAGGAAGAAAAGCGGCGTTGGCGTTTAATTCCCCAGACTTTTGCTAATTGGCTTCAAGCTTTTGCCATTTTGGCCAGTGTTATTGGCGAGAAGGCTCCGGAGAATTGCTCGGGGCTGTTTTGCTACATGGATTCCATCAGTGAGGCTCATAGGGTGTATGGCGGTCAGGCGTGGCTGAGATACGATGAGCAGTTTAGGCAGAGAAAAGCTGTGCGGCCGGCTATTAGGTGGGACCAGAAGGATATTGGTCTCTGGTTGCGCGTGATGGCGCAGTACAAGTTCGGCCATCCCTTTCAAGGGGGGCCGGTGGGTCCGGCCATGGATCTCAGTCCGGTGCAGGGAGCTCCTCAGGCAACGCCGGTCAGGCAGGAGGACAGAAGTTGGGTGTCTGCTGGCAATTTAATGGGGGACAGTGCAAATTTGGAAGCAATTGTAGATTTAAACATTTGTGCTCCCACTGCAGTGGTTCCTCCCACGGAGCCGCAAAATGCTTTAAGAAGGGCAAGGCAAAAGCAGGTCCAGGTAATTCCCATGGGGGAGACTCCGGTGATGGTGGAAAGGATGGTCCCTTATCTAAGTAGGTACCCGGATAAGGAAAAGGCGGCACTGTTACTGTCCGGTTTTACGGAAGGTTTTGTTATTCCAGCACCTCCTTTTGTGGTTCCCGTTGTTAGGAAAAATCTGCATTCAGCCTTGTTACACTCTGAGGTGGTTTCAGAGAAGTTACGTAAGGAGGTGGCTTTGGGCCGCATGGCTGGCCCCTTTTGACCATGCTCCGTTTGAGGACTTAGTTGTTTCCCCTCTGGGGGTGGTCCCTAAGAAGGAAGCGGGAAAATTTTGCCTTATCCAGCACCTGTCGTATCCTAAGGGTAGGTCGGTGAACGACGGCATTGATCCTGATTTGTGCTCGGTGGTTTACGCATCGTTTGATGAAGCGGTAGCTTGGGTGCAGAGATGCGGAAAAGGTGCCCTGTTGGCAAAGACGGACATAGAAGCCGCTTTTCGATTGTTGCCGGTTCATCCGTCTAGCGTTAGACTTCTTGGATGTTTTTGGGAGAAAAAATTTTTTGTTGACAGATGTTTGCCCATGGGTTGTTCGCTGTCTTGTGCTCTGTTCGAGGCGTGTAGTTCCTTTTTGGAATGGGTGGTACGGGACGTGTCTGGTTGCGATGCGGTCCTACACTACCTAGACGATTTTTTGTGCATCGGCCCGTCGGGGTCCGATTGCTGTGCAAGGATTTTGAATGCGATTGAATGGGTGGCTTCGCGGTTCGGGGTCCCGCTGGTAAGACGGGTAAGACGGAAGGCCCGAGTACGTGCTTGTGTTTCTTAGGCATAGTCATCGATACCGTGCGGTGGGAGTTTCGTTTGCCTGAGGACAAATTGACGGGCCTACGGGAAGACGTTGTGCGAACTGGTCGCCTGCGTAAGGTGCCTTTGCGAGACCTGCAATCTCTGCTCGGTAAGCTTAATTTCGCTTGTCGAGTCATGCCAATGGGGCGAGTTTTTTCTAGGAGGTTGGCTAGCGCTACGGCGGGAGTTAAGGCTCCTCACCATTTTGTGCGGTTATTAGCTGAGCACAAGGAGGATTTGGCAGTGTGGAGTGAGTTCCTGAAGTCATATAATGGTAGGTCGTTGTTTATGGCGGGCGTGATTGACAACGAGTCGTTGGAATTATTCACTGACGCAGCCGGAGGTTCGGGTTTTGGAGCATATTTCCAAGGGCAATGGTGCGCAGCAAAGTGGCCTGCGAGTTGGATTTCTACTGGTTTAGTTCGTAACATTGCTCTCCTGGAGATTTTCCCTATTTTGGTAGCGGTGCACTTGTGGCAAGATAATTTTCGGAACAGGCGTGTTCGTTTTCGTTGCGATAACATGGGGGTGGTTTGCGCGATTAATAGTTTGTCTGCATCTTTGCCGCCGGTGGTTTGCGTGTTATGGCGTTTGGTGCTGTTGTGTTTGAATTTGAACGAGCATGTCACAGCGTCGCATGTGCCGGGAGTTCATAACTCCATCGCTGACTCTCTTTCTCGTTTGCAGTTCGATCGTTTTCGGTCATTGGCCCCGGAGAAGGAGATGGTCGGTTTGGAGTGCCCTCCAGAACTTTGGCTAGCGGTGTCCGGGACGCTCAGGCATTGATTAAGGCGTCAATCACTTCGCCCCCTGAGGAAGCTGTTGTGAAACGCGCGTAGGGGCGCGTGGGTACCCCCATGGACGGGAACATAGGTAAGGTCCACTTATGGTCTTTGGTATTTTCCATTGCATAGCCACTGTGCTGTTTAATTTGGAGGGATCCGTTTACCTGTGACCTGGGAGATTATATCAGCTAGCCTTTGTTATTCAATGCACTGGGCATTGTATGGCTCTTGCTTTATTGTGTGACTGACACATGATATAGTGGCTTTATGTTCGTGTCCAGGGGGTGCCATCACTTAAGGTGCACCATTAACCCTTTATTTTTGCTCTGTGTGGTATTCTGTATTGATATGTAACTTTTAAATGGAATTTAATAAATTTGATATATTTTATATACTTTGGTTGTTTGCTCCAATTTTTTGTTATATTGAGATATTCTAGGAGCTCCAGACGATACCATTCATCTTGGCTCCGGGCACTCTTTCTGGGCCTGTTGTGTGGTATCATAATATGATATCTGTATTTGAGATATTGTTTCTATTGATTAAGGCGTCGTTGGCTCCCAGAACCTGGGAGGCTTATCAGGCAACTTGGCGGGAGTGGGAGTTTTTGCTAGCAGCGGAATCTGGTGGGTGGAGCTACCAGGATCAGATCGGGATACTGTTGTCATGGTTGAGCCGGGGGGCATCAGCGGGTTGGTCTCCCGCAAAAGTGTCAAGAGTCATGGCGGCCCTGGCCTTTGGTTGCAAATTGCGGGGTCAGGACGATATCACCAAGTCCTTTTTGGTGCAGAGGGCCGTATGAGGTTTTAGGCGGCGGCCCAGAGGAACAGATTCTAGGAGGCCGGTGTCTTTTAACGTTTTGGAAAAATTGGGCGAAGCATTGTCATCACTGTGTTCTTCGTTTTTTGAGCTTTGTTTATTTCGGCTGGCCTTTTCATTGGCCTTTTTTGGGGCCTTTAGAGTAGGAGAGTTGGTGGCACCAAACAAAAAAGGGCCGGGGGGTTTATTGGCCAGGGACGTATTGTTGGCTGGGGGCCAGGTGGAGTTATGGTTGCGAAGGTCAAAGTCGGATCAGGAGGGGCGGGGCAGCAGAATTGTGGTGGGCTCAGTTGCGGGGTCCGTTATGTGTCCAGTCTCTTGCCTTAGCAACTTTTGGGGCCTGCAGCCTAAGCGGGATGGGGCATTGTTATGTCACCAGGATGGTTCCTGCTTGTCTCGATACCAGTTCACGGCGGTTTTCAAAAAGGCGATTTCCTCGGTGGGGTTGGATGGGGCTTGTTTCGCCCCTCACTCCTTCCGGATAGGTGCCGCAACTGAAGCGGCAATTGGGGGATTGGAGGATTCCGCCATTCGTAGGATCGGTAGGTGGCGCTCCAACCGCTTTAGAAGTTATGTGCGGCCACAGGGGGTGGTCGATGGGGTTTTATAGGCTTTATGGAGCGTTTTGCTGCAGTAGGGGACAGTTGTTAAGTTTGTGTTTGTTTTCCAGGTCACCAAGGTTTATTGGTGTGGATTCTTGGACACTCGTACGTGCACTGGGGAGCTCTGCGAGCCGACGTTCGGACGGAGGGCAGGCAACTCGGATTTGATCGAAGCGTCGCAGTCATCCGGTGGCTCGGTTTTCGGGGTATGGCCTGGAATTGCGTGTTGCGGGAAATCCAGAACAGTGTGAGACTGGACAGAGCTCCCGACGTTTTGGTTTTGCACGTGGGGGGTAACGATCTTGGGGTCCGACCTTTTCGGGAGTTGGTTAGAGACATCAAACAGGACTGTTTACGTTTGTGGGTTTTGTACCCGGGATTGACTGTCGTCTGGTCCGAAATCGTGCCGCGGAAACGGTGGAAGCACATGCGGTCTTTGCAAAAAATTGATAAGGCCCGCATAAAGGTGAACAGGGCGGTGTCTGCCTTTGTGGTTAGGAATGGGGGTGCGGCGGTCAGACATTTTGAATTGGAATCTGGAAATGGGGAGTATTGGTTGGCGGACGGCGTGCATTTGAATGCTGTAGGAATGGATTTTTGGGCTCTCGGGTTACAGGAGGGCATTGAGAAGGCCATAGCTTTTCGGTCGGGTGGGGTCTCGGGCCTTTAGGCCATGTTCACACAGTGCGTTTTTTACTGCGGAACCGCAGCGGTATTTCCGCTGCGGTTCCGCAGCAGTTTTCCATGCAGGGTACATAACAATGTAACCCTATGGAAAACAGTCACTGCTGTGCACATGGTCCGTAATTTCGTTTAAAAAGCCGCGCAGAATAGCTGCGGCAAAAAAGAAGGAGCATGTCACTTCTTTTTCCTGAACCGCAGCGGTTCTGCACCCATAGACCTCCATTGTGAGGTCAAAATCGCAGTAAAACCCGCAGATCAAAAATATATCTGCGGGTTTTACTGCGATTTGATGTGCAGAACCGCTGCAGCAGGAAGTGCGGGGGAGCGGGCGGAAGTGCGTGGGCGGAGTGTGGCTGCCCCCCCGTGCTCCGATCCCGCCCCCCCGTGCTCCGATGCCCCCCCCCGTGCTCCGATGCCCCCCCCAGTGCTCCGATGCCCCCCCCCCCCCGTGCCCTAATCTCCCCCCCTTATACTTACCCGGCGTCCCGGTGTCCGTCCGGCCGTCTTCTCCCTGGGCGCCGCCATCTTGCAAAATGGCGGGCGCATGCGCAGTGTGCCCGCCGAATCTGCCGGCCGGCAGATTCGCTCCAAAGTGCATTTTGATCACTGAGATATAACCTATCTCAGTGATCAAAATAAAAAAATAGTAAATGACACCCCCCCCCCCCACTTTGTCACCCCCATTGGTAGGGACAATAAAAAAATTAAGAATTTTTTTTTTTTTTCACTAAGGTTAGAATAGGGGTAGGGGTAGGGTTAGGGGTAGGGTTAGGGGTAGGGTTAGGGGTAGGGTTAGGGTTAGGGTATTTTCAGCCATTTTAGCCCTAAAAAGCTTCCTAGGAAACACACAGTCTCTGCATAGAAAACTGCATAAAAAAAAGGATAAAAAAACGCATCAAAAAACGCATCAAAAAAGGACAAAAAAAGGACCTGCGTTTTCTGCCAAGAGCTGCAGTTTTTTAAAAAAAACTGTCCTGAAAAAAAAAGGATGGAAATCCTGAACGTGTGAACATACCCTTAAGGTTTTCAAAGGCTTCTCGTTGTGGCGGTTGGGGGGAGTCCTTGGAGTTGGTGGAAATTGGTTTGGGGGTCTATAGGTACCGCGAACAGTGAACCCTCTTGCGGGGTTTTTGGTGCTCCCGAGCCAGGCTTACAACGGCTGGGAGTAAAATATGGTTTGAGTTATGTTCGCGGTATGGTTAAAATCACCAGATTCTTTTGGGCTCCAAGGACTTCCCCTAGTTTTGAAATGTATGCTTTTACATTAATTGTTAACCGTTGTTTTTGTTTAATAAACAGGCTGCTGTGGCCTACATAATTCCAAAGAAACTCTTGTCTCTGTCTTAATTGGGAGAAGGGGTTCGGGTGGTCGCGCTGGGGGAAAAAAGGTAAGGGATGGTAAGAGTGTCAGTAGGGGGTATCTCCCTCTTTCCCAAGAAGCTTCGACAATACCAGGGTCAAGGACAGGCCGGAGCGAGCCGCCCCCTCCCCCCCACGGCTAAGCGAAGGCCAGCATGACAATGGGTTGGAGAGGAGGGGGTGGGGCTGAAAGGGTTAACAGTATAGGGGGCGGGGGAGATAGTTGAAGAGAGGGTTAGGGAAGTGTCAGGGGGCGGGGGCCGGTCAGTTCCCGCTCACCAGCACTGAAAGCATCCCTCCCTCCCGCCCTTTTTGGTTTGTGGTTCTGTGGGTGTAAATTACTCGCGGTGAGCGGGTGGTTTTAGTATGCACATGGTTCTTTTTGGGTCATTGCGGCCTGGGCGGTTGGGGGGAGTCCTTGGAGTTGGTGGAAATTGGTTTGGGGGGTCCATAGGTATATGGCTCCTCTGTTCTGAAGTTTATTATGTTTTGGATCTGGTGATTGGTGGTGGGGAGTTCCGGCAGGGGTGGTCGGATCTCATGTTTTTACCGCGAACAGTGAACCCTCTTGCGGGGTTTTTGGTGCTCCCGAGCCAGGCTTACAACGGCTGGGAGTAAAATATGGTTTGAGTTATGTCGCGGTATGGTTAACCCCTTTACCCCCAAGGGTGGTTTGCACGTTAATGACCGGGCCAATTTTTACAATTCTGACCACTGTCCCTTTATGAGGTTATAACTCTGGAACGCTTCAATGGATCCTGGTGATTCTGACATTGTTTTCTCGTGACATATTGTACTTCATGACAATGGTAAAAATTATTTGATAGTACCTGCGTTTATTTGTGAAAAAAACGGAAATTTGGCGAAAATTATGAAAATTTCGCAATTTTCCAACTTTGAATTTTTATGCAATTAAATCACAGAGATATGTCACACAAAATACTTAATAAGTAACATTTCCCACATGTCTACTTTACATCAGCACAATTTTGGAACCAAAATTTTTTTTTGTTAGGGAGTTATAAGGGTTAAAAGTTGACCAGCAATTTCTCATTTCTACAACACCATTTTATTTTAGGGACCACATCTCATTTGAAGTCATTTTGAGGGGTCTATATGATAGAAAATACCCAAGTGTGACACCATTCTAAAAACTACACCCCTCAAGGTGCTCAAAACCATATTCAAGAAGTTTATTAACCCTTCTGGTGCTTCACAGGAATTTTTTGAATGTTTAAATAAAAATGAACATTTAACTTTTTTTCACAAAAAATGTAATTCAGCTCCAATTTGTTTTATTTTACCAAGGGTAACAGGAGAAAATGGACCACAAACATTGTTGTACAATTTGTCCTGAGTATGCCAATACCCCACATGTGGGGGTAAACCACTGTTTGGGCGCATGGCAGAGCTCGGAAGCGAAGGAGTGCCATTTGACTTTTCAATGCAAAATTGACTGGAATTGAGATGGGACGCCATGTTTCGTTTGGAGAGCCCCTGATGTGGCTAAACATTGAAACCCCCCACAAGTGACACCATTTTGGAAAGTAGACCCCCTAAGGAACTTATCTAGAGGTGTGGTGAGCACTTTGACCCAACAAGTGCTTCACAGAAGTTTATAATGTAGAACCGTAAAAATAAAAAATCATATTTTTTCACAAAAATTATCTTTTCGCCCCCAATTTTTTATTTTTCCAAGGGTAAGAGAAGAAATTGGACCCCAAAAGTTGTTGTACAATTTGTCCTGAGTACGCTGATAGCCCATATGTGGGGGTAAACCACTGTTTGGGCGGATGGGAGAGCTCGGAAGGGAAGGAGCGCCGTTTGACTTTTCAATGCAAAATTGACAGGAATTGAGATGGGACATCATGTTGCGTTTGAAGAGCCACTGATGTGCCTAAACATTGAAACCCCCCACAAGTGACACCATTTTGGAAAGTAGACCCCCTAAGGAACTTATCTAGAGGTGTGGTGAGCACTTTGACCCACCAAGTGCTTCACAGAAGTTTATAATGCAGAGCCGTAAAAATAAAACAAAATTTTTTTCCCACAAAAATTATTTTTTTAGCCCCCAGTTTTGTATTTTCCTGAGGGTAACAGGAGAAATTGGACCCCAAAATTTGTTGCCCAATTTGTCCTGAGTGCGATGATACACCATATGTGGGGGGAACCACTGTTTGGGCACATGGGAGGGCTCAGAAGGGAAGGAGTGCCATTTGAATGCAGACTTAGATGGAATGGTCTGCAGGTGTCACATTGCGTTTGCAGAGCCCCTAATGTACCTAAACAGTAGAAACCCCCCACAAGTGACACCATTTTGGAAAGTAGACCCCCTTAGGAACTTATCTAGATGTGTGCTGAGCGCTTTGACCCACCAAGGGCTTCACAGAAGTTTATAATGGAGAGCCGTAAAAATAAAACAAAAATTTTTTCCCACAAAAATTATTTTTTAGCCCCCAGTTTTGTATTTTCCCGAGGGTAAAAGGAGAAATTCGACCCCACAATTTGTTGTCCAATTTGTCCTGAGTGCGCTGATACCCCATATGTGGGGGGGAACCACTGTTTGGGCGCATGGGAGGGCTCGGAAGGGAAGGAGCTCCATTTGGAATGAGGACTTAGATGGAATGGTCTGCAGGTGTCACATTGCATTTGCAGAGCCCCTAATGTACCTAAACAGTAGAAACCTCCCACAAGTGACACCATTTTGGAAACTAGACCCCCTAAGGAACTCATCTAGATGTGTTGTGATAGCTTTGAACCCCCAAGTGTTTCACTACAGTTTGTAACGCAGAGCCGTGAAAATTAAAAAAAAAAATCTTTCCCCCCAAAATTATTTTTTAGCCCCCAGTTTTGTATTTTCCCGAGGGTAAGAGGAGAAATTCGACCCCAAAAGTTGTTGTCCAATTTGTCCTGAGTACGCTGATACCCCGTATGTTGGGGGAAACCAACGTTTGAGCGCATGGCAGAGCTCGGAAGGGAAGGAGCGCCATTTGGAATGCAGACTTAGATGGAATGGTCTGCAGACGTCACATTGCGTTTGCAGAACCCCTAATGTACCTAAACAGTAGAAACCCCCCACAAGTGACCCCATATTGGAAACTAGACCCCCCAGGGAACTAATCTAGATGTGTTGTGAGAACTTTGAACCCCCAAGTGTTTCACTACAGTTTATAACGCAGAGCCGTGAAAATAAAAAATCTTTTTTTTTCCCACAAAAAATATGTTTTAGCCCCGAGTTTTGTATTTTCCCAAGGGTAGCAGGAGAAATTGGACCCCAAAAGTTGTTGTCCTATTTGTCCTGAGTACGCTGATACCCCATATGTTGGGGTAAACCCCTGTTTGGGCACACGGGAGAGCTCGGAAGGGAAGAAGCACTGTTTTACTTTTTCAACGCAGAATTGGCTGGAATTGAGATCGGACGCCATGTCGCGTTTGGAGAGCCCCTGATGTGCCTAAACAGTGGAAACCCCCCAATTATAACTGAAACCCTAATCCAAACACATCCCTAACCCTAATCCCAACAGTAACCCTAACCACACTTCTAACCCTGACACACCCCTAACCCTAATCCCAACCCTATTCCCAACCGTAAATGTAATCTAAACCCTAACTGTAACTTTAGCCCCAACCCAAACTGTAGCCCTAGCCCTAACCCTAGCCCTAACCCTAATCCTAACCCTAGCCCTAACCCTAGCCCTAACCCTAGCCCTAACCCTAGCCCTAACCCTAGCCCTAACCCTAACCCTAGCCCTAACCCTAGCCCTAACCCTAGCCCTAACCCTAGCCCTAGCCCTAGCCCTAACCCTAGCCCTAACCCTAGCCCTAGCCCTAATGGGAAAATGGAAATAAATACATTTTTTTAATTTTTCCCTAACTAAGGGGGTGATGAAGGGGGGTTTGATTTACTTTTATAGCGGGTTTTTTAGCGGATTTTTATGATTGGCAGCCGTCACACACTGAAAGACGCTTTTTATTGCAAAAAATATTTTTTGCGTTACCACATTTTGAGAGCTATAATTTTTCTATATTCTGGTCCACAGAGTCATGTGAGGTCTTGGTTTTTGCGGGACGAGTTGATGTTTTTATTGGTAACATTTTCGGGCACGTGACATTTTTTGATCGCTTTTTATTCCGATTTTTGTGAGGCAGAATGACCAAAAACCAGCTATTCATGAATTTCTTTTGGGGGAGGCGTTTATACCGTTCCGCGTTTGGTAAAATTGATGAAGCAGTTTTATTCTTCGGGTCAGTACGATTACAGCGACACCTCATTTATATCATTTTTTTATGTTTTGGCGCTTTTATACGATAAAAACTATTTTATAGAAATAATAATTATTTTTGCATCGCTTTATTCTCAGGACTATAACTTTTTTATTTTTTTGCTGATGATGCTGTATGGCGGCTCGTTTTTTGCGGGACAAGATGACGTTTTCAGCGGTACCATGGTTAGTTATATCTGTCTTTTTGATCGCGTGTTATTCCACTTTTTGTTCGGCGGTATGATAATAAAGCGTTGTTTTTTGCCTCGTTTTTTTTTTTTTTTTCTTACGGTGTTTACTGAAGGGGTTAACTAGTGGGCCAGTTTTATAGGTCGGGCCGTTACGGACGCGGCGATACTAAATATGTGTACTTTTATTGTTTTTTTTTTTTTATTTAGATAAAGAAATGTATTTATGGGAATAATATTTTTATTTTTTTTTTCATTATTTTGGAATATCTTTTTTTATTTTTTTTTACACATTTGAAATTTTTTTTTTTTACTTTTTTACTTTGTCCCAGGGGGGGACATCACAGATCAGTGATCTGACAGTTTGCACAGCACTCTGTCAGATCACTGATCTGATAGAAGTGCAGGCTGCTTCACAGTGCCTGCTCTGAGCAGGCTCTGTGAAGCCACCTCCCTCCCTGCAGGACCCGGATCCGCGGCCATCTTGGATCCGGGGCTGGAGGGAGCAGGGAGGGAGGTGAGACCCTCGCAGCAACGCGATCACATCGCGTTGCTGTGGGGGGCTCAGGGAAGCCCGCAGGGAGCCCCCTCCCTGCGCGGTGCTTCCCTGTACCGCCGGCACATCGCGATCATCTTTGATCGCGGTGTGCCAGGGGTTAATGTGCCGGGGGCGGTCCGTGACCGCTCCTGGCACATAGTGCCGGATGTCAGCTGCGATAAACAGCTGACACCCGGCCGCGATCGGCAGCGCTCCCCCCGTGAGCGCTGCCGATCGCATATGACGTACTATTGCGTCCTTGGGAAGTAAAGCCCACCCCACATGGACGCAATAGTACGTCTAATGGCAGAAAGGGGTTAAAATCACCAGATTCTTTTGGGCTCCAAGGACTTCCCCTAGTTTTGAAATGTATGCTTTTACATTAATTGTTAACCGTTGTTTTTGTTTAATAAACAGGCTGCTGTGGCCTACATAATTCCAAAGAAACTCTTGTCTCTGTCTTAATTGGGAGAAGGGGTTCGGGTGGTCGCGCTGGGGGAAAAAAGGTAAGGGATGGTAAGAGTGTCAGTAGGGGGTATCTCCCTCTTTCCCAAGAAGCTTCGACAATACCAGGGTCACATGGTGTGCACAGGAGAAAAGGGAGGAGGAGCACGAGGGTGCCGCTGCGGCCAGGGCTGTGATTATGTCGGCATCCCCCCATGCAGAGAGCATAAAAACCATGCAGGGCCACCGGCAATGGCATTGGACATTACAACCATAGGGTCCGTGAGCCACAATACATGCTGCCGGCCAATCAGAAGCTAGCAGTTTAAATCGGCGTGCACGTCACTGGGGGCTCATAGCTGTGATGTCACGCACTCCTGTCATTTGCATGCTGAAGTCAGCTGCAGGTGTCAGAAGAAAATGCCACCTGGCAGGAGAGTGGATGGGAGGTTTATTGTTTTCTTTACATTAAAGAACATCAGCAGAACGTGGGACATATTCCAGGATGGGGAATATATATCCCAGGATGTGGAACATGGATACCATGATGAGAAATATATTATTACTATTATTATTTATTATATACCAGGATAAAGGACATTTATACCAGGATGGGGGATATATATGCCAGGATGGGGCCAGGAAGGAGAACATATATACCAGGATGGAGGACATATATATCCATCTTGCATCCTGGAATATATGTTCCTCTCCCTGGCCCTATCCCAATATATACAGTGGGGCAAAAAAGTATTTAGTCAGTCAGCAATAGTGCAAGTTCCACCACTTAAAAAGATGAGAGGCGTCTGTAATTTACATCATAGGTAGACCTCAACTATGGGAGACAAACTGAGAAAAAAAAATCCAGAAAATCACATTGTCTGTTTTTTTAACATTTTATTTGCATATTATGGTTGAAAATAAGTATTTGGTCAGAAACAAAATTTCATCTCAATACTTTGTAATATATCCTTTGTTGGCAATGACAGAGGTCAAACGTTTTCTGTAAGTCTTCACAAGGTTGCCACACACTGTTGTTGGTATGTTGGCCCATTCCTCCATGCAGATCTCCTCTAGAGCAGTGATGTTTTTGGCTTTTCGCTTGGCAACACGGACTTTCAACTCCCTCCAAAGGTTTTCTATAGGGTTGAGATCTGGAGACTGGCTAGGCCACTCCAGGACCTTGAAATGCTTCTTACGAAGCCACTCCTTCGTTGCCCTGGCGGTGTGCTTTGGATCATTGTCATGTTGAAAGACCCAGCCACGTTTCATCTTCAATGCCCTTGCTGATGGAAGGAGGTTTGCACCCAAAATCTCACGATACATGGCCCCATTCATTCTTTCATGTACCCGGATCAGTCGTCCTGGCCCCTTTGCAGAGAAACAGCCCCAAAGCATGATGTTTCCACCACCATGCTTTACAGTAGGTATGGTGTTTGATGGATGCAACTCAGTATTCTTTTTCCTCCAAACACGACAAGTTGTGTTTCTACCAAACAGTTCCAGTTTGGTTTCATCAGACCATAGGACATTCTCCCAAAACTCCGCTGGATCATCCAAATGCTCTCTAGCAAACTTCAGACTGGCCCGGACAGGTACTGGCTTAAGCAGTGGGACACGTCTGGCAATGCAGGATCTGAGTCCATGGTGGCGTAGTGTGTTACTTATGGTAGGCCTTGTTACATTGGTCCCAGCTCTCTGCAGTTCATTCACTAGGTCCCCCCGCGTGGTTCTGGGATTTTTGCTCACCGTTCTTGTGATCATTCTGACCCCACGGGGTGGGATTTTGCGTGGAGCCCCAGATCGAGGGAGATTATCAGTGGTCTTGTATGTCTTCCATTTTCTAATTATTGCTCCCACTGTTGATTTCTTCACTCCAAGCTGGTTGGCTATTGCAGATTCAGTCTTCCCAGCCTGGTGCAGGGCTACAATTTTGTTTCTGGTGTCCTTTGACAGCTCTTTGGTCTTCACCATAGTGGAGTTTGGAGTCAGACTGTTTGAGGGTGTGCACAGGTGTCTTTTTATACTGATAACAAGTTTAAACAGGTGCCATTACTACAGGTAATGAGTGGAGGAAAGAGGAGACTCTTAAAGAAGAAGTTACAGGTCTGTGAGAGCCAGAAATCTTGATTGTTTGTTTCTGACCAAATACTTATTTTCCACCATAATATGCAAATAAATTGTTAAAAAAAACAGACAATGTGATTTTCTGGATTTTTTTCTCAGTTTGTCTCCCATAGTTGAGGTCTACCTATGATGTAAATTACAGACGCCTCTCATCTTTTTAAGTGGTGGAACTTGCACTATTGCTGACTGACTAAATACTTTCTTGCCCCACTGTATATATATGTGCAGTGTACAGTGTGTCTGTATATGTGTATATAGTATGTGTGTACATATATACAGTATACGGTATGATTATGTATACATTAGCTGTGGTGCATGTGTGTATATATGTATGTACATACAGTATATAATTACAGAAATTTCCAAAAACATACTAATGCCTATATGTATCTTCACCATGGAAAGAACTCCCAGAAAGCATAAAAGTATAGCGGTGTGTAAACTTACAATGCCTAATAAGTGGATGCAAGTATCGAAGCACACCACTCACAAGAAGAGTACTAAAGAAATAACAAATTTTATTGAAAATACAATTATTAAAAGATTCAAAAGATCATAAATAACATATCGCAGTATCTTTCAAGAGGAAAGGATTTTTTACCCAAGTATAGTGCACAAAAATAGGATAGAGGAAATACATACAAGCTCTGGGGTCATGTGACTTACAGTATATACAAGTACCAACACATCAGCATGCAATGCATAACACCTAGCCAAATGGCCATAAAGTGCAGATGCATCAGAAGGTCAACAGACGAATGTCACCGACACATACCCATGTAGTAGGCCTGTCCTCAAATATCCCAGCTGTCCCGACACGCGTTTCGCGTACCACTATCTCAAGGGAAAAGTGTGGTAAGTATATATATGTGCAGTATACAGTGTGTCTGTATATGTGTATACAGTGAGGCAAAAAAGTATTTAGTCAGTCAGCAATAGTGCAAGTTCCACCACTTAAAAAGATGAGAGGCGTCTGTAATTTACATCATAGGTAGACCTCAACTATGGGAGACAAACTGAGAAAAAAAAATCCAGAAAATCACATTGTCTGTTTTTTTATCATTTTATTTGCATATTATGGTGGAAAATAAGTATTTGGTCAGAAACAAACAATCAAGATTTCTGGCTCTCACAGACCTGTAACTTCTTTAAGAGTCTCCTCTTTCCTCCAATCATTACCTGTAGTAATGGCACCTGTTTAAACTTATTATCAGTATAAAAAGACACCTGTGCACACCCTCAAACAGTCTGACTCCAAACTCCACTATGGTGAAGACCAAAGAGCTGTCAAAGGACACCAGAAACAAAATTGTAGCCCTGCACCAGGTTGGGAAGACTGAATCTGCAATAGCCAACCAGCTTGGAGGGAAGAAATCAACAGTGGGAGCAATAATTAGAAAATGGAAGGCATACAAGACCACTGATAATCTCCCTCGATCTGGGGCTCCACGCAAAATCCCACCCCATGTGGTCAGAATGATCACAAGAACGGTGAGCAAAAATCCCAGAACCACGCAGGGGGACCTAGTGAATGAACTGCAGAGAGCTGGGACCAATGTAACAAGGCCTACCATAAGTAACACACTACGCCACCATGGACTCAGATCCTGCAGTGCCAGACGTGTCCCACTGCTTAAGCCAGTACATGTCCGGGCCCGTCTGAAGTTTGCTAGAGAGCATTTGGATGATCCAGAGGAGTTTTGGGAGAATGTCCTATGGTCTGATGAAACCAAACTGGAACTGTTTGGTAGAAACACAACTTGTCATGTTTGGAGGAAAAAGAATACTGAGTTGCATCCATCAAACACTATACCTACTGTAAAGCATGGTGGTGGAAACATCATGCTTTGGGGCTGTTTCTCTGCAAAGGGGCCAGGACGACTGATCCGGGTACATGAAAGAATGAATGGGGCCATGTATCGTGAGATTTTGAGTGCAAACGTCCTTCCATCAGCAAGGGCATTGAAGATGAAACGTGGCTGGGTCTTTCAACATGACAATGATCCAAAGCACACCGCCAGGGCAACGAAGGAGTGGCTTCGTAAGAAGCATTTCAAGGTCCTGGAGTGGCCTAGCCAGTCTCCAGATCTCAACCCTATAGAAAACCTTTGGAGGGAGTTGAAAGTCCATGTTGCCAAGCGAAAAGCCAAAAACATCACTGCTCTAGAGGAGATCTGCATGGAGGAATGGGCCAACATACCAACAACAGTGTGTGGCAACCTTGTGAAGACTTACAGAAAACGTTTGACCTCTGTCATTGCCAACAAAGGATATATTACAAAGTATTGAGATGAAATTTTGTTTCTGACCAAATACTTATTTTCCACCATAATATGCAAATAAAATGTTATAAAAAACAGACAATGTGATTTTCTGGATTTTTTTTTCTCAGTTTGTCTCCCATAGTTGAGGTCTACCTATGATGTAAATTACAGACGCCTCTCATCTTTTTAAGTGGTGGAACTTGCACTATTGCTGACTGACTAAATACTTTCTTGCCCCACTGTATAGTATGTGTGTACATATATACAGTATACGGTATGATTTTGTATACAGTAGCTGTGGTGCATGTATGTATATATGCATGTACATACAGTATATAGTATGATTGTGTATATCTGCGGTGTGTGTGTCTATATATATATATATATGTGCGTGTATATAGAGTATATAGTATGTGTGTGTCTGTGTATATTTATTATATATGTATACTGCATGAATGCAGTATATTGTGTTAATATATGTATAAACTGTGAGCATACTGTATATACTGTATCTAAACTGAATGTTTCTGTGTGTATATACTTTATATATGTGTTTGTATCATTGTGTATATATTTGTAATGCGTGTGTGCTGTTGGTGGAATATTTCAGGATGGGGGGCCTCACTTTAAATTTTGCCCAGGGCCCCAATTTTGACGAAACCCCATGTGTGGGTTAACTTGAAGCCCTATCAAATTCCTGAGGACCAACGAGAGCTGATATCCAAGGAAGTAAGTCGTATGTTGAAACTTGGAGTCATTGAGGAACCCAAAAGCGGGTGGTCCATCCCAATTGTCCTGGTTCCAAAACCCGATGTCGAGTGGAGATTCTGCAATGATTATAGTAAGCTGAATGAAGTCTCTAAGTTCAAACCATATCCAATGCCATGTGTCGATGAGCTGTTCAAGAGATTTGTGCTGGCCAGGTACCTAACCACCTTGGATTTAGCAAGGGGATATTGGCAAATATCGCATGTCACAGGAAAGAAAGGAAAAGACGACTTTTTCTACGCTGGACAGATGCTTCCATTACATTTGGATGCCATTTAGACTGCAGGGAGCCCTGTCCACCTTCCAGAGGGCCATGGACCGGATTCTCACACCCAATAGAATTACGCCGGCATATCTGGATGATATTGTAATTTTCAGTCTGGATTGGGGAAGTCATCTGCATAAAGTCCAGGCGGTGTTTGGTGCTCTTAGAAAGGTGGAGTTTTCGATAAATCCTAAAAAATATGTCATGGGGAAAGAAGAGGCCAAATACCTGGGATATGCAGTAGGTAGTAGGCAAGATAAAATCTAAAATCAGTAAAGTGGACGCACTCAGAACATGGCCGAGACCACTCTCAAAGAAGCAGGTTAGAGCCTTTGTATGAGTTGTGGGACACTACAGGAGATGAAACAAGGCTAATAGTAAGAGAGGACAGAGTCATCACCCTATACTGTCCCCTAACCTTGTCGCTATATGACAGTGGAGGTTGGCACCCTCTTGATGTGCAAATGGCGCTTCCACTTCCCGACGGCTCTCCCTAAAGGTTCATATAAGACCCTATTGTGATTACATACAGTATGTAGGGATAAACCACAAAAGGTAATATAGTACAAAGAATCTAAGCCCTATCCTTTAGACAGTGGTGTCTACAGACAATACTTCAGCAGAAGGATGATTAAATTACATACAGTTAGGTCCATATATATTTGGACAGAGACAACATTTTTCTAATTTTGGATATAGGCATTACCACAATGAATTTTAAACAAAACAATTCAGATGCAGTTGAAGTTCAGACTTTCAGCTTTCATTTGAGGGTATCCACATTAAAATTGGATGAAGGGTTTAGGAGTTTCAGCTCCTTAAAGGGAACCTGTCACCCCGAAATTCGCGGGTGAGGTAAGCCCACCGGCATCAGGGGCTTATCTACAGCATTCTGTAATGCTGTAGATAAGCCCCCGATGTTACCTGAAAGAGGAGAAAAAGACGTTATATTATACTCACCCAGGGGCGGTCCCGTTGCTGGTCAGGTCAAACGGGCGTCTCCGGTCCACTGCGGCGCCTCCCATCTTCATTACAAGACGTCCTCTTCTGATCTTCAGCCACGGCTCTGGCGCAGGCGTACTTTGCTCTGCCCTGTTGAGGGCAGACAAAGTACTGCAGTGCGCAGGCGCCGGGCCTCTGACCTTTCCGGCAGTACTATCCTCTGCCCTCAACAGGGGCAGCAGGGGCAGCAGCGGGACCGCCCCTGGGTGAGTATAATATAACGTCTTTTTCTCCTCTTTCAGGTAACATCAGGGGCTTATCTACAGCATTACAGAATGCTGTAGATAAGCCCCTGATGCCGGGCTTACCTCACCCGCGAATTTCGGGGTGACAGGTTCCCTTTAACATGTGCCACCCTGTTTTTAAAGGGCCCAAAAGTTATTGGACAGATTCAATAATTTTAAATAAAATGTTAATTTTTAGTACTTGGTTGAAAACCCTTTGTTGGGAATGACTGCCCGAAGTCTTGAACTCATGGACATCACCAGACGCTGTGTTTCCTCCTTTTTGATGCTCTGCGAGGCCTTCCCTGCAGTGGTTTTCAGTTGCTGTTTGTTTGTGGGCCTTTCTGTCTGAAGTTTAGTCTTTAACAAGTGAAATGCATGCTCAATTGGGTTGAGATCAGGTGACTGACTTGGCCATTCAAGAATATTCCACTTCTTTGCTTTAATAAACTCCTGGGTTGCTTTGGCTTTATGTTTTGAGTCATTGTCCATCTGTAGTATGAAACGACGACCAATCAGTTTGGCTGCATTTGGCTGGATCTGAGCACACAGTATGGCTCTGAATACCTCAGAATTCATTCGGCTGCTTCTGTCCTGTGACACATTATCAATAAACACTAGTGACCCAGTGCCACTGGCAGCCATACATACCCAAGCCATCACAATGCCTCTGCCGTGTTTTACAGATGAGGTGGTATGCTTTGGATCATGAGCTGTACCACGACTTCGCCATACTTTTCTCTTTCCATCATTCGGGTAGAGGTTGATCTTGGTTTCATCTGTCCAAAGAATGTTCTTCCAGAACTTTGCTGGCTTTTTTAGATTTTTTTTTAGCAAACTCCAGTCTAGCCTTTTTATTCTTGATGCTTATGAGTGGCTTGCACCGTGCAGTGAACCCTCTGTAGTTACTCTCATGCAGTCTTCTCTTTATGATAGACTAGATGGTGGCCCGATTCTAACGCATTGGGTATTTTAGAATATGCATGTCCACGTAGTATATTGCCCAGCCACATAGTATATTGGCCAGCCACGTAGTATATTGCCCAGTGACGTAGTATATTGGACAGCCACGTAGTATAATGCCCAGTGACGTAGTATATTGCCCAGTGACGTAGTATATTGCACAGTGACATAGTATATTGCACAGCGACGTAGTATATTGCCCAGCCACGTAGTATACAGCACAGAGCCATGTGGACACTGGTACTAATCCCCCAGTACGGCAGTCTGCATACCGTGTGTCAGCACAGGTGAAGGCACACATGAGGGAACAGGTAGAGGAGATGCTGAAACTCAAGGTGATACAAAAATATCCCAGAGTGCCTGGGCCTCGCATGTGGTTCTTGTCCCAAAAAAGACCGTACTACCCGGTTCCGTGTAGACTACAGGAAATTAAATGTACTGACTACATGTGAGGTCTACCCCATGCCGAGGATAGATGAGCTGTTAGAGCAGCTAGCTAAAGCATCGTACCTTACCATCATGGACCTGAGTAGGGGATACTGGCAGATACCCCTGACCAGAGAAGCTCAGGAGAGGTCTGCCTTTATAACGCCATTCGGGCTGTTTGAGTTTCTGGTGATGCCCTTTGGTATGAAGAATGCCCCTGCGACCTTCCAGAGGTTGGTCAATCACTTATTGGAAGGATGTGATGGTTTTGTTGTCGCTTATTTTGATGATATAGCCATCTTTAGTGATTCTTGGGAGGAACACCTCATACATCTCTCTGCAGGTCTTACTGTTAAGCCAGGGAAGGTAGCCATGCGGGAAGTACAATACCTAGGACACCGGGTGGGGGAGGACTGCTAAAACCTGAGCCAGGGAAGGTGGAAGCCATTACAGCCTGGGCCACCCCACGAACCAAGAAGCAGGTACTGTCCTTCCTGGGTACGGCTGGCTACTATAGGAGGTTTGTACCAAACTACAGTGCTCAGGCCAAACCATTAACTGATCTGACCAAGAAGAGACTTCCTAAAATTGTCTCCTGGAGTCCTCAGTGTGAGGAATCATTTTCTGCCCTAAAGTCGGCATTGGTTAGTTCACCCGTCCTGCAGGCCCCAGATTTCACTCGCCGGTTTGTAGTGCAGACAGATGCCAGCACCTATGTGCTATGTGCAGTTCTCAGCCAGGTGAACCAACAAGGAGAGGAACACCCAATTCTGTACCTAAGCAGGAAACTCCTGCCCAGAGAATTGGCTTATGCCACCATTGAAAAGAATGTTTGGCAATTGTGTGGGCTCTGCAGAAGCTGCAACCATACCTCTATGGGCGCAACTTCACCGTGATCACAGATCATAACCCATTGAGTTGGCTCAACAGAGTAGTTGGGGACAATGGGAAATTGCTTAGATAGAGTTTGATACTTCAGCAATATGATTTCACAATTCAGCACAAGAAGGGAGTTGATCATGGCAATGCCAATGGCCTGTCTCGCCAAGATGGGGCAGAACCAGATACGTGCTCGGTAGCTGACCTGTAAGTCAACCCCCATGCACTTTCATAAGGACTTTAGAAATACCCTGGTTTAGGGAAAGAGGGGAAAAAAAGAGACAAGTGCGGCGCTTCCTCTGAGCGTAATACGTTTTTACCAACAAGTTAAAAACATTTCTTTTATTTGTAGTTATGCTCACCTTCTATCGGTAAGAAATGCACGTTGAGATTCTCAATGAATCAATTCTTTAGGCAACTCTTCTTCGTATGTTATATAATCCAATATGGTGTGCAGCTCACTTTGGAGAACTATGTGTTGATCCTGCTTCAGATCCACAGGTGGCGATTTCAAAGGGAAAAAAAACTCCAAGTAAATGTGGCGCTAAGCACCTACGGATTTTTTGAATGCAACCACTTCAAGTGAAAAATGTTAAAAAATTCATTTATTTTCTCAAAATAAAAAAATAAAATATATTTGTAAAAAAATTTTAAAAACCAGTACAACGCGTTTCGGCTGCTATTTTTACAGTGCAGCCTTCATCAGGTAGCAAAAAAGCAAAAAGACCAAACAATACAATAAGCACTATAAAAATCAAATATTTTTTAACATTTTCATTTGAAGTGGATGCATTCAAAAAATCCGTAGGTGCTTAGCGCCACATTTACTTGGAGTTTTTTTTCACTTTCATAAGGAGGGAGGTGTGGTGAAATATGAATATATATATATATATTTCTATATGTGTGTAGGGACATATGTCTAGGGTTATATGTGTGACTAGTGATAATGTAACATCTGTCCTGAAGGCAAGTCGCACCTAGGTGTTAATAGGTACTTCCTTGGGACTAGTAGAAATTCTGTCTCCATATCCCACCAGGAGGTCTGGCTAAGGCTAAGAAGAAAGGAACACTTGACACCTCCTAGTGCTTGGAGGGGAGCTGCTAATTGCAGCTTGAGGGTTAGCTATCCCTGGGAACCACCTCACAAGTGTCTCCAGAGGAAAATAATATCAAACAGACCGCAATTAATATATTAACCTGGGAGGCCGGTCTAGAAACCTGACCTCAGACCAAAGTTATAAATTTAGGCTGCAGTCAGAGAATTGTGTTCACATGTGAGGGCAGCCTGAGAAGCTGGTGTGATCTACATTCTTCCTTCCCTCAGGGAGCAGAAAGCAACTACCAGTTAGGTAATTTCTGTAAGTTTTCTCCGGTTTATTTTGACACTGTTTTGCATAAGTTGTATGTCTTTTTATTATCAGATTTTTATACCTTTTTCTTATTGTAAGCATTGAACTTTTTTGTTATTAAAGTATAAAACTTTAACAAGTTGAACCTTGAATGTTCTAAAAGAATGCATAGCCTAAAGGTGTGTGAGCCTTATGAGTGATAGACATATTTTTATTAGTATTATTATTAGTCCGGGACTCATCGCCCGTGTATTCGATGAGTGGTGGCAGCGCGTATGACCGGGTGTGTGGCCTGGGTCAGTGTGTGATTTATGCTCCCATTACATAGGACAGAGGTTGAATGCTGGACTGAGAGTGGGGAGATAGATTAACCCTTGCAGGCACAACCCCAAGTCACGTGTGAGAGCAGGCACATGACGAATAAGTGACACCACGGAGAAGGGATCCGTGACAGAGAGTAAAGCTAAATGCAACAGGCTTCAACAAGTGATATTGCAAAATTGTAAGCTGCACCAACTGTTGCTCCAAAGGGTGTAAGACCCACAAAACATATGCAAAATATGTAAAATGATGTCCAAAAGTGCTCACAAAAATTGTATACGTTTCCCCTCAAAGTATGCTCATCAGCAGTACATACTGTGCAGTTCATCAAAAAAGTAATGGAATTTTAAATCACTTAGCTCATAAGGAAGGTAGTAATCCATGGGGTGTGTCTGCATTATTACTAACACCCCCTCCTCTAGTGTCAACTACAGGTCTAGGCCACTATTAGCTTGGGATGTCAAATAAAGACAATACAACGACCAGAAGTCACACAATGTGGATGTAAAAGTATAATGAAATTACATTATGTAGCCTCTGTATATCTATCAGAGACCCCATAAATAGGAAATTATTACTGAGTGTGACCACCACAGTCAATAAAGATTATTTTACAACCATGTATGGTAACATGATGTTCAGTGATACAACTTGTACAACTCCTATTGATGAGTAACACAATATGATGTGTATAAAAAGATATTACACAATGATGTATAATGACATTCTTGTAAGTAATGCAACAAATGCAGTGATGTCACGATCCAATTTTGGATTTGTGGCAGATCTGGTTTGCTTCAGTTTAATACCTTTTTTTCCTTTTCGGTCATCGGGGGTTAATGCAGTTTTTCCCCCTCTGGTGGCCGGTCGTGTTATTGCATTGCTGCTGGCTCAGCTGATGTTTGTGGTGACCACTCCCTCCATCCTTTAAAAGGTCACCTGGTTCATCAGCTGACTGTCGGTGTTAGTTCATTCTTCAGCGACCAAGCCAGGAGTAGGAGCTAGCTGGGAACTGTTGCTCTACTGCTGTGTCTGTTTCATCTGGTGTTTCTTCGTGCTGTGCCTTGCAGCATTAAGCTAAGTGTGGTTTACCTTTTCCTTTTCTGTATACTCTGTTTTGGTGTTATTTTTACTCTGGTGCAGTCCACCTCTCTTGGGGGGGAGAGGTGGTCACTGATAGGGTCTGTACAGGAGACAGATATACGCTGGCGGCTCGGGCCTCCTAACCTTCATAGGTACCCCCGAGATAAGGGAAAGTCAGGGTCCTTTATAGTGGCAGGGACAGGTGCGGGTTCCAATACGCCGTCCTACCCCTTTATCACCGTAGACGGCATGACAGATAAATACCATTCGAGCACTGAGAACCCAATAACAATGAATCGTAGCTCAATGGGTTAGGACATAATGCAGGGGACTATGTAGCCATAGATTAGAGATCAATACATACCATCTGAAAGAAATACATTATGAACAGTGGGACCTGTGAATAAAAAGGATCTGTGGTAGTGGAGGAGTAAAAACCCCACGTGTATCGTCACCTACAAGCATGGCTTCATCAGGGGTGAGGGTGGATCCCACGCGTATCGCCACCTACAAGCATGGCTTCATCAGGGGTGAGGGTGGATCCTATGCGTTTCGTCACCTACAAGCATGGCTTCATCAGGGGTGAGGGTGGATCCCACGCGTATCGCCACCTACAAGCATGGCTTCATCGGGGTGAGGGTGGATCCCACGTGTATCGTCACCTACAAGCAGGGCTTCATCAGGGGTGAGGGTGGATCTCACGCGTATCGCCACCTACAAGCATGGCTTCATCGGGGTGAGGGTGGATCCCACGTGTATCATCACCTACAAGCAGGGCTTCATCAGGGGTGAGGGTGGAAAACATGTTCAATGTTTACGCTATGATTGTCACAAATAACAAGATAAAAGTCAACAAACATGTTTAGAAACTTGAGGAAGCAACACCGGAACAAAATACGGCATTCAGTGATATATACTGCGGAAGGGCACTGTCTTGCAGAAAATCAAAGAGCGTGTAATGCATTACTTCGTCAAAGGATATGTACTGTCCATGCTCCCCAACGGGTGACCAATTGGAAGACAGATAATAGAATTCAGCATGAGGCTTTGCGCATTGTGCATGCGTCTCCACGCAAAGTAACATAGTATACAATTGAAGATAGCAGAATATGCACTGGGCATGCTCACCTTTATATAGCCCATTCGGTCACATGCAACAGCCAAAAATAATGATGACTGGTGTGTCTGCGCACGGTATTGGTATAAGCGCTTCAGATTTGTATGCACAGTCTAATTGCATAGTCATTTGAAAACATTATGTAAATGAGCTCAGTATGTAAGTGCGCCCATACAGTATACAATGCAGAAAACTCTGCAAACAAGGCAGGCACGTATATCAGAGCTAGAGAAAATGCCAGCAATTGTATACTGTATATTTTTAACAATGGCACAGGCTCATGATATAGAGAAATCAAAAACACTTTATCCTAAATAGTGATCCAGGATAAAATTCTACTGAAAATAAGATCATATGTAATGTATCGAAATAACCAGATATTGAAGTCCAAAAACAAATGTACCAGACGTATGAGGTTAATATCAGAAAGTGGCATATTTGTGTTAGGCTGGTTTCACATTTGCGTTTTTTGCCGCTGCGTTTGTAATGCATATAAACGCATGCGTCGTGTATTCCTATATTTAACATTAAAAACGCATGCGTTTTTTTGTACGCGTTTTGCCGCATTTGACGACGCATGCGTCGTTTCGATGCTTGTGTCTTGGCGCGGAAATGCAACATGTAGTAATTTCTAGATTGCGTCAAAAAACGTATTGCTGTCTATGGGGGTGGCTTATCAGTGTCTAGACTTGTTTTTCTCTATGGAAAGGCATGCGTTCAAAAACGCAACCAAACGCTTGTGTTAAAAAACGCATGTGTTTATTTATTTTATTTATTTATACACATGCGTTTTTTAACACAAGCGTTTGGTAGCGTTTTTGAACGCATGCCTTTCCATAGAGAAAAACAAGTCTAGACACTGATAAGTCACCCCCCACCATCAAGGTGATAAAGGTATCCAAACCCTAACCCTAGCCCTAACCCTAAAGGTACCGTCACACTAAGCGACGCTGCAGCGATACCGACAACGATGTCAATCGCTGCAGCGTCGCTGGAGAGCTGTCACACAGACAGCTCTCCAGTGACCAACGATGCCGGTAACCAGGGTAAACATCGGGTTACTAAGCGCAGGGCCGCGCTTAGTAACCCGATGTTTACCCTGGTTACCATCGTAAAAGTAAAAAAAACAAACACTACATACTTACCTTCCCCTGTCTGTCCCCGGCGCTGTGCTTTCCTGCACTGACTGTGAGCACAGCGGCCGGAAAGCACAGCGGTGACGTCACCACTGTGCTTTCCGGCTGGCCGGCGCTCACAGCCAGTGCAGAGAAGCACAGCGCCGGGGACAGACAGCGGAAGGTAAGTATGTAGTGTTTGTTTTTTTTACTTTTACCATGGTAACCAGGGTAAACATCGGGTTACTAAGCGCGGCCCTGCACTTAGTAACCCGATGTTTACCCTGGTTACCAGTGAAGACATCGCTGAATCGGCGTCACACACGCCGATTCAGCGATGTCTGCGGGAGTCCAGCGACGAAATAAAGTTCTGGACTTTCTGCAGCGACCAACGATGGCACAGCCGGATCCTGATTGCTGCTGCGTGTCAAACACAACGATATCGCTAGCCAGGACGCTGCAACGTCACGGATCGCTAGCGATATCGTTCAGTGTGACGGTACCTTAACCCTAAGACAAAAGGGATCCAAACCCTAACCCTAAGCCAAAAGGGATCCTAACCCTAGCCCTAACCCTAACGGGATCCAAACCCTAACCCTAGCCCTAACCCCAAAGGGATCCTAACCCTAACCCCAAAGGGATCCAAACCCTAACCTTAACCCCAAAGGGATCCAAACCCTAACCCTAATGGGAAAATGGAAATAAATACATTTTTTTAATTTTTCCCTAACTAAGGAGTTGATGAAGGGGGGGTTGATTTCTATTTATAAGGGGTTTTCTAGTGGATTTTTATGATTGGCAGCTGTCACACACTAAAAAACGCTTTTTATTCCAAAAAATATTTTTTGCGTTTCCACATTTTGAGAGCTATAATTTTTCCATATTTTGGTCCACAGAGTCATGTGAGGTCTTGTTTTTTGCGGGACGAGTTGACATTTTTATTGGTAACATTTTCGGGCACGTGACATTTTTGATTGCTTTTTATTCCGATTTTTGTGAAGCAGAATGAACAAAAACCAGCTTGTGAAATTTCTCATTGTGCGTACCAAAAGCGCAAACGCAGGAAAAAAACACATGTAAACGCGTACAAACGCGGCGTTTTTTTAACCGCATGCGTCTAAAAAATGCAGCATTTGTACGCGTTTACATGCGTTTTTTTCACCACTTGCGGATGCGTTTAAAACGCTGCGGATTTAAATGCAAATGTGAAACCAGCCTTAGTGCCACAAAAAAAGATGATTTACAGTAGTATACAGCTAAAAGAAGATAGTTGTTTACGAAGATGTTAAAAAAATGACATGCCAGTCAAGTAAAAACAAAAAAGCTAAATTGAACAATATAATATTTACTGGGGGTAACTAAAGGAACATTTACAAAGAATATCAAACGACAAGGTGAGTATCTTCGCAACCTAGGTATGTAACATGATGAAATTATTGTGTGTATACTACACGCACCTTCTTAAAAGATTTGCCATATATGAGATGAACATACAGAAACCAACACAGGTGCCCCATATTCATAAAGATATGTCACTAATGACCCTATTATTCATAAGGATAAAACCTAAGATTTGGTCAGAGAAGGTGAAGAACATTAATGTGCCCCTTATACACATGTTGGCCATGTCCAGAAACTATAAACACTCAAAAAAATGAAAACGTGTTTGCCATATGTTAATTATATGGATGTATAAGTGTAATGACTAGACAAGTGAACAAAATATATATATATATATGATTGATTATATGTGTATGCTGCAAAAAATATATATATATATATATATATGCTCGAGTTTCCCATTGACTTCCATTATACTCATTACTTGAATTGATCACCCGAACATTACAATTTGCTCACGTCCAGTGATGAGCGCCTTACTGCTCGCTCATCATTAATGACCATAAGTATGTAAAGCGCATTCACACATGCAGTCACGTGGCCGCCCATTCACATCTGGAATGCAGGGTAATCCCTATGTAATGAACGCTGTCATGATTCTGCACTCTGCAGTCACATAGACTGACTGCAGACTTTGGTTCCAAGTCCGGACAATCCCTTATAGATAGGTAATAACCTGCTTGTTATTCCTTTCATGACGCTGCCTGTGATAATATGAGAGTCTGTTGCCACCTTGTGGCGGCGTTTGCATATTGCACCACTTATGACAAGTAGAAAGTGCTGTATTAGGCTAAGTTCGCATTTGCGCGTGGCTGTTCTGCATATGGCTGCATAGTTCCTCCCTTTAGATCCAACTACGCTCCACCTACTTCTGTATGCATCCTGCGTACCTATCTTTAACCTTGGGTACGCAGGGACATGCGTTGTATGCAGATGTGTCTGCATGCAGCGTTTTGACGTGCCCGCCGACCGCATGGGAACGCAACACGCAAGTGTGAAACCGGCCTTACTCTTCTTTCACACATCAGGTTATTTGTTTCAGGCACAATCTGGCTAATTTTATAAAAAACGGATCCGTCGCAAATAATGAAAAACTGATGCCACGGATCCATTTTTCTGCTGGATCCGTTTTTTTGTTTTTCACCTGGGAATATAGTGACTTCCTGTTCGAGAGAGAGAGAGAGAGACCCCAGATTGGAACATGCATGATTTCTGTTAAAAACTGGATCCGGTCGCCGGATTCGGCCATTTCTACCTGCATTTCATACGGTTTTGGCTGGATCAGTCGTCGTGCGGTTTTATGCTGGACAGAAAAAACGTTGCTCTAGACGTTTTCTCCATCCGCTGGAAAACTAATTTTTGATCAATCCAGCAAAAACCGGATGAAAAGTTGGGCCATCAGGCGCAATCCAGCGCTAATACAACTCTATAAGAAAAAAACGGATCCGGCGGCAAAAAAAACTAATCCGTTTTTTTTTAATTCACCGGATTGTGCCTGATGCAAAAAACCTGATGTGTGAAAGTAGCCTTAGGGGAATTTTCAGCAATTATTTCTATTGTTCAAACGAGATTTGGGAAGTATTTTACCTGGCTGGTAGACTGTTCCTATGTGTATCATTATTCCTAAAAGGTTATCAGAATAAGAAAGATAATATGCAAATATCATGTTATACACTGCTCAAAAAAATAAAGAGAACACTTAAACAACAGAATATAACTCCAAGTAAATCACACTTCTGTGAAATCAAACTGTCCACTTAGGAAGCAACACTGTGTGACAATCAATTTCACATGCTGTTGTGCAAATGGAATGGACAGATGGAAATTATTGGCAATTATCAAGACACACTCAATAAAGGAGTGGCTCTGCAGGTGGGGACCACAGACCACATCTCAGTACCAATGCTTTCTGGCTGATGTTTTGGTCACTTTTGAATGTTGGTTGTGCTTTCACACTCGTGGTAGCATGAGACGGACTCTACAACCCACACAAGTGGCTCAGGTAGTGCAGCACATCCAGGATGGCACATCAATGTGAGCTGTGGGAAGAAGGTTTGCTGTGTCTGGCAGCGTAATGTCCAGAGGTGGGAGGCGCTACCAGGAGACAGACCCGTACACCAGGAGACGTGGAGGGGCCGTAGGAGGGCAACAACCCAGCAGCAGGACGGCTACCTCAGCCTTTGTGCAAGTAGGAATGCAGCACCCCAGAGTCCTGGCCATTGCAGTAATGTCGTTCTTCCACCAGGGGGAGCGATGTTACGTCTGATGGCACCAAAGGAGTTCACCCTGCCAGGTATCACAGCCACACACACACTTCACACGCCGGCCACCAGGGGGAGCAAAAGGAGATAGTCAGTCGGAGTTGGAGCCATAAGAGGGAGAGAAGCAGACTGGGCTCGGCCCAGGGAATTCCTGTCAGGCAGACAGAGGAACAAGAAGGAACATCAGCGGCTCAGTAGGAAGGACACGGAGCTGCGCCTGCAACCCATGCGGCAGCCTCCTAAGAACGGACAAGAAAGGAAGTGTGCCGTAGTGAGTGAGCACAGAAGTCATAGCAACAGGAATGAAACAGCGGGAGACCAGCTAGAAGCAGGCTGCCTCCATCTGAGCGCAGATCCGGTGGCCGGAACACTGAGGGAGTAATAGACTCTACGCTTTACTTCAGAGACCGGCAGGGCAGTCGATTCCAAGTTGGCTGTCCGACCTAAAAGCCTAAGCAGACAAGGTGGCAAAGCGGAGGAGGGGCGTCTCTAGGGTCCCTATAAAATAGCCTCAGGCCACCACCATCATACGGGTTATGTCCTATCCATTTGGGGGACAGAGAGAGAGAAGTAACAAGAGTGAGGACCTTATGGTAGCTAATGCAAGTAGGGACCTACTACGTTACTGTGCGCAAGGGGAAGACTACTGATTTCAACCTGGATAAGGGGACTCTGGAATTGCGATCAGACTGGCCAGACTGCCTACCCTGTCATCCGGCACCCTGGATTGTGGATGCTGACCCCTTCAGTAAATGTACATCATCCACCATCACCATCTACACTTCTGGGAAGCCCTGGGGATATACTTCACCTCTGGGAAGGTATACCATCTAGCTGCCATAACATCACCCCAGCGGACCCCTAAGCAGCGTCGGTCACCCTGACCGAATACCACAGGTGGCGTCACGAACACTAGAGTTATCTACAAACTCTGCCTTTATTGGGCGCCCCTTATAGGGCCACGGTCCGGGTTGAGCCACCGTGACATCCCCCGCTGAGGGAACTGAACGTAGGGGCGATCCAAATCCATCTCACAAAATATACATCTTGTAGTATTGTCCATGGGGTGCCGGCATGCAACAGCAATGTTAGACTGCGGTGGAAGCCAGATCAGACACTGGGGAATAGAAGTACTTATGCACACTTACCAACATGACTGAAGGAGCATGCTGCTGAAAGCGGGCTGCCATAGTGAGGGATCGTGCGTCCGGGAGTGTGCAGCTGAGAGCGTGCAGCCTAAACAAGGTAGTGCACGAACAGGGGATACAGCCACAGTTGGTCTCTATGGAGATAAGCAAAAAAGAAACTCCTCGACCTGAGCCATTAAAACTACAGGAAGACCGTTCCAATGACAACTGAGATTACATAGAGCCAAATTGGAGGGGAGCGTCACCATTATGGGTAATTACTGCCCAACATTCAAGGTTTGTAAATTAGACGTATTTGCGAATTGATATAAAAAATAGACCATTGTGAAGACAATTTCATATCATAGGAATTTGCCATCAATGTATAAGATGGGAATAATACTTTAATCTTTTGACTTTGTACCGGTCATGTTGGATTTGACTTGCCAAGTTGATTGCAGGGTCTCCAATGCTCTTAGCAGCCATCTGCTCATGTTCTTCCCACTCTGGTTGCTGATATAGTGTTTTTGTATTTTCTCTGGGTATTGATAAATCCATGGCAAATTATATTTGGTGATTTTCGTCCCCTGTTCTTCAAAACAAATTAGCTAGTGACAGTGCTGTACATGTTTGTATGCACATTTTTACATGTATACTTACATGGCTTTAAAAACCAACACATAACAAAAAGTTACTATTATATTGATATTTTATTATTTATATTTTATTTAATACATTAAAAGATACTTTTAAATCCATCTTGAGTAGCAAATAGGGCACGTGCTCTCTTAAAAGCATTTCATTTTCCATGAAAAACACATCCACGGGATGAGATCTTCAGGTTCTTTGCAGCTGTACAATAGCACAATATGCTACAATCAATCCTCTTAATTTACTCTGTTGGCTTCAGTGGACTACATCCGTATCCTTCATACAAAATGGTACAAAATCCTCAGCTCACTTCCTTCATGTCTTGTTCCAATAACACTTCTAGTTTTTTTCCCCCCACAAATCTAATATTGTGAGGAGTTATCACGTTCTATGGTTTCACTAACATCCTAGAACAGTGGAGTAGTAAACATACAGGAAACACATTTGCAAAAAAAAATAAAGTTATCAGTGTACATTGAAAAATCGAGATAAAATGGAAGCATTCATAGGTATGTTTTGTTTTCTTGCTCCACTTAGAGGTCAATTGTGGTTAGCAATCTTAAAGATGATCATGATAGGATGTATAGCAAGATGCAATAACAGTATTGTGGCCAAAGGCTGCCCTCTATATTGCAATGTGAGGACACCCGATAGCAATGTGAGGACACCCGATAGCAATGTGAGGACACCCAATAGCAATGTGAGGACACCTGATAGCGGCAGTTTAAAAAGGAATGTATTGGTTTGGTCAGAAGCAAAAATAATTTTTTTTAGTAAATATTTTACTTTGATGGGCCGATTATTGAAAGTGAAGTACAAACATTTAATAACTTATGATGAAGTCATGTATGAGGATAGAATTGAATTTATGTGCAAGAACAAGAAATATATGAAATTATTACTCATCATCTGCAGTTATATTGCTTTGGGGATGGCGTTCTACCATATTTTGCCCTTATTATATGAAATATGTTAGGAGAAGTTTGCATTATACCCTATGAATATGTGTGAAGAGGGACATATATAAGAAATAATTTTGAGAAATTCATGCAATTTTTGTCGATTAAAAAAAAATTGATAGGATTGTGAAAAAAGAAGACCTTTACTATATAAAGAAGGAAATGTAATGAAGGAAAAGATTTATCATGTTCTGGTTGATTATCTGCAATAAAGATCAAGGTGCAGGACCAAAAATAAGAATTGTATGTAAAAGATTTGGTATACATTATTACATGCAATAAAATTGACTACTTAGGACAGTTCCAGTTGTACTTTACAGAGCAAGACGTGGCTTTTATCAACCTTTATAAAAATGACGCCACTTTCAGAAACTGGTCTTCCCCTTGAGGGATCTTTCATGCTTTATAGTAAACATGCTCAAATGACAATCTTATGGGCAGAACATGTTTTCTCTGCTCCAAAGGAACTGAACAGGTATAATTATTTAGTACAAGTCTCAGCATGTTTGATGTCTGCAACACACAGTGAGGGGAAAACGGGCAACAGAAAATGTAGTTATTGAGAACTCATAGAAGTCTGCCAGTGAATGTATCCCCTTGTACCATATGTCATATTTAGAATAAATGTCCTAAATGAAATTTCCAGTTTTACAATCTACCTCTCAGATTTAACACGGTAGCGTAACACAAGATAGGCCAGGAGGCGAAGTCCAACAAAGAAACCTCCCAGCACAAGAAAGTCAACATAAAGTTTTGCATCCTCAACATCAAGTTCTTGTAGGATTTGATGAGGATCCTGAAATGGGGTCCTGCAGGGTTCTTCATTGCATTGTAATTTTGCACGGTCCATGCCATAGATAGTCAGGATAACACCTTCAAAGCCATATCTATTAAGCAAACAAAATACAGTCAAAGACAATCTTATCCAATGTACTGAGTGTCAGATACTGGATACTGGACACTGAGGATCTTAAAACATTACTGATAAGAATAAATAATCAAATTGATCAAAATGAGTTACGTTGTTAAAGAATGGTACCCAGTATAGTCCACCATGGCAGCTGGACCAAGATAGTCTTGATTTCTGCAGCTGGCATCTTCAGTTCTGTGTCCTGAGAGCTTCTAGCGTTTACTAGGTCTTGTGACAAGACATAGATTGTGCCTAGTAAACACTAGAAGCTCCCAGGGTGTCGAGCTGAGAATATCTCCTCTAAAAGTCAAGACTATCTTTGTCCAGCTGCCACGGTAGACTAGGTGCTGGACCATGGCAGTGGGAATCTTTTTTCTCAACTCTACTATATCGTTCAGGGGTGCACAACCTGCGGCCTAGGGGCCACATATAGTCTAGAAAATGCCTCGGTGCGTCCCTCAACCATTTGATCACAAACAGGTTTGACAGTGTCTGGAACTGCTCACATGTATTTTCCATGTCAGGGAGAAGAGGAGTAGTGGGTCACAACACTGGGACAGGTAATGATGATGCACTGTGTGATGATCTCAAGGACCCACATATTTGGGAAAAAGGAATAGATGAGGTGAAGTAGTGACAATACAACAGTGCTGTTATATTCATTGTGCCTTATTGGAGAAGGTAATCACTCGACTGTTTCAGCATTTCACATTACAGGGCCCCGAATGCTGGGGCTTGCACTGGTAGGCGGAATGGTGAATTGTTATTTCCGGCAGGGATCTTTTAACCCTGTTACAATATTTTATTCCTTCCCTTTTGGCTACCAGAAAAGCTAAGCGCAGCACTCCACAGTCCCATAGAGAATAAATGGAGAGACATATGAGCATGTGCACTATGGGTCTATTCTAGTGGAGATAAAAACTCCCCATTCTAAGGATCAGTATGGGTCCCAATGGTTAGACCCCCACAGAACAACCCCCTTAAACCCTCCAAGACCTTTAAAATACCCATACTTCATGGTTGGGTTCTCAACCTTTGACATATGGGTACATCATGGCGATTGTGTGCAGCACAGGAGCTGTGCCCGTGCGATTGCCGCCAGGAGCTCAGCTTACGTGATAGCCAAGCCTTGGCTGTCACTGCGAGTAGTGTTGACTAATATCGATTGCAGCATTTGGAAGGCAGGGAGAGGGATGGGGCTCCCTCTCCCATCCGTTTGGCACCCCTACGACATCATCGAGAGGGCCTGATCATTGTCATGGCAACCCGAGGTAGTCATAAGGACCTCCGGGTCTGCCAGAAACGATGGCGTGCTTAGACCATGCCAGGAGCATGATCTAAGAGGCATCTGTCAATGTAACACTGACAGGTATAATGCATTAGAATGCTGGTGCTTTGCAA
Organism: Ranitomeya imitator; assembly: GCF_032444005.1. Classification (NCBI taxonomy): domain Eukaryota; kingdom Metazoa; phylum Chordata; class Amphibia; order Anura; family Dendrobatidae; genus Ranitomeya; species Ranitomeya imitator. Next base: position 73,633,270 of record NC_091291.1, on the reverse strand, counting down.
TGCATTATATCAGCGATCAGACTAATAAAAGTTAGAGGGACTGAGTAAAAAAGTAAAAATAAAAAATCACAAAGTAAACAACAACAAAAATTGTACCAATAAATAGGTATATTTATGTAAAAACAAAAATAATCTATAAAAGTACACATTTGGTATAACCGTATCCGGAATGAGCTAATTTATAAAACTGTCACACTAGTAAACGCATTCAGTGAACACCGTAAAAAAAAATCTGCAAAAAACTATGCTTTTTACATCATACCACCGAACAAAAAGTGGAATAAAACACAATCAAAAAGTTGAATGGAAATACATTTCTATTTCTTGAAAACGGCATCTTGTTCCACAAAAAAGAAGCCATACAGCTCCATCAGTGGAGAAATAAAAAAGCTATAGCTCTCAGAATATAGCAAAGCAAAAACAACTCTTTTTTCTATAAAATAGCTTTGATTGTGTAAAAGCAGCAAAACATAAATAAATTATATAAGTGTAGCATCGCTATGATCGTACTGACCCAAAGACTTACAAATTTACCATAGGGTGAACGGCATTAAAAAAACAAAAAAAAACAGCAATTATTGAATTGCTATTTTTGGTTCATTCTGTCTCCCAAAAATCGGAATTGAAAGCAATCAAAAAATGTTTTGTCCCCGAAAATGGTACAAATAAAAACGTCATCTTGACCCCCAAAAAACAACCCCTCACATGACTATTGCAAGGCATATCTAAAAAGTATAGCTCTCAAAATATGCTGATGAAAAACACTTGTTTTGCAAAAAAAAATTGTCTTTTAAATAAATCTGGTATTGCCGTAATTGCACCAACCCTAAGAATAAAGTTGTCTAATCGCTTATACCGCATGAGGAACGGTATAAAAAAATAAATAGAACAAGTTCTTAACCTGCTGTTGATTTGTTCATTCTGCCTCGCAAAGATCATAGAAAGGCTCGGCTCACATTTATCCTGCGCTCTTCACTGAGCACTTGCACCAAGGTTCTGTGTAATTCTCTGAAATACGTGATTCACATGGAACAGTTGGCTGAAGATGCCCTATAATGAGGCAGGTGGAGACACTGAGGATGCCATCTGGCCTATGATCTGGCGATGGCTGTCTTTTTAAGCATGCATAAAAGCACAGTCTGCAAACAGCAGTTTTGTGCACCTCTGAAAAGATTGACAATGCTGAACAGAGGCCATACAGAGTCCAAAGTAATGCTGCTCCTTCGTAGTGAATGGATCCCTCGGGTTTAATTTGAATTGCATCATTCGGAGATTTAGATGAAAAACCCAATGGAAGTGCTCAGCATAGAGTGCAGGATAAATGTTATCCAAAATGTTATGCAAAATGTTCCCTACTCAATCTACAAAAAAAACCTCCGCCTAGGTCAGTGATCTGTCAATGGAAATATAGGGGGTGTCACGATGTGACACGATCCAATGGGGGTCGGTCAGCGGATGGCGCAACACATAATGGGATGGAAATGGGGAGAGGAAGGCCTTACTGATAGGGAAAGGGAGGATGGTCACCACCTGAGCTCAAACCTGAGCCTGTACCTGCACTCTCCTAACGCCCTAAGTGGGTTCTTCCTCCCATCGCCATCAGGAACCTCGTCCCTCGCTCTCACCTAGTACTGCCCTGGCTAGTGCACTGGCCGGCAAGGGGCACTAGCTTCACCACTGCAGATAATACAGGGGACAGTAACAAACATGAAAGGGACGGGGTAAAAACACAGCTTAGCTTCAACTTCCTCTGCTGCAGCGCACCACACAGAAAAATAAAGGCACCAGGATCATGAGCTCACAAAACCAGCTGATACACCACAGCAGCCAGCGAGCTCCTTCCTCCAGGCTTGGTCACTGTAGATTGCTCTATCGCCGACAGTCAGCTGATGCATCAGGTGACCATTTAAAGAATGGTGAGAGTGGTCACCACTCACATCAGCTGACCTAGCTACACTGCATTTACAGCTCATTGCCAGTGGGGGAAAACGGATATTACCCCTGCTGGTCCTGAAAGGAAAAAGCTATATTTAAAACAGAGTGAAACCAGAGCTGCCACGAATCCAAACATGATTCGTGACAGGGGCTTCCATGTTACTGGTAGCATAAACGCTCTGTAAAATTCCCTCCAGAGTCTCACAGTGTGGCTAAGCAGTACTGTACAATCACATGTAAGCAGTACTGTACAACCACAAATGGAGTAATGCCATGTTCAGCAGAAATTGTGTAACACATTTTGGTGCCATTTTCCCATGTGAAAATGTAAAATTGGGAGTTAAATTAAATTTTTTTTGTGGCAAAAAAGTTATTTTTCTTCACTGCCCAATGGCATAAAATTCTGAGACACACCTGTCTTGTCAGTATGATCTCCGCACTATTAGATTAATTCATTGAGAGATATAGTTTGTAAAACTGGGTCACTTATAGAGAGGGTCTGGCATCTCAGGGGCTCTGCCAATGTGACATGGCACCTGCAAACTATTACAGCAAAATGTGAACTATAATATGACGATTTTTCCTTTCTGGGCTTCCCCTGTACATCAAAAGTAGTTTTGACCACATATGTGGTATTAGCGTACTTGAGATAAATTGTGTAACAAATTGTACAGTTCATTTTCTCCTATAATCCTTTATGAAAATTGAAAACTTGGGGCCAAAGCAACATTTTAGTGGGAAAAATTGTATTTTTCCTATGACTCAGCCCAATGTTATTCAATTCTGTGAATCACCCGAATGTTAAAAATGCCCATTACACCCCTATTTGAATTCCTCAAGAAGTGTAGTTTTGAAAATAAGGTAATTTGTGCTGGTTTTTGCTGTTTTGGGCATTTCAGGGGGTCTTCAAATGTGACATGGCATCAGCAATCTTTTCCAGACAAAATTGAGCTCCAGAATTCAATTGGCGCTTCTTCTCTTCAGAGCCCTGCTGTGTGCCCAAACAGTAGTTTTCCACTACATATGAGGTATTGGTGTACCCAGAAGAAATCACACAACAGATTTAGGGGTCCAATTTCTTCTGTAACCCTTCTGAGAAGGAAAAATTGGGGGCTAAAGTAACATTTTTGCCAGAAAATTTAATTTTTACATTTTCATGCCTCAACGTTATAAAAATCTGTGAAGCACCTGTGGGTTCAAAGTCCTCACCACACCTCTAGATAAGTTCCTTGTAGGGTGTAGTTTCCAAAATGGGGTCACTCGTGGGGGGGTTTCCACTGTTTAGGAACATCAGGGGTTCTGTAAATGTGACATGACGACGGCTATGTATTCCAGCCATTTTTGTGCTCCAAAAATCAAATGGTGCGCCTACTTCTCTTCCAAATAAAAACAGTAGCTTTCCACCACTTATGGGGTATCGCGTGTACTCACGAGAAACTGCACAACAAATTTTGGGGTCCACTTTTTGCTGTTACCCTTTTGAAAATACAAAATTTGGGGCAAAAGTTACATTTTTGTGAGAACAAGTAAAATTTCCATTTTTTTCTTCCCACATTGATTTACAGGACATCTGTCAGGTCATTGGTATGTAGCATCCTAATACTATCCAAAATAGGGCTTGGGAAGCTCTTTCAGGATATGTAATTTTGATTTCCCTACGTGGCACCCTTGTGCTGCTGTAAACCTGGACAGATTTATAGTCTCACGACGGCAAGTCAAGCATATGTAAATGCATAGTCACCCCTTCCCCAGCCCATAATCTCGCCTACCTCTCTGCCAGTCTGAGTGGTATTGTTTTTAAAATGGTGTCACTTTTGGGTATTTTCTGTCACATGGGCTCCTCAAAGCCACTTCAAATGTGATGTGGTTCCTAAAAAATTGGTTTTATAAATTTTGTTAAAAAAATAGAAAATTAAATAGAAAAAAAATAGAAATTAATGATTAAACCTTCTAACTTCCTAACAAAAAAAAATGTTAAAAAATTATGCTGATGTGAAGTACACATGCAGTATATGTCATATATTAATTATTTTATGTGATATAACTCTCTGGTTTAAAGGCATAAATATTGAAAGTTTAAAAATTGCTAAATTTTAACTGTTTTGTAACATTTTCCATACTTTCATAAATAAACGCATATAATAATAATAATAATTTTTATTTATATAGCGCCAACATATTCCGCAGCGCTTTACAAATTATAGAGGGGACTTGTACAGACAATAGACATTACAGCATAACAGAAATACAGTTCAAAACAGATACCAGGAGGAGTGAGGGCCCTGCTCGCAAGCTTACAAACTATGGGGAAAAGGGGAGACACGAGAGGTGGATGGTAACAATTGCTTTAGTTATTCGGACCAGCTATAGTGTAAGGCTCAGGTGTTCATGTAAAGCTGCATGAACCAGTATGTAGCAGTACAGACACAGAGGGCTAATACTGCATAAAGTGTATGAGAACATGATGCGAGGAACCTTTTTTTTTTTTTTTTTATTATAAAAAGGCCACACAGGGATCGTTAGGTTAATGCATTGAGGCGGTAGGCCAGTCTGAACAAATGAGTTTTTAGGGTACGCTTAAAACTGTGGGGATTGGGGATTAATCGTATTAACCTAGGTAGTGCATTCCAAAGAATCGGCGCAGCACGTGTAAAGTCTTGGAGACGGGAGTGGGAGGTTCTGATTATTGAGGATGCTAATCTGAGGTCATTAGCGGAGCGGAGGGCACGGGTAGGGTGGTAGACTGATACCAGGGAGGAGATGTAGGGTGGTGCTGAGCCATGGAGTGCTTTGTGGATGAGGGTAGTAGTTTTGTACTGGATTCTGGAGTGGATGGGTAGCCAGTGTAATGACTGGCACAAGGTAGAGGCATCGGTGTAACGGTTGGTGAGGAATATGATCCTGGCTGCAGCATTCAGGACAGATTGGAGCGGGGAGAGTTTTGCAAGAGGGAGGCCGATTAGTAGAGAGTTACAATAGTCCAGACGAGAATGAATAAGTGAAACAGTCAGAGTTTTTGCAGAGTCGAAAGTAAGAAAAGGGCGAATTCTAGAAATGTTTTTGAGATGCAGGTAAGAAGAGCGAGCCAGTGATCGGATGTAGGGGGTGAATGAAAGGTCAGAATCAAGGATGACGCCAAGGCAGCGGGCATGTTGCTTTGGAGTAATGGTGGAACCGCACACGGAGATGGTAATGTCAGGCAAAGGTAGGTTAGTAGAGGGAGAGAACACGAGGAGTTCAGTTTTTGACAGGTTTAGTTTCAGATAGAGGGAGGACATGATGTTAGAGACAGCGGTAAGACAATCACTGGTGTTTTCTAAAAAGGTCGGTGTGATATCAGGAGCAGAAGTGTATAATTGGGTGTTGTCAGCATAGAGATGGTACTGGAAACCAAATCTACTGATTGTTTGTCCAATAGGGGCAGTACACAACGAGAAGAGTAGGGGGCCTAGGACTGATCCTTGAGGAACCCCAACAGTAAGGGGAAGGTGAGAGGAGGAGGAACCAGCAAAACATACAGTGAAGGATCGGTCAGAGAGATAGGAGGAGAACCAGGAGAGAACGGTGTCCTTGAGGCCGATGGAGCGGAGCATAGTGAGGAGGAGCTGATGATCCACAGTGTCGAATGCTGCAGAGAGATCCAAGAGAATTAGCATGGAGTAGTGACCATTAGATTTAGCTGTTAGTAGGTCATTAGAGACTTTAATGAGGGCAGTTTCAGTAGAGTGTAAAGAGCGGAAGCCAGATTGAAGAGGGTCGAGAAGAGAGTTATCTGAGAGATAGCGGGTAAGACGGGAGTGGACCAGGCGTTCGAGGAGTTTAGAGATGAAGGGAAGATTAGAGACAGGTCTATAATTAGCGGCACAGTTTTGATCGAGGGATGGTTTTTTAAGTAATGGATGTATGATGGCATGCTTAAATGAGGAGGGAAAAATACCGGAAGTGAGGGAAAGGTTGAATATTTTTGTTAGGTGAGAGGTGACAGCCGGGGAAAGGGACTGGAGGAGATGTGACGGAATGGGGTCACTGGTGCAAGTGGTCGGGCGAGAAGATGCAAGGAGCCTGCTTACTTCTTCTTCTGTAACTGCTTCAAAGTCAGAGAGTGAACTAGATGCAGTGGGGGAGGGAGGACAGTGCATGGTATGAAGAGATTGGGAGATGATTTCCTGTCGAATGTGGTCAATTTTTTCTTTGAAGTAATTGGCCAGATCGTCAGCACGGAGATCCGTGGTTGGGGCCTGCTCTCTTGGGTTGAGTAGGGACTGGAACGTGTCAAAGAGACGTTTAGGGTTATTGGACAGGGAGGTGATGAGGGTGTTGAAGTAGGTTTGTTTGGAGAGGTGAAGGGCAGAATTGTATGTCTTTAGCATGAACTTATAATGGATGAAATCATATCATATCAACCAAAATTTACTATTAACACAAAGTAGATTGTGTCACAAAAAAAAACAGTCTCAAAATCAGTGAGATGCATTGAGGTGTTCCAGAGTTATTACCACAAAGTGACACTGGTCAGAATTGAGAACATTGTCCAGGTCAGGAGGTGAAGGGGTTAATTACAATGGAGAGAGCTGAACACATTCTCCCTTCCCTTCTGGATTGTGAATGAGGAGAAGAGGACCTTAGCCCTCTTGATAAGTGGGAGTTCTAAAAATAAAAGTAGCACCTAATAGCTATTTTTGGCATACTCTTTCGATAAGCCCTCGGAGCAGGGCCAGCATCAGCGCCCGGTGCACCCGGGCAAGTTCCAGGGCCGTGAGCAGGTGGGGAGTGCCCACTCACCTTCGGGGACACCGGCGTGCTATGGGGGCCTGGTGCCTGTGTTGGCGCTCACGGGTGGGGCCCCTTCCGCTTGCTCAGGGACCTGGTACTTGCGATACCTCTCCACGTTCCTCTGCTGCAGCATCTTCCGAGTCTTTCGACTGTGATGTCTCAGGTCAGAGGTCGCGATGATGTGACTAGTGTGCCCTCTCTGCCTGAACAGTCAGTGCAGAGAGCCCAAAGACAGCGAAAATGAGAAGTCCGGAGCTGAGCAGTGGCCAGCGAGGAGAGGTGAGTATTTCATTTTGTATTTATTTTTCAATGTTTGGAGGAATATATGGGGTTCATCATATGGGGCCTATCATATATGGAGCATCTTATGGAACCCATTATATATGGGGCATTATATGGGGCACATTATATATGGAGTACTGTATCTTATGGCGACCATTATAAATGGAGCATTATATGGTGTCCATTATATAAGGAGCATCATATGGGGCCCATCATACACTGTTTGGAGCGTTATATGGGGCCTATTCTGTATGGAGCAATATATGGGGCCTATCAAACTGTATGGACCACTATATGGGGCCTATTTTGTATGGAGTATTATATGGGGCCCAATTTATATGGAGCATTATGTGGGGCCCATTCTGTATGGAGCAATATATGGGACCCATCATAAATTGTATGGAGCATCATATAGGGCTCATTATGTATGGGGCAACATATGGGGTCATTATACTGTATTGAGCATTATATGGGGTTATTATACTGTTTGGAGCATTATGTGGGCTCACTTTACTGTATGGAGCAATATATGGGGCTCATTCTTTATGGAGCATTATATGGGCCCACTATACTGTATGGAGCATTACAGTATATGGTGCTCATTATACTGTATGGTGCAATATATGGGGCTTGTTATACTGTATGGTGCAATATGTGGGGCCACTATAATGTATGGAGCATTATATGGTGCTCATTATACTGTATGGTGCAATATATGGGGCTTGTTATACTGTATGGAGCAATATAAGGGGCTCATTATACTGTATGGTGCAATATATGGGGCCACTATACTCTATGGAGCATTATATGGTGCTCATTATACTGTATGGTGCAATATATGGGGCTTGTTATACTGTATGGAGCAATATAAGGGGCTCATTATACTGTATGTATTCTGTATGGAGCACCATGTGGCCGTAATACTGTATGGAGGACTATACTGTCCGGTTTTACAGCAGACATCACTCATGTAATGTAAGCGGTAAGTGAAATCTTTGGCAATGTACTATATCTATATTTCCTTCCATATCTGTGCATTATGAATTGTGGTATGTGTTAAAGGGACCCATTGAGTCTCTTTCACCCGGGACCCAAGAAAACCTCGGGCCGGCCCTGCCTCCCAAGGTACTAACAATAAATACCCAAGTTTTATTGTGATCCCATAGCACATCACATTGAACATGGCTTCAGGATGTAAGGCCTTCATATGTCAGGCAAAAAAACATCATAGCATTATAGGTTTACCCCTTAGTGACCGGGCCAAATTTTTGGAATCTGACTAGTGTCATTTTGTGTGGTAATAACTCTCGAGCACGTCAACAAATCCAAGTGATTTTGAGACTGTTATTTTCATGGCACATTATACTTTATGATAATGATAAATTTAGGTTGATATTTTTTATAAATAAACACAAAACAGATAAAAAATGTGACAATAATGTAAAAAAATGTGCAATTTTCAAACTCTAAATGATTATCCCTTTAATCCAGATAGTCATACCACAGAAAAACATTAATAAATAACATTTCCCTTGTGGCGGCTTTACATCAGCACCATTTGTAAAATGTTCTTTCATTTTGTTTGCATTTTAGGCTGTGTGCACATGTTCCGTATTTTTCACGTTTTCTTTGCGTTTGTTTGCTATAAAACCTCAAAAAAACGCTCACATTTAGCATCCTATTATTAGAATGCAATCCGCAATTTTTGTGCACATGCTGCGTTTTTTTCCGGAGCGGAAACGCATTCAGGAAAAAAACGCAACATGTTCATTAAAGTGCAGAATCGCGGGGATTCCGCACACATAAGAATGCATTGATCCGCTTACTTCCCGCATGGGGCTATATGCCCACGATGCGGGAAGTAAGCGGCTCATGTGCGGATGGTACCCGGGGTGGAGGAGAGGAGACTCTTCTCCAGGCCCTGGGTACCAAAAGCCTGTTAAAAAAAAAAGAATTAAAATAAAAAAATAGTGATATACTTACCTTCCGATGGCCCCCGGAGTTCTCCCGCCTCTCAGCGGTGCACGCGGACCTGGGATGACGTCGCGGTCATGTGACCGTGGCATCACAAAAGGTTCTTCACGCAAAGCATCCCTGGGAACGGAAGCCGCCGCGTGCACCGCTGAGAGGAAGGACTCCGGGGGCCATCGGAAGGTGAGAATAACTATTTTTTATTTTTTTTATCATTTTTAACATTAGATCTTTTACTGTTGTTGCTGCATAGGCTGCATCAATAGTAAAAAAGTTGGTCACAATTGTCAAACACTATGTTTGGCAAGTGTGACCAACCTGTCAATCAGTTTTCCAAGCGATGCTACAGATCGCTAGAAAGACGCTAGCATTCTGCAAGCTAATTACGCTTGTAAAACGCTAGTGTTTAGCGGGAAAGCGCATGCCAATTCCTTATGTGTGTTTCCCGCGGCAGATTTGCTCTACAGAGAGTTGTGGGCATGCTCTGTCACTATGCAGGAGGAGAGGAGCTGCTCAGCTGTCCCCAACACTGTTTATCTGACTGATTGCAGAGCTCAGGATGACCGCCATATATACTTTGTAAGCCCTACCCAAAGTTACCAAGAAGCAAATTAAAAAGAGGAGCGGACATTCCCGACCCCTGTGATACCGGTCATACATCCGTGGTGACTGCCCAAAGAAATGCTACGTGATTAGGAGTTTAGTTTCCTGCTAAGGACCTGGACAGGAGAACTGCTGTGCAGAAGAAATACTGCATGCTCTGTTTTACTACACTGATGTAATGATCAGCTATTTATCTCTGATAAGTGATACATTCGATTTTTGCTGTCAAATTGAATCTGTCAGCTGCAAGCATGTAATCTGAGAGCAGCATGATGTAGAGGCAGAGACGCAGATTCCAGCGATGTATCACTTACTGGGCTGCTTTGTGCAATTCTGATAGAATCCCTGTTTTCTTTGCTGTAGATGTAGCAGTGATTACAATGCTGAACTGTTGTAAAACCTCATCCACACCCAGACTGGCAGATTCCTGTGAACACCGTGCATTGTCAGCAAGCTGCCAATCAGTGGTGGGGAGGGGTTACACAGATTAGCCTGACTGTCCTACACATGAGCCCTAGTCCTGCAGTGATAATCTCCTGCTGACAAAACACTAATTATATTGAAAGTACAATACACAGCATAATAAGTGACACATCCCTGGAATTAGGGTCTTTTGAGCCATATTGTGCTTCCCTCAGATTAAATATCAAAAACCTGCTGACAAATTCCTTTTATATTTAATATGTAAGAAAAAAACATTACATTACACCCAGCAATCACACACAGGGCTATATATTTTCCTTTTGCTCTGATTATGTCATTTGGTTGGATTTTTCACATTTTTCCAATCTGACCTGACATATGAGATGTAAGAACTCCATTGCAGATATGTTGGAATGGTTTTAAAGCTGACAAAGAACCCTGAGAATAGTAACACTGGTATTGCCGTAACTGGGCCCACGAAGGTTGCAACCTGGGAAGAAAAGACATCATTAGAAGCTGCGTTAGTCAATGAAGTAGAAAATAATGCAGCAGAACAGTTTTTTGATTGGAACTTAACCTTACATGGATCGTTTTAGGTGATTAATTTGTTAAATATATTCATACAAGGGGGAAGATCATAAGGATGTTGGAAACCATGATTTTCTTGGTTTGGCCTCCTCATTCTTCCTCTCCCCCTTTCCTTGTCCCTAGCTTCCTTATCACACTTCTGTGCTGTTCATGCCCCCACAGATATTCCTTATAGATAAATGGCCATAACTGTTATTGAATGGAACAGCAGACATTACAGGCCATATTGTCACTGCTGCTTCACATTCAGACTTATTAAAGAACCCCCTGACGTCATTAACGCCATATTCCCCCGCCACAGATAAATCGGAGACAAACCGAGCCCCTCTAGTCTGGAAGACGTTTACAATATATATCATTAGACCAAAGTGTAAAAAGTCCATTTTATTACACTCTGAGGTTCTATATAGAATTGTGGATGAGCGGGTCTAACAGTGTGGTGGGTCAGACTTCAGAAGAAGAAGACATCCTGAGGTGGAAGGTTGACGTCAGGGTGAAGGGCTGGCGAAAGTGACATATTATAAGAAAACTATAGAGAGAAAAACGTAAAAATACAAAATTAAGGCAACATGCACAATAGTAGATGAGGAGTTGGACAAATAGCTGTACATTCATTGCTTTTAGGAAGTTAATAATTATCAAAGAATTATTGATGTAAATACTTTTGTGATTTTGGGGCACAAAAATATATATATCTACAACCTTTTTCTGGCTAACATTGTACCACAATATAATTTTTTATTGTGCATCAAAGAACTATTAAAAAGTACATAATATAGATATATTACTCTAGAAAAAGAAATACAGTGCTATACAAGACGTGGACTTACTTGTAAGGAGTTGGAAGCTGCACCAATTAGGAGCCCCAAGGATTGTGCAACAAGAGCAGTGGAAGTAGCAAGGGCAGAAAAAAGGAGGAAACGCACAGCCTCGGGGGGCTGACCCGTCATCCAGTATACAATGCTGCAGTATGCGATAGGACACACCACCTGGAGAAACGCAGAAATCAAACACTGATCCCAGAAAAACCTTAAATGTTCAATAAGTATAGACTACAGGTCGAATTCAGATTCCACAAAGAGGAATTTCCACATTCTAATTCATTCAAAAAAAGTTTGTAGGAAACTTAAAATATTGCTGACACTATTAAGTAAGTATAACACCATGTGATATCGTTGTTATACCCCAGAGATACAGAAATTACATTTTATTTCTTAATAGAATAAACAAAATAACAATTATTTGAAAGTCAAAGTTGAGCAGTGACTGGATACATTGTCCTCCCAATAGTTTATAAGTTAAGTGTATTTATGAGAAGAGCGCTGACTCCGACCTCCAGGCGCCTCACTCACCTGTCAGGGAAGTGTTTTACAGGCCGCTGTATAGATGAAGCTAAAAATATATATATATACACACATACAGGGACAGGGAGCACTTCCCTTATAGAAACATCAGGCTCAAAGCCAAGGGTGTCAGACCATTTTGTCTAGTATAATCAACATGATCTATTATGGTAAGGTGCCACAAAGATAAGAAGTGATAAGAGAAGGTTTAGGATAAAAATATATAGATTTATTTAATTAGCGACAATTTATAAAACCAGTTTAAAAAGACAGGGCAGAGAGAAGCCTCCAATAGTGGGGAAGAAGGCAGCAAGTAGATAGCACAGGAAGATGCACTGTCACCAGGTGGAGGGTGGGATGGGGACAGTAAATGATGAATTGAGAGGAGGGGACAACAAATGATGATGAATTGGGGTGGGGCAGTAAATAATGATAAATTGTAGGTGGGGGAGAGTAAATGATGCATTGAATGTGGGGGAGAGAAGTTGCTAATGTATTAGAGGGTGGGTGTGGGAGAGAGGGGATACATAATGAATTGGGGCAGAAGGGACATGTAAATATAATGAATCAGGGAACGGGAGATACATAGTGGGGGGCGTTGAAGATATAGTGACTGGTATTGAATTGATCACTGGTGATCCTTGTAATACCTGTACACTATATACAGAGCTCCTGTGTATGTCACTGGTGATCCCTGTATTACCTGTACACTGACACTATATACAGATCTCCTGTGTATAATGTCACTAGTAATACCTTTATTACCTGTACACTATATACAGAGCGAGTGTGTATAATGTCACTGGTGATCACTGTATTACCTGTACACTGACACTATATACAAAGCTCCTGTGTATAATGTCACTGGTGATCCCTGCATTACCTGTACACTGACACTATATATAGAACTCTTGTGTATAATGTCACTGGTAATCCCTGTGTTACCTGTACACTATATACAGAGCTAGTGTGTATAATGTCACTGGTGATCACTGTATTACCTGTACACTATATATAGAGATCCTGTGTATAATGTCACTCGTGATCCCTGTATTACCTGTACACTGTATACAGAGCTCCTGTGTATAATGTCACTGGTGATCCCTGTATTACCTGTACACTGACACTAAATACAGATCTCCTGTGTATAATGTCCCTGGTGATCACTGTATTACATTTACACTGACAGTATATACAGAGCTCCTGTGTATAATGTCACTGGTGATCACTGTATTACCTGTACACTATATATGGAGCTCCTGTGTATAATGTCACTGGTGATCCCTGTATTACCTGTACACTGTATACAGAGCTCCTGTGTATAATGTCACTGGTGATCCCTGTATTACCTGTACACTGACACTAAATACAGATCTCCTGTGTATAATGTCCCTGGTGATCACTGTACTGTATAGTGTACTCTGTACACTATATACAGAGTTCTTCTTTATAATGTAACTGGTGATCCCTGTATTACCTGTACACTATATATAGAGCTCCTGTGCATAATGTCACTGGTGATCCCTGTATTACCTGTACACTATATATAGAGCTCCTGTGTATAATGTCACTGGTGATCCCTGTATTACCTGTACACTATATATAGAGCTCCTGTGCATAATGTCACTGGTGATCCCTGTATTACCTGTACACTGTATACAGAGCTCATGTGTATAATGTCACTGGTGATCCCTGTATTACCTGTACACTATATACAGAGCTCCTGTGTATAATGTCACTGGTGATCCCTGTATTACCTTTACACTGACAGTATATACAGAGCTCCTGTGTATAATGTCATCAGTGATCACTGTATTTCCTGTACACTGACAGTATATACAGATCTCCTGTTTATAATTGCACTTCGTAATGTGTTTTTTTTTTATTAATGATCAGTATTGTGGTATTTGGTCACTATGTGGTGGTAATATGTGATCTGGTTATAGTGTAGCAGTATTTGCTCCTTGTATGTTGTATTATTCGGTCACTATGTGGTGGTAATATGTGGTCTGGTCACGGCGTGACGGTATTTGTCCCTTGTATGTGGTAATATTGGTCATTTAAAAAAATGGATGTGACTCATTCCCTTAAAGAAAAATAAATAAAAATATACCTAAAAGGTGTATTATATATTTTAAGAAATGTTTATAGGTTAGAGTGGAGCACAGTTGGGTAGCTGCCAAAAGAGTCTACCTTGTCGTGGAAGCTTAAAAAAATATTATGACCAAAACAAAAGCTGCTGGCTATATACGAGAACTGGAGTTCGATGAGAACTGTTAATGAGTGATTTGTGAGAACGGGATGCAGAAGAGGAGTTTTTCCAAGAGTGGGCGGTGAGACTGTGGAATGTTCAAGGGGTGGAGGCAGAGCTGGGGTGGAGCCTGGGCAAAGTCTCAAGGGGGTCGAAAGTTTTGCCAGTATGGGACCCTGAAATTCCTAGTGGCAGCCCTGCCTGTATGGGTATCATTGGTGCAATAGGTCTTTGTAGTGGTAGCGTACTACTGTCCCTTACTGTGGATCCGAACTTCTTTCTTCAACTTTTATTTTCCTACTTCTGTTAATGGTTTTTCTTACATATTTAAAAGAGTGACCAGAAGTGTCACTAAAGAAGATTTATCAAGACCATGCTGTTTTACTCCCCCAGATTACAATCATGCATCTGCCCTTGTTCACAGATACAGCACAGGTTTTAGCCTTCGGAGAAATCCACCGGATCACTGGTCCGTCCTTTTGTTTCTCTATTTGCTTGTTACAGCTTAGGGATCCTAATAATAAAATCTCACTAAGACTTCATTTGTTTGAAACATTTATAGAACGCACTGAATATTGGGGTCTTTAGAGACTCTTTACCTGAAAAGGGACATCTGCCATGGTCTTCGCTAGGTAATATGACTTTAGGCTGTACCAGTAGTTTAGATGTTCTCTGAGAAAGACAGACATCTCCAAAGGAACTATGGGTAAATATTAAACAGGTTTATAATAGAGGACGAATAATAGAAAATAAAAAAATAATAAACACATAAGTAGAATAGAATAACCAAAAATAGGAAGATAGTGAGAGACAGATGTATAAAAAAAGAAATGAACCAATGTACAAAAGCTAAAACCAAGAAAATAAGGGTCAATAACAGGAGGAATGTTTAATTGTAAATGTGAAATAGTAAAATAAGAGAAAAAAAAAGTATGAACAAAAAGATGTCCAAAAAGCTTGTCATAGACACAAGAGAAAAGTCTGCTGGCTCACGGACGAGATTTTAAGTGATATAATACAGTAATGTGCTTCCAGTTATAAACAGCTTTGCAGAAATCAAAACTTAATATAGAAAAACTCATTAGCCTACGTTCACACTAGCGTTGTGCGCCGCTGCGTCGGCGACGCGACGCACAACGCACCGAAAAACGCGTGCAAACGCACGCAAAAACGCTGCGTTTTTCGACGCGTGCGTCGTTTTTTGACGAAAATCGGACGCAAGAAAAATGCAACTTGTTGCGTTTTCTTGGTCCGACGCTAGCGTCAAAAAAGACGCACGTGACGGAAAACGCAACAAGCAAAAACGCATGCGTCCCCCATGTTAAACATAGGGGCGCATGACGCGTGCGTCGCCGCTGCGTCGCCCGACGCTAGCGCGACGCACACTAGCCGAACGCTAGTGTGAACGTAGCTTTACTTAGTAATGGAACCTCTTTGAGATGAATGAAAGAAAGAAACTGTTTCTCCACTTATCGGACTATTCTCCCTCCTGATCACATGGTCCAAATTCACTAGTGAAATCTATACACATGAGGTTGAGTGGAGCTGGAGATTTTCAACTTTACTGAGAGATCATGCTACATCTGCGTCCTATACAAATCTATAAAGAATGGAGGAGAGAGGCTCTTACACACAGATGGTGCTGCTGCATCTAGCTAGCAAGGGATCCACGGTCTCAGGCCACTGCACAATTACCCACTCCTGCTGTATAACATTCTCCACGTGAGAGATAAGGATAGGAAAGCAGGACCTCCTCTTCTGTCTGTAAGGCTATGTTCACACCAGGCGTTTTTTCAGCATTTGTTTATACAAATTTTAAGCTGCGTTTTACAGTATCAGCAAAGTCTACGAGATTTCAGAAATATCATGCACACACCTTGTTTTTTTTTGTATTCTGTGTTTTGCATGTTTTTTTGCACAATAGAGCATGTCACTTTTTTTACTTTCATGTCACATTTTTTCAGCATTTTTCACCCACTTAAAGCAATGGGTAGTGAAAAAAGCGCTGCAAAATAGCAAGTATCAGATTTTGCAGCTTTTTTTAATGAAAAAAGCAAGTATAGTAGTATGTGAAACCCATTTTGTTTTTGCAATTTTACCAGGTTTACCATCTTGTCTTGGTCATCTGAGATGGCAGTTTGGATTAGTACAGTTTAAGTATGTGTAAAAAGTAAACATTGGCTGACTAAAGGTGTGAGATTGAACAATACCTGTGGCCAACCAAGGTGTGAGATTGAACAATACCTGTGGCCAACCAAGGTGTGAGATTGAACAATGCCTGTGCAACTCAATGGCAGACCAAAGTGTGAAAGTAAACAGTGTCCTAAAAACTCAATGCCCTGTCAGTGTTTTAGGTAAATTATTCCAGAACAATTCAACTCCCCCAGCTGTTACATTTGTATGTGTTTTTTCATGAACTCAAGTAAGGCAGTATAATCACCAGTGTCTGCACTTTTGTTTCTGAGCAGCAAGTAATTTGACCTCTCAGTGAAGCTGCAAATCATCTCCATCTCTGCCATGTGTGTGAATTTATAGCAAATTATCAGTCAGCAGTCTGGTATCAAATGTGAAGTCTGTTAAGTGTAGAAAAATACCTTTTTTGGAATAAAATACATCACAAAGGTTTTTTCTTACTTTTCTGATTGTAAAAGTTGTTTATAGTTAGAAGAACATTTACTACTTAAGCCGTTCTAGGAATATCTAAACTTTAGGATCAAAAACACGTCCATTACTATATTACTATATTGTGTGAACAGGATTGTTTTGTGGTTGGTTGGGACTTCACACAAAGAAAGAAAACATGCTCTGCTTCTTGCGTATCACACATTTGCGTCAGTTTTTGCCTTCCTTTAATGTATAATGAAAATGGGGGAAATGATGCGGTCAGCATGAAAGGTATATTCAACATGTGGTATAGCTGTGGTTCTTTATGTCAGCTCAGAAAATAATACTTTGGATGAAAATGTCATCTGATGGTAGTTTGGCCAGACTTTTTTCTAATGACTATGGCCAGCTTAAAGGGGTTTTCCCACAAGGAAAATTTATTACCTCTCCACAGGATGCACCCGAGTTCCCCATATAGGCCGGTGTCCCACTTGCAACTGCAATGCGAGAAACTTGTGTGAGTCTCTCACCTCAATTCCCGGCACTGCCGCCGGCAGTTCAGACCGGAGCGTTCAGCTCCCTAGAAATACATGACAGCTGCACACTCCGGTCCCGAGTGCCGGCGGCAGTGCCCGGCATTGAGGCGAGAGACTCGCGCAAGTTTTTAGCATTGTGGTTGCAAGAGGGACACCGGCCTTAGTCTGTGGTTTGGAATGGTTTGTATGGTTAACAGTTAAACTTTATGGGAAATAACCGAGTAATTGCGATCAGACTTTTTCTGTACTTGTAGAAAGTTTTATAATGCAAGATCTTGAGCACCATTCCACACAAAACTCCTCCGAACTTGAGCGCCATTCCACACAAAACTCCTCCTCATCACATGTGCTAGTAAGGAGATATGAGGGACTCAGAACTGCATGGTTAGTGATTGATGGAGGTGATAAATCTTTTGTTCTTTGGAAAACTCCTTTAAAATGTATAACTAGAATATTAATACCAATAAAATCTATTGACTTAATAGTTGCTCTTACAGGTTAATACTGTTGGCATAAGAGCTGCGAACATAAGAAAGAGCATGGAGAAGAACAGGAAGCCTGTGTTATTTAATACTTTGCTGGCATCATCACCAATGTGCAGGTACAGCAGCCCGATCAGAACCCCGATAAACAGGTGAGACATGAAACGCAGGTGAGTCAGGACCTGGGAGGGTGGGAAAGTACAAGCAACATCACATGTAATGCCCCCATACAGAGATAACTCGTTGCCTGTAAGAAGAACAGAACAGGCAGCATCATGTGATACAAAAAGACTCATTGGGAGAAAAACATAGGAAAACGAAAAGAAAAGCTCATGGCCAAGGAAGACAAACAACACAAATCCTGAGGGTACGTGTCCACGTTCAGGATGGCCAGCGGTTTTGACGGAGCTGCAAACTCGCTCTGCCCAAAGCTCCGCCCCCTCTGGAGACGCGATGATGCCGGATGTGTTCATTGCACACATCCGGAATCATCGCACCCCACACATAGGGCCCTGTGTTATAAACGGACATGCTGCGATCTAAAATGACGCGCCACATGTCCGGAATCGCAGGGCCGCCAGATGCGTGTTACCAAGCATAGTGGAGACGGGATTTCATTAAATCCCCTCCACTATGCTGTAACATCTGGACGCTGCGTGTTTGATGCTGCGTCTCTATGCAGCGTCAAACACGCAGCGTTTCCTGAAAGTGGAAACATACCCTGAGGGGCAAAAATAAAGTTTTACATCTATACAAATGAGAACAGGAACCTGGGACAGTAAATACAATACAGTCCAAGTGAGTTTGTGAAAAAACGTCTTACGTCTATCACCACAATTCCCCAAGATATTCAGCATTATGCAAAATTTTACAAGGAAAAATTCTGCAAAGCAAGAATGCTTTCAGACAGAGCAATGTTAATAGTTTACTTTTTAATAATTATTACAATGTAAAATGAATGAACAAAAGAGAAATCTAGTCAAATGAATATTTAGTGAGACCTCGTCTCCAAAAGAGACCCAAAACTTCATTTTCACAATTTTTTTTGAAGGAACTAGAAATGGAGGTTGCTCCAAACATCTCGGAGGAATAACCACAGATCTTCTGTGGATATACTCATTTTGTTAACTGATAACAAATAACCAATTAACACTTCTATTTTTGAACTCATTCTTACTTTGCAGCATTTTCTCCACACTTGAATACAAATTTTGCACAGTACTGTGTATCTCGCCCTCCTTCCCAGTTAAGTTAATATCATACCCATCCTTGTCTTTTAACATACCGTATCTCTCAGGATAGAGAGGAATGTGCGTTTAAAGAGGATGCAAAACTGATTCATGGAGCTTGTTGCAAATGTATGGCTCTCAATGTGGCCAGAGACATCCTGCTGCAAAATAGAAAGGGCTAGTATAAATTGAGAAAAGAGACATGAAGACATTTATAAAAGAAAATTGAATGTACCTAACGCCTCCACACATATGACAGATTTTGAAAATGTTTAACCCCTTTACCCCCAAGGGAGATTTGCACGTTATGGACCTGGCCAATTTTTACAATTCTGACCACTGTCCCTTTATGAGGTTATAACTCTGGAACGCTTCAACGGATCCCGCTGATTCTGACATTGTTTTCTCGAGACATATTGTACTTCATGATAGTGGTAAAATTTCTTTGATGTTACCTGCGTTTATTTGTGAAAAAAAACTGAAATTTGGTGAAAATTTAGAAAATTTCAAACTTTGAATTTTTATGCAAATAAATCACAGAGATATGTCACACAAAATACTTAATAAGCACAATTTTGGAACTAAAAATTTTTTTGTTAGGGAGTTATAAGGGTTAAAAGTTGACCAGCAATTTCTCATTTTTACAACACCATTTTTTTTTAGGGACCACATCTCATTTGAAGTCATTTTGAGGGGTCTATATGATAGAAAATACCCAAGTGTGACACCATTCTAAAAACTGCACCCCTCAAGGTTCTCAAAACCACATTCAAGAAGTTTATTAACCCTTCAGGTGTATCACAGGAATTTTTGGAATGTTTAAATAAAAATGAACATTTAACTTTTTTTCACAAACAATTTACTTCAGCTTCAATTTGTTTTATTTTACCAAGGGTAACAGGAGAAAATGGACCTCAAACATTGTTGTACAATTTGTCCTGAGTACGCCGATACCCGACATGTGGGGGTAAACCACTGTTTGGGCGCATGACAGAGCTCGGAAGCGAAGGAGCGCCATTTGACTTTTAAATGCAAAATTGACTGGAATCGAGATGGGACGCTATGTTGCGTTTGGAGAGCCACTGATGTGCCTAAACATTGAAACCCCCCACAAGTGACACCATTTTGGAAAGTAGACCCCCTAAGGAACTTATCTAGAGGTGTAGTGAGCACTTTGACCCACCAAGTGCTTCACAGAAGTTTATAATGCAGAACCGTAAAAATAAAAAATCCTTTTTTTTCACAAAAATTATCTTTTCGCCCCCAATTTTTTATTTTCCCAAGGGTAAGAGAAGAAATTGGACCCCAAAAGTTGTTGTACAATTTGTCCTGAGTACGCTGATACCCCATATGTGGGTGTAAACCACTGTTTGGGCGCATGGTAGAGCTCGGAAGGGAAGGAGTGCCGTTTGACTTTTCAATGCAAAATTGACAGGAATTGAGATGGGACACCATGTTGCGTTTGGAGAGCCACTGATGTGCCTAAACATTGAAACCCCCCACAAGTGACACCATTTTGGAAAGTAGACCCACTAAGGAACTTATCTAGATGTGTGGTGAGCACTTTGACTCACCAAGGGCTTCACAGAAGTTTATAATGCAGAGCCGTAAAAATAAAACAAAAAATTTTTCCCACAAAAATTATTTTTTAGCCCCCAGTTTTGTATTTCACAAAGGGTAAGAGAAGAAATTGGACCCCAAAAGTTGTTGTACAATTTGTCCTGAGTACGCTGATACCCCATATGTGGGAGTAAACCACTGTTTGGGCGCATGGTAGAGCTCGGAAGGGAAGGAGCGCCGTGTGACTTTTCAATGATGTGTAGTGAGCACTTTGACTCACCAAGGGCTTCACAAAAGTTTATAATGCAGAGCCGTAAAAATAAAACAAAAATTTTTTCCCACAAAAATTATTTTTTAGCCCCCAGTTTTGTATTTTCCCGAGGGTAACAGGAGAAATTGGACCTCAAAAGTTGTTGTCCAATTTGTCCTGAGTGCGCTGATACCCCATATGTGGGGGGGGGGGTGAACCACCGTTTGGGCACATGGGAGGGCTCGGAAGGGAAGGAGCGCCATTTGGAATGCAGACTTAGATGGAATGGTCTGCAGGCGTCACATTGCGTTTGCAGAGCCCCTAATATACCTAAACAGTGGAAACCCCCCACAAGTGACACCATTTTGGAAAGTAGACCCCCTAAGGAACTCATCTAGATATGATGTGAGAGCTTTGAACCCCCAAGTGTTTCACTACAGTTTATAACGCAGAGCCGCGCAAATAAAAAATATTTTTTTTTCCACAAAAATTATTTTTTAGCCCTCAGTTTTGTATTATTCCAAGGGTAACAGGAGAAATTGGACCCTAAATATTGTTGTCCAATTTGTCCTGAGTACGCTGATACCCAATATGTGGGGGGAACCACCGTTTGAGCGCATGGCAGAGCTCGGAAGGGAAGGAGCGCCATTTGGAATGCAGACTTAGATGGATTGGTCTGCAGGCGTCACATTGCGTTTGCAGAGCCCCATATGTACCTAAACAGTAGAAACCCCCCACAAGTGACCCCATATTGGAAATTAGACCCCCCAAGGAACTTATCTAGAGGTGTAGTGAGCACTTTGACCCGCCAAGTGCTTCACAGAATTTTATATGCAGCACCGTAAAAATAAAAAATCATTTTTTTTTCACAAAAATTATCTTTTCGCCCCCAATTTTTTATTTTCCCAAGTGTAAGAGAAGAAATTGGACCCCAAAAGTTGTTGTACAATTTGTCCTGAGTACGCTGATACCCCATATGTGGGTGTAAACCACTGTTTGGGCGCATGGTAGAGCTCGGAAGGGAAGGAGCGCCGTTTGACTTTTCAATGCAAAATTGACCGGAATTTAGATAGGACGCCATGTCGCGTTTGGAGAGCCCCTGATGTGCCTAAACAGTGGAAACCCCCCAATTATAACTAAAACCCTAATCCAAGCACACCCCTAACCCTAATCCCAACGGTAACCCTAACCACACCTCTAACCCAGACACACCCTTAACCCTAATCCCAACCCTATTCCCAACCGTAAATGTAATCCTAACCCTAACTTTAGCCCCAACCCTAACTGTAGCCTTAACCCTAGCCCCAACCCTAGCCCCAACCCTAGCCCTAGCCCTAACCCTAACCCTAATGGGAGAATGGAAATAAATACATTTTTTACATTTTTTAATTTTTCCCTAACTAAAGGGGTGATGAAGGGGGGTTTGGTTTACTTTTACAGCGGGTTTTTTAGCGGATTTTTATGATTGGCAGCCGTCACACACTAAAAGACGCTTTTTATTGCAAAAAATATTTTTTGCGTTACCACATTTTGAGAGCTATAATTTTTCCATATTTTGGTCCACAGAGTTATGTGAGGTCTTGTTTTTTGTGGGACGAGTTGAAATTTTATTGGTAACATTTTCGGGCATGTGACATTTTTTGATCGCTTTTTATTCCGATTTTTGTGAGGCAGAATGACCAAAAACCAGCTATTCATGAATTTCTTTTGGGAGGGTGTTTATACCGTTCCGCGTTTGGTAAAATGGATAAAGCAGTTTTATTCTTCGGGTCAGTACGATTACAGCGATACCTCATTTATATCATTTTTTTATGTTTTGGCGCTTTTATACGATAAAAACTATTTTATAGAAAAAAATAATTATTTTTGCATCGCTTTATTCTGAGGACTATAACTTTTTTATTTTTTTGCTGATGATGCTGTATGGTGGCTTCATTTTTTGCGGGACAAGATGACGCTTTCAGCGGTACCATGGATATTTATATCTGTCTTTTGATCGCGTGTTATTCCACTTTTTGTTCGGCGGTATGATAATAAAGCGTTGTTTTTTGCCTCGTTTTTTTTTGTTCTTCTTACGGTGTTTACTGAAGGGGTTAACTAGTGATATAGTTTTATAGGTGGGGTCGTTATGGACGCGGCGATACTAAATATGTGTACTTTTATTGTTTGTTTTTTTTATTTAGATAAAGAAATTAATTTATGTGAATAATATTTTTTTTTTCATTATTTAGGAATTTTTTTTTTTTTCTACACGTGTGGAAATTATTTTTTTTACTTTGTCCCGGGGTGGACATCACAGATCAGTGATCTGACAGTTTGCACAGCACTCTGTCAGATCACCGATCTGACTTAGAGCAGTGCAGGCTTCACAGTGCCTGCTCTGAGCAGGCTCTGTGAAGCCACCTCCCTCCCTGCAGGACCCGGATCCGCGGCCATCTTGGATCCAGGTCTGGAGCAGGGAGGGAGGTGAGGACACCCTCGCAGCAACGCGATCACATTGATCATGTTTGATCGCGGTGTGCCGGGGGTTAATGTGCCTGGGGCGGTCCGTGACCGCTCCTGGCACATAGTGCCGGATGTCAGCTGCGATAGGCAGCTGACACCCGGCCGCGATCGGCCGCGCTCCCCCTGTGAGCGCGGGCCGATCGCGCTGGACGTACTATTCCGTCCTTGGGAAGTAGGGCCCACTCCACATGGACGGAATAGTACGTACATTGGCAGAAAGGGGTTAAACAAATGACTAAACACTGGAAAAAATACACACAGAAAATTATTAATATAGGATGCAGTTGTCCCATCGGTATAAAGGCCCCCTTTATGGTGGGCAGAAGGGATGCAGGTGTACACAGGAGTCTGTTCTATAATATATTTATGGTTACAGAGGCTTACAGGTTATGTTCACACTTCCATTCGGAGATTCTGTTCGTCTGTTCTGTTTTGAGTAACAGACAGACGGAACTAAAGAAGCACTCCTCCTCTCCTCCCATCAAAATTTGTATCATCCTAAAAGATTGCAATCATCATATTATATAGCACTGTGTACTTACAATTGCTCATTTTGCCTTTCTACCGAGTTAATTCTAATCTTTTCCATTATATCCATGGCATGATGTGATTAATAAACGACAAGCTGAATCCTTCTAAGCTCTATGTAAAAACAGGAGTTGAATTTTCCCTGTATGAGTCATAAATCACTGCAAAAGTCCCTGGAAGGGGAGGAGGGACCAGCTGGATCAGGAGGTGAAGAAGGGAATGAAAAGTGGATGGACAAGAGACTTCCTGTTTCTACATAGAGCAGAGAAAAGAGAAGAATTCGTTGTGTAGAAAAGCAAAATGAGCAATTGTAAGTACACAATGCTATATAATATTTTGATTGCAACATGCGTGTGAAAGTATTCAAAGTATTCACACCATCATACCCCCATTGGCATTTTTGTGTTTTGCTACCTCACATCCTGGAATTCCACTGTTTTTTTAGGGTTTCCAGCAGTTCATGTACTTAGCATGCCTACAACTGTGAACATTTGATTTTTTTTTTATTCTGAAGCAAACAACAAATAGGATAAAGTAACTAAAAACATCAGTGTGCAAAACTTTTCAGCCCCTAAAGTCAGTACTTTGTAGAGCCTCCTTTTGCTGCAATTATAGCTGCAAGTCACTTTGGTTAAGTCTCTGTGAGCTTTCCACTGGGATTTTTCCCCATTCCTCAAAGCAAAAACTGCTTCAGCTCCTTCAAATTAGATGGTTTCCTCTGGTGAACAGCAATCTTCAAGTCTGACCACAGATTCTCAATGGATTAAGGTCTGGGCTTTGGCTAGGCCACTCAAAAACATTTAAACATTTCCCCCTAAACCACTCAAGTGTTGCTTTAGCAGTATGCTTTGGGTCATTGTCTTGTTGGAAGGTGAACCTCCGTCCCAGTCTCAAATCACTGACAGACAAACAGGATTTGCTCAAGAATATCACTATTTCTCACCATCCATCTCCCATCGACTCAGGTGGGTTTTCCTGGTCCTGCTGCCAAAAAACATTCCCACAGCATAATGCTGTCATTACCATGTTACACTGTGGGCATGTGTTCTTTGGGTCATGAGCTGTGTTCGTTGGCTGAAAAACTGCAGAGGAGGAGAAACGTGCGTCGAAGTGCGATGAACAAGCTCCACATCTTCTACATCATGGCCACAGGTAATGGATCTAATGATTAATTTACATTATTACAGTGGGTACGGAGAGTATTCAGGCCCCTTTACATTTTTAACTCTGTTTCATTGCAGCCATTTGGTAAATTCAAAAAAGTTCATTTTTTTCTCATTAATGTACACTCTGCACACCATCTTGACTGAAAACAAACAGAAATGTAGTAATTTTTGCAAATTTATTAAAAAAGAAAAACTGAAATATCACATGGTCATAAGCATTCAGACCCTATGCTCAGTATTGAGTAGAAGCACCTTTTGATCTAGTACAGCCATGAGTCTTCTTGGGAATGATGCAACATGTTTTTCACACCTGGATTTGGGCATCCTCTGCCATTCTTCCTTGCAGATCCTGTCTATTTCCATCAGGTTGGATGGTGAACGTTGTTGGACAGCCATTTTCAGTTCTCTCCAGAGATGCTCAATTAGCTTTAGGTCAGGGCTCTGGCTGGGCCAGTCAAGAATGGTCACAGAGTTGTTCTGAAGCCCCTTCTTTGTTATTTTTGCTGTGTGCTTAGGGTCATTGTCTTGTTGGAAGGTGAACCTTCCGCCAAGTCTGAGGTCCAGAGCACTCTGGAAGAGGTTTTCATCTAGGATATCTCTGTACTTGGCCACATTCATGTTTCCTTCAATGACAACCAGTCTTCCTGTTCCTGTAGCTGAAAAACACCCCCATAGCATGATGCTGCCACCACCATGTTTCACTGTTGGGATTGTATTGGGCAGGTGATGAGCAGTGTCTGGTTTACTCCACACATACCGCTTAGAATTATCACCAACAAGGTCTATCTTCATCTCATCAGACCAGAGAATCTTATTTCTCATAGTCTGGGAGTCATTGATGTGTTTTTTAGCAAACTCTATGCGGGCTTTCATATGTCTTGCACTGAGGAGAGGCTTCCGTTGGGCCACTCTGAAATAAGGGCCCGATTGGTGGAGGGCTGCAGTGATAGTTGACTTTGTGGAACTTTCTTCCATCTTTCTACTGCATCTCTGGAGCTCAGCCACAGTGATCTTGGGGTTCTTATTTACCTCTCTCACCAAGGCTTTTCTCCCACGATTGCTCAGTTTGGCTGGACGGCCAGGTCTAGGAAGACTTCTGGTGGTCCCAAACTTCTTCCATTTAAGGATTATGGAGGCCACTGTGCTCTTCGGAACCTTGAGTACTGCAGAAATTCTGTTGTAATCTTGGCCAGATCTGTGCTTTGCCACAATTCTGTTTCTGAGCTCCTTGGCCAGTTCCTCTGACCTCATGATTCTCATTTGGTCTGACATGCACTGTGAGGTCTTATATAGACAGGTGTGTGCTTTTCCAAATCAAGTCCTATCAGTTAAATTAAACACAGCTGGCCTCCAGTGAAGGAGTAGAACATCTCAAGGAAGATCACAAGGAAATGGACAGCATGTGACTTTAATATGAGTGTCTGAGCAAACTTTCAATAGGAAGGTGACATTAACCCCTCATTACCCCGCTTGCCACTGCTACAGGGCAAGTGGGAAGAGCCGGGCAATGCGCCAGAATTGGGGAGCTGTGGGCTGCTATATTTAGGCTGGGGGGGCTACATCAGTGGCCCCTTACCAACCTGAGAATACCAGCCCCCAGCTGTGAGCTTTAGCAAGGCTGGTTGTCAAAAATGGGGGGACCCCATGCAGTTTTTTTTAGATTATTTATTTAAATCATTTAAAAAAAAAAGCATGAGGACCCCTCTATTCTTGATAGCTAGCCTTGCTGAGGCTGACAGCTGGGGGTTGCAGCCCCCAGCTGTGAGTTTTGTCTGGCTGGTTATCAAAAATAGGGGGGAACCCATGCTAGTTTTTTGACACCAGTGATCAGAGGTGAGTTTACACCTCCGATCATAGCTGAGCGCTCCCGCTGTCTTCTGACAGTGTGGGAAGCGCGGCTCTGACCAGCGGAGATGATTTCCCCACCGATCAGAAGCGTTGTTTGCCGTGCTGTCATGCATATGACAGCGTGTCAAACACTAATGTCGGACCCCCCATTCAAGTGAATATGGGTTCAGGTCCGCTCTGCTAGATGACAGGCTTTATGGACGCACCATGCAGTCTGCCATCTAGATGTAGCAGAGCCGAGTGTGACGTAACATCCTGCTGTCCTTGACTTTTCTGCAGCAAATACGCTGCAAGAAAAGTCAACTTGCATATTTGCAGCGTTTTTTTACCATCCATTCAAGTCAATGGGTGAAAAACGCTGGAAAAACGCTGAAAGAAGTGACATGCTCTATGTCCAAAAAAACGCTACAAAGCACAAAATATCACACAAAAAACCAATGTGTGTGCATGAGATTTCTGACATCTCATAGGCTTTGCTGGTATTGTAAAAAGCAGCTGAAAATTAGCATAAAAAACACTGCAAAAACCCCCTGTGTGAACTTACCCTTAGACACTTGTAAGGTTATGTTTCCACGTTCAGGAAACGCTGCATTTTTTACGATGCGTTGAGGAGCAGCGTCAAACATGCAGCGTCCAGATGTTACAGCATAGTGGAGGGGATTTCATGAAATCCCGTCTCCACTATGCATTAAAAGACGCATGCGGCAGACCCGCGAAAACGCACATGCGGAGCGTCTTTTAAGAATGCAGCATGTCCTTACATTGCAGAAACAACACAAAGACAGCGCAGGTGACCTGCCAGTGACCTCAGGTGCAGATTTGGTCAGGATTTTACCTGCATAAAATCCTGACCAAATCCTGATGCAATCCTGAACATGGACACATACCCTTATAAATCAGCCCTTATGTGTTTGTAAAAATCACAGAGTGCACTGATGCCATCATAATGTAACTAGCTATTGAACCCGTTCTACGCCCGGGTGGCGAGCATTTATATTGGTATATGGTCTCCATCCTGGTATGTGCTGCTCCATCCTGCGTCCCCATCCTGTCATGTGCTGCTCCATCCTGCGTCCCCATCCTGTCATGTGCTGCTCCATCCTGCGCCCTCATTCTGTCATGTGCTGCTCCATCCTGCATCCCCATCCTGTCATGTGCTGCTCCCATCCCGCGCCCCCGTTCTGTCATGTGCTGCTCCCATCCCGCGCCCCCATTCTGTCATGTGCTGCTGCCATCCTGCGCCCGTTCTGTCATGTGCTGCTGCCATCCTGCGCCCGTTCTGTCATGTGCTGCTGCCATCCTGCGCCCGTTCTGTCATGTGCTGCTGCCATCCTGCGCCCGTTCTGTCATGTGCTGCTCCCATCCTGCTCCCCTGTTCTGTCATGTGCTGCTCCCATCCTGCGCCCGTTCTGTCATGTGCTGCTGCCATCCTGCGCCCGTTCTGTCATGTGCTGCTCCCATCCTGCGCCCGTTCTGTCATGTGCTGCTGCCATCCTGCGCCCGTTCTGTCATGTGCTGCTGCCATCCTGCGCCCCAGTTTTGTCATGTGCTGCACCCATCCTGCGCCCGTTCTGTCATGTGCTGCTCCCATCCTGCGCCCGTTCTGTCATGTGCTGCTGCCATCCTGCGCCCGTTCTGTCATGTGCTGCTCCCATCCTGCGCTGCTGCCATCCTGCGCCCGTTCTGTCATGTGCTGCTGCCATCCTGCGCCCCAGTTTTGTCATGTGCTGCTCCCATCCTGCGCCCGTTCTGTCATGTGCTGCTGCCATCCTGCGCCCGTTCTGTCATGTGCTGCTGCCATCCTGCGCCCGTTCTGTCATGTGCTGCTGCCATCCTGCGCCCGTTCTGTCATGTGCTGCTGCCATCCTGCGCCCGTTCTGTCATGTGCTGCTGCCATCCTGCCCCCGTTCTGTCATGTGCTGCTCCCATCCTGCGCCACCATTGTATTATATGCCCCCGTATGCTGCTGCCATATAAAAAAAAAAAAATACCATACTCACCTATCGTCCGGCTCCACTGCAGGTGTGTCTTCAAGAAAATGGCGCCAGAAAGCGCGCACTGCGCAGGCGCCGATTCCGGCAGCAGAAATCGGCGCCTGCGCAGTCCGCGCTTTCCGGCACCATTTTCTTGAAGACACACCTGCAGTGGAGCCGGAGTGTGTCTTCAAGAAAATGGCGCCGGAAAGCGCGGACTGCGCAGGCGCCGATTCCGGCCGCAGGAATCGGCGCCTGCGCAGTCCGCGCTTTCCGGCGCCATTTTCTTGAAGACACACTCCGGCTCCTCTGCCTGTGACTGGTAAGTCAGAGGGTGGCGCCGGCGCGCATTAAGCGCGTCATCGCGCCCTCTGAACTGTCACAGCAGAGGAGCCGGGAGACGGAGCCGCACGCAGCGCTGGAACGGGGAAAGGTGAATATACTTACCCTCCTGGCGGTCACTGACTCTCCGGTGGAGATCGCGGTATGCGTTCAGTGCTTACGCATACCGCGATCTCCTGGGAGCGTCACTCTGTGGGGGCCAGACTGCGCCGGCGCTTGCGCCCGCGCAGTCTATAAAGGCTTCGGACAGAGTGACGCTCCCAGCGTTATATTATAGATCCTGCGCTGTCCATGATTATCAGAGCAAGTCCGAGTCACATCTGAGAGGATAGGATCGATTATGGTAATGACACTGAGCAAACTCTGATCCGAGAGTCAGCATAGCGTCATCTGATTCTGTCGGATGAGCGAATCAAAGTACACTGTGAGGTGATGGAGAGCAACATTTCCAGTCTGCAGAAATCGGACTGCACTCAGATGTCATCTGTTTTTCACGCAGCCATGGACCTGAATGGGTGCTTGTCATCTAATTTGCGCAGCCATCTGCTGCTGTTTTTTTTCCTGATGCTGAATTGTTATGATAAAAAAAACAACCGTAGTATAGCATTGGTTCGAAAGCTATCCGATAAAACATCACACAGCACTCATCTGATGTCTGCGAGTCCTAATGCATAGGAGAAGCTTTATCATTTATTTTTCTATATAAGAAAATCACTGATGGAACACTGATGGGAAAACGGACACATGGATCCAACGCTGATGAACTCGACTCTCACTGATGACTGAATGAATCAGAACAGATCAGAAAGCTCAGAATTGGTTATATCCTAACAAAATATCACAGGAAAATACAGTAAAAATGTAGTCTCTTACATTGTCTTGTTTTTTTGCAAGGGTAAAAGCCACAATATTCATTACTACGGTCATATAGAATGAAAACTCATCAAAGTTAGAGAAGTACAAGTCACATCCAATGGGACATATCATTTAGTTTGCTAAGGAATCGTATGAAGATTGAATATTCTTCTTCCATAGATTGTAGCTTGCGAGCGGGGCCGTCACTCCTCTTGGTATCTGATTTATGTGATTTCTGTTATGCTGTAATGTTTATTGTCTGTACAAGTCCCCTATAAAATGTAAAGTGCTGTGGAATATGTTGGCGCTATAGAAATAAAATTATTATTTATTGTTTATTTTCTGATTAGTAATTTGATGCCAAAAATACCAATTCCACTGTGGGTAGAATCAATTCCATTCTGCAAGTCCCAACAATGGCCGGGGCAGATGGCACTTGACTTATTTCTTGCACAGGCTGTAAATAGAGAATAGCTGAGGGCAAATTGCTCAATTTCCTATGGCTGCAACAGAAGAGGTATAACAGGAGAGAGGAGCGGCCGGTGGAGGGGAGCGCTCCTATCAATCCCAATCACCATGGACCCCAGCATATACAAATCGATTAAGACATCTCGTATTGTAAAGGTTATAAAGAAGTAGATATCCTAGGGATGCAAGAAGAAGCAATGCTTCCTGTAATATTGTAGATGCATTCTCCCCTCTATTGAGAACACAGGTCACATTGTGCAACTTACAGTCCGAGGAGGAAGCAGCTGAATACACATAATGTGTGCGGATCTTTCCTTCAAGGCCTGTGTTATTCCGCTGCTTACTCCTCATGAAGACAGGAAGCAAAACTGCAATTCCATCAGTTTAGGGGATCAAAGCTTTTAAGAACGTGTTAGTACTGGAAATCAATGCAACTCAAAGATTAACGAAAGTGAACATTTACTGGACACATAAGCTTTAAAAAGACTATGAATAATTACATTCTAGCTTATATTAATGGTATTGAAAAAAAAAGGAATAAAAATCTATGTATAAGACATGTAGGACTTTTTCTCATAGACCTTTAGAAGGATTGAATTTTCCAGATCCATTCACCATTACCCCCACAATAGAAGTGTAAAAACAGATATTAGTTTGCCGCACAGAGAATAAATATTTGCGTTCCTATCCCAGTAATCTCTCCCCCTATAAAGGTGCCCATACACAATGAATTTCTGGACTTGCTGACTATCTTGTTTATTTAGCACCCCAACGTTCCCAACAGGTGATGAAAGAAGGGTCGGCTTGTTGAATTCTACACATGATTATCAAGATAAACTACTGCCAGAGTTGGATAAACTGAGAGTCTGTGTCTAAGGCTGGGTTCCCATGATCCAGAACTGGCAGCACTGTGGACACAGAGCATGTTCACTGCACCGAAAGCGCTGCCAGCTATTGAACACTGGTGAATACACATGTGGTCACTGAACTGTGCGGAATCA
Source organism: Ranitomeya imitator (assembly GCF_032444005.1). Taxonomy (NCBI): domain Eukaryota; kingdom Metazoa; phylum Chordata; class Amphibia; order Anura; family Dendrobatidae; genus Ranitomeya; species Ranitomeya imitator. The sequence continues at coordinate 73,601,754 of NC_091291.1, read as the reverse complement.
CCCGAGTCCAATACATTCTATTGGTGAAATTTCTCTTGCAGAGACTAGTGTCTCCTCAAGAGAAATAGACATGCTGCAGTCTGGAGAGATGCTCCACATGTCAGTCTCCACAGATGAGCCGCAGGCATCTGTGGAAGCATAGTAGAGATGGATTTCTTGAAATCCATCCAGTATGCTGTAACATCTGGCCATTATGGGTTTGACGCAGCATCAAATCCGCAGGATTTCCTGATTGTGGGTACATACCCTAAGGGGTTGAGAGGCACAGCTATCTGTCTGCTACAAGGAGAATTTTACCCCTTGGATAACCTGTCAGAAGCCTCTCACCCAGCCAAACCAGCTCTCCTGCTCGGAATTGATGAGGGGCAAAAACTATGAAAACACTTGTTGGCAAATGGAGAGATTGGTTTGACTTCCTATTCAAAGTCAGGTGTCAGGTCCCTTTATTTATACGGATAATACTGCTACATCCAATAGGTGGCACTAGTGTTCCTTTCCTCTTCCTCCCTGAAGAGGCTATTTGCATAGCCCAATGTCAGGTTATATTACTGATGCACTTTTTAGGCAGTCTTTGTTCATGGTGTACATCAGTCCTGGGCCACGAGCTGTTCTGGTACAGCCAAAAGGCTTTATGCGGTGGTGTCCCACGCCACACAGCTCTCCACCATGCATCTCACTTTCACTGATATCTGCAATCTTGTTATGCAGATACCAGCGAACACAATGATGGAATAGGGAACTGTCAGATTTGTGTTCCATCAATGAGCCTATGCATCAGAGTGCCTGGCCGGGTGCGATGACATCGCTACATCGTGCCAACCGTGCCTCAGTACACAGCGCAGACCGGAGCAGCAGGGAAACGGGGTTAGGTGAGCAGTTTTTTTTAAATATGATTCTTCAGGGGAAGAGGAGGGGACATAATACTGTGTATGAGGTTATGTGGGGACCTCATTCTGAAAAGGGGGGCTGTGTGGGGACATAATACTGTGTAAGGGGTTATGTGGGGACTTCATTCTGAAAAGGGAGGCTGTGTAGGGACATAATACTGTGTATGAGGTTATGTGGGGACCTCATTCTGAAAAGGGGGGCTGTGTGGGGACATAAAACTGTGTAAGAGGTTATGTGGGGACCTCATTCTGAAAAGGGGGGCTGTGTGGAGACATAATATTGTGTAAGAGGTTATGTGGGGACCTCATTCTGAAAAGGGGGGCTATGTGGAGACATAATATTGTGTAAGGGGTTATGTGAGGACTTCATTCTGAAAAGGGGGGCTGTGTGGGGACATAATACTGTGTTTAAGGGATTTGTTGGGACACCATACTGTGTAGGGGGGCTTTGTGGGAACATCAAACTGGGGGGCTGTGTGGTGACATCATTATGTTGATACATCATACTGTGTGTGGAGACAGTGGACCATATATTGGGAGCTGTTGATCAAAATACAAAGGCTGAATAACAGGAGCTGCTACAGGTAGGAAAACATTACAATAAGGCCTCTAATAACATGTATTAGTAGTAGCAGTGAGTCAGCAGACTTACATCAGCTCAATATTACGTGATGAAAGTTAATATCAAACACTAATAATGAGCAGAATTAAGTTCGGCCCTTCACAACAGTCACAGCATTTCATGTGTCCCGAGGGGAAAATTAATTGCTCTCCGCCTGATCTCCAGTATCTGATTTTACTACTTCTACTGCTATTAGTACTTTGCCACTTGGCAACTATAATGTCCTTGTTTTGAAAATGAATAAAAATAATTTTAAAAGAGTCCTGAATGTGGAAAATCTCTGTATAAACTCATAATTCTTTAATGTAATATTGGAAAATGGATATTCTACGCAGACAACCCAAATTCATGTGTAGCAGAATCTTAACCAATGATATAAAGTGAAAACTCCCATGAGCACATGTCCTGTATTACTGAGATGGGGGACGATACAGGTCTAGGCTGAATAAATCCCACGAAAGAACAGAATCCAACTATAATGTCCAATTGTGAAAATGGAAACATATGCTCTGACCTATTGACATAGACTGTATATGCATATAGTCAGCGTAAAGAAGGAATCCTTACCATTCAACTACTTACCAGTGGGAAGACGTCTAGCTCTCCAATAGTGGTCTTGCTCTTTTCCCTACTAATAGGGCATAACCCATCTTCCACCGCCTGGAATAATACAGGGTTCAGGTCTCCATACTCCCCTGATGCGATTTCAATAACTATGTAGGCAGAAAGAATTTGGGATTGTAGATCAATAAGTGCAATAAATGAAGCAGTAAATGCAGGAAACCAGTGATCTGCAATGATTTATATATGGATGACTCACTGAAATCTGCAGGATTGTGATATGTTGGGCAGTGTAGTCCTAGGCTCTTCAGATAAGGGATGAGGTGCGTCACAGACCCCCGATATATGCACTGTCCCTGGCTAAGAATGTAGAGCTGAAAACAGAATAATCAAAATTGCTGTCATGCATGCATAACACATCGGCTATAGGACTATTACATGAGCACAGAATATACAAACAATACACAAATAACACAATCTACAGTAATAGAACCTTACAGACCTTGTCAAACATTTCAAATAGCTTAGCGCTAGGTTGGTGTATGGTGCAGATGATGGTGCGACCGCCTTGTGCCAAAGAGTTCAACAACGAAACCACCTGGAAACAAGATGCGCTGTCTAAACCACTGTAAAAAAAAGGAAACAGGAGCACAATGATGGTGTACATGTACAACATAAACATGTATACAGGACATTCTACTCTTCACCCCTTACTGACAGAGACATACTTAATGACCGAGCCAATTTTTCAATTCTGACCGCTGTCACTTTAGGAGGTTATAGCTCTAGAACGCTTCAAAGGATCCCACTGATTCTGAGATTGTGTTTTCGTGACATATTGTACTTCATGTAAGTAGTGAAATTTATTAGAAATATAACTTGCGTTTATTTATGAAAAAATGGAAATTTGGCAAAAATTTGGAAAATGTTGCAATTTTCTAACTTTTAATTTTTGTACCCTTAAATCAGAGTGGTGTCACACAAAATAAATAACATTTCCCACATGTCAACTTTACATCAGAACAATTTTGGAAACATAATTTTTTATGTTAGGATGTTATAAGGGTTAAAAGTTGACCAGCGATTTGTCATTTTTCCAACAAAAGTTTCAAAACCATTTTTTTAGGGACCACCTCACATTTAAAAGTGAGTTTGGGCGGTCAATATAATAGAAAATACCCAAAAGTGACCCCCTTCTAAAAACTGCACCCCTCAATATGTGCAAAACCACACTCAGAAAGTTTATTAACCCTTCAGGTGCTTCACAAGAACTAAAGCAATGTGGAAGGAAAAAAATGAACATTTTACTTTTTTCACAAAATTTTTTCTTTAGAACCAATTTTTTTTATGTTCACAAGGATATCAGGAGAAAATGGACCACAATATTTGTTGTGCAATTTCTCCTGAGTATGCCAATAGCCCTATGTGGGGGAAAGCCACTGTTTCGGCGCATCGCAGGGCTCAAAAGGGAGGGAGCACCGTTTGACTTTTTGAACGCAAAATTGGCTGGAATCAATGGTGGCACAATGTCGCATTTGAAGACCCTCTGATGTACCTAAACAGTGGAAACCCCCCAATTCTAACTCCAACCCTAACCCCAACACACCGCTATACCTAATCCCAACCCTAACCAGAACCCTAACCCCAACACACCTCTAAACCTAATCCCAACCATAACCCTAAACCTAACCCTAACACACCTCTAACCCTAATCCCAACCCTAACTATAATCCCAACCATAACTACAACCCTATCCCAACCCTACCTTTAGCCCAACCCTAACCCTAGCCCCAACCCTATCCCTAACCCTAACGGAAAAATGGAAATAAATACTGTTTTTTTATTTTATCACTTTTACCTAACTAAGGGGGTGATAAAGGAGGGGTTGATTTACTATTTTTTTATTTTGATCACTGTGATAAACCCTATCATAGTGATCAAAATGAACCAATAGGAAAAATGTCCTATTGTTGCCGGGTGTCGGCCTGCAGATCTCGGCAGGTGCACTGCGCATGTGCCCACCATTTTCTTTCCGGAAGAAGACACCGCTGGCCGAGGGACTTCACAGGGGGGATGCAGGGACACCGGAGATACCATTGGGATCGATCGGGGGACCCCATTTCTCTCTCCTCTGATGTGCGATCACATCAGAGGAGAGAGAAATTAAATGGGAAATTGGACTTTTTCTTTTTGCGGTCGCCGTTTTTCTATTAATAACGGTGATCGCAACACTGGGGTTGGTAAAAACCAACTCGAATCATGTTCTCTTGGGTCTCAGCTACCCCCAGCAGCCGAGACCTGAGAGAAATTCCAACTCAGGGGGGCGCTATGCACTTATTTTTCATAGCTGTTAAAAAGTACCCTTAACTGCCTCCATTAAAAGGAGTATCAGCGGTCGTTAAGGAGATAAACAAGCGTATTGCATTGCTCACTTCCAGGCAGCAAACTCCTGCTGCACATATGTGCAGCATAAGGCTGCCTGGAATAATCGTTAATAATGTCTGTTCAGCTCAAGGCATAAATGCCTCAATTTGAGGTGGAAATGAGTATCTGTAGATGACCACTTCTTTGTAGGTCTCAGTGTAATTTAAACAAACAGAATTTTACATTTAATTAATTTAAAGGAAGTCTATCAACCCCAAAACACTACAGTGGCATATAAAAGTTTCGGAACCCCTGGTCAAAATTAAAGTTATTGTGAACAGTTGAAGCAATTTGAAGATGAAATGATATCTAAAAGGCCTAAAGTTAAAGATGACACATTTACTTTATATTTTATGAAAAAAAAAATTATATTGTCATTTTTAACATTTATAAAATTACTAAATTAATTAGCCTGTTAGGGTTATGGCTTTATAAGTATCCAGCCTTCTCTAACCTTGTGCCAAAAACGGCAGTCATGGGTTCTTCTAAGCAGCTGCCTAGCACTCTGAAAATGAAAATGGTGGAGTCCCACAAAGCAGGGGAAGGCTACATGAAGATAAGAAAGCATTTTCAAGTTGCCTTTTCCTCAGTTTGAAATGGCAGTTAAAAGGAACAATGGACGTTAAGATGAGGTCTGGAAGACCAAGCAAAATGTCATTGACAGCTGCTCCTGGGATTGCTAGAGGCAAATCAGAGCCCCCACTTGACTGCAAAAGACCTTCAGAAATATTTAGCAGACTCTGGAGTTGTATTACATTGTAATACTGTTCAGAAACACCTGCAAAAATATGGTCTTCGTGGAAGAGTCATCAGAAGAAAACCTCTCCTGTGTTCTCAACATAAAATTCAGTGTCAAGAGTATGCAAAAGAACATCTAAACAAGCCTGATACATTTTGGAAACAATTCCTGTGGACCAATGAGGTTAAAATAGAACTCCTTGGTCACAATGAACTCTTGTATAGAGCAAAGTTGTGCCCACTAGACAGCTGTGCCACTAGACAAGGCGCTGCCTCACTTAGTACAAGTGTATGGAGCGAGGTCGCGTCCATCAGATGGGCTCTGCCCGGGAGTATGCATATTGAATACATCACTGCCATTCCTGGCTCAGCAACTGGCTAATATTCGCTGCGTACAGTGCGTATGATGGTGGATTCATAGGTCTGCATCGCACAGTCAGTCTCCAATTGCTGTCCCAATTATGCTACAATTTGCCTAATGAAAAAGGACACTGTGTTCAATCGTTGGCCATATGATTTGACTTCTGAAGTGTAGCGTTAATGCCTGTCAACATCTCAGTGGTGATGCTCAAAACTACATGTTAGCAATGCTGAACTTATAGTGGATATAAAAAGTCAGCACACCCCTGTTGAAATGCCAGATTTTTGTCATGTAACAAAACAATCGTACCAAGAAGAATCATTTCAGAACTTTTTCCACTTTTAATGTCACCCATAATCTGCACAAATCCATTGAGAAACAATTTGAAATAATTTTGAGGTGAAAAAATAATAATAACAAAACCAAAATAATTTGGCTGCATAAGTGTGAAAACCCTCTTATAATCCGGGATATGGTTGCATTTAGAATTAGCCATTCACATTTACGCTCATGTTAAATACTAGGCAGTGCACAGTCGCCATTATTTTCAGGAATTCTGATTTACCCCATGTAAAGTTTATCTGTTCTAGTAGGATTTTCCTGAACAGCAAAAGCCATGGTCTATAAACAGCTTACAACACAGCAAAGGAATCTCTTATTAAAAGTCATCAGTTAGGATCAGGATACAAAAAAAACATTCTAAGGCATTAGATGTACCATTGAGCACTGAGAAGATGTAATCAAGAAGTGGCTAATTTTGGCACAACAGTGACATTACCTAAAACTGAACGTCCGTCAAAACTTGTTGAAAACCAGAATAAAATTGGTCCAGGAGGCTGCCAAGAGGCCTGCAGCAACATTAAAGGAGCTGCAGGAATTTCTGGCAAGTCCTGGTTGTGTACTGCTTGTGAAAACAATCACCTGTATTTTTTGTCTGTCTTTCTAGTGGAGTAAGGTGGCAAGATAGAAGCCTTTTATACAAAGAAAAACATCCTAGCTCATCTATGTTTGGCATAAACCCACATGAAGTCTGCCAAAAGCAAGTGAGAAAATGTGTTATGTTCTAATAAGACCAAGGTAGGTTTCCCTCTTCTCTATATGTTCATTATGAGTGGGACATGTCCCCTCCCTGGAGAGGTCTTATGGATTTTAATTTTCCTGTATGAAAATAGATCTATTTTTTTAGTTGTGCTGTGATGAGAAAAATAAGATGTGGTAATCTTTGAAAGGTACCTTGATGTCTCCTACAGTTAAAATGTGATTTCATTGATGTCCTTCAACTAGAAATAGTCCAGAAATACAGTGTCAGTTGCTTTTGGCCTCTCTCCCTTTTTAATCTATTGTAATTATGCTGAAAGTTTGTGCTAAGTGAATATGCATAAGTGAAAGAAGAAACAGCATTATATGGGATGTATTTTACCTAGTAGGTTCATCAAAGAACATGACAGGTGGATTGTTGACTAGTTCCAAAGCAATAGCTAAACGTTTTCGCTGACCTCCTGAGAGGCTCAGGGTACGAGTTCCAGAGCATTCAAGGAGACCCAGTGCGGTCAAGATCTCATTCACCTGGGAAATAAAACAAACTCATAAATATCTGATGCTAGACAGTGGAAAGAGCAGATGTCCTAGCTGATCTGAAGAAACGCTCACCAGTTTTCGCTTCACATCCATCTTTTCATTGACTTTCAGGTTGGCAGAGACCTATGTTGGGAGTAATATAACTGGTCAGTCTGAAGTCCTACAATCATCTCCATACAATACCAATAGTTGATGGTGTCCTAAGAAGAGCAAATGAAAGCTATGTTCTCACCATCATGGCTTCCTTGACAGTCAAGTGCGGCAGTAGCATGTCGTCCTGCATGATATAACATGACATCTTTCGGAAAGTGCGTAGCTCCCTCTGTTTCCCATTTACCAGAATCTCACCAGTCATTCCACTGTCCCTGTTGAAAGAAAGTTGTGGGTAAATGTGGTCACTCTGATATGTTTAACCCCTTTACCCCCAAGGGTGGTTTGCACGTTAATGACCGGGCCAATTTTTACAATTCTGACCACTGTCCCTTTATGAGGTTATAACTCTGGAACGCTTCAATGGATCCTGGTGATTCTGACATTGTTTTCTCGTGACATATTGTACTTCATGACAATGGTAAAAATTATTTGATAGTACCTGCGTTTATTTGTGAAAAAAACGGAAATTTGGCGAAAATTATGAAAATTTCGCAATTTTCCAACTTTGAATTTTTATGCAATTAAATCACAGAGATATGTCACACAAAATACTTAATAAATAACATTTCCCACATGTCTACTTTACATCAGCACAATTTTGGAAACAAAATTTTTTTTTGTTAGGGAGTTATAAGGGTTAAAAGTTGACCAGCAATTTCTCATTTCTACAACACCATTTTATTTTAGGGACCACATCTCATTTGAAGTCATTTTGAGGGGTCTATATGATAGAAAATACCCAAGTGTGACACCATTCTAAAAACTACACCCCTCAAGGTGCTCAAAACCATATTCAAGAAGTTTATTAACCCTTCTGGTGCTTCACAGGAATTTTTTGAATGTTTAAATAAAAATGAACATTTAACTTTTTTTCACAAAAAATTTAATTCAGCTCCAATTTGTTTTATTTTACCAAGGGTAACAGGAGAAAATGGACCCCAAACATTGTTGTACAATTTGTCCTGAGTATGCCAATACCCCACATGTGGGGGTAAACCACTGTTTGGGCGCATGGCAGAGCTCGGAAGCGAAGGAGTGCCATTTGACTTTCAATGCAAAATTGACTGGAATTGAGATGGGACGCCATGTTTCGTTTGGAGAGCCCCTGATGTGGCTAAACATTGAAACCCCCCACAAGTGACACCATTTTGGAAAGTAGACCCCCTAAGGAACTTATCTAGAGGTGTGGTGAGCACTTTGACCCACCAAGTGCTTCACAGAAGTTTATAATGTAGAACCGTAAAAATAAAAAATCATATTTTTTCACAAAAATTATCTTTTTGCCCCCAATTTTTTATTTTCCCAAGGGTAAGAAAAGAAATTGGACCCCAAAAGTTGTTGTACAATTTGTCCTGAGTACGCTGATACCCCATATGTGGGGGTAAACCACTGTTTGGGTGGATGGGAGAGCTCGGAAGGGAAGGAGCGCCGTTTGACTTTTCAAAGCAAAATTGACAGGAATTGAGATGGGACGCTATGTTGCGTTTGAAGAGCCACTGATGTGCCTAAACATTGAAACCCCCCACAAATGACACCATTTTGGAAAGTAGACCCCCTAAGGAACTTATCTAGAGGTGTGGTGAGCACTTTGACCCACCAAGTGCTTCACAGAAGTTTATAATGCAGAGCCGTAAAATTAAAACAACATTTTTTTCCCACAAAAATTATTTTTTTAGCCCCCAGTTTTGTATTTTTCTGAGGGTAACAGGAGAAATTGGACCCCAAAATTTGTTGCCCAATTTGTCCTGAGTGCGATGATACACCATATGTGGGGGGAACCACTGTTTGGGCACATGGGAGGGCTCAGAAGGGAAGGAGTGCCATTTGAATGCAGACTTAGATGGAATGGTCTGCAGGTGTCATATTGCGTTTGCAGAGCCCCTAATGTACCTAAACAGTAGAAACCCCCCACAAGTGACACCATTTTGGAAAGTAGACCCCCTTAGGAACTTATCTAGATGTGTGCTGAGCGCTTTGACCCACCAAGGGCTTCACAGAAGTTTATAATGGAGAGCCGTAAAAATAAAACAAAAATTTTTTCCCACAAAAATTATTTTTTAGCCCCCAGTTTTGTATTTTCCCGAGGGTAACAGGAGAAATTCGACCCCACAATTTGTTGTCCAATTTGTCCTGAGTGCGCTGATACCCCATATGTGGGGGGGAACCACTGTTTGGGCGCATGGGAGGGCTCGGAAGGGAAGGGGCTCCATTTGGAATGAGGACTTAGATGGAATGGTCTGCAGGTGTCACATTGCATTTGCAGAGCCCCTAATGTACCTAAACAGTAGAAACCTCCCACAAGTGACACCATTTTGGAAACTAGACCCCCTAAGGAACTCATCTAGATGTGTTGTGATAGCTTTGAACCCCCAAGTGTTTCACTACAGTTTGTAACGCAGAGCCGTGAAAATTAAAAAAAAAAATCTTTCCCCCCCAAAATTATTTTTTAGCCCCCAGTTTTGTATTTTCCCGAGGGTAAGAGGAGAAATTCGACCCCAAAAGTTGTTGTCCAATTTGTCCTGAGTACGCTGATACCCCGTATGTTGGGGGAAACCACCGTTTGAGCGCATGGCAGAGCTCGGAAGGGAAGGAGCGCCATTTGGAATGCAGACTTAGATGGAATGGTCTGCAGACGTCACATTGCGTTTGCAGAACCCCTAATGTACCTAAACAGTAGAAACCCCCCACAAGTGACCCCATATTGGAAACTAGACCCCCCAGGGAACTAATCTAGATGTGTTGTGAGAACTTTGAACCCCCAAGTGTTTCACTACAGTTTATAACGCAGAGCCGTGAAAATAAAAAATCTTTTTTTTTCCCACAAAAAATATGTTTTAGCCCCGAGTTTTGTATTTTCCCAAGGGTAACAGGAGAAATTGGACCCCAAAAGTTGTTGTCCTATTTGTCCTGAGTACGCTGATACCCCATATGTTGGGGTAAACCCCTGTTTGGGCACACGGGAGAGCTCGGAAGGGAAGAAGCACTGTTTTACTTTTTCAACGCAGAATTGGCTGGAATTGAGATCGGACGCCATGTCGCGTTTGGAGAGCCCCTGATGTGCCTAAACAGTGGAAACCCCCCAATTATAACTGAAACCCTAATCCAAACACATCCCTAACCCTAATCCCAACAGTAACCCTAACCACACCTCTAACCCTGACACACCCCTAAACCTAATCCCAACCCTATTCCCAACCGTAAGTGTAATCTAAACCCTAACTGTAACTTTAGCCCCAACCCAAACTGTAGCCCTAGCCCTAACCCTAGCCCTAACCCTAATCCTAACCCTAGCCCTAACCCTAACCCTAACCCTAACCCTAGCCCTAACCCTAGCCCTAACCCTAGCCCTAACCCTAACCCTAGTCCTAACCCTAACCCTAGCCCTAACCCTAACCCTAGCCCTAACCCTAGCCCTAACCCTAACCCTAGCCCTAAACCTAACCCTAGCCCTAACCCTAGCCCTAACCCTAGCCCTAGCCCTAACCCTAGCCCTAACTCTAACCCTAGCCCTAATGGGAAAATGGAAATAAATACATTTTTTTAATTTTTCCCTAACTAAGGGGGTGATGAAGGGGGGTTTGATTTACTTTTATAGCGGGTTTTTTAGCGGATTTTTATGATTGGCAGCCGTCACACACTGAAAGACGCTTTTTATTGCAAAAAATATTTTTTGCGTTACCACATTTTGAGAGCTATAATTTTTCTATATTTTGGTCCACAGAGTCATGTGAGGTCTTGTTTTTTGCGGGACGAGTTGATATTTTTATTGGTAACATTTTCGGGCACGTGACATTTTTTGATCGCTTTTTATTCCGATTTTTGTGAGGCAGAATGACCAAAAACCAGCTATTCATGAATTTCTTTTGGGGGAGGCGTTTATACCGTTCCGCGTTTGGTAAAATTGATGAAGCAGTTTTATTCTTCGGGTCAGTACGATTACAGCGATACCTCATTTATATCATTTTTTTATGTTTTGGCGCTTTTATACGATAAAAACTATTTTATAGAAAAAATAATTATTTTTGCATCACTTTATTCTCAGGACTATAACTTTTTTATTTTTTTGCTGATGATGCTGTATGGCGGCTCGTTTTTTGCGGAACAAGATGACGTTTTCAGCGGTACCATGGTTAGTTATATCTGTCTTTTTGATCGCGTGTTATTCCACTTTTTGTTCGGCGGTATGATAATAAAGCGTTGTTTTTTGCCTCGTTTTTTTTTTTTTTTTCTTACGGTGTTTACTGAAGGGGTTAACTAGTGGGCCAGTTTTATAGGTCGGGCCGTTACGGACGCGGCGATACTAAATATGTGTACTTTTATTGTTTTTTTTTTTTTATTTAGATAAAGAAATGTATTTATGGGAATAATATTTTTTTTTTTTTTCATTATTTTGGAATATTTTTTTTTATTTTTTTTACACATTTGAAATTTTTTTTTTTTACTTTTTTACTTTGTCCCAGGGGGGGACATCACAGATCAGTGATCTGACAGTTTGCACAGCACTCTGTCAGATCACTGATCTGATAGGAGTGCAGGCTGCTTCACAGTGCCTGCTCTGAGCAGGCTCTGTGAAGCCACCTCCCTCCCTGCAGGACCCGGATCCGCGGCCATCTTGGATCCGGGGCTGGAGGGAGCAGGGAGGGAGGTGAGACCCTCGCAGCAACGCGATCACATCGCGTTGCTCCGGGGGTCTCAGGGAAGCCCGCAGGGAGCCCCCTCCCTGCGCGGTGCTTCCCTGCACCGCCGGCACATCGCGATCATCTTTGATCGCGGTGTGCCGGGGGTTAATGTGCCGGGGGCGGTCCGTGACCGCTCCTGGCACATAGTGCCGGATGTCAGCTGCGATAAACAGCTGACACCCGGCCGCGATCGGCGGCGCTCCCCCCGTGAGCGCTGCCGATCGCATATGACGTACTATTGCGTCCTTGGGAAGTAAAGCCCACCCCACATGGACGCAATAGTACGTCTAATGGCAGAAAGGGGTTAAGAACAGTTTTACTAATATTTCTATAGTTTGCCATGATTGGATTCTCATTTCTTGACCCTTTCTGTTTCCCTTCATTGAAGCCGCCTGCAGAGTGTAGTTTGTTTTTTACAGTTTATACAGGAAAGATATATATCTTGGTACAGTGTTAGCCAGTAGATAGAAAAATATTTAGAATTGAGAGTCCTCAGTGGTTGATGCCTTTTAATGGCTAACTGAAAAGATGGTAACAAATTGCAAGCTTTCGAGGCTACTCAGGTCTCTTCATCAGAGGCCCCCGTGGACATATCCCTGGCATACTTTGGGTAAAGAATCTATCCCTACTACTATTACTGATTTCTTATGTAATATAAAATTGAAGCCAGGTTGCTGAATATGCTCAGGCTATATGGGAAATGTGCACTACATACATGACTATGATCTATATAACTATATTTGTTCTTGAGAACCCATATTTTTAATATATTTTATGTCCTGCGGACATCCCAACTTTTGGCATGTGCGAGTGGTTGTAACCCCTCCTTTTCTTTTTTGTTGTCAGCGTTACCTGATTGTTTAATAAATATATTTTTGATAATTTGAACTATACTTGGGAGTTTTCGGTCGTGTTTTTTCTTGTTGCTTAGTGCGACTGTCTGCAGCTTCTGACATACCCGTGACAGGTGCAGTCCAGAAGACTGACGCAGCAAGAGAGAACACCGGAGTGTGAAGTTCTGGAAATAGAGAATGTTAGTCTCAGGTCATTTTCAGAATGGACAGGACTGATAGGGTGATAGACAGGGATGAGGGAGGAGGTATAGGGCAGTGTAGTACTGTGTAGAGCTTTGGTGGTGAGAGAGATAAGTAATATAGGAAGTGAAGGAAAGATCTGAGTCAAATATGCTGCTGGTCTTCACGCCGGGAAAGGTCAGAGAGGCCCGGCGCCTGCACTCTGCAGTACTTTTCTCTGCCCTCAACAGGACAGATACAGTACTCCTGCACCGGAGCCACAGCCTGAAGACAAGAAGAGGACGTCATCGTAAGAAGATGGGAGGCCCCGGACCGGACCGCAATGCCCATCGGATCGGACTGCCCACCCAGGTGAGTATAATCTAACCTCTTTTTATCATCTTTCAGGTTACATTGGGGGGATTATCTACAGCATTACAGAATGCTGTAGATAAGCCCCTGATGCCGGTGGGCTTAGCTCACCTTTTATTTTGGGGGTGACAGGATCCCTTTAACTTCTCCATCATAGCATTTTGGTGTACCTTGATGACATCCTTCTCTTTTCAAAGACCTTTCATACCCATTGGCAACACATATGCACTATAAAATACTTTTACCATGAAAAGTGTAACTTTCAATCTTGTGCTGCTTACGATACCCCCATATGTAGGTTTGAACTCAAAGAGGTTGTCCACTATTAGAAAACCCCGTCCTCATATACACAGTGCCAACATTATTATTATTAATTAGTATAGCATCATTTACTCCATTGTTGTGAATTCTGCTTTTGGGCTCCCTCCGGTGGTTGTAGGTGGTAATGCAGTTGTCCCAGGGCTGCAGTCATGGTCAGGTGTTTCTGCTGATTGTAATTCTGACTGGGGTATTTAGGTTTGCAGGATTCATTAGTCCTTGCCAGTTGTCAATGGTTCTTGGGAGGTGTTGGACCTCTGTCTGGTTTCTCCTGCTTAGCTGCCAATTCAGCAAAGATAAGTGTCTGTTTTTTTTCTATGGCACACATGCTGTGTGCTGAATTTTTTATTGTATTTCTGCTCTGTGTGTAGGATTCTCTGGAGTTGCAGATATACGTTCCACGTCTTTAGTTAGATGGAGGAATTTTTTGTATAATCTGCTGTGGATATTTTTGGAAGGGTTTTAATACTGACCGCACAGAACTCTGTCCTATCCTTTCCTATTTTAGCTAGAGTGGCCTCTTTTGCTAAATCCTGTTTTCTGCCTACGTGTGTCTTTCCTCTCCTACTCACAGTCAATATTCGTGGGGGACTGCCTATCCTTTGGGGTTCTGCTCTGAGGCAAGATAGTATTCCTATTTCCATCTATAGGGGTATTTAGTTCTCCGGCTGTGACGAGGTGTCTAGGGTTTGTTAGGCACACCCCACGGCTACTTCTAGTTGCGGTGTCAGATCAGGATTTGCGGTCAGTACAGTTACCACCTACTCCAGTGAAAGTTATTCATGTGGGGGGCGTGTCCGGATGCCGAGCTGAGCAGACGTGTGGTGAGGGAGCTCCTGCCATCTTCCAGCTATAAATAGCATAATATCACCCTGCATCACCGGGTTCCACAGTCAGCATGGGGCCCAGGAAACCTAGAAACACACAGCAACCAGCGGTGGACCAGCCAGCGCAGCGGACAGCTCTGGACACCTTCCTGGGCCTTGAACAGGTCCAGGGAGATACTCAGGCACCATCTTTACAGAGGCAGGTCGGTGAGGAGGGGGTTTCCCGGCGTGACACTCTGCATCAGGACAGCATTCAGGAGGCAGATGGCTGCGGGGAGGAGGAGGAGATCTCCCCCTCTACATCGGGGGAAGAGCCGTGCACAGAAGGAGCTGAACTTCATGGAGACCAGACCAGCACCGCTGCTGACAGCAGCCACGAGGTGAGGGGGAGGTGGGATGTGGGGCCCCCCTTCCTACACCCGTCTTATCAGCTCACACAAACAAACAGCTCCTCTTCACATCAGGAGGCCCATGGACGGAATATTACACAGGACACTGCCTATATCCAACCCCATCAGGGACACTACTCCTCTCATCATCCACATTCTTCAGTTAACTATCCTCCTAACTCACAGCCTGTTAGCAGCTTCAGGGGGCCTCCCCCTCCCTCCCAAGACTGGCAGTCTATTCTGGCATCCCTACCATCTAAAGAGGACTTTAAGATCCTTATCAGTGAGGTCAAAGACATATGCAGGGCAGAAATAGCCAATGTAAGACAAGATTTACAACACTTAAATGGGAGGATAGAAGCCCTGGAAGAGGAACATGACTCCACAAGAAAACACATGACAGAAATTCACCAGCTAGTGTCCTCACAACATAAAGTGATGGAGGAAATGCAGTCCCACTTAGAGGATTTGGACAATAGAGGACGCAGATGCAACATTCGTGTGAGAGGAGTGCCTGAGGTAGAGGACTCTGAATCTCCTGATCTGATCCTGCAGGACATCTTTAATAACATTCTGGGTGCACCTTCAACCAATATAACTAAGTTGGACAGAGCACATAGGGCGCTACAGCCTAAGAACATGTCTACTCAACCCCGAGATATTATATGCTGTGTTCACAACTTTACTACTAAAGAATTGATCATGTCCAAAGCCAGGACCCGGAACCAGATCCCCTCATTTCGGGGAACAGAGGTTCAGCTCTTTCCAGATCTCTCCCGTATTACCCTGCAGAAGCGGAGACACCTCAGGCCCCTGTTGTTAATACTCCAGGAACACCAAATTAAATATAGATGGGGGTTCCCATTTGCCCTGACAGCCAGGAAGGATGGAAAGTCTGCGTCTCTGCGCACCCCTGCTGATGTGACATCCTTCTGTACAACCCTAGAGATCCCAGCGGTTGACATTCCGCCATGGGTCCTGCATGTCCCTGGGGCTCCCCCTCCGCCGGTGTGGACCAAGATGGGGAGAGGAAGGCGCGGGGCGCGTGGGGGAGGTGGGGGGAGGGGTGGCTGCGCCCCGTCTTCCCCCCGTGCCCGTTGACTTGACTCTTAGTTTAGGCTTGTTTAGAACGGGCCGCGTACTCTCTTTTTCCCTAAGTCCCCCTTTCTGATTGGCCCCTCTGCTTTTTGGCCTGCGACGCTGGAAATGGGACATCCAAACCCCGCCGAGGGATGGATACAGTGCTGCCCCTGTGTGTCTGGAGCCGCATCATTTACTGAAACAATTGAAGCAGGTCACCCGGGAAGGCGGGTGGCGGGGGCTCCACCAGGGCCACTTCGGTTGCTTCTCAGTTGCCCCTTTCTTCACTTTGGAGGGGCGGCTGGCTGGTGATGAACTGGCTCTCTCGGATTCGGAGACTTCCACCTATCCTAGGGCTTCCCTGGGATTGATATTGAGACCTACTATTTCTACCACTCTGGCCCTCCGAGCCAAGAGTGGGTTTCCTCAGGGGATCCCTCTCCGGATTAAACCCCGGGTATCGTTCTCAATTGTTCTTCTATGTTTTTTCACTTTTTGGATATGTAATTTACTAACTGAGTGTCTATGTCTTCCCTTTTCCCTGCTGTTTTTATCCTACCCAACCATCCAAATTTCGTTTTCACCCTCGGTTCGATCCTTGACAGCCTTCATCTGGTGGACCAGCCGCGCTGAGATAACCTCTATGTTAACCTACACCTTCAAAGGTAACGGTCCCGACACCTGCACTACATTCCACTCAATACAACTAAGATGACTCGTATTGTATCTATTAACGTGCGGGGTCTTAATTCTCCCCGCAAGAGGAAATTGCTGTTACAGGAGCTGCGCTCCACTAGGGCAGATGTGGCCTTTATCCAAGAGACCCACTTTGACTCTACAGGCTCATTTAAGTTTGCCGCCCACTTATTTCCCCAACAATACCTAGCAAGCACGAATTCTAAAAAAGGGGGGGTTGCAATCCTGATTGCAAAAAACTGCCCCATACAAGTCACTGGAAATCACTCTGACCCTAAGGGACATTACGTGATCCTAGAGGCAAAGGTGGGGGGCTCTCCTCATATTCTCGCTAACATTTATGCCCCGAATGAGGGACAGATTCGCTTTTTGAGGGGGGTATTCTCACTAGTGGGGGGGCTTCCCCGCGCGGCAACGATAGTGGGTGGGGATTTCAATCTTCCATTCTCTGAAACATTTGACAGGCTCTCTCTCGGGGGGTTGCCGCCCTCTGACTCTGTAAAGAAGCTGTCTTTGGGCTTCCGGAGGATTATAAGATCTGAGGCTCTCTTTGACGCATGGAGGGTGGCACACCCTGGAGAGAGGGCCTTCACCTTCTTTTCGCACCCACACCGGACCCATACCAGGATCGATTACTTCTTTGTAAACTCTGCTATTCTTAAGAGGCTGGGGGGGGGTGGAACTGGGCTCCATTACTTGGTCAGATCATGCTCCTGTGATCATGGAACTTGAGGGAACCCACTCACGACCTAGATTTGGCCACTGGCGCTTAAATGAATCTCTACTCAAGGACCCGGAAGTTAGGGCCGCATTGCATAAGCAACTGGAGGAATTCTTCCAGCTCAATACGGGCTCGGTCTCCTCCCTGGGAGTTCTGTGGGAAGCACATAAGGCGGTGATGAGGGGCCATTGTATTAGGGAGGGTGCCAGGGCCAAGAGATCCGCAGGGGTCCAGAGGGCACATTTGACTTCTCAATTAAAGCTTCATGAGAGGAAACTCGCTGAATCTCCCTCTATGGCCGCTTTGAAAGAGGTGGTCAGACTAAGGGAAAAATTAAAAGATCTGGCGGTGGCGGGGGCGGAGAAGCTGCTAACTTTCTCTAGACAGAAATTCTATGAAAGGGGCAATAAGGCACATATCCTCCTGGCACGCCAGCTGAAGGAACGCTGCGCGGCTTCATGTCCTCAGGCCTTACGGGACGCTGCAGGGGTGACGCACTATCACCCTGATGCCATAGCTGACATTTTTTATAATTTCTACAAAAAACTGTACAATCTCGGTCCCCCATCGGCTGATGGTTCCCGGGGTTCAGGGGCTATTGGAGACTATCTTGCTACCTTAGATCTCCCCTCACTACCTAGTGAGGCGATTGAATCTTTAAATAGCGCAGTATCCCCCGAAGAGGTAGAGGAGGTTTTGGAGTCCCTACCCATGGGAAAATCACCTGGCCCTGATGGTCTGACGTATTTTTACTATAAGACATTCGCCAAAACACTTCTTCCTCACATGACCTCGGTATTTAACTCCTTCTTGCAAGGCGACCCAATCCCGTCCACAATGCTACATTCCCACCTCATCCTCCTTCCAAAGCCGCCTAGGGACCCCTTGGACTGTGCAAACTATAGGCCAATAGCCCTTTTGAATTCGGATTTGAAGGTGTTCACCAAGCTGCTGGCCTCCAGACTTAATAAATGGCTACCCTCGATTATTCATAAAGACCAAGTGGGCTTTATTCCATGCCGTCAGGGGGGTGATAACACTCGGAGGGTTGTCGACTTGGTGGACATCTCGAACCGAAAGAAATTGCAAACATTAGTACTGAGCCTCAACGCCGAGAAGGCTTTCGATCGCCTCTCCTGGCCATTCCTTTTTAGTACGATGCGGGTCTTTGGCATTTCTGGGGGATTTTTGTCCGCGCTGAGATCCCTATATAACCACGCTACAGCGGCCATAAAACTTCCTCTCTGTACATCTAAACCATTCACTATATCGAATGGCACCAGGCAGGGGTGCCCTTTGTCGCCTCTTCTGTTTGTCCTTTGCATAGAGCCCCTGGCAGCGTCCATACGACGGGACCCCAATATCTCTGGGGTGATGGTTGGGAGTAAATCTTTTAAGATCGCACTATTTGCGGATGATGTTCTATTGACGCTTACTAATCTCCACGTGTCCCTTCCGAACCTCATGAGGGCTTTGAGGAGATACGGGGACCTATCTGGATATAAAATCAATTCCAGCAAAACGGAGGCTATGCCGCTGAACATCCCCCCTGAGGTATGGGACCATCTACGCCTGAATTTTAAATTCAGGTGGAAACAGGATGCTGTGAAATATTTGGGGGTGAATATTACGTCCTCATATGAGACCCTCTACAAACTAAATTTCCCCTCCCTCTTTAAAGAATCAAAAGCCCGCCTAACTAAATGGCAATCACTTCCTCTCTCGTGGATGGGTCGGATAGCGGCGGTAAAAATGAGTCTTTTACCCAGATTGATCTACGCCTTTGAGAACCTCCCAGTTGGAGTTCCGGTCTCGGAACTGAATTCCCTTCAGGCGGCTATTATTAGGTTCATATGGCAACAAAAGCGCCATAGAGTGGCTAAGGAGGTTCTCACAGCTCATAAGACCAGGGGAGGGCTTTCTGTGCCAAATATTCTTAAATACTACTGGGCTACACACCTGAGGAGAATCCCCTGCTGGACGTCCCTATGGGCCTACAGCAGGTGGAATGAAATAGAGAAATTATGGCTTGCCCCAATACACCCTAACTCTCTTTTATGGTCGCCAGCACAATGTAAGTCCTTTCCACCCCTTCTAGGCCCCATGCAGTCCACTCGTGACATTTGGAACACCTGCACACGGAGATTCGCCCTCATGTCACCTTGCTCCCCCCTGGTGTCCTTCATCTATCATCCACAGCTCCCAGGCAGTTTAGAATCTCCTATGGTTCACCCTTGGCTTAAAGCAGGCCTATTTAGATTTGCGGACATTATAGACGGGGAGACCATGGAGATTCACTCCTTTGATTATCTTAAGCAACATTTCTCGATTTCCAACAGGGAATTCTTTCAATACCTACAAATTAGAGATTTTGCTAACTCCCTATATGGTAAAGCAGGAGCTTCTATCCCCACGGATTTCGAGAAAATTTGCAGGAGAGGTGTGAACACCAGGGGTCTGATTTCAGAAATTTACAACATTTTATCGGATCCACAGGATGGGTCTGGTGAATCTTTTCTATATATGCGCAAGTGGGAGGCCGCCTTGGAGCGGCGTATTTCTCCCCGAGAGTGGTCTGTCATTTGGAGGAATGCCGCAAAATCATCAGTGTGTACTCTCTACAGAGAAAATATCTATAAGATACTAATGCACTGGTATCACACTCCAGAGTTTCTGCATGGACTGAATCCCTCTATCCCTCCCTCCTGTTGGAGATGTGGGGGAAGCACTGGGTCTCTTGTCCACATATTTTGGTCATGCCCAAAAATTGTGCCCTTTTGGGGTCAGGTTAAGTCCCTCATAGATAAGGTATTGCATGCAGACATAGAACTAAACCCGCTAGTGCTTCTCCTGGGTCACGGGGCGCCGGGTATGGGCAAACTTTCCAATAGATTATTGCAACATATCCTTACGGCGGCCAGATGCCTGATTGCGCGTCTTTGGAGACAGCCGAGTCCCCCTTCGCTTCAGATCCTCCTTGGACGGATCATGGATGTCAGAAGGATGGAACACCTTACAGCCTTACTAAATGACTCGGTGGTGCGCTTCCAGGCTATATGGTCCCCGTGGGATTATTATGCAGCGGGATCCGACCTGTAGTGCGACTGAGTTCGGATTTGATTAATCGATTTAACTGAGGTTTTTCCCTTTTTTTTTTTTTTTTCCCCTCTCTCTTTCCTCCCTTCCCTCTACCCCTTATTGTCTTGTCTTTGTCATTTACGTCTTTGTAGAATTAAGGTCATTGATGGCCTTATATCGTCTATATTGTTTATATCGTTTACTGTTCATGCATTCTATACAGAAACTAAATGCTTGTAAGACCCTGTTTTGTTCTAAAATGTTTAATAAAATAAAAATTTTATGGTTAAAAAAAAAGTTATTCATGTGGCTCCAAGGTCACCGGATCATAACACTCCATGGCACCTTTTCGTGTGAAAAGAGGTAATAAAAAACAAGTGCAATAATCTTAAAAAATACAAGTCACCAACTGATACAGGAGGAGAGAGGACCCTGCCCACGAGGGCTGACAGTCTATAAGGGAATGGTGAGGATACAGTAGGTGAGCGTAGAGCTGGTCGTGCAAAGGAATGGTAATCGTAAACATAATACCCAAGCACATTTTCCCTAGACAATGAATGGGCAACACTTCGCATAATGATACAACATACTAATCCCACAGTTAAATACACTATGGTCAAACAAATGTCACATAGATATCTTAAAAAACAAAATATCTTTATTATAAATGGTTAAAATACATATAAATACACGAAAAGACAATAAACAAGGTGCCTCAAACCAACCAAAAAATCAGAGAAAGGTCAGCTGGGGCAAGACACGTAGTAAATACACAGGGAATTATCTATATGGACAATACACATGCATGGGGGGTTAGGTTACTGAAAAATAATCATGAACTATTATAGTTCAATGGCATATTGCTGCTATCCTTTGGCCATGCCAGCATATTTATAGTGGTATACTGCCATTGCCCATTAGCCATAAAAACATATTTGTAGGAATAATGAGACTAATCAACATTGCCACCTCTCAACATTCCTAATCAAAGTGTACATAAAAAAAAAATATATATATATATATTTATATATATATATATATATATATATATATATATACCGTATATACTCGAGTATAAGCCGACCCCCCTAATTTTGCCACAAAAAACTGGGAAAACGTATTGACTCGAGTATAAGCCTAGGGTGGAAATGCAGCATTTACCGGTGAATTTCAAAAATAAAAATAGATCATTATTTCCCCATAGCTGTGCCATACAGTGCTCTGCACCGTTCATATTTCCCCATAGATGTGCCATATACGGTGCTCTGCACCGTTCACTGTGCCCCATAGATGTGCCATATACGGTGCTCTGCACCGTTCACTGTGCCCCATAGATGTGCCATATACGGTGCTCTGCACCGTTCACTGTGCCCCATAGATGTGCCATATACGGTGCTCTGCACCGTTCACTGTGCCCCATAGATGTGCCATATACGGTGCTCTGCACCGTTCACTGTGCCCCATAGATGTGCCATATACGGTGCTCTGCACCGTTCACTGTGCCCCATAGATGTGCCATATACGGTGCTCTGCACCGTTCACTGTGCCCCATAGATGTGCCATATACGGTGCCCTGCACCGTTCACTGTGCCCCATAGATGCTCCACATAAATCTCTGCCGCCGCCGCTGCTGCAATAAAAAAAAAAAAACACATACTCACCTCCCTTGATTGCAGCTCCCGGCGTCTCGTTCCGGCGCCTCCATCTTCCCGGTGTCTCTGCTCTGACTGATCAGGCAGAGGGCGCCGCGCACACTATATGCGTCATCGCGCCCTCTGCCTGAACAGTCAGAGCGCAGACGCCGGGAAGATGGAGGCGCCGGCCGGGAAGATGGAGCGACGCTCGGCGGCTGGAATGAGGACAGGTGAATATGCTATACTTACCTAGTCCTGGCGATCCTCACGCTGTCCCTCTGCCTGGTCTTCGGTGCCGCAGCTTCATTCTCTATCAGCGGTCACCGGCACCGCTGATTAGAGGAATGAATAGGCGGCTCCACCCCTATGGGAGGTGGAGCGGCTTATTCATTTCTGTAATGAGCGGTCCCACGTGACTGCTGAAGAGGGGAAGAAGCTGCAGCACAGAAGACCGTGGGACGGCAGGGACAGCGCGAGGATCGCTGGGACTAGGTAAGTATGCCTCAGCGCCCTCACCCCCTCACCCGCCGACCCTGCCACCCACCTTGACTCGAGTATAAGCCGAGAGGGGCACTTTCAGCCCAAAATTTTGGGCTGAAAATCTCGGCTTATACTCGAGTATTTACGGTATATATATACACACACACACATAAACAATGCAATATTTCTGCTATGCAGTGAGGGGGCAAAACACGTAAATGTATTTATAGAATCATTGAATCATAGATTCTGTTTTGCCCCCTCACGGCGTAGCAGAAATATTGCATTTTTTATTTTTTATTTGGCCAGCAATGTCAAAGTATGTGCATGTGACTCAATACAGTCCTCAAAATACAGTGGCAGGGCTTGCACAAAACTGGGACCATATACCTATCATAATTCAAGTGCACTCAATGTGTCACAAAAATATTGCAGTCAAAGACAAGTAAACTTCCAACCACCCCACGCCATATACATATTACCTGGGTCTGCGCCGCTCCCAAGAATGCTCTGCCAAGTGGCACGCTGAACCTTCTAACCCCAGCGAGCGTTTCGCGATTGCTTCTTCCTGGGGATGTGTCTATACGGACTTATACAATCCACTAGCCAATGGAGTTTGAGGGGAGGGTGTTGTGAATTCTGTTATCGAACTCCCTCCTGTGGTCATGAATGGTACTTCGGCGAGTTCTGTCCATGGACTCCCTCTGGTGGCTGTGAGTGGAGCTGCTGCTTCTGAGGTTCCTTCCACAGGTGACGTAGTTTAGTCTTTGGCTGGCTGCTCTATTTAACTCCACTCAGATCGTTACTCCATGCCAGCTGTCAATGTTCTTGTACTGGTTCAGTTCGCTCTTGGATCTTTCTGGTGACCTGTCTACTCCAGCAGAAGCTAAGTCCCTGCTAGTTAATTATTTGTTCATTGTTTCCTTGTCCAGTTGGCTATCATGATTTTGCCTTGCTAGCTGGAAGCTCTGGGATGCAGAGTGGCACCTCCGCACCGTGAGTCGGTGCAGAGGTCTTTTTGCACACTCTGCGTGGTCTTTTGTAGTTTTTTGTGCTGACCGCAAAGATACCTTTCCTATCCTCAGTCTGTTTAGTAAGTCGGGCCTCCCTTTGCTGAAACCTGTTTCATTTCTGTGTTTGTGACTTTCATCTTAACTCACAGTCAATATATGTGGGGGGCTGCCTTTTCCTTTGGGGAATTTCTCTGAGGCAAGGTAGGCTTTATTTTCTATCTTTAGGGCTAGTTAGCTCTTAGGCTGTGAAGAGGCGTCTAGGTCGTGTTAGGTACGCTCCACGGCTATTTCTAGTTGTGTGATAGGATTAGGGGTTGCGGTCAGCAGAGCTCCCACTTCCCAGAGCTTGTCCTGTGTGAGTTTAACCATCAGGTCGTTCCGGGTGCTCCTAACCACCAGGTCCATAACAGGAGGGATAACACCACATGAGTCAGAGTAAGCACCCACTCAAATGGAATCTGCTGGTAACTATGCAACACAAAGTGCCGAGACGCTGTAAGCGCCCATCCGGATGGAATCCTGCTGGTAACTATGCAACACAAAGTGCCGAGACGCTGTAACCGCCCATCCGGATGGAATCCTGCTGATAACTATGCAACACAAAGTGCCGAGATGCTGTAACCGCCCATCTTCATCATGCTGGTAAGTATGCAGCACAGAGTAACCGAGACGCTGTCAGCGCCCACCGGATGGAGTCATGCTGATAGCTATAAGTCTCAGAGTGACCGGGACGCTGTAATCACCCACTCGAATGAAGTCATGCTAGAAAGTATGCAGCACAAACTAGCAGAGAAGCTATACATGCCCACCGGAAGGCATCAGACTGGTAACCATGTAAAAAGACAACAAACCCGATATCGGTAGATTGAGAAAAAACAGCAAACAGCCACATTGAAAAGGGTTAATGCCGATGCAAATCACAGTGGCGGATTCTTACAATTTACCAATATCTGCCAGCAGGTTATGCTGAATTCTCAAAAGCACCAAGAAACATGTGCAAACTAGAGAAAAAAATGTTCATAAAAATTATACCATCCGACCGACCAATAAAACTTAAAGGGACAGGCTAACAAACATAAAATCATCATGTAACTAATTGTAATGTGCTGCTGCAGTGCAGTATAGAGCAACCTCCACCAGGGGGTGCTGGTTAAGGAAAAGAGGTTGTACACACAGCGCAGCAACACTGAACAACAACACAGGTGTCACAGGTAATGAAAGGGACGTCAGACAAGCCAAGGTCATGCACGGAGATAGCAGCGCGGTACAGAAGGGGCGAGCAGAGAGTAGTCGGGGACAAGCAAGTAGTCAGAGCCTACCGGGAACGTGGTAACCAAAACATGAGACGTAAGACGGAGTCGGGGTACAAGCCAGAGGTCAGAATAAGTCATAAACGGGTGCAGGCAGACAAAGGCAAAAGGAACACTAGTACAAGTATCCAGGTCAGGTGCTCAAACCGTGCAGCATGAACTATAGCTGACACTAGCCCACAGGCTGCAGCGGACTTAAATAGCTCAGCCAGCTTCAAAGTGAGGCAGAGGGGATTAACTCCCACATGACCATTCCAGAGATAAGACAGCTGAACATAAACTCAGAACTGGATCATGACACTAATCATACGAATGGAGTCACATTTGTTATTATACCGCACCACCTAACATGAAAGGCACTGCAAATCGGCCAAAAACAGGCAATAATCAAACACATTGGATACCCATAAAGATATACACATTTAATGTATGTACATTGAACTAATACAGTGTAATGTGCAAATATATGGCTTAGAAGACTATAAAAATGTAGACATGTGAATGAAAATAGAATAGTGATACAATTGTGACCATCTCATACCAAAAACAGCACTAATGTGTACTACTACCTACATGAGAAGTGGAATTCGTGCACCCCCTGACGAAGGAACAGCGCTTCCGAAACGTGCGTCGGGGTGCACAGAACAACTCCCCCATTTTCATAAGTAACTGACTCCTGACAGCATTCACATATAGCACCTTAATACAGCATTTTCTTCTATGCACATTATGCACTTTAATTGATTTCTCAGGATACCTGATTTTTGTAGAGGAGATGCACATTGTATGCACTTTTTATTAGATTTTTGGTTAGATTTTCTGGCACAAGCACTTTCTGATATGTGCAATATGGTCTTGTAATATATATATTGAGTCCTTGGGGGTATCATATATTATATATTATAAAATGGAGTGACCTGCTACACAATGATTTGATACGTGCACATTATATACTATACTATACTATATATACACACACATTTATGAAATATAATGGTTGTATATTTTAATGGTTTTCTATTGTCACTGAATAAATAAACATATATATTTTAAATATTTCCTGTTGTGTTGGTCCTGGTTCTGGTTGGAGTACGGTTCTTTTAATCTCTTTTAGTGGTTTCACTATACTGTGTGCACATATGGTGATCTCCTGGTATTTTAATAATTTAAATATTTTTATACAAACTACGGGAATTTTTTTTATATAATACTGAGGTGTCGCTTCTGTGTTTAATTAATTACATTCATTGCTTTGTATGTCCGTCGGGGGCCCCCTCCCGCTCTGGGCCCCTGTGCGGTTGCACAGGTTGAGCAGGCGGTATGTCCGCCGATGACCATAGGCATATGAAGGCTTCATTTTACAGGACATGTTTTAGTTTTGAATGAGACCATTTATTTTACTATACATTGTACTGGCTGGAGAATTGGAAACATTTCAGTGAAAAAGAGAAAAAAAAGGAAAAATTTTCCATTCTAGTATGCTTATGGCAACATTGAACTTGTATTGTTTTCATGTTTTTTTTTATTTCCGTGGCGCAAAAAAATCCAGAAATTTGTAAAAATATTTTTTTGTTTGTGTCACCATTTTCTGAATCCAGTAACTTTGTTTTTGCGTCAACAGAGATTTATGAACATTTGTTTATTGTGATGTAAGTTGATGCAGTCAGATGACTGTATTAATCGTGCGATGATCGCATCATGTTGCAATTCTTGGACTGGCCCTCGGCTCTCCTGACCTTAGCTTGACAGCATGTATCTGTATACAGCTGTAACACTCAGGTCAGCAGAGCTGACGGTCAGTCCGAGGATTGAGATGCAATGTGATTAGAGATCAGCAAGCACTAAAATGCTCAGGCTCTCGTTGCTCGAACCAAGCAATTCCTAATAGTCGCATGCTCGTTTCCAATAACCAGTTTAATGGGAGTCAATGAGAAAACCGAACATTTTTCCAGCAGACCCTATAAAGAGGTCTGGGGGGGCAATGAAAATGTTCAAATGGATGAAAAAAAGTGCTGAATGGACGGAGAACAGCATGGGGAAGACCCCTGGAAGCAGCGTTGGACTGGAGCACCTTGGACCCACCAAAGAAAATCATTCTTGGGGCCCACTATGTAGCTAAATAGAAATAAATACAAGACCACCAATTGTGCGGTAAAACACGCTAATATCAGGGTATATCAGGGCATAGGCAGCATCAATAGTAAAAAGTTGGTCACACAGGGTTAATAGCAGCCTTAACGGACTGCGTTACACCGCGGCGTAATGCGGTGTAACTCAGCCATTAACCCTGTGTGAGCGCTGACTGGAGGGGAGCATGGAGGGGGCACTGACAGAGAGTAGGAAGGGGCAAATTCACGGCAGGACTGTGCCCGTCGCTGATTGGTCGCTTCCTCCGGCCACGACCAATCAGCGACGCGAGATTTCCGTGACAGACAGACAAACAGACGGAAGTGCCCCTTAGACGATTATATATATAGATTAACCCGATCACTAAACGGTGTAACAAGAAAAAAAAAGTCAAAACGCCAAAATTACGTTTTTTTTGGTCGCTGCTACATTCCATTAAAATGCAATAACGGGTGATCAAAAGATCGTATCTGCACCAAAATGGCATCATTAAAACGTCAGCTCGGTGGGCAAAAAATAAGCCCTCACCCAACCCAAGATCATGAAAAGTGGAGACGCTACGAGTATAGGAAAATGGCAATTTTTTTTTCTTTTCTTTTTTTTTTCTTTTTACAAACCTTGGAATTTATTTCACCACTTAGATAAAAGAAAGAACCTAGACATGTTTGGAGAATCATAATGGCTAGTCAGTTTTAGCATTTAGTGAACATGGGAAAAAAGCAAAACAAAAAAACAATTGTGGAATTGCACTTTTCTTGCAATTTCACTTCACTTGGAATTTTTTTTCTCGTTTTCCAGTACTCGATAAGTTAAAACCAATGGTGTTGTTCAAAAGTACAACTTGTCCGGCAAAAAAACAGCCCTCACATGGCCATTTTGACCAAAAAGTAAATAAAAGTTTACTTACAGAACCTCGTTGGATAAACATCATGCCAGTTGTTGTCGGCGCTACAGTCTTGGCGGGAACAGGCAGCACACAGGCATTTGCATATTTGGGGGCAGTGTTCTGGATCACTGCGTTGAGAAACACGTGATGGTGTCTCTGCGGTGTTGGATGTTTTGGTCTCCACGAGGTCAATCATCCATGCCTTTATAGACTTTCTACTAGGCCCTGCTTCTGATAGCCAGTTTCCTACTCAACACTGATGAGGGGCAAAAACCCCGAAACAGCTGTCTGTGGATGGATACCATGCTTGGCATAGGTGGCTTTCCTTCATAGGATGCTGCCCTTCCCGTGGTTGTTCCTTCCCGGGGAAAGGCCTGGCTATTCACTGCTTGCGTCGAGAAACACGTGATGGTGTCTCCGCAGCTTCTTTACTTGCATCTGCATATTTCCCATAAGGGATGGGGGCAGTGTTCTGGAATCACTGCGTTGAGAAACACGTGATGGGTGATGGTGTCTCCGCGGTGTTGGATGTTTTGGTCTCCCCGAGGCCAATCATCTGTGCCTTTATAGCCTTTTTACTAGGCACTGCTCCTAATAGCCAGATTCCTACTCCACACTGATGAGGGGCAAATACCCCGAAACAGCTGTCTGGAGTGAGGTTTTCTGGAGCAATCCAGACCCTTTTGCAGAGAATTCTGTTTTTTTCTGTGGTCGTTTGTACCGACAGCTTTGAAGATGAGTTATGTGAAGAACACCATCCGAGTGACGTTGGAGCCATCTATCCGGGCAAGGAACAGCGTGGTCTTTATTGTACGTGACCTTATTGAGGAAAAGGCTGGAGGAAAGCGGGAGAACATCTATAGCATCAATGAGTTCCCTAATCAAGGTAACTACGATGTTACTTTTATGTCGGAGCATTATTGCCTGAATGTCTATGAGTGGTTCCGGAATCATGCCGGAGATCCCTGTTTGAAGGGAGTCAAATGTGAACCACTGTTTGGTCTTCAGGAAAGGCAGGTGACTATCACTGTCTATAACCCCTTTACTGAACCTGCATTGTTGGAGAGCTTCCTCTCACAGTATTGTGACTTTGTTTCAAAGGGAGTGAAGCAAGTGAACTGTTTAGGAATCTTCAATTGTCGATACAAATATCGTGTAAGGTTCAGAAGAGATCCGGGCAGTGTGGGTGGGTTCAGACACCCTCCGGCGAACTTCTCTGTGGCAGGGCATAGGGGTTTCCTCACGTACCCTGGGCAGCCTCTGTTTTGCAGGAGATGTTTCTCTTTTGGACATGTCCAGGCAGACTGCCAGAAGGGGCAGTGTTGCCGAAACTGCAAGAAGGAGGGGCATATGGCCGGTGATTGCCCGATGGCTAAGACCTGTGACGTGTGTGGTAGTAGTGACCACATGTATAAGGATTGTCCGTGGAGGGCGCCTAGACGCTCAGAGAGTGAATGGAGAGAGGAGGAGGAGAGAAGGAGGAGGTTGGCGACTATCAGGAAGGAAACTGAAAGAATGGAGAGAGAGGAAAGGAGGGAGAGGGAGAGGGAAAGACGCTCTGTGACTCCAGATGACATTGTGCTAGCACCCCGTGGTACTATGAGTGATGCACAGAAAGAAGATAAGGAGTTTTGGTTGGCGGCAAAAAAAGTAGAGAAGGGGTTTAAGAAGAAGGAAGAAGATGAGGAAGAAGATGAGGAAGAAGATGATGACTCTACTGTGCCTGAAATGTTTTCTCTTGAGGAAGCAATGGATGCAACGGAGGAAGACGTGCGTATTTCTGAAGCTGAGAGCCCTGTGCACCCCTCAGATCCTCAGAATATTAGAGGGCTTTCTTCAGATCAGGACAGGGGTGCGAATAAGTGTCAGAGGGAGGAGGATGGGGAAAGTGATGAGGCATGCAGTAGTATGCCTAAGAGGAAAATTGGGCCAGCTAAAAAAAATGGAGTGAGCACGAAGGGGCTAGTGGTTCAGAGACTTGCTGTTCAGTCCGAATGGCAGAGGAGGACAATGGTGATACTGGGTAAAATGAAAGCTCAGTGGATCTGTTTTTTTTTTTCTCTCCTTTCTGTGAGTCTTGACCTTTGTCAAGGGCTTTTTGTGTAATGTGTGTAGTTTTGTGGTAATTATTGCATTGTTTTTTGTTTTTATAGTATGGGTTTTTCTATAGTTTCTCAAAATGTGAGAGTTTTTAAGAAAGCGAGGAGGAGAGCAGCAATTTTGGATTTTTTAGCTATGCAGACTGCATCTATTTTTTGTTTGCAAGAATGTGGGATTGTGGATGGTGTGAAAGGGGATGAGTGGTCTTATGGTGCGTCTGTGTGGTCTGGTAGTGCAAATAATAGAAATGATGGTGTGGGTATTTTAGTTAAGGGGCAGGAGGTGGTTTTGAATAATTATTTGGTGGTGGAGGTGGGGAGGTGTATCTTAGCAAATTTTGAATATAAAAATGCTAAGTTTTGTGTTATCAATATTTATGCGCCAGTAGAAAAAAATGAGCGTAGGTTATTATTTGAAAAAGTGAAGCTTTTTGTTCCAGGAAGAGTGCCTGTGGTGATTGTGGGTGATATGAATTGTGATGTGGGGGGAGTGAATGTGGATGTGTCTGGAAAAGTTTTGCTGGAGTTAGTTACTGACTTTGATTTGAGTGATATGCAGCGTGTGTGTAAGGTTAACCCTTTGTTAGATACCTTTTTTTCTGATAGTGGAAGAGCACAGTCCAGGTTGGATTATTGTTTTATTTCTAAAAATATTATTCCTGTTGGATATAAGCAGGATAGGGTCGTTTTTTCGGACCATGTTTGTGTGTTGTGCGAGTTAGATATTAATGTTAGTGGTGTGTTTGGAAAGGGTTTGTGGAAATTAAATGTGAAATTGTTGGAAAATGAAGCTGTGAGGAAGGAGTATGTGAGAAAGTATGAACAGTGGTGTAAAAGTAAGGAAAGTTTTGGGAATGTTTGTGAGTGGTGGGATTGGGTTAAGAGGCATGGCGTTAAATAAGACTCCAGGAGAGGATGGACTTCCTATAGAGCTTTATAGGGTGATGTGGCATGTGATTGGTAAGGATTTTGTGGATATGTGTAAGTATATGTGGTCTAGTATGGAGGTGGCTGAGAGTATGCGTGCAGGGATGGTTGTGTTAATACCTAAAAAAGGAGATTTGAAGAGTTTAAAAAATTGGAGACCGATAACGTTGTTGAATTGCGATTATAAGATCTATGCGAAAGTAATGGCGAATAGGATGCGTGATGTGATAGAGAGTGTGATTGGGGATGAACAGTGTTGTGCGGTGCCTGGGAGACGTATACATGAGTGTGTGTGTATGTTGAGAGATTGTTTGTGGGACTGTATGAGTCGGAAGAAGAGTGTATTTGTTTTGAGTTTGGACTTTGAAAAGGCGTATGATCGGTTATCACATAGTTTTTTGTTCCGGGTATTATTGAGAATGGGGTTTCCGCCTGATTTTGTTTGGAGGGTGAGGAGCTTATATAAAGACATTTATAGTTGTGTTTTGATGAATGGTTCTGTGGGTAGAAGAGTGAATGCTTTTTCAGGTGTGCGACAAGGTTGTCCTTTGTCTCCTGTGGTTTTTATTTGTGCGATTGAACCGTTGCTTTGTATGTTGAGGAAAGATAAAGTGATTAGAGGTGTACAAGTGCCAGGAGGTGGAGGGAGGGAATGGAAGGTTAGTGCTTATATGGATGACGTGTGTGTGTTGTGTGATTCAGAGTATTCTGTGAGGCGGGTGAAGTTATTAGCGTCTATTTTTTGTGGTGCGTCAGCATTTAAGGTGAATTGGGAGAAGAGTGAGTGTAAGGTTTTTGGGGGAGGGGTTTTAAGTAAGGATGTAGGAGTGAATGAGGTGACTGGGTCTATTAAGGTTTTGGGGGTGAAATTTTCAGAGAGTTTGGATGGGAAAGAAAGTTGGGATGATGCGAAAGGAAAGGTTGAGCGGAAGTTATGTTTTTGGAAGATGAGAAGTCTTTCGTTTTTTGGAAAAATCTTAGTTATTAAAAGTGTGATTTTGCCTATTTTCTTATATATTGCAGTGGTCTTTCCGCCGGGGTATATGTGTATGAGGGGGTTAAATAGGATTCTGTTTGTGTTTTTGTGGAATTCTAGAATGGAGAGGGCTAGGAGGGAGGTTTTGGTGAAACGTTTAGAAAAAGGTGGGTTGGGTTTTCCAAACCTTGAGGTGTTTTTTGGTGTAAATATTGTGTTTTTTTGTGTTGAGGGTGATTAGGATGGATGGCAAGTTTTCTTGTCTGTGTAGGTTTTTGTTTGGGGCGTATTTATTTCGTTTGAAGTGGCGAGAGAGGGATCTGAGGTATCCGGTTGCTTTTGACGTGCCTAGATGGTATGTGTGGGTTTATAAATTTTTGGTGAAGTATGAGTTATGTGATGTGGATGTTAGGTTGTTGAGTAATAAGAAGGCTGTATATAGGATGATTGAATGTAGAGAGACAGAGTGTGGAATAAACATGGTAAGAGGGAATGATATAGAAAAAGTATGGAAGAAAGTGCGGTTAGACGGTATGACGAATAGGCAGAGTGAGATTGTGTGGCAGTCTTTGCATGGAGTGTTACCAGTTAGGGAATTTCAGAAGAATCGTGGGTTGGGGAGAAATGATATGTGTCCGAGAGGTGGGTGTGGTGGAAGGGAAAGTGTAATACATGTGTTTTGGAATTGTCATTATGCTAGGGAGGTGATTGGAAGAATGGGACCGTTGTGTAAAGAATTGTGTGGTGTGAGCTTGTTATCATTCGAGTTGTTCATGTTTGGCTTGGGAATGTGTGATGGAGTGAAGGAGAGAGTGTTGTGGTTAATAGTTGCATGTATAAAGGAAGTATTATGGGATGTGAGGAATGTGTATGTTTTTAAGAGAAAGGAAATTGTAGTAAAGAATAGTCTAAAAGTGATTTTGGGGAAGATGTATGTGTGTTTTCTATGGGATAAAAGAAGAAGGGGGAGGTGGATGCCGAAGGGATTTGGAAGGTGAAGAAGTGGAGATACCTTGTAAATATGTCTTGACTTGTTTTTTCTGATGTTGTAGTAAACTGAAATTTTCCGATGATGATGGGAACAGCTTTTGTGTTTTGGATTTGACGCAGCTGTTTGGGATTTTTCTTTGGTCTTGGATTTCTGGACCGTGGATTTTCCCATCTGAGGGAAAAAAATAAAAAAAGAAACAGCTGTCTGTGGATGGATACCATGCTTGGCATAGGTGGTTTTCCTTCATTGGATGTTTTCCTTTATTGGATGCTGCCCTTCCCTTGGTTGTTCCTTCCCGGGGAAGGGCCTGGCTATTCACTGCCTGCGTTGAGAAACACGTGATGGTGTCTCCGCAGCTCCTCTGTTGTGAATTCTGTGGCTGAGTTCACTTCTGTGGTCACAAGTGGTATTGCAGTCTCTGGGCTTCCTCCCTCAGGTGTTTTGGTGAGCTCGTTGGCTGCCTTGCTATTTAGCTCCACCTGAGTCTGTCTTCCTTGCTCCTTGTCAATGTTCCAGTGTTGGATCTGAGCTACTGCATCTTTCCTTGGGCCTGCTGCTCTGCTAGATAAGTGCTTCTAGTTTGTTTTCTGTTTTTTTCTGTCCAGCTTGCTATTGTCTTTTGCTGGAAGTTCTGAGAAGCAGAGGGGTGCACCGCCGTGCTGTTAGTTCGGCACGGTGGGTCTTTTTGCCCCTTTGCGTGGTTTTCGTTTTAGGGTTTTTTGTAGACTGCATAGTTCTCTTTGCTATCCTCGCTCTGTCTAGAATATCGGGCCTCACTTTGCTGAATCTATTTCATTCCTACGTTTGTCTTTTCATCTTGCTAACAGTCATTATATGTGGGGGGCTGCCTATTCCTTTGGGGTATTTCTCTGAGGTAAGTCAGGCTTGTATTTCTATCTTCAGGCTAGTCAGCTCCTCAGGCAGTGCCGAGTTGCATAGGTAGTTGTTAGGCGCAATCCACTGCTGCTTATAGTTGTGTGAGGATAGATCAGGTACTGCAGTCTACAGAGATTCCACGTCTCAGAGCTCGTCCTATTGTTTTTGGTTATTGCCAGATCTCTGTATGTGCGCTGATTACTGCACGCTGTGTTGCCTGATTGCCAGCCATAACAGTACAAGGAGCCACACCAATGATTCCCAATAGAGGGAAAAAAGAAATCCTGACATCATTTTTTTTTCTTAGCTCTGTCTTCAGTCTTTTTTTTCCCCTAGACATTAGAGTGCTTCAGGACACAGCTGTGGACATGGATATTCAGGCTCTGTGCTCCTCAATGGATAATCTCGTTGTAAATGTACAAAAGATTCAAGATACTATTGATCAGAAATCGATGCTAGAACCAAGAATTCCGATTCCTGATTTGTTTTTTGGTGACAGAACTAAGTTCCTGAGCTTCAGAAATAATTGTAAGCTATTTTTGGCCTTGAAACCTCATTCTTCTGGTAATCCTATTCAACAGGTTTTGATTATTATTTCTTTTTTGCGCGGCGACCCACAGGACTGGGCGTTTTCTCTTGCACCAGGAGATTCTGCATTGAGTAATGTTGATGCATTTTTCCAGGCGCTGGGATTGCTTTACGATGAGCCTAATTCAGTGGATCAGGCTGAGCAAAATCTGCTGGCTTTATGCCAGGGTCAGGATGATGTAGAAGTATATTGTCAGAAATTTAGGAAATGGTCAGTACTCACTCTGTGGAATGAATCTGCACTAGCGGCTTTGTTCAGAAAGGGTCTCTCTGAAGCTCTTAAGGATGTAATGGTGGGATTTCCTATGCCTGCTGGTTTGAATGAGTCTATGTCCTTGGCCATTCAGATCGGTCGTCGCTTGCGCGAGCGTAAATCTGTGCACCATCTGGCGGTACTGCCTGAGAGTAAACCTGAGCCTATGCAGTGCGACAGGACTATGACTAAAGTAGAACGGCAAGAACACAGACGTCTGAACAGACTGTGTTTCTATTGTGGTGATTCTACTCATGCTATTTCTAATTGTCCTAAACGCACTAGGCGGTTCGATAGCTCTGCCGTTATTGGTACTGTACAGTCCAAATTCCTTTTGTCCATTACCTTAATGTGCTCTTTGTCATCGTATTCTGTCATGGCGTTTGTGGATTCAGGCGCTGCCCTGAATCTGATGGATTTGGATTATGCTAAACGTTGTGGATTTTTCTTGGAGCCTTTGCGGTGTCCTATTCCGTTGAGAGGAATTGATGCTACACCTTTGGCCAAGAATAAGCCTCAGTACTGGGCCCAGCTGACCATGTGCATGGCTCCTGCACATCAGGAAGTTATTCGCTTTCTGGTACTGCATAATTTGCATGATGTGGTCGTGTTGGGGTTGCCATGGCTACAAACCCATAATCCAGTATTGGATTGGAACTCTATGTCGGTAACCAGCTGGGGTTGTCAGGGAGTACATGGTGATGTTCCATTTTTGTCTATTTCGTCATCCATTCCTTCTGACATCCCAGAGTTCTTGTCGGACTTTCAGGATGTATTTGAAGAGTCCAAGTCTGATGCCCTACCTCCGCATAGGAATTGTGATTGTGCTATCGATTTGATTCCTGGTAGTAAATTCCCTAAGGGTCGTTTATTTAATTTGTCCGTACCTGAACACACCGCTATGCGCAGTTATGTGAAGGAGTCCCTGGAGAAGGGACATATTCGCCCATCGTCGTCACCATTGGGAGCAGGGTTCTTTTTTGTAGCCAAGAAGGATGGTTCGCTAAGACCGTGTATTGATTACCGCCTTCTTAATAAGATCACTGTTAAGTTTCAGTATCCCTTGCCATTGATTTCTGACTTGTTTGCTCGGATTAAGGGGGCTAGTTGGTTTACTAAGATTGATCTTCGTGGTGCGTATAATCTGGTGAGAATCAGGCAGGGAGATGAATGGAAAACGGCATTTAATACGCCCGAGGGTCATTTTGAGTATCTGGTGATGCCGTTCGGACTTGCCAATGCTCCATCTGTTTTTCAGTCTTTTATGCATGACATTTTCCGTGAGTATCTGGATAAATTCTTGATTGTTTACTTGGATGACATTTTGATCTTCTCAGATGATTGGGAGTCTCATGTGAAGCAAGTCAGAATGGTTTTCCAGGTACTGCGTGCTAATTCCTTGTTCGTGAAGGGATCAAAGTGTCTCTTCGGTGTGCAGAAAGTTTCATTTTTGGGGTTCATCTTTTCCCCTTCTACTATCGAGATGGATCCGGTTAAGGTTCAGGCCATCCAGGATTGGACTCAGCCGACATCTCTAAAAAGTCTGCAGAAATTCCTGGGCTTTGCTAATTTTTATCGTCGCTTCATCTGTAATTTTTCTAGCATTGCCAGACCATTGACCGATTTGACCAAGAAGGGTGCTGATTTGGTTAATTGGTCTTCTGCTGCCGTGGAAGCTTTTCAGGAGTTGAAGCGTCGTTTTTGCTGTGCCCCTGTGTTGTGTCAACCTGATGTTTCTCTTCCGTTCCAGGTCGAGGTTGATGCTTCTGAGATTGGTGCAGGGGCGGTTTTGTCACAGAGAAGTTCTGGTTGCTCAGTGTTCAAACCATGTGCTTTCTTTTCCAGGAAATTTTCTGCTGCTGAGCGTAATTATGATGTGGGCAACCGAGAGTTGCTGGCCATGAAGTGGGCATTCGAGGAGTGGCGTCATTGGCTTGAGGGTGCTAAGCATCGCGTGGTGGTATTGACTGATCATAAGAACTTGACTTATCTCGAGTCTGCCAAGCGCTTGAATCCTAGACAGGCCCGTTGGTCGTTATTTTTTGCTCGTTTTGATTTTGTGATTTCATACCTTCTGGGCTCTAAAAATGTGAAGGCGGATGCTCTGTCTAGGAGTTTTGTGCCCGACTCTCCGGGGTTATCTGAGCCGGCGAGTATCCTCAAGGAAGGAGTCATTGTGTCTGCCATCTCCCCTGATTTGCGGAGAGTGTTGCAGAAATTTCAGGCTAATAAACCTGATCGTTGTCCGGCCGAGAAACTGTTCGTCCCTGATAGGTGGACTAGTAAAGTTATCTCTGAACTTCATTGTTCGGTGCTGGCCGGTCATCCAGGAATCTTTGGTACCAGGGAGTTGGTTGCTAGATCCTTCTGGTGGCCATCTCTGTCACGGGATGTGCGTGCTTTTGTGCAGTCCTGTGGAATTTGTGCTAGGGCTAAGCCCTGCTGTTCACGTGCCAGTGGGTTGCTTTTGCCCTTGCCGGTCCCGAAGAGGCCTTGGACACATATTTCGATGGATTTCATTTCTGACCTTCCCGTTTCTCAAAAAATGTCGGTCATTTGGGTGGTCTGTGATCGCTTTTCTAAAATGGTCCATCTGGTGCCCTTGGTTAAATTGCCTTCCTCCTCTGATTTGGTGCCTTTGTTCTTCCAGCATGTGGTTCGTTTACATGGCATTCCTGAGAATATTGTTTCTGACAGAGGTTCCCAGTTTGTCTCGAGGTTCTGGCGAGCCTTTTGTGGTAGGATGGGCATTGACCTATCTTTCTCCTCGGCCTTCCATCCTCAGACTAATGGCCAGACCGAACGAACCAATCAGACCTTGGAAACATATCTGAGATGTTTTGTTTCCGCTGACCAGGATGATTGGGTGTCATTTTTGCCGTTGGCTGAGTTCGCCCTTAATAATCGGGCCAGCTCGGCTACCTTGGTCTCTCCATTTTTCTGCAATTCTGGGTTCCATCCTCGTTTCTCTTCAGGACAGGTTGAGTCTTCGGACTGTCCTGGTGTGGATTCTGTGGTGGACAGGTTGCAGCAGATCTGGACTCAGGTAGTGGACAATTTGACCTTGTCCCAGGAGAAGGCTCAGCTTTTCGCTAATCGCAGACGCCGTGTGGGACCCCGACTTCGTGTTGGGGATTTGGTTTGGTTATCTTCTCGTCATATTCCTATGAAGGTTTCCTCTCCTAAATTTAAACCTCGTTTTATTGGTCCGTATAGGATTTCTGAGATTCTCAATCCGGTGTCTTTTCGTCTGACCCTCCCAGACTCCTTTTCCATACATAATGTATTCCATAGGTCGTTGTTGAGGAGATACGTGGCACCTATGGTTCCATCTGTGGAGCCTCCTGCCCCTGTTTTGGTGGAGGGGGAATTGGAGTATATTGTGGAGAAGATTTTGGATTCTCGTGTCTCTAGACGGAAACTCCAGTATCTGGTCAAATGGAAGGGTTATGCTCAGGAAGATAATTCCTGGGTTTTTGCCTCTGATGTCCATGCCCCAGATCTTGTTCGTGCCTTTCATGTGGCTCATCCTGGTCGGCCTGGGGGTTCTGGTGAGGGTTCGGTGACCCCTCCTCAAGGGGGGGGTACTGTTGTGAATTCTGTGGCTGAGTTCACTTCTGTGGTCACAAGTGGTATTGCAGTCTCTGGGCTTCCTCCCTCAGGTGTTTTGGTGAGCTCGTTGGCTGCCTTGCTATTTAGCTCCACCTGAGTCTGTCTTCCTTGCTCCTTGTCAATGTTCCAGTGTTGGATCTGAGCTACTGCATCTTTCCTTGGGCCTGCTGCTCTGCTAGATAAGTGCTTCTAGTTTGTTTTCTGTTTTTTTCTGTCCAGCTTGCTATTGTCTTTTGCTGGAAGTTCTGAGAAGCAGAGGGGTGCACCGCCGTGCTGTTAGTTCGGCACGGTGGGTCTTTTTGCCCCTTTGCGTGGTTTTCGTTTTAGGGTTTTTTGTAGACTGCATAGTTCTCTTTGCTATCCTCGCTCTGTCTAGAATATCGGGCCTCACTTTGCTGAATCTATTTCATTCCTACGTTTGTCTTTTCATCTTGCTAACAGTCATTATATGTGGGGGGCTGCCTATTCCTTTGGGGTATTTCTCTGAGGTAAGTCAGGCTTGTATTTCTATCTTCAGGCTAGTCAGCTCCTCAGGCAGTGCCGAGTTGCATAGGTAGTTGTTAGACGCAATCCACTGCTGCTTATAGTTGTGTGAGGATAGATCAGGTACTGCAGTCTACAGAGATTCCACGTCTCAGAGCTCGTCCTATTGTTTTTGGTTATTGCCAGATCTCTGTATGTGCGCTGATTACTGCACGCTGTGTTGCCTGATTGCCAGCCATAACACTACTCTACATGTGAAGCGCCCCAAAGACCTGGTCGTTGCAGTATAGCGCTCTGCCACTAAGGGGAGCAGCGGTACGTCTGATGGCACTAAGGAGTTCTCCTGACCAGGTATCACTAGAACACATTACACTTCACACTCCGGCCACTAGGGGGAGAAAAAGGCTTTATTTATTGGGCCACTCCTCACACTGGTAAAACTAGGGGCTGGGGAGGAAGTTAGTCAGAAGCTGACTGGGTTGGAACCACGCAACATCCCGTGGCAGGGGGTGTTGCAGGGAGAAGGCACAGGGGGGTCCCTGTCAGGCGTGGGAACCTGGCAGGTGCCTAGCGACAGAACAGAACGTAACGGAACCGCGCCTGCACACCTTTCGGCGGTATCCTAAGAGAGAGACAAGAGGGGAAGAATATTGTGGAAAAGTGTAAACGAGATCAGCACAAAGGAGAGCCAGTAAGAGTCGTGCTGAGAGAGGAAGGCAACATCTTACTGAGGCGCGTAGTCGGTGGCCGGATCACCGTAGGAGTAACTGACTTCAGGCCTTACTTCAAATTCCGCTGGACAGTTGATTATAGGTTGGCTGTCTACCTTCTACACCTACGAAGACATAGGGGGCAACATTGGGAGAGGGGCGTCTCTAGGGTCCCGGAAGACCTCCAAGCCTTCCCGTCAAACGGGTGGCGTCCTAGCCATAACATATCTGGGGGACGTTAGAAACTAGCAACATCTGGAACCAAAGAACGAGAGAGAGAGCTGTAGAGAACGAACGAACGAGAACAGCAGTTGTGAGGACTATTTCGAATGCTCAGCAGGGTAGGACTACAACACACAGGCACTATTGGTAGGCAACGATTTCCATCTGCGAGGGAAACTCTGGATGTGCCCATCGGACCGGCCGGTCTCTGATAGCTCGGTTGAACGTGCTCTGGACTGAGTGTATTGAAGCCTTCAGTAGAAGGTAAAGAGACTGCAGCCTTGTGTCCTCGTTATTGCCTGCATTTCGCACCATCACCACTCACCAAACCGGGAAGCCCTGGGGACATACTTCACCTGTGGGAAGGTACACCATCCAGCTGCCATTCCATCACCCCAGCGGACCCCACAGCAGCGTCGGTCACCCTGACCGAACACCACAGGTGGCGTCACGAACCACTGACAGACTGTACAAATCCCTTTACTGGACGCCCCTTAGCAGGGTCACGGACTGGGTCTAGCCACCGTGACAGCCTCAGAACCGAATCAGAGAGGCCCGGTACAGAGAACTCGTGGCCCTGTGTCTGGGGGCGCTCCACATGCATTTGCATATTTGGGGGCAGTATTCTGGATCACTGCGTTGAGAAACACATGATGGTGTCTCCGCGGTGTTGGATGTTTTGGTCTCCACGAGGTCAATCATCCGTGCCTTTATAGCTATAAAGGTGAGCAGGTAAGTACGGTAAATATTTTTCACTTTTAACCCCAGCTAGACCAACACTGCTGCAGAAGACATCTGTTTTTCTTTTTTATTTTTTTCAAATCAAGTAAGGAATCTACTCCAATTTGATAGACCCTTACTTCTTCAAATAGGCCACTGGAATTGGTTAGCCATGAACCTCAAAGGCCAATGAAAATCAGATGGTGTTAAATGGGGCTTGTGGCCAGATAAAGTTAAAAAATTGCCAATCCCAACGTTCCAAATTATTCTCAGTGTCAAAAGCAGCGTATGGCGAAAGTGCTGCCTTGTTAAAACACAGCAGCTTCCATTAACAATAGCTAGACCCATGCTTATATAGTATCAACATATTCTGCAGTGCAGCATACGGAGTCATCACTCACATCAGTAATGAGGGAAAATGATGGTCCTTAGGTGAAATCATCAATGATGATATAATTGGATTCAATTAGCTTGGCTAGACAAGGATTGATGACTGCCTGTCCTGCTGAACCTAAAGATTACTTAAACAGAACCATTAATACAATGACGGTCACCTGTGGGTCCACTGACCAAAGATTAGGTCATCATAGAACCCTATGAATCCTTGCAGATGACCAGCAGGTGGTCTTGGCATTGTAGCCATGATATAGACACTAAAGCCATCCCACATTTCAGCTTTCTGAAAAAGTGTCAGCAAGTTGCACATTATGTCAAAAATAAAGAAGAAAACAAAGAAATCCGATGTTTAACTGGAGCACCACAATTAAAACAGGTGTTGTAAAGCCACAGATCCAGGTTTAAAGGGAACCTGTGAAGGTGACATGTCTGGCAACCTGGATTAATAAAAGTAGGCATCATTTTTATTGTTGTGCTAGGATCTATACGGCCATATGACAAAGTTTGGTATTGAAGTCATCCTGGCAAACTGCCTTTAAATTGATTTTTTACTACAGTAGTGTTCAAAATAATAGCAGTTTTTATTTCCAGCATTGGGAACATTGCACACTTTAACTACTTTACAGAAAATGACAAAAACAATGAACATTGGGCTGTTCTAATAAACATCAGTATCTGCATTTGTCTTTACAAACTCACAATATGTTCTATTTTTTTTTTTAAGGATTTGGTATTCCTATGAATCACTAACCTAATATTTAGTTGTATATCCACAGGTTTTTTAGAACTGCTTCACATCCATGTTGCATAGAGTCAACCAACTTCTGATCCCCATCAATTGTTATTCCAGCCCAGGATGCTTGCACGACATACCCACAATTTTTTGCACATCTCATGGCTTTGCCTCAGAAACGGCATTTTTTATGTCACCCCACAAATATTCTCTCAGATTAAGGTCTGGGCATTGGGCTGACCACTCCATAACCTCAATTTTGTTGGGCTCGAACCAAGATTTTGCTCGTGGAGATGATCATTGGATGAGCGTTTGCCATTCTGGCTATTCTTCCATCCATTTGAATGGTAGTTTTCCGTTTTCTTCCACGTCTCTCTGGTTTGGCTTTCCATTTTAAAGCATTGGAGATTATTTTATCTGAACAGCCGCTCATTGTCTGCACTTAAGTTTTACCCTCTCCAATCAACCTTTCAATCAAAGTACGCTGTTCTTCTGACCAATGTCTCGAACGACTCATATTTATAAGGCTTTTAAGGAGAAATATATGTACACTAGATGGTGGCCCAATTCTAACGCATCGGGTATTCTAGAATATGCATGTCCCAGCCACATAGTATATTGCCCAGCCACTTAGTATATTTCCCAGTCACAAAGTATATTGCCCAGTGACGTAGTATACAGCACAGACACGTAGTATATTGCCCAGCTACGTAGTATATTTCCCAGCCACATAGTATATTGCCCAGCCACATAGTATATTGCCCAGTCACATAGTATATTGCCCAGTCACATAGTATATTGCCCAGTCACGTAGTATATTGCCCAGCCACGTAGTATATTGCCCAGCCACATAGTATATTGCCCAGCCACATAGTACATTGCCCAGTCACGTAGTATATTGCCCAGCCACGTAGTATATTGCCCAGCCACGTAGTATATTGCACAGCCACATAGTATATTGCCCAGTCACATAGTATACTGCCCAGCCACATAGTATATTGCCCAGTCACATAGTATATTGCACAGCCACATAGTATATTGCCCAGTCACGTAGTATATTGCCCAGCCACGTAGTATATTGCCCAGCCACATAGTATATTGCCCAGCCACATAGTATATTGCCCAGTCACATAGTATATTGCCCAGTCACGTAGTATATTGCCCAGCCACATAGTATATTGTCTGTGCCTTTATAGCCTTTTTACTAGGCACTGCTCCTAATAGCCAGATTCCTACTCCACAGTGATGAGGGGCAAAAACCCCGAAACAGCTGTCTGTGGATGGATACCATGCTTGGCATAGGTGGCTTTCCTTCATAGGATGCTGCCCTTCCCGTGGTTGTTCCTTCCCGGGGAAAGGCCTGGCTATTCACTGCTTGCGTTGAGAAACTCGTGATGGTGTCTCCGCAGCTTCTTTACATGCATCTGCATATTTCCCATAAGGGATGGGGGCAGTGTTCTGGAATCACTGCGTTGAGAAACACGTGATGGTGTCTCCGCGGTGTTGGATGTTTTGGTCTCCCCGAGGCCAATCATCTGTGCCTTTATAGCCTTTTTACTAGGCACTGCTCCTAATAGCCAGATTCCTACTCCACACTGATGAGGGGCAAAAACCCCGAAACAGCTGTCTGTGGATGGATACCATGCTTGGCATAGGTGGCTTTCCTTCATAGGATGCTGCCCTTCCCGTGGTTGTTCCTTCCCGGGGAAAGGCCTGGCTATTCACTGCTTGCGTCGAGAAACACGTGATGGTGTCTCCGCAGCTTCTTTACTTGCATCTGCATATTTCCCATAAGGGATGGGGGCAGTGTTCTGGAATCACTGCGTTGAGAAACACGTGATGGTGTCTCCGCGGTGTTGGATGTTTTGGTCTCCCCGAGGCCAATCATCTGTGCCTTTATAGCCTTTTTACTAGGC
Organism: Ranitomeya imitator; assembly: GCF_032444005.1. Taxonomy (NCBI): domain Eukaryota; kingdom Metazoa; phylum Chordata; class Amphibia; order Anura; family Dendrobatidae; genus Ranitomeya; species Ranitomeya imitator. The sequence continues at coordinate 73,558,305 of NC_091291.1, read as the reverse complement.
ACTGCTCCTAATAGCCAGATTCCTACTCCACACTGATGAGGGGCAAAAACCCCGAAACAGCTGTCTGTGGATGGATACCATGCTTGGCATAGGTGGCTTTCCTTCATAGGATGCTGCCCTTCCCGTGGTTGTTCCTTCCCGGGGAAAGGCCTGGCTATTCACTGCTTGCGTCGAGAAACACGTGATGGTGTCTCCGCAGCTTCTTTACTTGCATCTGCATATTTCCCATAAGGGATGGGGGCAGTGTTCTGGAATCACTGCGTTGAGAAACACGTGATGGTGTCTCCGCGGTGTTGGATGTTTTGGTCTCCCCGAGGCCAATCATCTGTGCCTTTATAGCCTTTTTACTAGGCACTGCTCCTAATAGCCAGATTCCTACTCCACACTGATGAGGGGCAAAAACCCCGAAACAGCTGTCTGTGGATGGATACCATGCTTGGCATAGGTGGCTTTCCTTCATAGGATGCTGCCCTTCCCGTGGTTGTTCCTTCCCGGGGAAAGGCCTGGCTATTCACTGCTTGCGTCGAGAAACACGTGATGGTGTCTCCGCAGCTTCTTTACTTGCATCTGCATATTTCCCATAAGGGATGGGGGCAGTGTTCTGGAATCACTGCGTTGAGAAACACGTGATGGTGTCTCCGCGGTGTTGGATGTTTTGGTCTCCCCGAGGCCAATCATCTGTGCCTTTATAGCCTTTTTACTAGGCACTGCTCCTAATAGCCAGATTCCTACTCCACACTGATGAGGGGCAAAAACCCTGAAACAGCTGTCTGTGGATGGATACCATGCTTGGCATAGGTGGCTTTCCTTCATAGGATGCTGCCCTTCCCGTGGTTGTTCCTTCCCGGGGAAAGGCCTGGCTATTCACTGCTTGCGTCGAGAAACACGTGATGGTGTCTCCGCAGCTTCTTTACTTGCATCTGCATATTTCCCATAAGGGATGGGGGCAGTGTTCTGGAATCACTGCGTTGAGAAACACGTGATAGTGTCTCCACAGTGTTGGATGTTTTGGTCTCCCCGAGGCCAATCATCTGTGCCTTTATAGTATATTGCCCAGTCACGTAGTATATTGCCCAGCCACGTAGTATATTGCACAGCCACGTAGTATATTGCACAGCCACATAGTATATTGCCCAGTCACATAGTATATTGCCCAGCCACATAGTATATTGCCCAGTCACATAGTATATTGCACAGCCACATAGTATATTGCCCAGTCACATAGTATATTGCCCAGCCACGTAGTATATTGCCCAGCCACGTAGTATATTGCCCAGTCACGTAGTATATTGCCCAGCCACATAGTATATTGCACAGCCACATAGTATATTGCACAGCCACATAGTATATTGCCCAGCCACATAGTATATTGCCCAGTCACATAGTATATTGCCCAGCCACACAGTATATTGCCCAGCCACATAGTATATTGCCCAGCCACATAGTATATTGCCCAGTCACATAGTATATTGCCCGGTCACATAGTATATTGCCCGGTCACATAGTATATTGCCCAGCCACATAGCATATTGCCCAGCCACATAGTATACAGCACAGAGCCACGTTAGTTTACAGTACAGACACGTAATATACTGCCCAGTCACGAAGTATATTGGCCAGTCACGTAGTATGCACCATATCCCTGTTAAAAAAAAAGAATTAAAATAAAAAACAGTTACATACTCACCATCCGGAGCCTCCGGATCGAAGCGGCCGATTACCGATGCTCCTCGCGCACTCCGGTCTGAAGAGTGCATTGCGGTGTCGCGAAATGATGATGTAGCAATGCATGGAGCGGTCACCGGGCCGTCGCGAACCGGCCGCTTCGGGTGAGTATGTAACAATTTTTTTTTTTTTTTTAATTATTATTATTTTTAACATTAGATATTTTTACTATTCATGCTGCATAGGCAGCATGAATAGTAAAAAGTTGGTCATACAGGGTTAATAGCAGCGTTAACCGAGTGCGTTACACCGTGGTCAACGCTGCCATTAACCCTGTGTGAGCGCTGACCGGAGGGAAGTATGCGGACGCCGGGCACTGACTGCGGGGAGTAAGGAGCGGTCATTTTCTTCCAGACTGTGCCCGTCGCTGATTGGTCGTGGCTGTTTTGCCGCGACCAATCAGCGACTTGGATTTCCATGACAGACAGCGGCCGCGACCAATGAATATTCGTGACAGACAGAAGGACAAACAGAAAGACGGAAGTGACTCATAGACAATTATATAGTAGATATCCTGGCTTTACCCTTAAATAAAGGCCACCTGATTCACACCTGTTTCTTCACAGAATGATTGACTTCACTAATTGATCTCCGCGCTGCTATTATTTTGAACACACCACCTGACAATTAATTATTCCAATACACAGACTCGGAAACCTGCAGATCATGAATGCTGAGTCTGGTGGTTTCCTTAGAATCTACTGCACCAACTGGTAAATTGTTTCACATGCGGTAATATAATTTATACCAAAACCAGTGATTAATCTGGTTAGTCGTATCTGACTGCCATTATAGGAAAGATCTTCAATATCAGATCCAAGGCGGTCCCACACCCAGCATACCCATTGATAGGGTGTTATCAGCTCTGGCAAAGGCTGGATGCAACCTTTATACTATTCAGTCGCACTTTTCAGGTACTGCAAATCAGCTCCCAGTTAGTAAGTAGCTGCACAGCTTCGTCTACAGAATAGTGGCTGCGGCTAGGTGCTACACTTCTGTTATATATTGATGTGAATAGGTGGGCACAAGTTGTAGTACACAGCGGTGTCTACTATTATATGGACCAAGCTGAGCTGTGCAGCTCCTTAACTAAGTAATTCTGGCTGTCGTCACTGAGAGTAGCTGATTGGCTGGGGTCCCCGCTGTCGCACCCCCTCTGATCACATATTTTTGTCAAATCCTAGGGATAGGCCATCATTGTTAAAGTAGTGGACAACCTCTTTAAGCATTTTAATTATCAATACCACATTTTTACATCTTACATTATCAAACAGATGAGATGAGTTTGATGGTTCGAACCAATCCTTCATTAACTCATTCTGATGCTGTACAAGTTTATTTCCCAATTTCTTTTCATTAAACTACTCTACACAGCTGCCACAATGGAGGTCACTCTAATGGTATGTGTCCACGTTCAGGATTGCATCAGGATTTGGTCAGGATTTTCCATCAGTTTTTGTAAGCCAAAACCAGGAGTGGGTGATAAATGCAGAAGTGGTGCAGATGTTTCTATTATACTTTTCTGCTAATTGTTCCACTCCTGGTTTTGGCTTACAAATACTGATGGAAAATCCTGACCAAATCCTGATGCAATCCTGAACGTGGACACATACCCTTAGGCTGGGGTCACACTTGCGAGTGCAATGCGAAAAACTCGCACGAGTCTCTCGCATTAATTCCTGGCGCTGCCACCGGCGGTTTGGACCGGAGTATTCAGCTGCATAGAAATACATGCAGCCGCACGCTCCGGTCCCGAGTGCCGGCAGCAGTGCCGGGTTTGATGCATGAGTTTCTCGCACTGCATTCGCAAGTGTGACCCCGGCCTTCCAGTTGTTTCTGGGCTCACTTTTTAACCATTTTGACTACTGACATCACATTTGCTACGTGTCTATCCTGGGGAACAGGCGAAGCATGCAGCAGAGAAAGACATAGACAATAAGGTCACTTTCATGGCTCTGGACAAAGTGTTGGCAGAAACCTGATAATTTTTCTCCTGTGAGTTTAGCAATCCTTGTCAGATAATTTGGTGTCACAGTGTGACCCGACCCAACGGGTGGTTGGTCAACGAATGGCACAATTCACAAAGAATGGGATGGAAAAGGTGAGAGGAAGGCCCTACCCGTAGGGAATGGTCACCACCTGAGCTCAAATCTGATCCCATCCCTGCACTCCCCAAATGCCCTATGTGGGTCCTTCCCTCCGCCACCATCAGGATACCTCGTCCCTAGTAGTCACCCATTACTGTCCTGGCTAGTGCACTGACCGGCAAGGAGCACTAGCCTCACCTCTGCAGATAATACACACAGGGGGAAGTGACAAACACCAAAGGGACAAGGTATCAAAAAAACACTTTTAACTTTATGTACACCGCTGCTAAGCTCCACACCGCAGATAACAGCAACTGGACTCCAAACACCAGAAGTGGCTGACACCAGAAAGCTGCTCCTGCTAGACTGGTTTCCAGAAAGGAACTGTATTACCAACAGTCAGCTGATACGTCAGGTGATCTTTTAAAGGATGGTGGGAGTGGTCACCACCTGCATCAACTGATCCAGCAGCGTAAGTTCACACAGGACTTTTTTGCTGCGTATTTTTGCTGCTTTTTTATGCTAATTTTCAGCTGCTTTTTACTGTATCAGCAAAGCCTATGAGATTTCAGAAATCTCATGCACACACATTGGGTTTTTGTTTGATCAGTATTTTCAGCTTTGCTGTGTTTTTTGGACATAGAGCATGTCACTTCTTTCAGCGTTTTTGCAGCGTTTTTTCACCCATTGACTTGAATGGGTGATGGAAAATACGCTGCAAAAACGCATGTAGCATTATTTGCTGCATTTTTGGTGCAGAAAATCAGGGCCAGCAGGAAGTGATCTCACAGCCAAGAGCTTAGGGGTGTGGTTAGTGAGGTGTCCATAGTGACAGTGAGCTATTGATGTATTGTGAGGGAGTTTCTGGTAGTGAGGTGTGAAGAGCCATTGTGAGGTGTCCTCTGATTGTGATCTATTGTGAGGGAGTTTCTGGTAGTGAGGTGTTAGCCATGTCTTGATATAGGAGGATGAGCAAGCAGCTGAAAATTAGCATTTAAAAACGCGGCAAAAATACGCAGCAAAAAAGTCCTGTGTGAACTTACCCAAAAAACGCACCAAAAACGCACCAAATAACGCACCTAAATTAGCATAAAAAACGCAGCAAAAATACGCAGAAAAAAGTCCCGTGTGAACTTACCCTTAGCCAACGGGGGAAAAACCTGACATTAACCCCCAATGGTCCAAAAGGAAAAAAAGTTTTAAACTGAGTGGAACCAGAGCTGCCACAAATCCAAAAATGGATTGTGACAGTACCCCTTCTTTCAATGAGGGGCCTCTGGACCCACAACACCGGACCTCACCAGAAAACGACACAAAGTGAGGACGCCTCGATCCACCAGAGTTCACCTCTGCAGACTCCTGACTCTCAGGTTTATGGCAAATGCAGCCCGATGGAGATGACAATGTAGGCTCTGGAGGCTCCACAAATCTCCAAAGCGCTGACCTGTGGAATGATTTGTGTATGTGCATTACTGGGGGTAACTCCAGCTGGAAAGTCCCTGGACTGAGAATGGCCGACACCCGATACGGCCCGATTACCCTAGATTTCCAGGTCACAGTAGCACAATTCACCTGATGTTTTTGGTGGACACCCACACGTACTCGTTCACACACAGGTCCAGACCTGAACATTTATTTTCATGCATACATTTGACAAGATGGTGAACTCTTTACAGAACAGGCAGCAGAGGCGTCCCCCTGTGTCACCAAACTCACACCCCCACTATGCACAGAGGGAACTATCACCCTCCTCCTAAGAGGACTCCAACATTAAGGGTTAACTAGTGGTGAGGGTTGAGTCTTGCCCCTACTCCCTGGCAGCACCTCTGCTGCCCCTGTTGGAGTAGAAGGGGTAGGTCGCAGAAAGATGCTAGAGATCGTAGCTTTAGGGCTGCAGTCCTTACACGACTGGTCCCATCTGACTACTTCCCTGGACCACCAATCTATGACCGGGTTGTGAATCTTTAACCAAGGGAGGCCTAAAACAATAGGAGTTGGCATACCCTCCAAGACGTATCACGACAGGGACTCTTCATGACGAGTCCCTATCCAAAGGTGTATATTGTCTACGACTTGGGTCACCCTCCCCTGGCTGAGTGGGACAGAGTCAACGGCCTGTACGCTTAGAGTTCTCGCTAGCATCCTACCCACCAGGCCATGGGTTTGAAGCAAGCATCCACCAAATTAACTCCCGCACCACTGTCCACCAGCATCGGTGCAGTCTCAGTTACCCCGCCAACCACCACCTCAGCAGGTAAAGTACACCAAGAAGAGAAATGGAGGAAATATACACACCCTGGTCGCCTCCCTCCACACGACCAGGGGGACGTGGCTTATGTGATGGTGATGATACTTTGGCGCGAGCTGGGAAGACACCGATGGAATGGCCAGTCTCCCCAAAATAGAAACATGCCCCCACACCACGGTGAACCGCAGGCAATCCTGTTTGAGATGAAACTCCTCCCACCTGCATGGGTTTGTCTGTCTGTACCGGTGTGTCCTCCTCCCTAGCTAGGACAACAGGGGGCAGATTTGGTGCATGTATCTACTTGAGGCATCTATCCAAATGGATAGCAAGGGACATGGTGACTTCCCATGGTGACCTGGGAGCAGCGTACTGCACCAGAGTATCCTGCAGCCTAGGTGACAGACCCTGACAAAAATGGCTCCTAAGGGCAGGGTCATTCCACTGCATCAGTGGCCCACCGCCTAAACTCTGAGCAGTACTCCTTAGCTGGCCAGCCCCCCTGCTTGATTTTGTGGAGACAAGACTCAGCCAGGGAGATGCCATCAGGATCCCCATACACCAGCGCTAATGCTGCAAATAACTCGTCCATCAACCGTAAAGATGGTAAACTGGTTGGCAGGGAGAAGGCCCAGGATTGGGGATCACCCTTGAGAAGGGAGACTATAATCCCCACACGCTGTTCCTCACTCCCTGAAGAATGAGAGAGAAGCTGGAAATATAATTTACAGGCCCCCTGAAAAAACAAAAATGTATCTCTCCCTCCAGAGAACCTGTCAGGGAGAGATATCTTGGGTTCCGGTTGAGCCTGCAACTGAGCCGAGGCCCAGATCCCCGTCAACTGCTGAAGCTGCTACGTCACCTGAACCACAGCTCCTTAACCTCACCAGTGAGGGTCTGGATCAGTTGGGCAAAGGCCTGCATTTGAGCCATGGCTCACCGGAAGAAATGCAGAAGTTGGTGATAATGTCACAGTGTGACCCGACCCAGCGGGTGGTCGGTCAACAGACAGCACAACTCACAAACAATGCGATGGAAAAGGTGAGAGGAAGGCCCTACCCGTAGGGAATGGGGAATGGTCACCATCTGAGCTAAAACCTGAGCCTGTCCCTGCACTCCCCTAATGCCCTATGAGGGTCCCTCCCCCCACCGCCATCAGGATACCTCGTCCCTAGTAGTCACCTACTACTGCCCTGGCTAGTGCACTGACCAGCAAGGAGCACTAGCCTCACCTCTGCAGATAATACACATGGGAAAGTGACAAACACAAAGGGACAAGGTAACAAAAACACCACACTTAGCTTTATGTACACCTCTGCTAAGCTCCACGCCACAGATAACAACAGGAACTGGATTCCAAACACCAGATGTCGTCGACACCAGAAAGCTGCTCCTGCTAGGCTGGTCTCCAGAAAGGCACTGTATCACCAACAGTCAGCTGATGCATCAGGTGACATTTTAAAGGAAGGTGGGAGTGGTCACCACCTGCATCAGGTGACCCAGCAGCAATGCAGTAACATCAGGTAGCCAGAGGGACCCGTAGAAGCGCTATTGCGCGGAACGATCGTCATCCTGCTCAGTGATTCCACATGCCACTCTCCTGACCTGGATATTTTAAAAATGCCGTAATAAAGTGAACTTTAAGGAGGGTGAGTGCCACTCTTTTTCTACTTGTTACAAGCATCTTGTAGAATGCTTCTAGTTTTGGGACCTTTTTCCACAATGGGTTGATAATTTTATATGATTTTGGTTATGTCATTATATTCAGTAGAAAGTTCTGTTTTGTGATCTCTTTTCAGTAGTATTCTTTTCTTTATCAGTAAAATACAAACTTTTGCATCTTTTAAACTTGCAATATCTTCCATTCATTTGATTAGCCATGTTTTAGGCTATGTCCCTATGAACAGGAATAGCAGAGTTTTGGACGCCGTATATTGTCGTTCTAATTGCTGCAGTTGTTTGTCAGTACATGTGGATTAGTCAAAATCTGCAGCGGAGACTAGCGGCTCCGCTATAGAAATTGACATGCTGCAGCTCGTAACCCACACCGTGGGTGAGTTTACTCAGTGTTAAATAGAAGCACAGAGTGCATGGGATTTCTATAAATCCATCCACTGTGCTTCTATGCAGAACGCACAATTTTGGATGCAACGCAAATGCTCTGAGTCCAAAGCGCTGCTATTCCTGATCGTGGGAATGCAGTCCTACATACCTTATCAAAGAATCTTTTATTCAGATTACAGAATTCCATGACAAACTCCTGGTTTCTTGAGCATGCTCTTGGTGTTCTGATAAATATATCTGTAGGGATATTTTTGCTGAAATGTGTAGGGTGACTGTTTCCTGCCTCTAAAACAGAGATGTCAAACTCAAATACACAAAGGGCCAAAATAAAAAACTTGGACAAAGCCGAGGGCCGACATTGATATTTAGTTAAAAAAAATTCTACAATTTCCTTATCAAATATAGCGATGAAACTTTTCATATTGAAACAAACTTAAAGGGCTTGTCTTAGAATACAATTAGCACATAATCACAATGGGGCATACTGGAATAATATAATATGTTATGTAACTGCAGTAAAAACATATGACAAAATGGCCTAATTTAAATATGTAATAACAAAGGATAAAAAACCTTGAATTAATAAATAATACATATAATAAAATATATTGCCAACACAAGTGCCCCCTAAACACAGTATGATACACCCACAGTGCATCCCTCCTCAGCACCCTCCACATGCATGTTATCATTCATGACCCTACTGTACAGCCCCAGCAAAGTATGATGCCCCAACTGTAATCCCCACAAAGACCTCCACACAGTATAATGGGGCACATATAGTCATCTATACAATATATTGAGCCCCACATAGTCCTCCATACAGTATAATGGGCCCCACATAGTTCTTCATACAGTATAATGGCCCCACATAGTCCTTCATACACAATAAATGGGCCCACATTGTGGTCCATACAGTATAATGGCCCGACATAGTCCTCCATTCTGTATAATGGCCCCATAGAGACCCCGGCATCGCAGGCCAAACATAATCACCCTGAGGGCCAGAGTTTGCCATGTGTGCTCTAAAACAGAATCTCAATGACAATTCCCGTTAATTTTAGCAGGAGGTAAATTTTAAATTTAAAGACTTATAATTTAGATATTCTACAAAGTCTGGTAAGGAGGATACATCCCCATCTAGACAATACAGTGATCATCAATGTATCGTCCATACCAACCCAAGTCATCAAGAAAAGGATTTGTGTGTTACTCTTCCCACAACACCAAGTAGAGGACAGGTAATGTGGGTGAAAACAGACCCTATAGGGCAGCAACAAATAGGTAAACAGAAGGCAGGATCACAACAAAAATAATAACACCCAAGCAAAACAGTGTCATGAAATACAAATGCGGTCATATTAAATATGATTTTTCAAAAGTTTAAACCAAAATGTCTTGGTCTCCTTAAGGTACCGTCACACTTAGCGACGCTGCAGCGATACCGACAACGATCCGGATCGCTGCAGCGTCGCTGTTTGGTCGCTGGAGAGCTGTCACACAGACCGCTCTCCAGCGACCAACAATGCCGGTAACCAGGGTAAACATCGGGTAACTAAGCGCAGGGCCGCGCTTAGTAACCCGATGTTTACCCTGGTTACCATCCTAAAAGTAAAAAAAAACAAACACTACATACTTACCTACAGCCGTCTGTCCTCCAGCGCTGTGCTCTGCACTCCTCCTGTACTGGCTGTGAGCACAGCGGCCGGAAAGCAGAGCGGTGACGTCACCGCTCTGCTTTCCGGCTGACCGACGCTCACAGCCAGAGCAGGAGGAGAGCAGAGCACAGCGCTGGAGGACAGACGGCTGTGGGTAAGTATGTAGTGTTTGTTTTTTTACTTTTAGGATGGTAACCAGGGTAAACATCGGGTTACTAAGCGCGGCCCTGCGCTTAGTTACCCGATGTTTACCCTGGTTACCAGTGAAGACATCGCTGAATAGGTGTCACACACGCCGATTCAGCGATGTCTACGGGGAGTCCAGCGACCAAATAAAGTTCTGGACTTTCTTCCCCGACCAGCGACTGCACAGCAGGGGCCTGATCGCTGCTGCCTGTCACACTGGACGATATCGCTAGCGAGGACGCTGCAACGTCACGGATCACTAGCGATATCGTCTAGTGTGACGGTACCTTTACCTCAGAATGGCAGTTAGGATTAGTACAGTTTAATTAAATTAGTGATGTGTTAAAGTAAACATTGGCTGACCAAGGTGTGAAATTGAACAATACCTGACCAACTCAAAGTCTGACCAAAGTGTGAAAGTAAACAGTGTCCTACAATTTCATGTTCCCCCAATGTCTTAGGTAAACTATTCCCTATTCAATTGAGTATGTTTTCATGAACGCATATGAACTTTTTTTGTTCAGAATGGTCACTATTTTTTCAGACATACTAATTACACCTGTTTGAACTTGTTACCTGTATGAAAGACACCTGTCCACACACTCAATCAGACTCCAACCTCTAGACCATGGCCAAAACCAAAGAGCTGTCTAAGGACACCAGGGACAAAATTGTAGATCTGCACAAGGCCGGGATGGGCTACAGGACAATAGGAGAGCAGCTTGCTGAGAAGGCAACAACTGTTGGCACAATTATTAGAAAATGGAAGAAACACAAGATGACTGTCAATCTTCTTTGGTCTGGGGCTCCATGCAGGGTCTCGCCTCATGAGTTAAAGATGATTCTGAGAAAGCTCAGTAGTCAGCCCAAAACTACACGGGAGGACCTGGTCAATGACCTGAAGAGAGCTGGGACCACAGTCTTAAACATTACCTTTAGTAACACACTATACCGTAGTGGATTAAAATCCTGCAGGGCAAGCAAGGTCCCCCTGCTCATGCCAGCACATGTCCAGGTCAATTTGAAGTTTGTCAGTGACCATCTGGATGATCCAGAGGAGGCATAGGAGAAGGTCATGTGGTCAGATGAGACCAAAATAGAACTTTTTGCAAGTTATAAAAATTTACTACATTTCTGTTTTTTTCCAGTCAACATGGGGTGCAAAATGTACATTTTAATGAGAAAAAAAATAACTTTTTGGAATTTACCAAATGGCTGCAATGAAACAAAGAGTGAAAAATTTAGGGTCTGAATACTTTCCGTCCGTACCCACTGTATAGATTGTGTCATGTGATATGTTCCAGTATGATGTATTATGCCAGAGCGTGTTAAGTGTTGAAGTGTAATACGCATAATGTATAGTAAGGTACAATATAAGTCTTGTTAGCATAGTGTCTGGTGCAAAGAAGTTCTGCCCAGCAACAGACAGCAGGGTCAGCTAAGTGGTGGGACTAGCCACAGGGGGGGGGGGGAGGGCTTAGTCAAAGGAACAGGACTGTGCTTCCTGGATAGAGTTAAATAGAGTTCGAAGGGTAATGTGAGCAGTGCAGCCCAGGGGTAATCCACAGCTAGAAGAGACTGGAGCGAGGAATAACAAGATCCTAAAGAGGGTTGCTGACAAGACAGAGACTTTCCAGAAGGTGTTATCCGATACGGCGCTAAGTCACGAGAAACCTGAGAGCTTGCTAATGCCGAAAGGTAAAAGACCTAAAGAGAACACTGAGAGCATGGGACTAGTGGGGTCCCGACCGGTAGATCCAGGGCATCTATAGTGATAGGATGGGGAATTGCGGAGCGAGTGGAGAGAAACTCACTGATTGGAACTGTGGCCTAGAAGCTGGGTTGTGGCGACATAGAGACGAAACAGATAAGCTGCAGCGCCCTGGAGTAGCCTACAGAGGAAGGATACAGAGGGAATGAGAAGCTTCTTACTGTGAAGGAGACATGCTTAAGACTGTGTACTCGCTTATCCCTTGTATATAACCCTTATCAAGTTCAGAAAAGTCCCCATGTTTGAATGAAAGTCTCCTTTATTGATAGGTGGAATTCATGGTAGTGGACAGAGAATACAATCAGCTAAAGACATAAGGCATAAAGGCATAAGGCCCACACAACACCAACACCTAGCCAGGACCCACTTTTATGTAGTACATCACACAGACAGGGTAACTTATCCCAAGACTCATTTCTATTTCATTTTTTTCTTACATTTTATATTTACAAATATAAATTGTTTTATGAATTTGTCGCAAATGAAAAAAATGACTAACTAATTCCAAGCAAAAAAAAGCCAAATATGCAATGATGAATCTGCCCTATATGAATATTTGGACGTGGATCTAGTAACATGGAAAAAAATATGAAATGACAATGTAAACAGATGTGAAAAAAATAGGAAGTAGCTAAACCAGCCAGGTATGTAACTATTAGGTCTAACTGTATAATGTGCAATTAGGTTTTATATCTTGATATTGACCTTACCTGTATCCAGCCAGAATGTTCATTAATGTGGACTTTCCAGCACCAGATGGTCCCATGATTCCTATTAGTTCTTGATTGCAGAACATGCCAGACAAGCATTTCAGGAGCGTCTTGTAACCTAAAAAGCCGTAATAAGAATGTTACACAGGCATCTATGCAATTTACTTCTTAATGAAAATTCTTCCTATTGTGAAGAAGAGGGATTTGTAATGTTATAATTTACTGCTCGTTGACTAGGTTATCAGTCATCACTGTACTATGGCAGAGGTGGACAGTTTCCCAGTCACGTTGCGCAGCACTTGCAAGATCTTTGCTATATGACTTGCAAGTGCTGCTCTGAAGCTGGTCGGATCGCTGAGTTCAGTTTCAGTACCCCATTATTTCTGCCTCTGCTTGCAGCTTCAGAGAGGGCACAGTTCAGGCCAGTGGCCCAATCAAGCTGCTGGTCAGAACTGTTAATCATTAGGAACACCACACCTCTGGCAAGCAGGAGGCAGGGAGGCAAGGCACCCGCATGCTCCTGAAGATACAAGATGCTTTTAATCTTTTAGCTAGATATCTGATTAACATAACAAAACTACTATGTGCAGGACACACCCAAGATCGTTACAGAACACATCATATGACATGTTATATGTGGACATTCTAGAATACACTCAATAAGGCTACTTTCACACTTCTGTCGTTTCGGCGAAAAAACACATCCTGCAAAGTTGCCCGCAAGATGCGTTTTTTCTCCATAGACTTGCATTAGCGACGCATTGCAACGTATGGCCACACGTCGCATCCGTCGTGCGACGGATGTGTCGTGTTTTGGTGGACCGTCGGCACAAAAAAACGTTCCATGTAACTTTTTTTGTGCGTTGCGTCCGCCATTTTCGACCACGCATGCGCGGCCAAAACTCCGCCCCTCCCCCCCCGGACTGCAGAATGGGCATCGGATGTGTTGAAAAACTGCATCCACTGCCCACGTCGTGCAGTTATTTTCACAACGTCCGTCGGTACATCGGGCCGACGGTTTGTGATGGCCCCGTACCGACGGGAGTGTGAAAGTAGCCTAAGAGGAAACCAAACATAATTCAGTAGTCTGAGGCACATCAATACATTCTGATATCTACATGGCAGAAAACCGCAACAATAAAGAAGGCCGACGATGTGACCACTATAATACATGGTGAGGGCAGCCACCACTGAGCTGTATGGAGAATTTATAAGCCTGCACGCCTCTTCAATTTGGCGTGTTTTAGGGCAATCCAGGTGTCAGAAATGAACTTATGAGGCATCAGCTGGTATTAATGTCAGCTACAATGTTTGCCAGTTTCCTGCCCTACATTATAGTGAGTTCGATGCACTATGGGTGGTCTGCACCATTTGCTAAACCCTGCACACTTTTAGAAAAGGGACCAAGTTAGCGCAGAAGGACAAAACATTGCAAATTTGCTTTCCAAAAATACCCCCTTTTGTCAAAATTCCCAACTTTTTACAACAGAATACTGACACAGTGGGATGATATTTCCCCCCTTACATCCACTTTTTTTTTTAAATTCGTTTATTAACCAGAAAATAAAATATGCAATATACACATTTGTATTCATGGTTAAGCATGACATAGAGCACACATATTTATATACATTATTAAGCATAGAATAGAATATGTACGCTTATTTATATCCAAGATGATATCTTTGTAATCTACGGAGCATTTTCAAAAGGACAGCAGTTTGTGTATACCAAATCATTTATATCATGTAAATTAAACATGGAACAGTAAATATACGAGATTCCTGAACTTCAACTACAACTATAGTAACTACTATTTCGCCACTTACCGTAATACTTTACATTGTTTTATCTTCTATGTGAAGCCCCCAAAACAAGAAACCTGACTCTTTACAGTGATGTTATAGTATTTGCCAGTAGCCACCTCTAGCGGGTGCAGTCCATGCAGATTCCTGTAGCTTACTAACGTGATGAATTCTAGCTGTAGGAATACATTTGCAGTGAGCTTTACCTAGCGACCCCAGGCATTTCCAGTTTTATTATGTAGACGTGACTTTGTGAATATAAGCCGCTTGTCTCTTCAGAGAGGAAGAGGTCTAGAACTCTAGCGCCACCTCTAGGAAGTAGCAATCCTAGGAGTCAATATCAACCCTTTAACGAGCTCTGTCACATGACTTAGGATAAAAGCCGAATCCAGAATCTCAATTTGCAGGCACTGTGTTTCAGGGTACTGCCCCTCGTCAGTGCAAAGTGTGAAATCTGGTTTGGCTGAGTGGCAGGCGTCTGACCGTGATCCAAGGGATAATGTTTCTCGATACTGACTGTTAGGATTGCTATTTCTAATAGGTGGCACTAGAGTTCTAGTCCTCTTCCTCTCTGAAGAGACAATTTGCATATTTCCCAGAGGAGCATTGCAGCTTAAAAGTCTGCTCATCTTGGCATGCTTAACCTGTCACTCTCGGCAAGGAGAAATATTATCCCTTGGATCCTGAATGTAAGCAGAGAATTAAACCTTTTGTGTCTGAAAAATAAAGTTCTATAAAACATCCTATGAAATTATTACACTGCACACAGTTTTGAGCCTAAAATCACATAATTCATTTTAATTATTTTTCTTATATTGATTTATATAACTTAAATAAATGCTTCCATCCAAATTTTTATCCTCTTAATATATCGCAGTCGCCATATTCTACAGCACTGTGTACTTACAATTGCTCATTTTGCCTTTCTACCCAAATTCTTCTCTTTTCCATTAGGTCTATGATATCATGAGATTAATAACTGAGGAGCTGAATCCTTCTAAGCTCTATGTAGAAACAGGAGGTCAATTTTCCCTGTATGAGTTATGAGTCACTGCAAATGTCCCAGGCAGGGGAGGAGGGAGCAGCTGGGTCAGGAGGTGAAGAGGGGAATGATAAATGCAGGGACAAGAGACTTCCTGTTTCTATATAGAGCATAGAAAAGAGAAGAATTAACTTGGTAAAAAAGGTAAAACGAGCAATTGTAAGCGCACAATGCTATATAATATGATGATTGGAATATAGTAAGATACAAAGTTTGATGGGATGAGGGCTTCTTTAGTAATGCTTTCTTTCGCATATGGTCATGTGTAAGTTTTTTCTTTGTCTGTCCTATCTTTAGTGATTAGCTCCTTCTTCATTGACCTCTTCACTAACCTCGTTTCCTCCATCGTGGTCCTTCTCTTACAGAGTAAGATAGATCCTTGAACTCAATATCCACAGATGACCGTTTTGGAAGATGGCAGAAGCGTCTTGCATCCGTAATGTGGTTTTCCACCTTTTTCAGATGAGTGGCGAGTAGAGTTGTGTCCTGTGGGTGCAGGCATGTGTCATCCTCTGTTGTATTTGGGTCCTCAGCTGCAGCAGGTACCTTCTCTGCCATATGTAAGATGGATGATTTTCCAGTGGATCCCCACTACTTCACTCCTAAATTCAGTAAAGCAGACACAGATTTTTACATACAGTAACAATGCACTGCATCACCACTGCAAATCCCAACAGTGTGGCATGCTCATCACTTTCCAGATACTCTACATCATTGAGAAGTCTGGCTTATTAATTTTTTGATGGTAGAGTGCTTAGCACTGCTACGAAGCCCTGGGCAGAAATGATCAGTGTTTACACTAGATCCAGCTTATGTTAGTATGTATGCATTGGCCAGTGTTAGGACAAAGCCCCCATGGTAGACATATATTGTTGTGTATGAACCCCAAACCAACTTGTTCACAGTCATAGAGTCCTGACGTAGGCTTGGCGACGAGAAGTGACAAAAAAGTCCCATCAAAGTCCAACCTGATAGCGCCTACATTTCTGTTTAGCTTTTAGAGTTTAGCCTTGGCGATGGTGAAGGTAATTCTGAGGGTGGAGGGCTGGCTGGTCTTTGCTGCATTTTACAGTGAAACCACACATCAATTATTGATCGTTAGTGGCTGTGCAGGGCAAAAAAAGCTATTTTTGACTTGTTAATCCTGCAGAGCTGTTTTTATATCAGGAACATCTAGAAGAGTTCTACCAAATAACTTTTCATCCTATCTTGGCATCCTGGACCTTTCTAAGTATTTACAACAATCTCATATTTTTCTTTTATTTAGCGCGTGAAAGACGGCCATCGATGGGCCTAAAATCTGCCCTGGACTTCGGGTCAGACGCCATGTTTAAAGTTTGATCTGTATGTGGATGACTTTCAGTGTTGAATTATCCCATAAATCTGCAGCACCTGACCACGGCCAAAACAACAGTATGGCCTCTTTATAGTATAATAATTATAATTATGTTTTTTGTGTACACCGAGGATCTATAACTGCGTTATGGTGGCCTTCAGCACAATAAAGTGACAGATCAATATTGAAACCCAGGAAACAAAGGGTGATGGAGTGCCATGACTAGTCACACGGTCATTGGATGTGGTGAGACAATGGATGACCGGCCGCCCAGTCATACTGTTCACTTGTGGCCATGTGATTTCCAAACAGTGGAGAACAAAGCCTGGAATTATTATTCCCTATACATCTACACTATAACATGCAGGAAGCATCACAATGACATTAGGATTTGGAGTAGAATTAAAATTTCCTGGTTTCTGATATGATTCTTAAATTACATGAAAATGCTGTAGGGGAACAAAAGGGCACAAGACATCAAGTTATACCCTTTAGGTTACAGGGCAAATAAAAGGCTGGTGAAGATTGTGCAAAAAGCACAACTCCTTAATATGCCTGAAAAACAGCTGCCCCTGCCTCGTGGCTGCTGATCTCCTCCCAGGACAGGTGATCAATAAGAACGATAACACAATATTGGGCTGCGCTGCTGGGGGCGTTATGTAGGGACCTGGGCTGGACTTGTGGGAATGAACAAATCTTCATGGTATAAAGTTAAGGTTTTCTTTCAACCAATCAATTGCTATCTGGAAGCTTTTCCCCTCCAACCAGGGCGCTGCAGCTATGGATTCTAAGGCTCCTATAGGTGTTGTCCCTACACAACCCCCGAGGAGCGCAGCCCAATATCATGGTATCATCCTTATCAATCATGAGTCTGAAATTAAAGCTAATAAAACATTTTTGCCATAAATGAAAGGGAACCTGTCAACTGACTCATACTTGGATCAATGGGCAGCATGGATCAGAAACTCCATGATTGTCCCTATGTATTCTTTACTACGATTTTACACTGAAAACATGCGGCTGGGGTTGAGGTGACTAATTCCCGAGATTAGACCTTGACAGCTTCTCTCTTAAGCCAATCGCTGATTCATGCTGCCTGGGGTTCAGGCAGCATGAATCAGCTGACAGGTTCCCTTTAAATAACTCAGAAAAAGCGCTCCTTTTGGGAAATGTTCACATGATGCACAAGCGATAGCAAACATTTCTTAAACTTTATACAAAGGACACCTAAACTGCACAATCTACTATATAATTGTCTAAGGGTCACTTCAGTCTGTTTGTCTGTCCTTCTGTCACGGATAATCATTGGTCGCGGCCTCTGTCTGTCATGGAAATCCAAGTCGCTGATTGGTCACGGCAAAACAGCCACGACAAATCAGCGACGGGCACAGTCTGGAAGAAAATGGCCGCTCCTTACTCCCCGCAGTCAGTGCCTGTCGCCCGCATACTCTCCTCCAGTCATCTCTCATACAGGGTTAATGCCGGCGGTAACGGACCGCGTTATGCCGCGGGTAACGCACTCCGTAACCGCTGCCATTAACCCTGGGTGTCCCCAACTTTTTACTATTGATGCTGCCTATGTGGCATCAATAGTAAAAAAAATGTAATGTTAAAAATAATAAAAAAACAAAAAACCTGCTATTCTCACCCTCCGTAGTCCGCCGAGTCGCACGCGCCTTCCACCATCTTCCGTTCCCAGCGATGCATTGCGAAATTACCCAGAAGAAGTCATCTGGGTAATTTCGCAATGCATCCTGGGAACGGAAGATGGCGGCACCCGCGCACGTATCGCCGGAGCTTCGGTGGATCCCAGGGGGTGAGCATATAACTATTTTTTATTTTAATTATCTTTTTAGCAGGGATATGGTGCCCACACTGCTGTATACTACGTGGGCTGTGTTATATACCGCGTGGCTGCTATATACTACATAGGCAGTGTTATATACTATGTGGGCTGTGTGATATTCTCCATGGGCTGTGCTATATACTGCGTGGGCTGTGCTATATATTACGTGGCAACTATTATATACTGCGTGGCCTGTGTTATATACTACGTCGCCTGTGTTATATACTGCGTGGGCTATGTTATATACTATGTGGCTGCTATATACTGTGTGGGCTGTGCTATGTATTACGTGGACAGTGTTATTTACTGCGTGGCCTGTGTTATATACTACGTCGCCTGTGTTATATACTGCGTGGCTGCTATATACTGCGTGGGCTGTGTTATATAGTACGTGGCTGTGTTATATACTGCGTGGACACTGTTATATATTGCGTGGCATGTATTAAAGCATTGGGTATTCTACAATATGTATGTATATAGCAGCCACATAGTATATAGCACAGGCCATGTAGTATTTGTCTGCTATATACTACATGGCTCCTATATACTACGTGGCCTGTGCTATATACTATGTGGCTGCTATATACATAAATACATATTCTAGAATACCCGATGCGTTAGAATCGGGCCACCATCTAGTATCATATAATCCCCTCTGAATTGTAAAGTGCTGCTGAATATGTTGGCGCTATATGTTAAATATTAATAATGGTTTTTCATTTTTACTCTCAGTTCGCTAGTTTATTTGCTGATATTTAGGTTAGTGTCGTACACTTAGCATGGCTGGATGTACACCGTACAGACATCCATGAATGGACACAACAAGTGTTATGTGTGACATATATAGCTACAGGACACTCAGGGAAGGACTCATCACTCTTTGCAATCTCTCTCCACTCAGGGGGTCTACATGCAGGCGCTGACAGGTGCTCCTGTTCCTATAGCATTTTGGAGGACAGTCTCCCGGGGCCTACTGCATCCTGGACGTTTGACACTAATGGATAAGTTGCTGACACGTGCTTCTGTGCCCTACTGTGACTTGGACAGACACTCATGGACAAACAGCTAATAAAGCTTCTACACAGATGGGTAAATAAGCTGCAACCAATTTAATGAACCAACTATGGGACTAATTCACATATTTTGTAATTTGCTGCAATGATTTGAGGACAATACAAATAAACCACTACATTTTTTAATTATCATGATATTTTCTTTGGAGCGTCCCATCTGGTAAGAAGTCCAGAATAAATATATGGAAAATTCATATTAAACACTATAGAAATGAACATTATTATTATTTATTACTATTTCCATAGATATTCTTCTAGTTTGGTCATATATATATATTTTTTACATCTTAGCATAGACATGAGATCAATCATGGGTAAAATAGCCAATTTTAACTCTTTTTTTCCATAAGTATTACCATTATTTGGGCCACCATCTTTTTTTGCCAAAACCAACACATTGTCAACTGAACACCTGAAGAAAACTAACTTTGTGTGGTTGAAAATGTGTTATTTTGTAAGAAGAAATAAATTGGGTGGCAGACTTCAGTGACGGGTCACATGGGTCATTTACTATCTGTCACAGCCTATCTTGGCATTGTAGTCGTTATATGTAACACATCCGTTTTTGAAGCCATAGGCTGAATCCATCATCTTGGGCAACCAACTTCTCACGAATGTCTATGCCCGGCCTGAATAAAAGTTTACACTTTCTCAGCCGCCATATTTGTTAATTAAGATAAACGTGTTGTAAAAATAGATTCATTTTCCAGAATAAAGTATCGCAGATTTATATATCATAACAGACATTAAAGAAGAGGTTTCGTAACGGAAATACAGATTATAATTATTACATGTGAAAGATAGATCTGTATTTTTAGTCTAAAAATGTCAATATTGTTTTTCAACAATGTAAAAAGATCGCCAGCAGTTGTTCAGGGGTTAAATATTAAGTCTCATTGTTTTATTTTCATGACCTGTATTAACACGGTTCTCTATCCTGGGTGTTCCATGTATATTTCCTGCTGATCAGCTTGTCTGCATTGGGTGGCACCATCTCCCTTTTGATTCTCGGCTTCTCCTAAATGCACAGCTCACCTCCCCCAGGTCCCACCCATGCTATATGTTCTGCATGGCAGAGATAACAAGGACCCCATCCCAGGGCTATTCAGGCCATGTCTATCCAGCATCACTATCCCCTCCTGGCTCATCCCCAGCAGCAGCCCTGACAGTGTCCCACTATGCAGATCACAGGCACAGACAAGAATGGCTGGTAGCAATAACAAAGGGTCTCACCTTCAGATTTGGGGGGAGGTCAGCGAGTCCCCGTATCGTTCTTCTCCAGCTGCAGAGTTGGCATCCACCCTGTGGGAATTAGGGGGATGGGAAGAATGAGGACACAAAATAGCATGCAGACAGCAGCCTGAAGCCATAACCTTGCAGAATCATTTGCCCACCCATATTTATTAAAGGAAAATTCAGAGGTGTCCCACTGATTGTTCTTGCTGATGCTGATCTTCAGACCTCAGACATACTCTGTAGGCTGGTCCTGATGCAGATCCATCATCTGGCAGGCAGCATAGAGGCTGGTCTTGTCACAGCCCTTCTTAAAGATATAGTACGCCTTTACAAGCAAGTAGTGTGCTCGCTAAAGCCCATTAGTAGGAAAAGTGACATTAAAGAAGTAAACAAAGTGTATTAATATATAGACAAATATTGTTTTTTTATTTCCATCTGCAGTGTAATGTGTGTCCCAATTTGCATGTAGATCCACCATCATTATGGCCCTAAAATTAACCTTAGATGGCGCATATGCTCATATGTTCCGTTCTTTTGTTCTATTTCATATATTCAATAATGATTCACTGTGTCAAAAATGAAGTGGAAGCAGAAGGGCCCCATTAATTATTACTGGGTCCTTGAGGGCTTTTGGGTTTTCTTAAGGGCTCATCTCCACTTGTGTGAGAAAAAAAACGGTCCGATTTACGGACCGAAAAAACTGATGTAACGTCTGCGAGTGCCATGCGAGTGCCATGCAAGTGTCATGCGAGTGTGATGCGATTTTTTTATCGCAACATCCGTATGACATCCGTATTGCTGTCCGATTTTTACGCACGGGTCTCCTTAGAAAAGCCGGCAATTCAGCGCAGAGTACAGTAAAATCACATTGACAGGTTAGATTAGAGTAGATATATACACATAGAATAGGTATATATACACATATATATATATATATATATATATCAGGGAGACACCTATATATATATATATATATATTTAATGCAGCGTGAGATAGCTTTAGAGCTGGTAATTCAATTACCGGCTTTTGCTTTCTCCTTCACAAACCCGACATGATATGAGACCTGGTTTACATACAGTAAACCATCTCATATCACCATTTTTTTTGCATATTCCACACTGCTAATGTCAGTAGTGTGTATATGCAAAATTTGTCTGATTGCCGTATGTGGAGTCGGGAAGGATTTTTTTTCCCCAATGTGGAGCTTACTCTTTGCCACATGGGTTTTTTTTGCCTTCCTCTGGATCAACATGTTAGGGCATGTTAGGTTAGGCTATGGGTTGAACTAGATGGACATATAGTCTTCCTTCAACCTTAATAACTATGTAACTATGGTTATTGCCCCCCCCCCGGCTAAAAATACCTGCCCCCAGCCACCCCAGAATAGGCACATCTGGAAGATGCGCCTACTCTGGCACTTGGCCACTCTCTTCCCATTCCCGTGTAGTGGTGGGATATGGGGTAATGAAGGGTTAATGTCACCTTGCTATTGTAAGGTGACATTAAGCCTAATTAATAATGGAGAGGCGTCAATTATGACACCTATCCATTATTAATCCAATACTAGTAAAGGGTTAAAAAAACAAAACACACACATTATTAAAAATTAATTTATTGAAAAAATCACAAAGGTTGTTGTATTAATTTATTCTACTCTCAATCCACTCACTGAAGACCCTCGATCTGTAACAAAAAAAAAATAATAAACCAACAATATACATACCTTCCAAGGATCTGGCACGACCAACGATGTAGATCCATCTGAAGGGGTTAAAATATTTTGCAGACACGAGCTCCGCTAATGCAGGATGCTCATTTCTGCAAAACCCCGGCGAATGAAGCTAAATATAGGTCAATGATCTATATTTAGCTTCATTTGCGGTGAGGCGCCCTCTGCTGGCTGTTCCTAGATCGTGGGAACTTTCCTAGAAAGCTCCCAGGCTCGAGATCATAAGAGGGCGCCCTCTGCTGGTTGTCCTCATATGAACTCGAGCCTGTGGAGATGAGCCCTAAAACAGAAAAAAAAAGTTCTGCATGCAAAGCTTTTTTCAGTGTAAAAAATGGACAGCAGGAGACCCTGTGCTTGTCATAGCCAGATAGCTATGAGCGCCGCCCAGCAGTCAGCGCTCATTGTAAGGCCGGGTTCACATTAGCGTATGTGTGCGCAGCGAATACCTGCGTACCGATCCACATGCGTCTTGCGTACATATATTTAACATTGTGTATGCAGGGACATGCGTTTGCATCAGTTCGCATGCGTCGTTTCACGGTGTGCGGCAAATGCAACATGCTGCATTTTTTGAGGTGTCAAATATGCGCAGGCACGCGTACGGATGAGTGTGTCAAAAGAACACATTACAGTCTATGGGAACGCACTGGTACGCAAGGACATCGTACGTATGCTTTCGATGCGCTTGTGTACTTCGGACTGCGCATGTCGAGGAACTGATTGAGACACACCCATTGAGACACGCCCTACTGGAAATATCGAACGCATGCGCATAAACAACGCAAATGCAGGCAAAAAAAGCATGCACACGCAGCTTTTTTGGCGTCATGCGTAAGCTGATGTGGATCAAAAACACAGCGCATCCATGTGTTTTGGCAGCCGTTTGCGCATGCAGACGATACGCTGCGCACAGATACACTAATGTGTACTTAGCCTAAGTGAGCATTTCTGCTGCTACATTGCAGCACAAGTGATTAGATGGTGGCAGCTTCTAGTCTCCTAAGGAGACTATTAAAGCTAGTAAAAGTAAAAAAAGTTTTAAAAAATATTAACCCCTTTCTGACATTTGTCGTAATAATCCATCCTTGCGCCCTAGACCGATTTGACCAGGGATGTATTATTACTGCATGCCGATTGCCCGCACACACAAGGGTGCGCGGGCGATCACCGCCAGGTGTCAGTTGATAGTGACAGCTGACACCCTACACTAAGTGCCAGGAGCAATCATGAACCATTCCAAGCAATTTAACCTCCTAAATGCTGTGATCAAAAGTGATCGCAGCAATCCGGGAGCTGGCAAAGGGCTGACAGCCCCTCTATCTTTGGATCGGAGACCCCAGAGCACGACGTGGGATCCCGATCGTTGCCGTGGTGACCCAATGTCGTCACGATGACATCCGGGTCACCAGAGCTAGGAATGTTGCTGATCATGTGTAGTGCATGATCAGCAAGTCTCTCTGTCAGTGCAGAGCTGAGTTTCTACAGCTTGGGAATGCTGTTGCATCCCCATGCTGTAGAAGCAATCAATCTGCAAAAAATGATAGTCCCATTGTATCTTTCTATTTGTATTGTATCTATAAATAAATATTTGTATGAAAAAAAACAAAAAGTATACATATTTGGTATCGCCGCATCCGCAACAACTCGACCTATAAAACTGTCCCACTAGTTAACCCCTTTAGTGAAAACCATAAAAAAAAGGCAAAAAACATTGCTTTATAATCATAGCACAGAACAAAAAGTGGAATAAAACGCAATAAAAAAGACAGATATAAATAAACATGGTACCGCTAAAAACAAAATCTTGTCCCGCAAAAAACAAGCCGCCATACAGCTCCATCAGCGGAAAAAAAAAAAAAAAGTTATAGCTTTCAGAATAAAGACATGAAAAAGTAACTATTTTTTCTATAAAATAGTTTTTATTGTGTAAAAGCGCCAAAACAGAAAAAAAAGATATAAATGAGGTATCGCTGTAATCGTACTGAGCCGAAGAATAAAACTGCTTTATTAATTTTACCACAGATGGAACGGCATAACCCCCCTCCCCCCAAAAAAATTCCTGAACTCCTGGTTTTTGTTCATTCTGTCTAACAAAAATCGGAATAGAAGACGATCAAAAAATGTCCTGTGCCCAAAAATGGTACCAATAAAATGCCAACTCAGCTCTAACATGACTCTGTAGGCCAAAATATGGAAAAATTATAGCTTTCAAAGTGTGACGATGCAAAAACTGTTTTTTTGCAATAAAAAGTGTCTTTTAGTGTGTGACAGCAGCCAAACATAGAACCCAGATATAAATCTGGGATCGCTATAATCGCACCGATCCGAAGAATAAAGTCGCCTAATCACTTATGCCGCATGAGGAACGGCGTAAAAAAATAAATAAAACCAATTCTTCACCTGCTGTTGATTTTTCATTCTGGAACACCCGCCAGGGCCGTGGGGTACTCGGCATCGGGTCTGGTACTTAAGAGGATATGTCACGATGGTGGCGACCTAGTCCGTGGCCCTGGGCGCCCATGTAAAAGGGACGGTCTTTAAAGGGGTTTGAAATAAAGTTTGTGTTCGTGACGCCACCTGTGGTATTCGGTCAGAGGTGACCAACGCTGCTTAAAGAGGTCTGCTGGGGTGATGGTATAGCAGCTAAGATGGTATAACCTCCCACAGCTGAAGTTGGGTCCCCAGGGCTCTCGAGGTGTAGTGTTATGATCTGGTGGCATAGGAGCAGCATGTGACGTACTCTGGAGAAGGTGGTACCTGTACTGACCGCAGACCCTGAACTTAGCACCGCAACTACAAGTAGCCGTGGGATGTACCTAACACTCCCTAGACACCTCGACACAGCCTAAGGACTAACTTCCCCTAAAGATAGAAACGGGAAAACTATCTTGCCTCAGAGAAAATCCCCAAAAGATAGACAGCCCCCCACAAATATTGACTGTGAGAGGAGAGGGAAATGACATACGCAGACTGAAATCAGGATTTAGCAAAGGAGGCCTTTCTAGCTAAAAAGAAAGAATGGGACAGAGTACTATGCGGTCAGTATTAAAACACTAGAAAATATCCACCACAGAAAATACAAGTCTCCACATCTGAATAAAGACATGGAGGGTATATCTGCATCTCCAGAGATACAGCTTGGCTGCAAAAAGTCCTTACACAGACAAAGCTGGACAAGACAAAACATGAAAATGCACAGAACTATAAGCATGTGGACAGCAAAAACAAAGCCAGAACTTATCTTTGTTGAAAAGAACAGCAAAACAGGAGAGACCAGTCAGGGATGTGAATCCTCCAAAAACAATGGACAACTGGCACTGACTAAAGAATCAAGCAAGACTAAATAGCCCAGTCCAAAGCACTAAGTGGACACACCTGATGAATGCTGCGATCCAAAGACAGCAGCACTACCACTCATAACCACCGGAGGGAGCCCAAGAGCAGAATTCACAACAGTACCCCCCCCCTTGAGGAGGGGTCACCGAACCCTCACCAGAGCCCCCAGGCCGATCAGGAAGAGCCAAATGAAAAGCACGAACCAAATCGTCAGCATGAACATCGGAGGCAACAACCCAAGAATTATCCTCCTGGCCATAACCCTTCCATTTGACAAGATACTGAAGCTTCCGCCTCGAAAAACGAGAATCCAAAATCTTCTCAACCACATACTCCAACTCCCCATCAATCAACACCGGAGCCGGAGGACCAACAGAGGGAACAACGGGCACCACATACTTCCGCAACAAAGATCTATGGAAAACATTATGGATGGAAAAAGAGGCTGGAAGGGCCAAACGAAAAGACACTGGATTGATAATCTCAGAAATCCTATAAGGACCAATAAACCAAGGCTTATACTTAGGGGAAGAAACCTTCATAGGAACATAACGGGAAGACAACCAGACCAAATCCCCAACCCGAAGCCGGAACCAACACACCGACGACGGTTAGCAAAACGCTGAGCCTCCTCCTGAGACAACACCAAATTGTCCACCACATGAGCCCAAATTTGCTGCAGCCTGTCAACCACAGAATCCACACCAGGACAATCAGAAGGCTCAACCTGCCCTGAAGAAAAACGAGGATGAAAACCAAAATTACAAAAAAAAGGCGAAACCAAGGTAGCAGAACTAGCCCGATTATTAAGGGCAAACTCGGCCAACGGCAAGAAAGCCACCCAATCATCTTGATCAGCAGACACAAAGCATCTCAAATAAGTTTCCAAAGTCTGATTAGTTCGCTCGGTTTGGCCATTTGTCTGAGGATGAAATGCGGAAGAAAAAGACAAATCAATGCCCAGCCTTGCACAAAAGGCCCGCCAAAACCTAGAAACAAACTGGGAACCTCTATCGGACACAATATTCTCCGGAATGCCATGCAAACGAACCACATGCTGAAAAAACAACGGAACCAAATCAGAAGAGGAAGGCAATTTAGGCAAAGGTACCAAATGAACCATCTTAGAAAACCGATCACAAACTACCCAGATAACCGACATCCTCTGGGAAACCGGAAAATCTGAAATAAAATCCATAGAAATATGCGTCCAAGGCCTCTCAGGGACCGGCAAAGGCAGAAGCAACGGGAATAACAAGGCTTGGCCCGCGCACAAGTCCCACAGGACTGCACAAAAGAACGCACATTCCGCGACAAAGAAGGCCACCAAAAGGACCTACCAACCAAATCACTGGTACCAAAAATCCCAGGATGGCCAGCCAACACAGAACAATGAACCTCAGAAATCACTTTACTAGTCCATCTATCAGGAACAAACAGTTTCCCCACTGGACAGCGGTCAGGTTTATCAGCCTGAAATTCCTGAAGAACCCGTCGTAAATCAGGGGAGATGGCAGAAAGAATCACCCCTTCCTTCAGAATGCCGACCGGCTCAAGGACCCCAGGAGAATCAGGCAAAAAACTCCTAGAGAGGGCATCAGCCTTAACATTCTTAGAACCCGGAAGATACGAGACCACAAAATCAAAACGGGAGAAAAACAGGGACCATCGAGCCTGTCTAAGGTTCAGTCGTTTGGCAGACTCGAGGTAAATCAGATTTTTATGATCGGTCAGGACCACAATACGGTGCTTGGCCCCCTCAAGCCAATGTCGCCATTTCTCAAATGCCCACTTCATAGCCAACAACTCCCGATTGACGACATCATAATTGCGTTCCGCAGGCGAAAACTTCCGAGAAAAGAAGGCACACGGTTTCATCAAGGATCCATCAGAATTCCTCTGAGACAAAACGGCCCCTGCCCCAATCTCAGACGCGTCAACCTCAACCTGAAATGGAAGAGAAACATCCGGCCGACGCAACACAGGGGCAGAAGTAAATCGACGTTTAAGCTCCTGAAAGGCAGAAACAGCCGCAGAGGAACAATTCGTCACATCAGTGCCTTTCTTCGTGAAATCGGTCAGAGGTTTAACCACACTGGAGAAGTTGGCAATGAAACGACGATAGAAATTAGCAAAGCCCAAGAATTTCTGAAGGCTCTTCACAGATGTGGGCTGAATCCAATCATGAATGGCCTGAACCTTAACCGGATCCATTTCTATAGATGAGGGAGAAAAAATGAAGCCCAAAAAAGAAACCTTCTGCACTCCAAAGAGGCACTTTGACCCCTTCACAAACAAAGCATTATCACGGAGGATCTGAAATACCATCCTGACCTGTTTCACATGAGACTCCCAATGATCGGAAAAAATCAAAATATCATCCAAATATACAATCATGAATTTATCAAGATAACTCCAAAAGATATCATGCATGAAAGACTGGAACACAGATGGGGCATTAGAGAGTCCGAATGGCATCACAAGGTATTCAAAATGGCCTTCGGGCGTATTAAATGCAGTTTTCCATTCGTCACCCTGCTTAATACGAACAAGATTATATGCCCCTCAAAGGTCAATCTTAGTAAACCAACTAGCCCCCTTAATCCTAGCAAACAAATCAGTAAGCAAAGGCAAAGGGTATTGAAATTTGACCGTGATCTTATTCAAGAGGCGATAATCAATACAGGGTCTCAAGGAGCCATCCTTCTTGGCAACAAAAAAAAAACCTGCTCCCAATGGTGAAGAAGATGGCCGAATATGCCCTTTCTCCAAAGACTCCTTAATATAGCTCCGCATGGCGGCATGTTCTGGCACAGACAGGTTGAAAAGTCGGCCCTTAGGGAATTTACAACCTGGAATCAAGTCAATAGCACAATCACAGTCCCTATGCGGTGGAAGGGAACTGGATTTGGGCTCATCGAATACATCCTGGAAATCTGACAAAAACTCAGAAATTTCAGAAGAGGGGGAAGAGGAAATTGACATCAAAGGAACGTGACCATGAACCCCCTGACAACCCCAACTAGTCACAGACATAGATTTCCAATCTAACACCGGATTATGTACCTGTAACCATGGAAAACCCAGCACAATAGCATCATGCAAATTATGCAACACCAGAAAACGACAATCTTCCTGATGGGCTGGCGCCATGCACATGGTCAGCTGTGTCCAAAACTGAGGTTTATTTTTAGCCAACGGTGTAGCATCAATGCCCCTTAAAGGAATAGGGTTCTGCAAAGGCAGCAAGGGGAAACCACAACGTCTGGCAAATTCTAAGTCCATTAAGTTCAGAGCGGCACCTGAATCCACAAATGCCATGACAGAAAATGACGATAATGAGCAGATCAAGGTCACAGATAACAGAAATTTGGGTTGTACAGTACTGATGGTAACTGAACTAGCGATTCTCTTTGTACGCTTAGGGCAATCAGAAATAACATGAGCAGAATCGCCACAGTAAAAACACAACCTATTCTGTGCCTGAATCTTTGTCGTTCAGCTCTAGACAAAATCCTATCACACTGCATAGACTCAGGGCTCGGAGGACAACGCCACAGTGTGCACAACTCTGCGCTCATGCAAGCGCCGATCAATCTGAATGGCCAGAGACATAGAATCACTCAGACCAGCAGGCGTGGGGAACCCCAACATAACATCTTTAACGGATTCAGAAAGACCCTTTCTGAAAATTGCCGCCAAGGCATCCTCATTCCATTTAGTCAATACAGACCATTTTCTAAATTTCTGGCAATACGATTCTGCCGCTTCTTTACCCTGACACAGGGCCAACAAGGTCTTCTCTGCATGATCCACTGAATTAGATTCATCATACAATAAACCTAGCGCCTGAAAAAAGGTGTCTACATTAAGCAAAGCAGGATTCCCAGATTCCAGGGAAAATGCCCAATCCTGAGGATCACCACGCAGCAGGGAAATAACAATTTTAACTGCTGAATGGGATCACCAGAAGAACAGGGTTTCAGAGCAAAAAACAGTTTACAGTTATTTTTAAAGCTCAAAAATTTGGACCTGTCCCCAAAAAACAAATCAGGAGTTGGAATTCTAAGCTCTAAAACCGGAGTCTGAACGATATAATCGGAAATATCCTGTACTCTAGCAGCAAGTTGGTCCACACGAGAAACCAATTCCTGAACCTCCATGCCAGCGCCTAACTCCTGAGCCACCCAGAGGAAAAGAGGGAAGGAAAGACACAACAGACTACAAAAAAAAAATGGCTCAGCACTTTCCTTCCCTTCTTCTGAGATGTGTTTAACTCATTATTGGCCAGTTGTACTGTTATGATCTGGTGGCCTAGGAGCAGCATGTGACGTACTCTGGATAAGTTGGTACCTGTACTGACCGCAGACCCTGAACTTAGCACCGCAACTACAAGTAGCCGTGGGATGTACCTAACACTCCCTAGACACCTCGACACAGCCTAAGGACTAACTTCCCCTAAAGATAGAAACGGGAAAACTATCTTGCCTCAGAGAAAATCCCCAAAAGATAGACAGCCCCCCACAAATATTGACTGTGAGAGGAGAGGGAAATGACATACTCAGACTGAAATCAGGATTTAGCAAAGGAGGCCTTTCTAGCTAAAAAGAAAGAATGGGACAGAGTACTATGCGGTCAGTATTAAAACACTAGAAAATATCCACCACAGAAAATACAAATCTCCACATCTGAATAAAGACATGGAGGGTATATCTGCATCTCCAGAGATACAGCTTGGCTGCAAAAAGTCCTTACACAGACAAAGCTGGACAAGACAAAACATGAAAATGCACAGAACTATAAGGCCCACAGCATGTGGACAGCAAAAACAAAGCCAGAACTTATCTTTGTTGAAAAGAACAGCAAAACAGGAGAGACCAGTCAGGGATGTGAATCCTCCAAAAACAATGGGCAACTGGCACTGACTAAAGAATCAAGCAAGACTAAATAGCCCAGTCCAAAGCACTAAGTGGACACACCTGATGAATGCTGCGATCCAAAGACAGCAGCACTACCACTCATAACCACTGGAGGGAGCCCAAGAGCAGAATTCACAACAGTGTAGATGGAAATGGTGAGTGCTACAGTAAGAAATGGAGGACTCAGGTTTGCAGTCTCTTTACCTGGTTTACTGAAGACTTCAGGCAGCCACATTCCAGGGCACCAGATCACAGGTACAGGCAGGGTCCGGCCAGCTTGGAAGCGAATTCAGAGTCCCTTTTAGGCTGCCATCACACTAGCAGTATTTGGTCAGTATTTTACATCAGTATTTCTCAGCCAAAACCAGGAGTGGGTGATAAATGCAGAAGTGGTGCTTATGTTTCTATTATACTTTTCCTCTAATTGTCCCACTCCTGGTTTTGGCTTACAAATACTGATGTAAAATACTGACCAAATACTGCTAGTGTGACGGCAGCCTTACCCTGTGGATTTAAAAGTCTTCCTACTAGCGCTGTGGTGTAGTCCCTTGCTGCCTGTGGCTTCTGTCAAGGTCCTCACAGATCTCTATGTCCTCCTTAAAAGTGTAACACAAACCCGTATGACAGGTGGCTCGAGCCTTTTTACAGGGTCTCTATCACGACCCAGGCTCTATGCACCACTGTGTCTCCTGGGCATTAGGGTGGACAGGTGATGTGTAGTCCAGCTGTCCTGCCAGTTTCTGCTGTGCCTCGTGGAGTCCGACACAACCTCGGTTGTTATGGACCTGGTGGTTAGGAGCACCCGGAACGACCTGATGTTTAAACTCACACAGGACAAGCTCTGGGAAGTGGGAACTCTGCTGACCGCAACCCCTAATCCTATCACACAACTAGAAATAGCCGTGGAGCGTACCTAACACTGCCTAGACGCCTCTTCACAGCCTAAGAGCTAACTAGCCCTAGAGATAGAAAATAAAGCCTACCTTGCCTCAGAGAAATTCCCCAAAGGAAAAGGCAGCCCCCCACATATATTGACTGTGAGTTAAGATGAAAGTCACAAACACAGAAATGAAACAGGTTTCAGCAAAGGGGGTCCAGACTTACTAAACAGACTGAGGATAGGAAAGGTATCTTTGCGGTCAGCACAAAAAACTACAAAAAGACTACGCAGAGTGAGCAAAAAGACCTCCGCACCGACTCACGGTGCGGAGGTGCCACTCTGCATCCCAGAGCTTCCAGCTAGCAAGGCAAAATCATGATAGCAAGCTGGACAAGGAAACAATGAACAAATAATTAACTAGCAGGGACTTAGCTTCTGCTGGAGTAGACAGGTCACCAGAAAGATCCAAGAGCGAACTGAACCAGTACAAGAACATTGACAGCTGGCATGGAGTAACGATCTGAGTGGAGTTAAATAGAGCAGCCAGCCAAAGAATAAACTACGTCACCTGTGGAAGGAACCTCAGAAGCAGCAGCTCCACTCACAGCCACCAGAGGGAGTCCATGGACAGAACTCGCCGAAGTACCATTCATGACCACAGGAGGGAGTTCGATAACAGAATTCACAACAGTACCCCCCCTTGAGGAGGGGTCACCGAACCCTCACCAGAGCCCCCAGGCCGAACAGGATGAGCCAAATGAAAGGCACGAACTAGATCGGCAGCATGAACATCAGAGGCAAAAACCCAGGAATTATCTTCCTGACCATACCCCTTCCACTTGACCAGGTACTGGAGTTTCCGTCTCGAAATACGAGAATCCAAAATCTTCTCCACCACATACTCCAACTCCCCCTCGACCAACACCGGGGCAGGAGGATCAACGGAGGGAACCATAGGCGCCACGTATCTCCGCAGTAACGACCTATGGAACACATTATGGATGGCAAAAGAAGCTGGAAGGGCCAAACGAAATGACACAGGATTAAGAACTTCAGAAATCTTATACGGACCAATGAAACGAGGCTTAAACTTAGGAGAAGAAACCTTCATAGGAACATAACGAGACGACAACCAAACCAAATCCCCAACACGAAGTCGGGGACCAACACAGCGCCGGCGGTTAGCGAAACGTTGAGCCTTCTCCTGGGACAATGTCAAATTGTCCACCACATGAGTCCAAATCTGCTGCAACCTGTCCACCACAGTATCCACACCAGGACAGTCCGAAGGCTCAACCTGCCCTGAAGAGAAACGAGGATGGAAACCAGAATTACAGAAAAAAGGCAAAACCAAAGTAGCCGAGCTGGCCCGATTATTAAGGGTGAACTCAGCCAAAGGCAAGAAGGACACCCAATCATCCTGATCAGCAGAAACAAAGCAGCTCAGATATGTTTCCAAAGTCTGATTAGTTCATTCGGTTTGGCCATTTGTCTGAGGATGGAAAGCCGAAGAAAAAGACAAATCAATGCCCATCTTAGCACAAAAGGACCGCCAAAACCTCGAAACAAACTGGGAACCTCTGTCCGAGACTATGTTCTCCGGAATGCCATGCAAACGAACCACATGCTGGAAAAACAATGGCACCAAATCAGAGGAGGAAGGCAATTTAGACAAGGGTACCAAATGGACCATCTTAGAGAAGCGATCTCAAACCACCCAAATGACCGACATCCTTTGAGAGACAGGGAGATCTGAAATAAAATCCATGGAAATATGCGTCCAGGGCCTCTTCGGGACCGGCAAGGGCAAAAGCAACCTACTGGCACGAGAACAGCAGGGCTTAGCCCGAGCACAAGTCCCACAGGACTGCACAAAAGAACGCACATCCCGTGACAAAGAAGGCCACCAAAAGGATCTAGCCACCAAATCTCTGGTACCAAAGATTCCAGGATGACCAGCCAACACCGAACAATGAACCTCAGAGATAACTCTACTAGTCCATCTATCAGGGACAAACAATTTCTCCGCTGGACAACGGTCAGGTCTATCAGCCTGAAACTTCTGCAGCACCCGCCGCAAATCAGGGGAGATGGCAGACAAAATTACCCCCTCTTTGAGAATACCCGCCGGCTCAGGAACACCCAGAGTCAGGCACAAAACTCCTTGACAGGGCATCAGCCTTCACATTCTTAGAGCCCGGAAGGTACGAAACCACAAAATCAAAACGGGAGAAAAACAGCGACCATCGAGCCTGTCTAGGATTCAACCGTTTGGCAGACTCGAGATAAGTGAAATTCTTGTGATCCGTCAAGACCACCACGCGATGCTTGGCTGCTTCGAGCCAATGTCGCCACTCCTCGAATGCCCACTTCATGGCCAACAACTCTCGATTGCCAACATCATAATTGCACTCAGCAGGCGAGAATTTTCTAGTAAAGAAGGCACATGGTTTCATCACCGAGCCATCAGAACTTCTTTGCGACAAAACAGCCCCTGCTCCAATCTCAGAAGCATCAACCTCGACCTGAAACGGGAGCGAAACATCTGGCTGGCACAACACAGGGGCAGAAGAAAAACGACGCTTCAACTCCTGAAAAGCCTCTACAGCCGCAGAGGACCAATTGACCACATCAGCACCTTTCTTGGTCAAATCAGTCAACGGTTTAGCAAAACTAGAAAAATTAGCGATGAAGCGACGGTAAAATTTAGCAAAGCCCAGGAACTTCTGCAGGCTCTTCACAGATGTCGGCTGAGTCCAATCATAAATGGCCTGAACTTTAACAGGGTCCATCTCGATAGTAGAAGGGGAAAAAATGAAACCCAAAAATGAAACCTTCTGAACTCCAAAGAGACATTTTGACCCCTTCACAAACAAGGAATTCGCACGAAGGACCTGGAACACCATTCTGACCTGCTTCACATGAGTCTCCCAATCATCCGAAAAGACCAAAATGTCATCCAAATATACAATCATGAATCTATCCAGGTACTTTCGGAAGATGTCATGCATAAAGGACTGAAACACAGATGGAGCATTAGAAAGCCCGAATGGCATAACCAGGTACTCAAAATGGCCCTCGGGCGTATTAAATGCTGTTTTCCATTCATCGCCCTGTTTAATTCGCACAAGATTATACGCCCCTCGAAGATCTATCTTGGTGAACCAACTAGCCCCCTTAATCCGAGCAAACAAATCAGACAGCAGCGGCAAAGGGTACTGAAATTTGACTGTGATCTTATTAAGAAGGCGGTAATCAATACAAGGTCTCAAAGAACCATCCTTCTTGGCCACAAAAAAGAACCCTGCTCCCAACGGTGATGACGACGGGCGAATATGACCTTTCTCCAAGGATTCCTTTATATAACTCCGCATAGCTGCATGCTCTGGCACAGATAAATTAAACAGTCGGCCCTTAGGAAACTTACTACCAGGAATCAAATTAATAGCACAATCGCAATCCCTATGAGGAGGTAGAGCACTGGATTTGGGCTCATCAAATACATCCCGGTAATCTGACAAAAACTCAGGGACTTCAGAAGGAGTGGAAGGCGAAATTGACAGCAAAGGAACATCACCATGTACCCCCTGACAACCCCAGCCGGACACAGACATAGATTTCCAATCCAATACTGGATTATGGACCTGTAGCCATGGCAACCCCAAAACGACCACATCATGCAGATTATGCAACACCAAAAAGCGAATATCCTCCTGATGTGCAGGAGCCATGCACATGGTCAATTGAGTCCAGTACTGAGGCTTATTCTTGGCCAAAGGCGTAGCATCAATTCCTCTCAATGGAATGGGATACTGCAAGGGCTCCAAGAAAAAACCACAGCGCCGGGCAAACTCTAAGTCCATCAAATTCAGGGCAGCGCCTGAATCCACAAATGCCATAACAGAATAGGACGACAGAGAGCAAATCAGAGTAACGGACAAAAGAAATTTAGACTGTACCGCACCAATGGTGGCAGACCTAGCGAACCGCTTAGTGCGCTTAGGACAATCGGAGATAGCATGAGTGGAATCACCACAGTAAAAACACAGCCCATTCCGACGTCTGTGTTCTTGCCGTTCAGCTCTGGTCAAAGTCCTATCACATTGCATAGGCTCAGGCCTATGCTCAGAGAATACCGCCAAATGGTGCACAGCTTTGCGCTCACGCAAGCGCCGATCGATCTGAATGGCCAAGGACATAGACTCATTCAGACCAGCAGGCGTGGGAAATCCCACCATGACATCCTTAAGGGCTTCAGAAAGACCCTTTCTGAAAATTGCCGCCAGGGCACACTCATTCCACTGAGTAAGCACAGACCACTTTCTAAACTTCTGACAATACACCTCCGCTTCATCCTGACCCTGACACAAAGCCAGCAAGATTTTCTCTGCCTGATCCACTGAATTTGGTTCATCATAAAGCAATCCAAGCGCCAGAAAAAACGCATCTACATCACGCAATGCAGGATCTCCTGGCGCAAGGGAAAATGCCCAGTCTTGAGGGTCACCACGCAACAAAGAAATAATGATTTTTACTTGTTGAACGGGGTCACCAGAGGAGCGGGGTTTCAAAGCTAGAAACAGTTTACAATTATTTTTGAAATTCAGGAACTTAGATCTATCCCCAGAAAACAAATCAGGAATTGGAATTCTAGGCTCTAACATCGGATTCTGAACCACAAAATCTTGAATGTTTTGTACCCTTGCAGTGAGATGATCCACACAAGAGGACAGACCTTGAATGTCCATATCTACACCTGTGTCCTGAACCATCCAGAGGTTAAGGGGAAAAGAAAGACAAAACACACTGCAGAGAAAAAAAAATGGTCTCAGAACTTCTCTTATCCCTCTATTGAGATGCATTAATACTTTGAGCCAGCTGTACTGTTATGGACCTGGTGGTTAGGAGCACCCGGAACGACCTGATGGTTAAACTCACACAGGACAAGCTCTGGGAAGTGGGAACTCTGCTGACCGCAACCCCTAATCCTATCACACAACTAGAAATAGCCGTGGAGCGTACCTAACACTGCCTAGACGCCTCTTCACAGCCTAAGAGCTAACTAGCCCTAGAGATAGAAAATAAAGCCTACCTTGCCTCAGAGAAATTCCCCAAAGGAAAAGGCAGCCCCCCACATATATTGACTGTGAGTTAAGATGAAAGTCACAAACACAGAAATGAAACAGGTTTCAGCAAAGGGAGGCCAGACTTACTATACAGACTGAGGATAGGAAAGGTATCCTTGCGGTCAGCACAAAAAACTACAAAAAGACCACGCAGAGTGAGCAAAAAGACCTCCGCACCGACTCACGGTGCGGAGGTGCCACTCTGCATCCCACAGCTTCCAGCTAGCAAGGCAAAATCATGATAGCAAGCTGGACAAGGAAACAATGAACAAATAATTAACTAGCAGGGTCTTAGCTTCTGCTGGAGTAGAAAGGTCACCAGAAAGATCCAAGAGCGAACTGAACCAGTACAAGAACATTGACAGCTGGCATGGAGTAACGATCTGAGTGGAGTTAAATAGAGCAGCCAGCCAAAGAATAAACTACGTCACCTGTGGAAGGAACCTCAGAAGCAGCAGCTCCACTCACAGCCACCAGAGGGAGTCCATGGACAGAACTCGCCGAAGTACCATTCATGACCACAGGAGGGAGTTCGATAACAGAATTCACAACACTCGGTATTCCAGCTACCGATGTCTGCGCTTTGTAGGGAGGTAGCTCAAGTCGCAGCTATTCTCCCCAGTTGTCACTCTCCAGTGCTTCGCTCTCCTGCCCGCGCTCTACGGCCCCTTTAGTCCTTCCAACTCTCTCTCTCTCCTCTCTGACAGGAACTCTCAGACTGCCTGACTTTCCCTCCAGACCAGAATATATATATATATATATATATATATATATATATATATATATATATACACAACCCACAAACTGGGTCAGAGCTCCCCCTTCTGGCTTGGAGTGTGAACATGTTGTATGTTTGTGGTTACCTGATAAAGAAGATCTTCCCTCGCTTCCAATCGTGACATCACTCTCCCTGTTAGGAAAGCAATACCACTAACCATCAGGACCCTGGGGTGTTACAATTCTGCCTCCCAAAGATTGCAGTAAGGCTCGATGCACATTTATCCTGCACTCTTTGTTGAGCACTTGCATCTGGGTTTCCGTGTAAGTCTCTGAAATACGTGATTCAGACGGAACCTCTGGTGGAAGATTTCCTATAATGAGCCAGATGGAGGCACTGTGGACGCCATAAGACCTGTAATTCGGGGGTGTCCATCTTTTTAGGATTGCATAAAAGTGTTGTTGCCCACAGGTTTGTGCACTTTTGAAAACAAGGACACTGCTGAACAGAAGCCAGACTGAGTCCAAAGTAACTCTGCTGCCTCATTATAGTGAATAGATCCCTCGGAGGTTTCATCTGAATCACATCACTCAGAGATTTAGATGGAATTCCCAAATTAAGTGATCAGCGTAGAGCGCCGGATAAATGTGATCCCAAACGTTATGCAAAATGTTCCCAATAAAAGCATGACCTCAATCCACAAAAAAGGCAAGTCTTCACTCAGGTCCATCATCTGATAACGGAAATATAGGGGGCTTTCACGTTACTGGTAGCCAAAAGGCTGTGTAAAAGCGAAATGGCTCCTCACCCACCAAAAGAAATTCAGCAAATTATACCTAAACAACATACTGTCATGTCGGACGCTATTCACACTAGGGCGTCCGACAGACAACGGTAATTACACATTTGTCCACTATACGCTCAGTGGCGCAGGCTAGAGTTTATCCAGGTTATCCGGGTTATGGGCCGGAGGAGAGGTCTTGGGTACCAGCTTCGGACATACATGCGGACCGGCTGGTCAGTATGTTTCACCACCGCCATCCGGACAAGCCGGGTCCTATAAGTCGTGAGGGCCCTGGGGTCCCTCGTAGAAGGCGGGGTACTGTCATGTTGGACGCTATTCACACTAGGGCATCCGACAGACAGCGGTAATTCCACATTTGTCCACTATACGCTCAGTGGCGCCGGCTAGATTTTATCCAGGTTATCCGGGGTTAATCTAGCTGGTAATCTGGTTGGAGGCTGGGTCACGCCCGTGGCCTTTAAATAGTCATTCTGGACTTTGGGCGTCGCCGATTATAGCTTGTGTCTTGTGCCTGGTGATCTCGGTCTGGAGTGGTGTTCTAGGAGAAGAAATATCGTATCTGGTGGTGTATGATCCTTTGTCATATTTCTCCTTCTTATATTTGTGTTTGTTTTGCCCTGTGCACATTATATAGTGTTTTCCTGTGTGTCTGCGGCGTGGTGCATTTTTTAGTTTTCCCTGTCTGTGCTTTCTGTGGAGGTTGGTGTGTGGTCTTATCACTGGGTGGCGGGTGGAGGTTTCAGCATAGGGCTGAAACAGGAGTCAGGGTCAGGCCTGGCGGCCCAGACAAGCACACCATCAGTGTAAATTCTGGGAGAGGAACAGACAGGGTTTTCCCTAGTCTGAGGGATATCGTAGGGGCCCGGGTAATCAGCTGTAGTCTACCCAGTACCGCCATGACACATACTGAGTTCACGTTTGGCTTTTCTGTAGTAATGAGAGCCTGCCTAACTTATGTTTGCCTACCTCCAGAAGCATGGGCTGGGCATAATGTACTGGTGACTGCAACGTCCTGTTCACTACATCGTACTGGTCACTAAAACGGCAGTTTGCAATTTTCACTCGGCAACATTCATTGCTGCTTGTTTCTGGAAAATACCCATGGAATCAAAACCATCACTACACCTGTAGATAAATTCCCAAAGGGGTATAGTTTCCAAAATGGGGTCACTTGAGGGGGGGATTCTGCTCTTCAAGCAATTAGGGGCTCAGTATATCGAGTCCGCAAACTGTTCTAGGAACATCTGCACTCCAGATAGCAAACAGCGCTCCATTCCTCCCAAGTCTCTCCGTATGGCTAAGTAGTACTGTACAGCCACATATGGGTACTGCTACGATCAGTAGAAATTGTGGGACAAATTTTGGTGCAAATTTTACCCACTTACCCAAACAGTAGTTTTCACCTTCATATTAGGTATCAGCATACTCAGCAGAAATTGCACAACAAATTGTATGGTGCATTTTCTCTTCTTACCATTATGAAAATGCAATATTTTTGTGCTAAAAAAACATTTGTGGGGAAAATTGTTTTTTTTTTTTATTTTTACAGCTCAACGTTATAAACTTCTGTGATGCACCTGAGGGTTCAATGTGCTCGCCAGATATTTAAATCAGTTCCCTGAAGGGTCTAGTTTCCAAAATGGGGTCACTTGTGGGTAATTTTCACTTAGGCACATCAGAGGCTCTCCAAGCGCGACATGGTATCCATCAATTGTTCCAGCAAATTATGCATTCAAAAAGTCATTGCAATTTTGCATTCAAAAAGCTTCTCTCCCGAGCTCTGCTGTGCGCCCAAACAGTAGTTTTCTCCCTAATATGGGGTATCGGCATGCTCAGGAGAAATTACACAACAAATTTTGGATCGGAGGTAATTTTGTGTGAAAAAAAGTTAAATGTTCATTTTTTTTTTCAACATTCCAAAAATTCCCAAGAAACACCTGAAGGGTTAATAAACCTCTTGAATGTGGTTTTGAGCACCTTGAGAGGTTCAGTTTTTAGAATGGTGTCACTTTTGGGTATCTTC
This sequence comes from Ranitomeya imitator, assembly GCF_032444005.1. NCBI lineage: Eukaryota > Metazoa > Chordata > Amphibia > Anura > Dendrobatidae > Ranitomeya > Ranitomeya imitator. The sequence goes on along the minus strand of NC_091291.1, from coordinate 73,517,984 downwards.
TATCATATAGACCCCTCAAAGTGAATTTACAACAAAGTAAATTTTGTTGTAAAAATGAGAAATCACTGATAAACTTTTAACCCTCATAAAAAAATGTTGTTCCAAAATTGTGCTGATGTAAAGTAGACATGTGGGAAATGTTACTTATTTATTTTTATTACTTCAACTGTATTTATGAATTTTTTTTAACATAAAAAGGAAATATGCAACAGGGGGGAGGAAAAGGGGGAGACAAGGTAAAGGAAGGGAAACAGGGAGGGTATGGGAATTAAAATTTAGTGAACTCAAAATACTGATACATATCATGGTAACAAGAATAAACATTGTTGTAGCTTAATATGTATCTGGTAAACATTATAATGAACCTAATAATGCCTCAACAGTGAGTGGAATTAAACGTTCTCTCAGACAAACGGACCATATAAAATATCACTATAATGAACTCCAAAGAGATAACCAGGTACTAATATATGTTGGGATACTGAGAGAAACAAAAATAAAAAAAAATAAAAGAAAAAATACCATAAAGAAAAATGAGACTAAAGTTTGAGAAACAAAGTTCTAATGGTCCCATTTCCTGGAATATTTCGCGAGACAATTATTTATTGTGAATCTCAATTCCATGGAACTATGTAAATACCGTACATCTTGTCCATAATATTAGAGAATTTAGGTATCTCAGGTTTTTTCCAGTAAAAGGCTAGAGAATTTTTCACTGCCAAAAGAGCATGTATTAGAATGGATCTAATTGATGGGTCAATATCGTCCAAGCCAACCGAAAGTGCGATCTGGGGAGTAATCAGGAATTCTATATTAAGGAGTAAATTTATGTTTAAGGAGACTTGCTTCCACCTAAATAGTTTTTGGGCAACTCCAACAGATATGGAATAAGTTGTCTGGACTACCACAACTTCTCCAACAAAGCGGTAAGTTTTCCAAGTTAGTGTGGGAAAGTCTGAAAGGAGTATAATACCATCTGACCAGAATGTTATAGTAAGATTCATGAGGAGCCATCGATATGTTGGAAGCATATGAATATCTAATGGCACTTTTCCACTTGTAATGAGATATTCAAAACGGAGACCCAACATGACATGTATACATTCTTAGATATAAAGCTATCTTTATTAAAATAACTACATAGATTCTCCAGAGTAAGTTGTGATTTGCATCAAGAGCAATGCGATTATTTCTGCCTTTGGAGATTCATCATGAATACATTTTTAGATATTTTCATTTAGTATTAAGAAAAACATTAAATCTGATGATAGATTATACTTATCTCTGATTTCTCTGAAAGTTGCAAAATTAATTCCATCATATATATTTTCAATTTTTTTTAGTTATCCGGGATGTCAAATTTATAAATAGAAGCAAATAGAGGAATTGGAAAGTTTTTATTAAATCTATTCTGTTATACCCTTTATCTGGTTCTCCAAGTAACTTCCATGCGTGAATTATAGCTTGAAAAACTGGGTGTTGGGAAAATAAGATTTAAATAAATGATTAACCCCTTAGCGACCGCCGATACGCCTTTTAACGGCGGCCGCTAAGGGTACTTAAAAAGTGTATAGCGCCCCCCAGAGTCGGATTTTCTCCGGGGTCTCGGCTGCCAGGGGTAGCCGAGACCCCAGAGAACATGATTCGGGGGGTTTTGTACCCACCCCGCATTTGCGATCGCCGGTAATTAACCGTTTACCGGCGATCGCAAAAAAAAAAAAACGCGATCTTTTTAATTTCTCTGTCCTCCGATGTGATCGCACATCGGAGGACAGAGAAAGGGGGTCCCAGATAGCCCCCCGATACTTACCTATCTCCCCCGGTGCTCCTCGTGTCTCCCGGTGGGCACCGCCATCTTCAAAATGGCGGGCGCATGCGCAGTGCGCCCGCCGGCCGGCCCCACGAGAATCTTTGGGGTCTCGGCTGCCGGGGGTAGCCGAGACCCCAAAGAGCATGATCGGGGTCGGTTTTACCGACCCTGTTTTGCGATCGCCGGTAATTAACTGTTTACCGGCGACCGCAAAAAAAAAAAAGTAAAGTGTAATTCTCTGTCCTCTGATGTGATCGCACATCAGAGGACAGAGAAATAGGGGGATTCGGGGACCCTACAATACTCACCTGCATCCCTGGATCCTCCTGCTGCTCCTCCTGGCCGCCGGCAAAAGAAAATGGCGGGCGCATGCGCAGTGCGCCCGCCATCTGTCTCCATCTGCTGGCCTGCAGGAGAACAGCAGTTGGGGCTAAAATTAGGGTTAGGGTTAGGGGTAGGGTTAGGGTTAGGGTTACGGGTAGGGTTAGGGGTAGGGTTAGGGGTAGGGTTAGTGCTAGGGTTAGGGCTAGGGTTGGGGCTAAATTTAGGGTTAGGGTTGGGGCTAAATTTAGGGTTAGGCTTCTTTCACACTTACGTTGGTACTGGGCCGTCGCAATGCGTCGGCCCAACATACCGACGCACGTTGTGAAAATTGTGCACAACGTGGGCAGCGGCTGTAGTTTTTCAACGCATCCGCTGCCCAATCTATGTCCTGGGGAGGAGGGGGAGGAGTTACGGCCACGCATGTGCGGTCAGAAATGGCGGAGGCAACGTACAAAAAAACGTTTCATTGAACGTTTTTTTGTGCCGACGGTCCGCCAAAACACAACTGATCCAGTGCACGACGGACGCGACGTGTGGCCATCCGTCACGATCCGTCGGCAATACAAGTCTATGGGCAAAAAAACGCATCCTGCGGGCACATTTGCAGGATCCGTTTCTTGTCCAAAACAACGGATTGCGACGGATGCCAAAAGACGCAAGTGTGAAAGTAGCCTTAGGGCTAGGGTTAGGGTTGGGGCTAAAAGTAGGCCTAGGGTTGGGGCTAAAGTTAGGGTTAGAGTTGGGATTAGGGTTAGGGTTTGGATTAGGGTTGGTATTAGGGTTAGGGTTGGCATTAGGGTTACGCTTGGGATTAGGGTTAGGTTTGGGATTAGGGTTAAGGTTAGGGTTGTGATTAGGGGTGTATTGGGATTAGGGTTAGGTTTGAGGTTAGGGTTGAGATTAGGATTAGGGGTGTGTTGGATTTAGGGTTTTGATTAGGGTTATGGTTAGGGTTGACATTAGGGTTGTTTTGGGGTAAGAGTTGTGATTATGGTTAGGGTTAGTGATTAGGATTATGGATCAGGTTGGGATTAGGGTTAGGGGTGTGTTGGGGTTAGGGTTGGAGCTAGAATTGGGGGGTTTCCACTGTTTAGGTACATCAGGGGGTCTCCAAACACGACAGCCAATTTTGCGCTCAAAAAGTCAAATGGTGCTTCCTCCTTTCTGAGCTCTGCCGTGCGCCCAAACAGTGGGTTACCCCCACATATGGGGCATCAGCGTACTCAGGATGAATTGGACAACAACTTCTGCGGTCCAATTTCTCTTGTTACCCTTGTGAAAATAAAAACTTGGGGGCTACAAAATCTTTTTTTGTGGAAAAATATATATATATATTTTTTTTATGACTCTGCATTATAAACTTCTGTGAAGCACTTGGGCATTCAAAGTTCTCACCACACATCTATATAAGTTCCTTGGGGGGTCTAGTTTCCAAAACGGGGTCACTTGTGGGGGGTTACTACTGTTTAGGTACATCAGGGGCTCTGCAAACGCAACATAACGCCCACAGACCATTCTATCAAAGTCTGCATTCCAAAACGGCGCTCCTTCCTTCCGAGCTCTGCCGTGCGCCCAAACAGTGGTTTACCCCCACATATGGGGTACCAGCATACTCAGGACAAATTGGACAAAAACTTTTGGGGTCCAATTTCTCTTGTTACCCTTGTGAAAATAAAAACTTGGGGGCTAAAAAATCCTTTTTGTGGAAAAAAAAATATTTTTTATTTTCACGACTCTGCATTATAAACTTCTGTGAAGCACTTGGGCATTCAAAGTTCTCACCACACATCTAGAAAAGTTCCATGGGGGGTCTAGTTTCCAAAATGGGGTCACTTGTGGGGGATTTCTACTGTTTAGGCACATCAGGGGCTCTCCAAACGCGACATGGCGTCCGATCTCAATTCCAGCCAATTCTACATTGAAAAAGTAAAACGGCACTCCTTCTCTTCCAAGCTCTGCGGTGCGCCCTAACAGTGGTTTACCCTCACATATGGGGTATCAGCGTACTCAGGAGAAATTGCACAACAACTTTTGTGGTCTAATTTCTCCTGTTACCCTTGTGAAAATAAAAATTTGTGGGCAAAAAGATCATTTTTGTGTAAACAAAAGCGATTTTTTATTTTCACGGCTCTACGTTATAAACTTCTGTGAAGCACTTGGGGGTTCAAAGTGCTCACCACACATCTAGATAAGTTCCTTAAGGGGTCTAGTTTCCAAAATGGTGTCACTTGTGGGGAGTTTCCACTGTTTAGGCACATCAGGGGCTCTCCAAACGCGACATGGCGTCCAATCTCAATTCCAGCCAATTCTGCATTGAAAAAGTCAAACGGCGCTCCTTCACTTCTAAGCTCTGCGATGCGCCCAAAAAGTGGTTTACCCCCACATATGGGGTATTGGCGTATTCAGGAGAAATTGCATAACAAAATTTATGGTTACATTTCGGTTTTTACACTTGTGAAAATAAAAAAAATGGTTCTGAATTAAGATGTTTGCAAAAAAAAGTTAAATGTTCATTTTTTCCTTCCACGTTGTTTCAGTTCCTGTGAAGCATGTAAAGGGTAAATAAACTTCTTGAATGTGGTTTTGAGAACCTTGAGGGGTGTAGTTTTTAGAATGGTGTCACACTTCATTATTTTCTATCATATAGACCCCTCAAAATGACTTCAAATGTGATGTGGTCCCTAAAAAAAAATGGTGTTGTAAAAATGAGAAATTGCTGGTCAACTTTTAACCCTTATAACTCCCTAACAAAAAAAAAATTTTGTTTCCAAAATTGTGCTGATGTAAAGTAGACATGTGGGAAATGTTATTTATTAACTATTTTTCGTGACATATCTCTCTGATTTAAGGGCATAAAAATACAAAGTTTGAAAATTGCAAAATTTTAAAAATTTTCGCCATATTTCCGTTTTTTTCATAAATAATCACAAGTAATATCGAAGAAATGTTACCACTAACATGAAGTACAATATGTCACGAAAAAACAATCTCAGAATCAGCGGGATCCGTTGAAACGTTCCAGAGTTATAACCTCATAAAGTGACAGTGGTCAGAATTGCAAAAATTGGCTCGGTCATTAAGTACCAAATTGGCTCTGTCACTAAGGGGTTAAATACTAATCCTGGAAAGGACAATTTCTTTTTTTTTTTTTTTTTGGACAGTTTCTAAATGAAACCAAGCGGGTGAGCATTTTTCTTTAAACCATGTTTAACCCTTGCTCTCTTCCCATTCCAAACAAATGAATTGATAAGTCTGAATTTTGCCAAGAAAATGGGAGGGAATAATCAAAGCTAAAGCTCTGAATATATACAAAATTTTGGGCAGTACAAATGTTTTGACAACCAAAATCTTTCCCAACCAAGAAATATCTAAGTTTCTATATCCTAAAAAAATCATTTGAAATGGTTTTGATAATTTGTTCTAAGTTAGCAGAGATAGTTGAATGTACATTTTTTGGGATGATTATCCCCAAGTAAGTTTCTTCTTCTTCTATATAAAATTTGTTGTATCTTTTATGATGTTGATGGTATAATAATCACTTAAATTAAAATACAGCCCTTTTGATTTTTTGCAATTAATTTTAAAGTAAGAGATACTTTAAAAGGATTCCATTACAGACAACAAGGCTTTAATTGAATTGATGGGGTCAGAAAGTGTAAGAAACAAGTCATCTGCGAATAAACTAATTTTAAAATGACGTGTTGGTATCATAAAACCTATAATAGAAGAGTTGTTTCAATTTTTTTCCGCTAAAAGTTCTATTGCTAGAACAAATAGAAGGGGGGGATAAAGGACAATCCGGTCTAGTCCTATTAGTAATAGAGAAAGAATTTCAACAGATGGTTGTTTACATTTTTGCACTAGGGTTGAATAGAGAGCAAATATCGATGATAAGAATTTATGATTAAAGCCGAATTTAGTCAGGGTAATCTTCAGGTAGTCCCAATTAAGTCTATCAAAAGCCTTTTCTGCATCTAATCTTAAAAAGATTGATGGAATGTTAGGAGATTTGATTAAGTTAATGATATTAATCAATCCTCTAGTACAGTATTCCCCAAGTCCGGTCCTCAAGAGCCACCAACAGGTCATGTTTTCAGGATTTCCTTAGTATTGTCCAGGTGATAATTGCATCACCTGGACAGGCAATAATTTTATCACCTTTGCAATACTAAAGGAAATCCTGAAAACATGACCTGTTGGTGGCTCTTGAGGACCGGAGTTGGGGAACACTGCTCTAGTACCATCTGAGGCTTGATAACCTTTTATAAATCCAATTTGATAGTCACTAATTAGGCGGGGAGGATGTCTTTTAACCTATCTGCTAGGATTTTAGAATATATTTTGATATTGCTATTAATTAATTAGATAAGAGTACAAGATTATAGACCTATCTATTTCTCGTTTTGGAATCATCACTATGGTTGCCTCCAACATTTCCTTTGAAAAAAGACCCTGGGGTTGACGCCTGGTTAAATACACGTACTAATTGAGGGGATAACAAATTTGAGAAAAGTTTTGAAAGACTCAATGGTAAATCGGAAATGTTACTTATTAACTATTTTGTATGTCTTAGCTCTGTGATTTAAGGGCATGAAAACTCAAAGTTGGAAAATTGCAAAATTTTAGTCAAATTTCCATTTTTTTCCGAAATAAACAAGTCATATCAAAGAATTTTTACCACTATCATGAAGTACAACATGTCTGCAATACAGCTTGCGTCACAAGAAACCAAAGGAGCAGAATGTTGGGGGAGCTCTATAGCCACACCCAGCCAGATGAAGAGGAGGCTAATCATCTGTAAAAGCAAAAAATAAAAATAAAAAAAATCCAAAAATTTAAAAAAACAAATTTGATAAATTTTTATTAAATTTGTTTTTTTTTTTAATTTATAAATTTTTTTTAAATGTATTTAATTTTTAGTTATTTTTTTCCTTTTACGGAGGATTAGCCTCCCTTTCATCTGGCTGGGTGTGGCTCTAGAGCTCCCCCAACATTCTGTACTTTGGTTTATTGTGAAGCAAGCTATATATAAAGCACATGTGGTATACTTTTACATACGATATATATTTTTTAATAACCTGAAGAAGACTCCAGGATGTTGGAGTCAAAACGCGTTGTTTTATCCTGTTAACTCTTAAATAAATGATTATATTTCATATCCACGAGAATCTTGTGATGGAAGCGCCGACAACTATGTTTCTGTCTATTGATTGTCTTCACCACGGTTGTTTGAAGCCCTCCGTGAGCCCAGCTGGTCAAGCTGCAGTTCGCCTCCTCAGGATTCCTGTGGGATCCTGTTTATGCCTCAATTTGCCGGTTTCTGGTGAGTGCAACTATTATAATGTAAAATCTAGAAACAGTTTTTACCACACTTAGATCGTGCGTGGTGCCTGTTCCCCTTTTTTCTCTGTATCTTTTAGGGTCATTTGGATTTATGAAGTACAATATGTCACAATAAAAACAATCTCAGAATCATCGGCCTCCGATGAAGCGTTCTAGAGTTATAACCACATAAAGTAACAGTGGTCAGAATTGTAAAAATTGGCCCGGTCATTAATCCCTTTACCCCAAGGGTGGTTTGCACGTTAAAGGGAACCTGTCACCCCGTTTTTTCAGATTGAGATATAAATACTGTTAAATAGGGCCTGCGCTGTGCGTTACTATAGTGTATGTAGTGTACCGCGATTCCCCACCTGTTCTGAGAAATACATTACCAAAGTCGCCGTTTTCGCCTGTCAATCAGGCTGGTCTGGTCAGGTGGGCGTGGTGACATCGCTCTTTTCTTCCCCAGCTTTCCGTTGGTGGCGTAGTGGTGTGCGCATGTCCAAGTTCCGAATTCCCTGCGCGCACGTGAACAAACAGCGCGCGATCTGCGCTATTATCCCTTTCATCGGTGGGGGCGGCCATCTTCCTGGGGCCGCGCGTGCGCAGATGGAGTGCTCTGCCGCGCGGGGCTTCAGGAAAATGGCCGCGGGATGCCGCACGTGCGCAGAAGAGATCGCGGCGGCCATTTTCCCAAAGCAGAGTTTGCATCTCGGAACTCGGAATTCGGAACTTGGACATGCGCACACCACTACGCCACCAACGGAAAGCTGGGGAAGAAAAGAGCGATGTCACCACGCCCACCTGACCAGACCAGCCTGATTGACAGGCGAAAACGGCGACTTTGGTAATGTATTTCTCAGCATAGGTGGGGAATAAGGGTACACTACATACACTATAGTAACGCACAGCGCAGGCCCTATTTAACAGTATTTATAGCTCAATCTGAAAAAAACGGGGTGACAGGTTCCCTTTAATGACCAGGACAATTTTTACAATTCTGACCACTGTCCCTTTATGAGGTTATAACTCTGGAACGCTTCAACGGATCCGGATCATTCTGATATTGTTTTCTCATGACATATTGTACTTCATGATAGTGGTAACATTTCTTTGATATTACCTGCGTTTATTTGTGAAAAAAAGGAAATTTGCCGAAAATTTTGAACATTTCGCAATTTTCCAACTTTGAATTTTTATGCCCTTAAATCACAGAGATATGTCACACAAAATACTTAATAAGTAACATTTCCCACATCTCTACTTTACATCAGCACAATTTTGGAACCAAATTTTTTTTGTTTGTTAGGGAGTTATAAGGGTTAAAAGTTTTCTCATTTTTACAACACCATTTTTTTTTAGGGACCACATCACATTTGAAGTCACTTTGAGGGGTCTATACCCAAGTGTGACACCATTCTAAAAACTGCACCCCTCAAGGTGCTCAAAACCACATACAAGAAGTTCATTAACCCTTCAGGTGCATTTGTTTAACAAAAAATGTACATTTAACTTTTCTTCACAAAACATTTACTTCAGCTCCAATTTGTTTTATTTTCCCAAGGGTAACAGGAGAAATTGGACCCCAAAAGTTGTTGTGCAATTTGTCCCGAGTACGCTGATACCCCATATGTGAGGGTAAACCACTGTTTGGGCGCATGGCAGAGCTCGGAAGGGAAGGAGCGCCATTTAACTTTTCAATGCAGAATTGGCTGGAATTGAGATCGGACGCCATGTCGCGTTTGGAGAACCCCTGATGTGCCTAAACAGTGAAAACTCCCCAATTTTAACTGAAACCCTAACCCAAACACACGCCTAACCCTAATCCCAACCCTAGCCATAACCCTAACCACACCCCTAACCCTAATCCCAACCATAACCCTAACCACACCCCTAACCCTAATCCCAACCGTAAATAAAATCCAAACCCCATCCCTAACTTTAGCCCCAACCCTAACGGGAAAATGGAAATAAATACATTTATTTTATTATTTTTCCCTAACTAAGGGGGTGATGAAAGGGGGTTTGATTTACTTTTATAGCGGCGTTTTTTTAGTGGATTTTTATGATTGGCAGCTGTCACACACTAAAAGACGCTTTTTATTGCAGAAAAATTGTTTTTGCGTCTCCACATTTTGAGAGCTATAATTTTTCCAAATTTTGGTCCAGAGTGTCATGTGAGGTCTTGTTTTTTGTGGGATGAGTTGACGTTTTTATTGGTACCATTTTCTGGCACGTGACATTTTTTTATCGCTTTTTATTCTGATTTTTGTGAGGCAGAATGACCAAAACCCAGCAATTCATGAATTTCTTTTAGGGGGGCACTGACAGGCACTGCAGGAGGCTTGCCGGTGCCTGCTCTGAGCAGGCGCTTGTAAGCCACCTCCCTGCAGGACCCGGAAGCAGCCCCACGGCCATTTTGGATCCAGGGCCTGCAGCGAGGAGGAGACCCTCGGAGCATCCCTGCGCGATGCTTCCCTATGCCGCCGGAACGCTGCTTGTTTGATCGCAGTGTTCTGGGAGTTATTGAGCCAGGAGCGGTCCGTGACTGCTCCATAGTGCCGGATGTCAGCTGTGATAGTCTGTTGACACCCGGCCTCGATCGGCCCCACTCCCCCCGTGAGCGCGGCTGATCGGTGATGATGTACTATCCTGTCGGTGGTCATACGGACCCATACCACCTTGATGGGATAGTACGTCATATGTCAGAAAGGGGTTAACGTGCAAACCACCTTTGGGGGTAAAAGGGTTAAAAAATTTTTATGAAAGATGAAATCACCCCCTATTCACCTTATTAAAAATTAAACAATGAAATGGTATTGCCACATTCAGAATCACCCGATCTATCACTACGTAAAAATAATTAATCTGATCAGTATGGCGTAATGCGAAAAAAAAAGTAAAAGACACCAGAATTACGTTTTTTTGGTCACCGCAACATTCATTCAATTAAAATGCAATAACAGTCAATCAAAACATTGTATCTGTCAGCTCTGCGCTTTAAAAAAAAAAAAAAGGATGCTACGGGTCTCTGAATTTTTTTTTTTTTTTTAAACAAACTTTGGATTTTTTCTTCACCACTTAAATAAAAAAAGAACCTACTGTATATAATAGTGGGAGGGGGGTGTGGAGACCACACAGAAAAACGACCAATATGGGTAAATTGTAAATATGAAAGAATCTTTATTAATACAAAAATGCATAAATATGAATACAGTAAAAGAGAAAATAAATACAGATCCCTGGACTACAATGGTGCAAGCAGAGAAAATGGTGGCGACCGCTGCAACAAATCGCCACTATACAGAACAGGACGCGCACACCGGGAATCCAGACACAATAATAGAAACATATGCTGGTAACTAGACACATATACTGACTCCACATATAGATGGTAAATAAATGAAGCACCTGCCCAACAGTGAACAAAAATTGTAGCAAATAAGATCACACATGAGACTGTATACCACAATGGGTTATTAAACAAGCTACATTAAATAGTGCATACATGCAGCACCTGCATACAAAAAAGATACCCATAAAACATATGAATGCAGTCATAAGACTATAAGCCACCCTGGGTTGTTGTAATCATATATGGATATAAGCAGGGCCACAACAGCAATGTGTACGAACGCACCGGCAGAGCCAAATATGGGAAAAGTCACCCTAGACAAAGCATAACATGGGCACCCTAAACAGACATGATCAGGCGGCTGATAGCTGCATAGCAAAGGTGTAGCCAGGCAAAATTGCCATAGGCACACCTGATAATTACCTCAGCGTGGGAGCAACCAATGTGTCAGGGTCCAGTGTGCACGTCCGCCCGACGCGCGTTTCGGAGCGGAAGCTCCTTCGTCAGGGGGCGTGCCGGCTGGTGTAGATGACAGAGTTTATATATCGGCGAGGTTAGTGACCGCTCGAGCGGAAGCCGGAAGTGACGCATGCGCTACCATGGTGATCGGGGACGCCAGGCGGCGGCGGCGTCATGCATGGAAGTCACCATAGTGACCAACCATGCATGATGACGCCGCAAGCCGCCGGGAGGCGCCGACCCAGGCGCGCATGCGTGCAGGCAACGCTCCAGCGATCAGACCAGGCACAATATGGAAGATGGTAGGTTTTCCTAAAGAGTAGAGAAATGTGTAGCCATCAAAGGGACTTAATAAAGGAGGGCAAGAAATGGATAAAGAGAAGAAAAAGAATGGGGAGGAAAGGAAGGGGGAGAAAAAAAGGGGGCTAAATAGCAAATTGAGTTACCGCAAACACCATACGCGGGATAAATCCTGTTATGTCTGTATACATAACTCCCGAACGTATGGGATCAGCAGTATGTGATCTAGAAAGAATTTTTCAGGTCACTGAGACCAAAACTACATCACATCTCCAACCACTTGACTATATGACAGGCATATCACCACGGGTAATACTATACCCCACATAAAGTGAACAAAAAATAAAACGAACAAGGATAAACAAAAAACAAAACCCCACAAAAATTAAAATACAATACAACTAAATATACAGACACAATCCAAAAAACAGAAAACCAAATAAAGTAGTTGTATGCAGAGCATTCTTCTGATCATCATCTTCATGTATCTTCTATGGTCTCCAGAGAAGGAAAAACTTGGATGCCATTATCATGTCACATCACCACAGCTGAACATCCTACATACCTCCCTGCATGCCGTCGCTGCATCTCGTTCGTTACAGAGCCACCAGCTCTTACAGCCGAGCGATCACGTGACCCTGCTAATTAAGGTAATGAATATTCACACCTCTCCACACCCATAGGTGTGGAGTGAATGTTCATTACCGTAATGAGCAGGGCCACGTGATCACTCAGCAGGAGGAGCTGCTGGCACTAGAGCGCCCCCAGACACAGGGCCACGCGTTCTCGGTACCGGGCCTCTCTGGTTCGGTTCTGAAGCTGTCACGGTGGCTAGACCCGGTCCGTGACCCTGCTAAGGGGCGTTCAATAAAGGTGGTACAGTCTGTTAGGGATTCGTGACGCCAGCTGTGGTGTTCGGTCAGGGCGACCGACGCTGCTGTGGGGTCCGCTAGGGTGATGGAATGGCAGCTGGATGGTATACCTTCCCACAGGTGAAGTATATCCCCAGGGCTTCCCAGTGGTGTAGATGGTAATGGTGTGAGGTGCAGACAATAACGAGGACACAAGGTTGCAGTCTCTTTACCTCTTTACTGAAGACTTCAGGATCCGCAATCCAGAGCACGCTTAACAGGGCTATCTGAGACCGGCCGGTCCAATGGGCACTTCCAGAATTCCCTTTGCAGGTGGAAATTGTTGCCTACCAATAGCGCCTGTGTTGAAGAGCTACCCTGCTGAGCATTCGCAATAGTCCTCACAACTTCTGTTCTCGTTCGTTCTTTCTAATGTGTTCCAGATGTTTCTAGTTCAACGTCCCCCAGGTATGTTATGGCTAGGACGCACCCGTATGACGGAAAGGCCTGGAGGTCTTCCGGGACCCTAGAGACGCCCCTCTCCCACTGTTGCCCCCTATGTCTTCGTAGGCGTTTAGGTGAGACAGCCAACCTATAATTAACTGTCCTGCGGAGTTTGAAGTAAGGCGTAGAGTCAGTTACTCACTCGGTGTTCCGGCCACCGGCTACGCGCCTCAGTAGGATGTTGCCTCGGTCTCACGGCACGACTCCTACAGGCTCTCCTTTGTGCTTGATCTCGTTTCTCACTGTCTCACAATATCCTTCGCTTCGTGTCTCTTTCTTAGGATACCGCCGGGGGGTGTGCAGGCGCGGTTCCGTAACGTTCTGTTCTGGTCGCTAGGTGCCTGCCAGCAGGGCTGCCACTAGAAATTTCGGGGCCCCATACTGGCAAAATTTTTGGGGCCCCCTTGAGACTCCGCCCAGGCTCCACCCTAGCCCCGCCTCCAGGCTCCACCCCTCAAACTGGCCACAGTCCCACCGCTCTCTCTTGGAAAATCTCCACTTCTCACCTATCACACATTAACAGTTCCCATCACCAGATCACACATATAGCCGGCAGCTTTTGTTTTGGCCAAAAGCTTTTTTAAGCCGCTACCATAACACGGTTGACACTTTTGGCCGGGCCCTACTGTACTGTAACCTACTAAATATTTGTTAAAATATGCAATACAATTTAGGTATATTTTTATTTATTTTTCAATTTTTAAAATGACCAATAATATCACATACAAGGAACAAATACCACAGCACTATGACCAGATGACATATTACCACCACAGTGATCGAATAATATCACATACAAGGAACAAATACCACAACACCATGACCAGACCGCATATTACCACCAATGACTGAATACTGCAATACTGATCAATAATAAAAAAAAAAACCCACAATACTATCACTATCAGTGCCATTATACACAGGAGATCTGTAATTAGTAAGCAGTGTCTGTGTACAGGTAATACAGTGATCACCGGTGACATTGTACACAGGACCTCTGTATATAGTATACAGTGTATAGTGTCAGTGTATAGTTAACACTGACTCACCAGTGACGTCTCTAGGTAAAGTCCTTCATCTTTCATCCAGCACAGACCGCTATCACTTCATCCAGCCAGGACTCGTCTCTGCAGGAAATAACACAGTTATCTCAAGTTCCACTTGCAGAACACATTACTTATTTTTCCCAACTTCTACATTACACCACATAAAGAAGGTGACATAGTATCACTCTACACAGTAACAGGACCTCCCCCCATTTAAAACAGTATACTCAAAAAATAAAATAAATACATCACTGCAATAATAATATCCCTTAATTAGCCCCTATGGTAATATTCGCCATCCTAGCCCCCGTGTGTCTCATTGCAGGCTCCAGCCATATGTTCTCCCAACCTGCCCTCATGAGTATCCATTCTGCCCCATATGATCTCCCCATCCTGCCCCATCTGTTTCCAATCCTGCCCCATCTGTTTCCAGCACTCTGCCCCATCTCTGTCCAGCACATCTGCCCCATCTCTGTCCAGCACATCTGCCCCATCTCTGTCCAGCACATCTGCCCCATCTCTGTCCAGCACATCTGCCCCATCTCTGTCCAGCACATCTGCCCCATCTCTGTCCAGCACATCTGCCCCATCTCTGTCCAGCACTCTGCCCCATCTCTGTCCAGCACATCTGCCCCATCTCTGTCCAGCACTCTGCCCCATCTCTGTCCAGCACTCTGCCCCATCTCTGTCCAGCACTCTGCCCCATCTCTGTCCAGCACTCTGTCCCATCTGTTTCCAATCCTGCCCCATCTCTGTCCAGCACTCTGCCCCATCTGTTTCCAATCCTGCCCAGCACTCTGCCCCATCTCTGTCCAGCACTCTGCCCCATCTCTGTCCAGCACTCTGCCCCATCTCTGTCCAGCACTCTGCCCCATCCCTGTCCAGCACTCTGCCCCATCCCTGTCCAGCACTCTGCCCCATCCCTGTCCAGCACTCTGCCCCATCCATGTCCAGCACTCTGCCCCATCCCTGTCCAGCACTCTGCCCCATCCCTGTCCAGCACTCTGCCCCATCCCTGTCCAGCACTCTGCCCCATCCCTGTCCAGCACTCTGCCCCATCTCTGTCCAGCACTCTGCCCCATCTCTGTCCAGCACTCTGCCCCATCTCTGTCCAGCACTCTGCCCCATCTCTGTCCAGCACTCTGCCCCATCTCTGTCCAGCACTCTGCCCCATCTCTGTCCAGCACTCTGCCCCCCCCTGTCCAGCACTCTGCCCCATCTCTGTCCTGCACTCTGCCCCATCTCTGTCCAGCTTTTTGCCCCTGTGTCCAGCGTTCTTCCCTGGGCCCCCGGATCGCCGCTCTCAAGAAAAAAAAAAAAAAGAAGTTCTTCTTACCTGGCCGTGCTCCTGCGGCGGGCGAAGTCTCCACGCAGCTGCAGCGTGCATGCACTCGCCGGCAACATGCACGCACGCTGCGGCTGACGTCAGCTGCCAGCCTCTGATTGGCTGGCGGCTGTTAACTATTGACGTGCGGGCCTGCGCCCGCACGTCAGTAGCTTTAAACAGCTGCAGCGTCGGCGACTCGGCGCTACGGGCCCGGTTCAGCCTGCGGCTGCCGGTAGGGGCCCGGTGAGCAGATAAGACGGGGCCCGATGCGGGCCCCCTCTGGTCTCCGGGCCCCATACGCCAGTCACGGCCGTCATGCCCTGATGGCGGCCCTGCCTGCCAGGTTCCCACGCCTGACAGGGACCCCCCTGTGTCTTCTCCCTGCAACACCCCCTGCCACGGGATGTTGCCTGAATCCAACCCAGTCAGCTTCTGACTAACTTCCTATCCAACCCCTAGTTTTACCAGTGTGAGGAGTGGCCCAATAAATAAAGCCTTTTTCTCCCCCTAGTGGCCGGAGTGTGAAGTGTAATGTGTGCTGGTGATACCTGGTCAGGAGAATTCCTTCAGTGCCATCAGACGTACCATCACTCCCCTTAGCGGCAGAGTGTCATACTGCAACGACCAGATCTCTGGGGTGCTGCAGCACCAGAACAAATGAGATGCAGCGACAGCGTGCAGGGAGGTATGTAGGATGTGTGCTGGAAGCCGGCGGGTGTGGCTGTAATTTTTTATTTTTTTACAGGAACCATGCATACAAGGATAGGGGATAAAGAGCCGTGCATACAAGGACGGGATGGGGAGCCATGCATACCAGAATAGGGATGAGGGGACAATGCATACCCGGCTTATACTCAAGTCAATAAGTTTACCCAGTTCTTTTTGTGGCAAAATTAGGTGCCTCGACTTATACTCGGGTCAACTTACACTCAAGTATATATGATATACATGTTTGGCATGTACGAACTTGTAATGACCTGGAGAATCAATGTCAGGTCAGTTTTAGCATTTGGTGAACATGAAAAAAAATTGTGGAATTGCACTTATTTTTGTAATTTCACCGCACTTGGAATTTTTTTTTCCGTTTTTCAGTACACTAGATGGTAAAACTAATGGTGATGTTGATGTTGGTGAAGTATAGCTTGTCCCGCAAAAAAAAACAATATTGACAGAAAAAAAAAAAGTTATGGCTCTGGGAAGAAGGGGAGCGATAAACAGGAACGCAAAAATGAAAAATAATCTGGGGTGAAGAGGTTAGTGACATTCGCTATATGTTTTGGGTCGTTGTCCTGATGCAGAATAATTTGGGAACTAATCAGACGCCTCCATGATATTATTACCTCGTGGACAAGTATCTTCCTGTATTTCTCAGCATTGAGAACACCAAGAGACGGGCAAGGTTCAGGACCATAGACAAAGTGGTTGTCCAAGGAAACTGTGCAACAGATGAAAGACATCATGCTTATTTCCTTTTGAAAACTGAATACGTACAACAGTGCCATCAGTTTTGAATTGGCAGCAAACAGTGATACCCAACAACACCCATCTACTGTTTTGAGAAAGCTTCAAAAGTGGTATCCATGTAAGAATTATGTCCAAACAACGAACTTCCACATGGAAGCGAGACCAAGCTACTCAAGTATGCATGAAATGAAGTCAGGTGCAGAAAAATGTAAACAGGTCCTCTGGACTGAAGAGTATGGACTGAAGAGTCAAAATGTGAAATACTGGGCTGTAACAGAAGTTTGCTTAAGGCTACGTTCACATTAGCGTTACGCTAATGTGCGTCGCTGTTGCGTCGGCGACGCAGCGGCGACGCGCCCCTATGTTTAACATAGGGGACGCGTGCGTTTTTTTGTTAGCGTTTTTCGACATGTGCGTCGTTTTCGACGCTAGCGTCGGACGCACGAAAATGCAACAAGTTGCATTTTTCGTGCGTCCGATTTTCGTCAAAAAACGACGCACGCGTCGCAAAACGCAGCGTTTTTGCGCGCGTTTTTGGTGCGTCGCGCGTTGCGTCGCCGACGCACCGGCGCGCAACGCTAATGTGAACGTAGCCTAAGGGCTGGAGAGTAGCACAATAATGAGGCAGGCAACAGCGAAGAATGGAGGAGGGTCCTTGCATGTTTTGGGTTGCAATTCAGCAAATTGAGATGGGGATATGGTCAGGATAAATGGTGTCTTTGTGACACTAGTCACTACTCATGGACAATCTGGAAGCCTGGTCAAAGGTCAAAAGCCAGGAGGGTACATCATAAACAGAAGGTTGAGACAAAGGCATCATTAGGTCACAGTCTGGCATCAGAATTCCAAGATGGTAACGTATCACAACAAAAAGGCTAGGTAAACACAAGTTCAAAGATGAATCCAAGGTCACACAACAAAGATCAGAATACAAGACTAGGAGCACAGATCACACATACCTCTTATCTTCAGCAAAGCTACAATTGGCATTAATTAAAGGCAGACAGCTGGCTAAATAGCAAGGTAATTACTGCCATGAGAGATGGAGAATTCTCCTTCCATGGAAGTGTTCAAACAGAGGCTGGACAGACATCTGTCTGGAATGATTTAGTAAATCCTGCTTTGAGCAGGGGGTTGGACCAGATGACCCAGGAAGTCCCTTCCAACTCTACCCTTCTATGATTCTACTAGGAACAGATGACACATGGATGAAGCCCTGGCACACCCTGGCCCTGAATGGACGGCTAAACTGTCATTCAAGACACTGACAGCTCAGCACAGTCCAGCATCCGACTGGATGAACGACTGAGCTGTTCATCACCATACTGACAGCTCAACAGCCCTATCCTAGAGTGGACAGTAAAACTATCCTCCACTGCATTCAAACACACTAATAGGAGGAATTGTTACAGTACCCCCTCTTTTTTTGTGGTGGGGGAACCGAACTCCAAGGTTTCCTAGAAAACCTACGATGGAAGTGCGCGACCAGACGATGATCAGCTGTCACGGAATGAGCTGGAACCAGCATCTCTCATCAGGTCCTTATCCCCTTTAACCCCTTCCCGACCCATGACGCCACGTAGGCGTCATGAAAGTCGGTGCCAATCCGACCCATGACGCCTATGTGGTGTCATGGAAAGATCGCGTCCCTGCCGATCGGGTGAAAGGGTTAACTCCCATTTCACCCCATCTGCAGGGACAGGGGGAGTGGTAGTTTAGCCCAGGGGGGGTGGCTTCACCCCCCCCCCGTGGCTACGATCGCTCTGATTGGCTGTTGAAAGTGAAACTGCCAATCAGAGCGATTTGTAATATTTCACCTATTATAACTGGTGAAATATTACAATCCAGCCATGGCCGATGCTGCAATATCATCGGCCATGGCTGGAAATACTAATGTGCACCCACCCCACCGATCGCCCCCCTAGCCCCCCGATCTGTCCGGTACACTGATCCGGCTCCCCTCCGTCCTGTGCTTCGCTCCCCCCATGCTCTTGTCCGCTCCCCCCGTGCTCCAATCACCCCCCGTGCTCCAATCACCCCCCCTGCACTCTGATCCACCCCCGCGTGCTCCGTTCCACCCCCCCCGTGCTCCATTCCACCCCCCCGTGTTCCGTTCCACCCCCCTGTGCTCCGTTCCACCCCTCCCGCGCTCCGATCCACCCCCCCATGCTCCGATCCCTCCCCGTGCTCCCCCCCACCCCATCATACTTACCGATCCTGCCGGGGTCCGTCCGTCTTCTCCCTGGGTGCCGCCATCTTCCAAAATGGCGGGCGCATGCATAGTGCGCCCGCCAAATCTGCCGGCCGGCAGATTCGTTCCAAAGTGCATTTTGATCACTGAGATATAATCTATCACAGTGATCAAAATAAAAAAAATAATAAATGACCCCCCCCCCTTTGTCACCCCCATAGGTAGGGACAATAAAAAAAATAAAGAATTTTTTTTTTCCACTAATGTTAGAATAGGGTTAGGGCTAGGGTTAGGGTGAGGGCTAGGGCGAGGGCTAGGGCGAGGGCTAGGGCGAGGGCTAGGGTTTCGGTATGTGCACACGTATTCTGGTCCTCTGTGGATTTTTCCGCTGCGGATTTGATAAATCCGCGGATTTACCGCGTTTTTTCTGCGCATTTCACTGCGGTTTTACAACTGCGATTTTCTATTTGAGCAGTTGTAAAACCGCTGCGGAATCCGCACAAAGAAGTGACATGCTGCGGAATGTAAACCCCTGCGTTTCCGTGCAGTTTTTCCGCAGCATGTGTACAGCGATTTTTGTTTCCCATATGTTTACATTGAACTGTAATCTCATGGGAAACTGCTGCGGATCCGCAGCGTTTTCCGCAGCGTGTGCACATACATTTAGAATTAGGCTATGTGCACACGGTGCGGATTTGGCTGCGGATCCGCAGCGGATTGGCCACTGCGGATTCGCAGCAGTGTTCCATCAGGTTTACAGTACCATGTAAACCTATGGAAAACCAAATCCGCTGTGCCCATGGTGCGGAAAATACCGCGCGGAAACGCTGCGTTGTATTTTCCGCAGCATGTCAATTCTTTGTGCGGATTCCGCAGCGTTTTACACCTGTTCCTCAATAGGAATCCGCAGGTGAAATCCGCACAAAAAACACTGGAAATCCGCGGAAAATCCGCAGGTAAAACGCAGTGCCTTTTACCCGCGGATTTTTCAAAAATGATGCTGAAAAATCTCACACGAATCCGCAACGTGGGCACATAGCCTTAGGGTTAGGGTTGGAATTAGAGTTGTGGTTAGGGTTGTGATTAGGGTTATGGCTACAGTTGGGATTAGGGTTAGGGGTGTGTTGGGGTTAGTGTTGGAGGTAGAAATGAGGGGTTACCACTGTTTAGGCACATCAGGGGTCTCCAAACGCAACATGGCGCCACCATTGATTCCAGCCAATCTCGTATTCAAAAAGTCAAATGGTGCTCCCTCAATTCCGAGCCCCGACGTGCACCCAAACAGTGGTTTACCCCCACATATGGGGTACCAGCATACTCAGGATAAACTGCGCAACAATTACTGGGGTCCAATTTCTCCTGTTACCCTTGTGAAAATAAAAAAATGCTTGCTAAAACATCATTTTTGAGGAAAGAAAAATGATTTTTTATTTTCACGGCTCTGCGTTGTAAACGTCTGTGAAGCACTTGGGGGTTCAAAGTGCTCACCACATATCTAGATAAGTTCCTTGGGGGGTCTAGTTTCTAAAATGGGGTCACTTGTGGGGGGTTTCTACTGTTTAGGCACACCAGGGGCTCTGCAAACGCAACGTGACGTCCGCAGACCATTCCATCAAAGTCTGCATTTCAAAAGTCACTACTTCCCTTCTGAGCCCCGACGTGTGCCCAAACAGTGGTTTACCCCCACACATGGGGTATCAGCGTACTCAGGAGAAACTGGACAACAACTTTTGGGGTCCAATTTCTCCTGTAACCCTTGGGAATATAAAAAATTGCAGGCTAAAAGATCATTTTTGAGAAAATAATTTTTTTATTTTATTTTCATGGCTCTGCGTTATAAACTTCTGTGAAGCACCTGGGGGTTTAAAGTGCTCAATATGCATCTAGATAAGTTCCTTGGGGGGGTCTAGTTTCCAAAATGAGGTCACTTGTGGGGGAGCTCCAATGTTTAGGCACACAGGGGCTCTCCAAACGTGACATGGTGTCCGCTAACAATTGGAGCTAATTTTCCATTCAAAAAGTCAAATGGCGCCTTCCCTTCCGAGCCCTGCCGTGTGCCCAAACAGTGGTTTACCCCCACATATGAGGTATCAGCGTACTCAGGACAAATTGGACAACAACTTTCGTGGTTCAGTTTCTCCTTTTACCATTGGGAAAATAAAAAAATTGTTGCTAAAAGATAATTTTTGTGACTAAAAAGTTAAATGTTCATTTTTTCCTTCCATGTTGCTTCTGCTGCTGTGAAGCACCTGAAGGGTTAATAAACTTCTTGAATGTGGTTTTGAGTACCTTGAGGGGTGCAGTTTTTAGAATGGTGTCACTTTTGGGTATTTTCAGCCATATAGACCCCTCAAACTGACTTCAAATGTGAGGTGGTCCCTAAAAAAAATGGTTTTGTAAATTTCGTTGTAAAAATGAGAAATCGCTGGTCAAATTTTAACCCTTATAACTTCCTAGCAAAAAAAAATTTTGTTTCCAAAATTGTGCTGATGTAAAGTATACATGTGGGAAATGTTATTTATTAACTATTTTGTGTCACAAAACTCTCTGGTTTAACAGAATAAAAATTCAAAATGTGAAAATTGCGAAATTTTCAAAATTTTCTTCAAATTTCCGTTTTTATCACAAATAAACGCAGAATTTATTGACCTAAATTTACCACTACCATGAAGCCCAATATGTCACGAAAAAAACAATCTCAGAACCGCTAGGATCCGTTGAAGCGTTCCTGAGTAATTACCTCATAAAGGGACACTGGTCAGAATTGCAAAAAACGGCAAGGTCTTTAAGGTCAAAATAGGCTGGGTCATGAAGGGGTTAATGAATGAGATATTGGAGAGAATTTGGGACCTTCAGAGAATCTACGATTCTCTGCACCTCGAACTCCAATCCTCAATTGATAGAAACCAAGGGGAGGTGAAAACGAGGCAGAAAACACTGATGAGACAAACTACTTTAACAGGGATTTTTGGAACACATTTGGGAAGTAAAGAGTCAGAGGAAGTCCTACTCTAATGGCCACCAGACTAACTACCTTCAGAATTTCATATGGGCCAATAAATTTAGGACCCAGCATCACCAACCGTACTTTCAGCTTAATGTTGTTTTTGGATGATATCCAAACCTTATCACCTACATTGAAGATGGTACCTTTTGAATGTTTCCTATCAGCCTTCTGTTTTTGACCAAGTTGAGCTTCCCCAACATTCTTTTGACATATAGATACATCCAAGGTGGTCTCCATGCATTTGATGCCGGCTCCTGAGCCAAGCCCGTATCTTTCCCTGCAAATGACAGAGCTGTCATGTGCCTCTAATCTCTGATCTACTAGCGGCTGTTAACCAGCCGCTGTCAGTCACGGATAGCGGCATTTAACACGTGCTCACTAAAAGCGAGTCACAAGTTCTGCCCATCAGCGCCTCTGTCATGTTATCGCAGGACAGGACACCAATGGGTTATCATGACAGCCGGGAATCTGCAGAAGACCCCTGTGGCTGTCATTGTGAATATCCTGATTATAGGAGACTAGATGGTGGCCCGATTCTAACGCATCGGGTATTCTAGAATATGTATGTATATAGCAGCCACATAGTATATAGCACAGGCCACGTAGTATATAGGAGCCATGTAGTATATAGCATACAAATAGTACGTGGCCTGTGCTATATAGTATGTGGCTGCTATATACATACATACATACATATTGTAGAATACCCGATGCGTTGTATATAACGCAGACCACGCAGTATCTAACATAGGCCACGTAGTATATAGCAGCCATGTAGTATATAGTACTGCCCACGTAGTATACAGCAGCCATGTAGTATATAGTACTGTCCACGTAGTATACAGCAGCCATGTAGTATATAGTACTGTCCACGTAGTATACAGCAGCCATGTAATATATAGTACTGCCCACGTAGTATATAGCAGCCATGTTGTTAAGGCTAGCGGAACGCACTGAGTAAATAGAGATGTTTTTATTGATATTGGTGCGTTCGCAGCCCGGGGTCCACCGTACAAGAATACCTGCTGCTAGCAAACGGCGGTACTATATGGCGGTATAAACAAACTCAGTTAATTCACCGAGTAGCCGTGAAAGAGAAGCACTGTGCCCTGTTAGACTCCACAGAGGCACAGGCTAACTGCCCAGAGAGCAGTCAGTGGTCACGCATGTACACAAAACTCCTCGCCGGAGGAGCCAGCATTCTAGGAGCTTATTTCAGCCGGGTCCCTGAACACACTCTCACGTGACCACACTGGCGCAAAGCACATGCACATAACAAAAGACAATACTAGCGCATGACCGTGCGGCCATGCGAGCCTTAAAGGGACTCTGTCACCTGAATTTGGCGGGATTGGTTTTGGGTCATATGGGCGGAGTTTTCGGGTCTTTAATTCACCCTTTCCTTACCCGCTGGCTGCATGTTGGCTGCAATATTGGATTGAAGTTCATTCAATGTTCTCCGTAGTACATGCCTGCGCAAAGCAATCTTGCCTTGTGCAGGCATGTACTATGGAGGACAGAGAATGAACTTCAATCCAATATTGCAGCCAGCATGCAGCCAGCGGGTAAGGAAAGGGTGAATCAAACACCCGAAAACTCCACCCATATGACCCAAAACCAGTCCCGCCAAATTCAGGTGACAGGTTCCCTTTAAATAGTTGCAGCACGTTTAGGACCTTTCAAAGAAGGACCAATGGAGTTGCTACAGTACCTGAGCATGTGACCCCAGATCTCCACTGAAAGATCTTGCCCTGGGCATGCTCAGAGTGCAAAGCAGGACTTAGTCCTAGCACCAACAAGGACCTTCCAAGAAGGACCAATGACCTTAGCTGCAGTATCTGATCATGTGGCCCTCGATCTCCACTGAGAGATCTTACTCTGGGCATGCTCAGAACGTGAAAAGCAGGACTTAGTCCCAGAAGCGTCTGCTCGCCGCTGCCCAGCACTGGCTTCAATGGCAGAAGCAAGAAATGCAGCAGTAACTCTCAGCACAGACTGAGCGAGATGCTGGGATCAACGTCTCTGCTGAGCAGGCTCCACTGCGGCAGGACAAGAATGGGAGACCGCAGCGGAGATGGCCCGAGATTCCCCCTGTGCAGAGGCAGGAACTCGACCCCTAACATTACCCTCCCCTCCTTGGGCCTCGCTACGTTCGAAGGCAGCAATGAGCTGCGGAGCCCGAATGTGCTCAGCAGGCTCTCAGGATCTATCCTCAGGACCGTAATCCATCCAGTCCACCAAATAAAAGTTTTTGCCACGAACCACCTTGCACCCCAAAATAGCGTTCACCTCGTAATCGTCCGTAGATGAACCCGATGTCCCGGCAGATAACTCAGAAAACCGGGACATGTATACGGGCTTAAAGAGGGACACATGAAAGGTGTCGGTGATACCTAGGCGTGGAGGAAGGGCTAGACGGTAGACCACAGGATTAACCTGTTCGAGGACCTTGAAGGGACCCAAGTAGCGAGGAGCAAACTTAGTGGACTCAACACGCAGCCTGATGTTACGAGCGGAGAGCCATACTAAGTCGCAAGGAGCAAAGGTCGGGGCAGGGCGCCGATGTGCATTGACGGAGGACCTCATTCTCTCCTTGGAGGCCCGGATGGCATCCTGCGTGCGGTCTCAAATGTCTCGTGCTTCCACTGCCCAGTCTGCCACCCTGGAGTCAGCAGAGGACACGGGCATAGGCACAGGAACCCGCGGATGCTGGCCGTAATTAAGGAGGAAAGGAGTCTGACCGGTGGAGTCGGCTACAGCGTTGTTAAGGCCAAACTCTGCCCACGGTAACAAGGATGCCCAATCATCCTGCCTAGCAGAAACAAAATGTCGCAAAAAAGTGACCAGAGTCTGATTGGTTCTCTCAACCAACCCATTCGTCTCAGGATGATAAACAGAAGAGAGATTTAGCTCAATACTGAGTAGACAACAAAGCTCCCTCCAGAATCGAGACGCAAACTGGGAACTCCGGTCACTGACAATCTTGTCCGGCATACCGTGTAAGCGAAAGATATGTTTGATGAACAAGGCTGCCAGAGCCCGTGCAGATGGTAGCCGTGGAAGAGGCACCAAATGAACCATTTTGGAAAAATGGTTGGTGATCTCCCAGATAATGGTGCAACTACGAGACTTGGGTAAGCCCACCACAAAGTCCATCCCGACCATCTCCCAGGGCCTGTCCGCCACCGGCAGAGGATAAAGCAAACCAGCTGGCCGTTGCCGAGGGGACTTGTTCTTGGCGCAAGAGACACATGCCCGAACATAATCTGTGACATCACGAGCCATATGCGGCCACCAGTATGTCCTCGCCAGTAACTCAGATGTCCTTTTGGAACCAAAATGTCCACCCACCCTGGACGAGTGTGCCCAAGAGAGAACCTCTGGTTGCAAACTGGGTGGTACAAAAGTCTTGCCCGGAGGCACAGACTCTAGCGAAATCGGGGCCACAGGTCTCAGGCGTTCGGTGAGGACAATAAGCCGAGGCTCCTCTTCCTCCTCCACAGATGACAACGGAGCGAGAGAGAGCATTGGCACAAATGTTCTTCTCCCCAGAAAGAAAATAAATCGTGAAATGAAACCGGGAGAAGAACAAGGACCATCTGGCCTGGTGAGAATTTAACCCCTGGGCTGTCTGCAGGCACACCAAATTTTTATGATCTGTGAAGACTTGGAAGGGAAAACGAGCTCCCTCCAAGAGATGTCTCCATTCTGAAAAAGCCAACTTCATGACTAGCAACTCCCTGTCCCCGATGGAATAATTCCTCTCTGCTGGTGAAAGGGTCTTAGAAAAGAAGAAGGATGCTTCCGACGTTGAGCATCCTTTTGGAAGAGGACTGCTCCAGCACCAACAGATGAGGCATCCACCTCCATGATAAATGGCTTATCTACATCGGGGCGATGTAGGATGGGAGCGCTAGAGAAGTGTGACTTTATGGAGACAAAGGCCTTGGAGACCTCCTCAGACCACAATTTGGGATTTGCCCCCTTCTTGGTGAGAGCAACCAAGGGAGCTACCAGAGTTGAGAAGTGCGGAATGAACTGGCGATAATAATTTATGAACCCCATAAAGCGCTGCACCGCTTTAAGAGAATGGGGTTCCTGCCAGTCCATCGCAGCCTGTAGTTTGGCAGGATCCATAGCCAATCCCTGGGTGGAGATGATATAGCCGAGGAAAGGTAAGGACTCCTGCTCAAACATACACTTCTCCAACTTGGCATAGAGGGAGTTTGCCCGTAGGAGGTCGAAGACTTTGCAAACATCTCTCCGGTGGGAGTCAATATCTGGAGAGTAGATGAGAATATCATCCAGATAGACTACGACTGAGGTGGAAAGCATATCCCGGAAGATGTCGTTCACAAAGTCTTGGAAAATGGCTGGGGCATTACAGAGCCCGAAGGGCATCACCAGATATTCATAGTGCCCATCCCTGGTGTTAAAAGCCGTCTTCCATTCGTCCCCCTCACGGATGCGAATCAGGTTGTAAGCACGCCGCAGATCTAGTTTAGTAAACACCCTTGCTCCACGAAGCCTATCGAAGAGCTCAGATATCAGGGGCAAAGGATATTTATTCTTAACGGTGATGGCGTTAAGACCCCTGTAGTCTATGCATGGACGCAGTTCTCCATTCTTCTTCTGCACGAAGAAGAACCCAGCCCCAGCAGGTGACACTGACTTCCTGATGAACCCTCTTGCCAGATTCTCTTGAATGTACTGAGACATTGCCTCCGTCTCCGGGAGAGATAACGGATAAACTCGACCCCGGGGAGGCTCAGCAACATTCAAGAGATCAATAGGACAGTCATAAGGGCGATGGGGCGGAAGGTTCTCCGCCGCCTTTTTGGAGAACACGTCTGCATAAGACCAATATTGCTTGGGAAGAGAGGATAGATCTGCGGGTACCTCTGTAGTAGCAACCTGAACACACTCCCTCTGACACCTACCCCCACAAGATTCACCCCATCCCAGAATTCTGCCTGAGGACCACTCGATATGAGGAGAGTGGTACCGTAGCCAAGGTATCCCCAACAGGACCTCATCAATTCCCTCAGGAATGACGAGCAGAGATATAATCTCCTGATAGGATGGCGACATGGACAGAGTAAAGGGGATGGTCTGGTGTGTTATCTGTGAGGGCAGTGTCGACCCATTCACCACTCGTACTGTTACTGGTTGAGCTAGCATAAGCAGGGGTATTGCGTGCCGTTGGGCGAAGGCAGAAGACATAAAATTGCCCTCCGCCCCAGAATCCATGCACAGCTCTACCGAGTGGGAGGATGAGCATATAGTAATTGTCCCTTTAAAGGACAATTTGGAGGCAAACGTCGCCGTGTCTAGTGTACCTCCACCTACTACCACTAGACGCTGACGTTTCCTCGACCGCTGGGAACATCTGGTGGCAAGATGTCCTGACTGCTGGCAAACATGACAGACCTTGAGTGCACTAGCGGTCCAGGACTTAGATCCCGCCACTTCCATGGCCTCATGTGACTCAGGAACCTGGACCGGAGATTCCAGAGGTTTGGCGAAGGTGGGAGCCAGCCGAAACCTATGCCTACACTGGGCTCGCTCTAACCTCTGCTCGTTAAAACGGAGGTCAATTCGAGTAGAGACAGTTATTAACTCCTCCAGTGTGGCAGGAATCTCCCTAGTGGCCAGAGTGCCCTTAACGTGATCAGCCAGGCCCCTCCAAAATATGGGGATAAGGGCTTTATCCGACCACTCCAGCTCAGAAGCTAAAGTACGAAAGCGGACGGAAAAATGGCTGACCAAGGACTCACCCTGAGTTAGTGCCGTAGCCCATTCCAACGCCCTGTCCGACAAGAGAGACACAACAAATCCCACCTTAGCCCGCTCTGTGGGAAAACGTGCAGCCAGGAGCTCGAGGTGAATAGAGCACTGACTCACGAATCCCCTACAAGATTTGCCATCTCCAGAAAATTTTTCTGGCAGCGGGAGACAAGATAATGTCGGAACAGGGGTGGCAGTGGACAAGGTTGCTGCAGCCACGCTGGCAGCCTGTACAGCAACTGCGGTAACATCCACAGCTGAGGTTGAGCTCTCGAGAGCCACCAACCTACCCTCCAGCTGCTGGATATACCGCAAAGATTGCTGAATGTCCGCCATTTACTAGCCAGACCCTGGCACTAGTATTCTGTTAAGGCTAGCGGAACGCACCGAGTAAATAGAGATGTTTTTATTGATATTGGTGCGTTCGCAGCCCGGGGTCCACCGTGCAGGAGTACCTGCTGTTAGCAAACGGCGGTACTATATGGCAGTATAGACAAACTCAGTTAATTCACCGAGTAGCCGTGAAAGAGAAGCACTGTGCCCTATTAGACTCCACAGAGGCACAGGCTAACTGCCCAAACAGAGAGCAGTCAGTGGTCATGCATGTACACAAAACTCCTCGCCGGAGGAGCCAGCATTCTAGGGGCTTATTTCAGCCGGGTCCCTGAATACACTCACGTGACCACACTGGCGCAAAGCACATAACAAAAGACAATACTAGCGCATGGCCGTGCGGCCATGCGAGCCTTAAATAGTTGCAGCACGTTTAGGACCTTTCAAAGAAGGACCAATGGAGTTGCTGCAGTACCTGAGCATGTGACCCCAGATCTCCACTGAGAGATCTTGCCCTGGGCATGCTCAGAGTGCAAAGCAGGACTTAGTCCTAGCACCAACAAGGACCTTCCAAGAAGGACCAATGACCTTAGCTGCAGTATCTGATCATGTGACCCTCGATCTTACTCTGGGCATGCTCAGAACATGAAAAGCAGGACTTAGTCCCAGATGCGTTTGCTCGCCGCTGCCCAGCACTGACTTCAATGGCAGAAGCAGGAAATGCAGCAGTAACTCTTAGCACAGAGTCAGACTGAGCAAGATGCTGGGATCGACGTCTCCGCTGAGCAGGCTCCACTGCGGCAGGAGAAGAATGGGAGACTGCAGTGGAGATAGCCAGAGATTCCCCCTGTGCAGAGGCAGGAACTCGACCCCTAACATGTAGTATATAGCACTGCCCATGTAGATTATAGCAGCCATGTAGTATATAGTACTGTCCACGTAGTACAGGGGTCCCCAACTCCAGGCCACGAGGGCCGCCAACAGTGCAGGTTATCAGGATTTCTTTAGTATTGCATCAGTGGTAATGTGATCATCTGCACAGGTGATGATTCCAACCCCTGTGCAATACTAAGGAAAACCTGCACTGTTGGCGGCCCTCGAGGCCTGGAGTTGGGGACCACTGACGTAGTATATAGCAGCCATGTAGCCCACGCAGTATTTAGCAGTGTGGGCACCATATCCCTGTTAAAAAAAAAAAAAAGAATTAAAATAAAAAATAGTTACATACACACCCCCTGGGATCCAACGGCGCTGTTGTGATGGGCGCGCGGCTGCCGCCATCTTCCGTTCTCAGGATGCATTGCAAAATTACCCAGAAGACTTAGTAGTCTCGCGAGACCACTAAGTCTTTTGGGTAATTTTGCAATGCATCTCTGGGACTGGAAGATGGCGAAAGGTGCGAGCGCATCGTTGGACTACTGAGGGTGAGTATAACAGGGTTTTGTTTTTATTATTATTTTTAACATTAGATTTTTTTTACTATTGACGCTGCATAGGCAGCATCAATAGTAAAACGTTGGGGACACACAGGGTTAATAGCAGCGGCAACGGAGTGCGTAACCCACGGCATAACGCGGTCCGTCACTGCTGGCATTAACCCTGTGTGAGCGGTCCCAGAGAGCATGCTTTAAATCTCTCTTCCCTGATTGGTCATGCCCAGCTGGGCGCGACCAATCAGCGACATTGCCGCGGGATTTAAATCACGCTTCGCTGATTAGTCACGCCCAGCCGGTGCGACCAATCAGCAAAGCGTGATTTAAATCCTGCGCTTTATGCCGCGGTGTAATGCAGTCAGTTTAACGGACAGCTACGATATGTGGGTGGCGGGGGAGTATGGAGGAGGCACTGACTGCAGGGGAGTAGGAAGCAGCCGGACTGTGCCGGTCACTCCCAAGAGTGCATGGCGGTCTCGCGAGATGATGACGTAGCGGACCGCACGTCATCATCTCGCGAGACCGCAGTGCATGGACCAGAGCATCGCGAAGAGCGGGAAAGGCCTGGGCTGCATCCGGGGGCCGACGGACGGTGAGTATATGATGATTTTTTTAATTATTTTTAACATTGGATCTTTTTACTACTGATGCTGCATAGGCAGCATCAATAGTAAAAAAGTTGGTCACACAGGGTTAATAGCAGCGTTAATGGAGTGCGTTACACCGCGGCATAACGCGGTCCATTAGCGCTGCCATTAACCCTGTGTGAGCGCTGACTGGAGGGGAGTATGGAGCGGGCACTGACTGCGGGGAGGAAGGAGCGGCCATGTTGCCGTCGACTGCGCCCGTCGCTGATTGGTCACAGCAAAACAGCCACGACCAATCAGCGACTTGGGATTTCCGTGACAGACAGAAGGACAGACAGACAGAGAGACGGAAGTGACCCGTAGACAATTATATAGTAGATAGTGATTTTAGTTCTCGCATTCGAGAGAATTCGATCACAGTAAAATGACACTGCTCATGATTTTGAGCAGAGGGTCATCTGCATAAAGCATCCGATTCTCCCTCAGGAATGAATCATCAGATGCTTCTCCCCAGTGTGAGCGAATCCGAAAAGGGAGTCTCAGCACAGAATGACTGTTCAAACCAAGTATAGGTGCTCAGTGCACCCTCGGTGTGGCCAAACAGGTAAAGGGGCTGTCAGCACAGAATGACTGTTTAAGGCCGGTTTCACACATCCAGATAATTCCGGTACCGGAAAAAAAAAAAAAAAATCGGTACCGGAATTATCAGTGTCCGTGTGCCCCTACGTTTCTGTGGCACATCAGTGTGGCACACGTGTGCCCACTGGGTACCACACTCACCGTGCTGGGTACCACACATACCAGCATCTGGTGCTGAAGCCGCGATTCATATCTTCCCTGCAGCAGCGTTTGCTGCACAGAAGATATGAATAATAGTGTTTAAAATAAAGATCTATGTGCCCCCCACCCTCGAACCCCCTGTGCGCCCCCCCGCTGTTCTGAAAAAACAGGAGAAGATGCGGCCAGAACAGGAAGCAGCGGCAGGCAACGAGGGAGCTTGGCGAGTATTTTCAGAACAGCGGGGGGAAGTGGTAGGGGGTTGGGCACATAGATCTTTATTTTAAACACTATTATTCATATCTTCCCGGCAGCAAACGCTGCTGCAGGGAAGATATGAATCGCGGCTTCAGCACCAGTGGGGGGGGGACAGCGCTTAATGTAGCGCTGTCTCCTGCACGGCACACGGACTGCACACGGACAACGTCCGTGTGCGGTACGGGTTTTACACGGACCCATTGACTTTAATGGGTCCGTGTAATCCGTGATCTCCCACGAACACTGACATGTCTCCGTGTTTGGCACACGGAGACACGGTCCGCAAAAAATCAATGACATCTGCACAGATGCATTGATTTTTATGTGTCTACGTGTGTCAGTGTCTCCGGTACGTGAGGAAACTGTCACCTCACGTACCGGAGACACGGACGTGTGAAACAGGCCTAAACCAAGAACACCGCTCGATGCTTCACGGCGGGGGCAATGCTTTATATACACCTTCCATCTGATTGATTTCCATCAATCTCCACCCTTTTCTGGCTCCATGAAGCCAGAGCTGTCAATCAAAAAAGAGGGGGTAGATATTGAGGGGAAAGAAGAGGTGGGAAGATGTAGTTAACCTCTTAATGACGGCCAATATGTCTTTTAACTGACCTGAGATATAAGAGACTATCATCCCCACACAGGTGATAATCCTGCAGCTGTCGGCTGTACACTATAGCTGACACCTTGCTGCATCAGCCACGATCAGTGTTGGCACCGTCCATTTTTCTTTAACCCCTTAGATGCTGCTGTTAATAGTGACTACATCATATAAACATGTAAACATGTAACACAGTGTGGCTTCTCCCTCTTTATCCCCATCGGCACCCTGAGATCATCATTGTACGGTGCTGATGTTTGCCATGGCAATTCACAGCCAAATAGCGGCCTTACAGTCTGTCGGCAATAGAGGCCTGTTCAGACTGACATTTAGGTGGTAAAAATACACTTTTTCTTTCCGGTTATGTCACTTTGCATTAATTCCTGAAAATCACCTGAAGGGTTAATAAACTACCAGACTGCAGTTTTCAGTATGTGAGGAGGTGCCATTTATAAAATGGTATCACTGTTGGGGGTTTCCCAATATATAGGACCCCAAAGGCACTTCAAACCTTAATAGGTCACTAAAAAAATAAATTTTGTAAATTTCCTTGAAAAAAAAAAAAATGAAAAATTACTTGTACATTTTTAAACCTCCTAAAAGGCAAAAACAATAAAATAACATTCTACAGATGGTGCTGATGTAAAGCTGACATGTGGGAAATGTTATTTATTAATGTGTTTCTATGGTATGACTATCTGGATAATCATACCATAGGGATATACATTCAGAGCTTGAAAATTACACATCTTTTCACATTTTTCTCAAATTTCTGATATGTTTTGCAAATAAACAATACATATTGACCTAAATTTATCATTATCATAAATTATAATGTGTCACAAAAAACAATCTCAAAATCACTGGGATATGTTTAAGAGTTCAAGAGTTAGTACCACATAAAGGGACACTGGTCAGATTTCAAAAATTTGGCCCGGCCACAAAGGGGTTAAACGATTGGCCGTGAAGCATCAAGCGGTGGGACTCTGTCATCATAGGATGACTGTTCAAAGAGTCCCTTTAACCCCTTAGTGACCGAGCCAATTTTTACAATTCTGACCACTGTCACTTTATGAGGTTATAACTCTGGAACGCTTCAACGGATCCCGCTGATTCTGAGATTGTTTTTTCGTGACATATTGTACTTCATGTTAGTGGTAACATTTATTTGATATTACTTGCTTTTATTTATTAAAAAAACGGAAAAATGGCGAAAATTTTGAAAATTTAGCAATTTTCTAAATTTGAATTTTTATTCCCTTACATCAAAGAGATATGTCACACAAAATGGTTAATAAATAACATTTCCCATATGTCTACTTTACATCAGCACAATTTTGGAAAAAAAATTTTTTTATTAGGGAGTTATAAGGGTTAAAATTTGACCAGCAATTTCTTATTTTTACAGCAAAATTTACAAAACCTTTTTTTAGGGACCACCTCACATTTGAAGTCAGTTTGAGGGGTCTATGTAGCAGAAAATGCCCAAAATTTACACCATTCTAAAAACTGCACCCCTCAAGGTGCGCAAAACCACATTCAAGAAGTTTATTAACCCTTCAGTTGCTGCACAGGAACTGAAGCAATGTGGAAGGAAAAAATGAACATTTTACTTTTTTTCACAAACATTTTACTTCAGAACCAATTTTTTTTATTTTCACAAGTGTAAAAAAAGAAAATGAACCACATAATTTGTTGTGCAATTTGTCCGGAGTATGCCGATACCCCATATGTGGGGAGGGACCACTGTTTGGGTGCACAGTAGAGCTCAGAAGGGAAGGAGCGCCATTTGGCTTTTTCAACATAGAATTCCCTGGAATTGAGATCGGACACCATGTCACGTTTAGAGAGCCCCTGATGTGCCTAAACAGTGGAAACCCCCCACAAGTGACACCATTTTGGAAACTAGACCCCCTAAGGAACTTATCTAGATGTGTGGTCAACACTTTGAACCCCCAAGTGCTTCACACAAGTTTATAACGTAGAGCCGAAAAAATTAAAAATCATTTTTTTTCACAAAAATGATCTTTTCACCCCCAATTTTTTATTTTCCCAAGGGTAGCAAGACATAATGGACCCCAAAAGTTGTTGTGCAATTTGTCCTGAGTATGTCGATACCCCGTATGTGGGGGTAAACCTCTGTTTGGGCGCACTGCGGAGCTTGGAAGGGAAGGCGCGCCGTTTGACTTTTTAATCTCTTAATTGTGAGAGCGGACGCCATTTTGGGTTTGTAGATGTGTCTAACAGCAGAAACCCCCCACAACTGACCCCGTTTTGGAAACTACACCCCTCAAAGATTTTAATCAGGGGTATATTGAGCAATTTGAACCCACATGTATGACACAGAGTTTGATAACATTAGGTCGGCATATTGAAAAAATTCATTTTTTTCCACGAGAATCTTGTTTTAGACCTGAATGTCTCACTTTTTCAGAAATAACATCAAAAAGTGGACCCCACAATTCGTTACCCACTTTATTATGAGTGCAGCGATATCCCATATCTAGTAAAAAAGTTCTGTTTGGACAAATGGCAGGGCTTGGACAGAAAGGGGCACAATGTGACAAATTTGGCTTTATTTGAAATTGAAGATCCAGGACTAGTGTTGAGCATTCCGATACCGCAAGTATCGGGTATCGGCCGATATTTGCGGTATCGGAATTCCGATACTGAATTCCGATACTTCCCGCGTATCGGATACCGGAATCGGAAGTTCCCAGAATTCAAATTGAACGCAGCAGCCAATGAGGAATGAATGAAAGTGTGGGCACATCCTGTTTAGCATGGTGGGCATGTAAGTACTGGCAAGGCTGGGATTGGCTGCTGAAATGATGTCACTATGCACTATAAAAAAGCGCTGCCGCCTTTTTGCGCTCACTCTGCTGTGATTTCAGTTAGGGACAGGACGCTGTGTTCTAACTGAGGGCCAGTTGAGCTTGCTAATTGCTTTATTTTCCTTTCCAAAGGCTAATTTAGCAAAACGCTGTGTGTTCTTCACTGTTCACCTTGCTCTTGCCTTGCAGCGCTGTTTTAACAGCGTTCTGCAAGGTCTCTGTGTGTGTGTGTGTGTGCAGCTCACTCTGTAGTCTGTGTGCAGCCATATACCCGGTTGTATTCAGCTCAGGGGGGGTTCACACTGCCTCACACAGTTGTTCTTTTTTGCTCTTAGTGCAGCCTGCTGCACATTTTTTCTCAAATTTCCTATTAGTGTTTTTCCACCAGTCTCCAGCTCTATTGTGGAAAAACACTACATAGGATAACCTAGAGGGGGGTTTTTGGGCCTTGCAGCGCCGTTTACGGCTGTCTGCACGGTCTCCGTGTGAGCCCAGCTCGCCCTGTAGTCTGTGTGCAGCCATAGCCGGTTGGATTCAGCTCAGGGTTCGTTAGTGGCTCATACCTTGAGAAAAATTTTCCTTTTTTTCAAATAGTGCAGCCTGTTTAAAATTTGAAAAAAAAAATTCCTATTAGTGTCTTTCCACTCGTATCCAGCTCAATAGTGGAAAAACACTATATAGGATAACCTAGAGGAGGGTTTTTTGGCCTTGCAGCGCCGTTTACGGCTGTCTGCACGGTCTCCGTGTGAGCCCAGCTCGCCCTGTAGTCTGTGTGCAGCTATAGCCGGTTGGATTCAGCTCAGGGTTCGTTACTGGCTCATACCTTGCGAAAAATTTTCCTTTTTTTTCAAATAGTGCAGCCTGTTTAAAATTTGACAAAAAAAAATCCTATAAGTGTCTTTCCACTCGTATCCAGCTAAATAGTGGAAAAACACTATATAGGATAACCTAGAGGAGGGTTTTTTGGCCTTGCAGCGCCGTTTACGGCTGTCTGCACGGTCTCCGTGTGAGCCCAGCTCGCCCTGTAGTCTGTGTGCAGCCATAGCCGGTTGGATTCAGCTCAGGGTTCGTTACTGGCTCATACCTTGAGAAAAATTTTCCTTTTTTTGAAATAGTGCAACCTGTTTAAAATTTGAAAAAAAAAAAATTCCTATTAGTGTCTTTCCACCAGTCTCCAGCTCAATTGTGGAAAAACACTACATAGGATAACCTAGAGGTTTTTTTTGGGGCCTTGCAGCGCCGTTTACGGCTGTCTGCACGGTCTCTGTGTGAGCGCAGCTCGCCCTGTAGTCTGTGTGCAGCCATAGCCGGTTGGATTCAGCTCAGGGTGCGTTACTGCCTCATACCTTGAAAAACAATTTCCTTTTTTTCAAATAGTGCAGCCAGTTTAAAATTTGAAAAAAAAAATTCCTATTAGTGTCTTTCCACTTGTATCCAGCTAAATAGTGGAAAAACACTATATAGGATAACCTAGAGGAGGGTTTTTTGGCCTTGCAGCGCCGTTTACGGCTGTCTGCACGGTCTCCGTGTGATTTAAACTAGCTCTGTAGCCCGATCTGCACCAAAAAAAAAGTTAAGTTCACCAAACACAACTTAACACTTGTGTAGGCCACATTTGAAAAATAATAAAGTTTAGTCCACAATTTACAACATTAGTGTTTCTTACACCTGTTAGGAGGAGCATTACAGGAATAAGCACACTAAGGCCTTAGTACTTTTCTGCTTATCTTTATCTGTCAACCAAGATGAAGAGGGCAGGGAGTAAGGCACGTGGGCGTGGGCGCGGAGCAGGGAGAGGAGCAGGGAGAGGACGTGGTGATTCTGTGCCTGCTGCGGGCGCCGGTGACTCGTCGTCACTCAGTTTCAGCAGGGAACAGTCCTTCATGCGCAGCTTTGTCGGAGAGCGCCGTGCACCGCTGCTGCGTGAAGACCAAATTGAAGCCGTTGTCGGGTGGATGGCAGCTAACGCCTCGGCATCGACTTCAGTTAGTGCCACATCCTCTCAGGCACAGAGCACTGGAGAGCAGCCATCTGTCTCTTCACCACCTGCCAAATTGGCCAGGCAGTCAGAGAGCCCAGGACAGGAGCCGTCTCTACTTCTGTTCTCTGAATCTCTTGGCTTGGAAACAGGGGGCCAGCCAAGCAGCATTGGAGAAATGGAAGAAGAGGCAGTGTGCAGTGATGCCCAACACCTTTTTCTCTCTGACTCTGAAGAGGCAGGTGGGCCAGTGCCTCCGGTGACCACAGCGCAGTACGCATCTGATGATGAAACTCAGGTGCCGCTTTCTCGTGCGTACTGTGCTGCTGAGACTACCCAGGAGGAGCAGTTGGTGGCAGAGGGTAGTGGAGATGATGAGGTCCTTGACCCATCGTGGCGTGAGGAACAGGAAGGTGGTGGGAGCAGCTCAGAGGAAGAGCTTCCTCTTACGGGCCAAAGAGGGAGAGGGAGGGGGAAGACTGCGGAGCCTGTAGCCTCCACTTTGGCACCCGTTAGGAGCCTGTCTCTTTCCAAAGCCAAAAAGGGCGCTCCCAAGACTTGCAGTGCCTGGTCCTTTTTTGACACAGTTGCAGATGACATTTGTTTTGTCAAATGCAAGCTGTGTCATCATAAAGTAAAAAGAGGGAAAAATGTCAGCAACCTCAATACCACAAATATGTGGAAACATGTGCGGACCAGGCATGCGGTGGAGTTACAGAAACACACTGAAGATGTAGGCCAACCAACAGCGGCAGCTACCACCTCTTCAGCTCGTGTTGCCTCTTCCTCCAGCTCACGCACAGCTGGTTTGGCTTCCTCCCAGAGACCTTGTGTAATTCCACCCACAGCACCACCTTCCCAGTCATCCTCACACTCCCAGTCTACTCTACAGCCATCGGTAGTACAGGCATGGGAGAAAAGGCGGGCATTCTCGGCCAACCACCCCCGAGCACAGGCTCTGAATGCAGGCATTGCCAAACTGTTGTCCCTGGAAATGCTCTCGTTCAGGCTGGTGGAGACTGACAGCTTCCGTGACTTGATGGCATTGGCAGTCCCACAGTACAAGGTGTCCAGCCGCTTTTACTTCAGCAGGCAGGCTGTCCCTGCCCTGCACAGGCATGTTGAGGCAAACATAAAACATGCGCTACTGAACGCCGTCAGTAGCAAGGTCCACCTCACCACCGATGCGTGGACCAGTCAGCATGGACAGGGGCGA
Organism: Ranitomeya imitator; assembly: GCF_032444005.1. Taxonomy (NCBI): domain Eukaryota; kingdom Metazoa; phylum Chordata; class Amphibia; order Anura; family Dendrobatidae; genus Ranitomeya; species Ranitomeya imitator. The sequence continues at coordinate 73,480,217 of NC_091291.1, read as the reverse complement.
TATGTTTCCCTCACTGCCCATTGGGTTAATGTTGTTGAGCCAGGTACAGATCGTGCGAGTGGCGCAGGACGTGTCCTGCCCACTCCAAGGATTGCAGGAATCCAGTCTGTACGCATCGACTCCTCCTCTTACACCAGTTCCTCTGATTCCTCTCTGCAGGATCCGTCACAGTCCACCCCCACATGGACCCGTGAACGTTTACCTATGACCGACATGAGCACAGCCGTGGCCAAACGTCAGCAGGCCGTCTTGAAACTAGTTTCATTGGGGCATCGAAGCCACACAGCGCAGGAGCTCTGGAATGCCATAAAGCAGGAGAGCGATGTGTGGTTACTGCCAGTGAATCTCCAGCCAGGCATGGTAGTGTGTGACAATGGCCGAAATCTGGTGGCAGCTTTGGCCCTTGGCAACCTCACTCACATCCCATGTCTGGCACATGTGCTCAATTTGGTTGTGCAGAGTTTTCTGAGGGACTATCCGGATCTTGATGCCCTGCTGCACAAGGTCCGCCTAGAGTGTGCTCACTTGCGGCGTTCCAGCTTGGCCAGATCCCGCATTGCTGCTCTGCAGCGCCGATTCCGCCTTCCGGAACACCGCATCATATGTGACCTACCTACCCGGTGGAATTCCACGTTACATATGTTGGAGCGGTTGTGTGAGCAGCAGCAAGCAGTTATGGAGTACCAGCTGCATCAGGCGCAAAGAAGTCGCAGTCAGCGCCGATCAGACTTCACAACCACAGAGTGGGCCACTATGAAGGACGTCTGCCAGGTTTTGCGTCCTTTTGATTATTCCACGCGGATGGCAAGTGCAGATGATGCACTAGTCAGCATGACTGTCCCCCTTATCTGCCTGCTTCAGCAAACTTTGCAAGGGTTAAGGGATGATGTGGTGGAAGAGGTGGAGGATGAGGAGTCACCTTTTCCATCAGCTTCTGGAGAGTCAGCGCCACGTGGTTCCTCACAAAGGGGTACGCAGGGGCCAATTTGTGAGGAGGATGAGGAGGAGTCAATGGAGGAGGAAGAGCTCCGTCCAGAGGAGGGAGCGACACAATTGTCCAGTGGTCAGTGTGTACAGCGAGGGTGGGGTGATGACGAGCGGGCAGAGATCATGTCTCAAGCAGGGGACAGCGTTTCTGGGCCAGTTGGCACTCTGCAGCACATGGTGGATTTCATGCTGCAGTGCCTGAGAAACGACCGCCGCATCGACCACATTCTCAACATGCCTGATTATTGGGTGTTCACCCTCCTCGATCCTCGCTACCGGGACAACGTCCAAAACCTCATCCCTGCGTTGACCCGGGAGCGTAAATTGCGGGAGTACCACGACACACTGGTGAATTCCATCATCTTCTCCTGTCCAACTGAGAGGAGTGCTGCTAGTGCTTTACAAAGCAGCTCAGTGCGTCGAGGCAGTGGGGGAGGCTCTGCCCAAAGAGGGAGCAGAAGCAGTGCCTCTGCCCAAGGCAAGCCCAGTATGGCACAACTCTGGCACACTTTTGTGTGCCCGCCCCAAATGTCTACACCATCACCGGCGGCTCCAGTCAGCAGGAGGCAACGGTTCCGTCAGATGGTGACAGACTACATGGCTTGCCCTCTTACTGTACTCCCAGACGGCTCTTCCCCGTTCAAGTTTTGGGTCTCTAAGCTGGATACATGGCCAGAGCTAAGCCAGTATGCATTGGAGGTGCTGGCTTGCCCTGCGGCTAGTGTCTTATCGGAACGTGTCTTTAGTGCCGCAGGTGGTGTACTAACAGACCGTCGCATGCGACTATCCTCCGATAACGTTGACCGGCTTACTTTCCTGAAAATGAACCAGGCCTGGATCTCGCAGGAATTTGCCACTCCTCTGCCTGATTAAGTAATTGGGTGTCATCCAGGTCTCCTGCTGTGTTCATCTTTCTACCACCTGAACTGCTATTCCTGGGCTCCAACACCGCCAGTTGCGGCTCAGAAGTGCAGGCTGCACAGTAAAAACATACGACCCAGTGTTATTGGGTTTCAGTAACGTCAGCTGATCCCCAGCTGTGTAGCCGGCAATGTGTCCTGCGACCGCCACGCTGGCACAACAACCTAAATGTAAGGGAACCTGTCCCCCCCCCCCCCCGTCGTTTGTTACTGAAAGAGCCATCTTGTGTAGCAGTAATGCTGCACAAGGAAAAGGTAGCTTTTTTTTTTTAGCTCTTTGCACACGCAGAACTTAACACTTATAAAATGTGTTCACTGATACCGTTATACCGTCCCGGAGCTGGGACTTTCCTTCGTAATGTGGCGCAGCACAGCCGTCATTCCTACCCCCTTGGTGCCATGCGCTGCCTCCTCAGCGTTGTTTTAAGCTGTCACGGAGCCTGCGCTGTTCTGTTATCCCTTGGGCATGCCCTATTTGCGCTGCCTGTCTTCTGACATAATTTGGTGTCAGGCTGGCTGCGCCTGTGCGGCCGCGGTGCCCGAGATCCCGCCTCGCAGTGTCTTCTGATTGAGTCACACTGCGGGCCTGGGATCCATGGGCATGCGCAGTGCATATCTTCCCCTCGGGCTCTCGCTCATTTCCCTCCGCCTTCTTTAGACTGTGCGCCGTCAGCTGATCCCTAGCATGCCACGGCCGTGACACCGCACAGTCTGAAGAAGATGGAAGGAGGGGAGTGAGAGTCGAGGTTATGCACTGTGCATGCCCATGGTTCCAAGGCCCGCAGTGGGATTACGTTAGATGAGACTGCGAGGTGGGATCTGGAGCAGCGTGGACGCACAGGCACTGACAGCCTGACACCAAATTATGTCAGAAGACAGGCAGCGCTAATTGGGCATGGCCAAGGGCTAACAGAACAGCGCAGGCTCCGTGACAGCTTAAAACAACGCTGAGGAGGCAGCGCACGGCATCAAGGGGATAGGAATGACAGCTGTGCTGTGTCCCATTACGAAGGAAATTCGCACCTCCGGAACGGTTTAACGGTATAAAGGGACACATTTTTAGTGTTTACGTCGGTGTTTGCAAGGAGCATAATTAAAAGAGCAACCTTTTCCTTTTGCATCCTTAGTGCTGCACAACATGGCTCTTTCAGCTACAAACGTCTTGGGGGGGGGGTTAAAGGTTTCCTTTCAACTTGCTCCAATCAGGCTTCGGCCTACACTCTGTTCCTCTGCTCCTCCTGCTGTCCCTGGGCTCTAACACCGCCAGTTGGTGCCTGGAAGTGCTGTGTGCACAGTCAACAGTCGCTCCTCTGTTATTGGGGTTCAGTAACGTCAGCTGATCCCCAGCTGTGTGTGCGGCAATACCTCCAATCTGCTCCTCCTGCTGTCCCTGGGCTCTAACACCGCCAGTTGGTGCCTGGAAGTGCTGTGTGCACAGTCAACAGTCGCTCCTCTGTTATTGGGGTTCAGTAACGTCAGCTGATCCCCAGCTGTGTGTGCGGCAATACCTCCAATCTGCTCCTCCTGCTGTCCCTGGGCTCTAACACCGCCAGTTGGTGCCTGGAAGTGCTGTGTGCACAGTCAACAGTCGCTCCTCTGTTATTGGGGTTCAGTAACGTCAGCTGATCCCCAGCTGTGTATCCGGCAACATGTCATGCGACCGCCACGCTGGCACAACTAAAATGTAAGGGGACCTGTCCCCCCCCCCCCCCTAGGCGTTTGTTACTGAAAGAGCCACCATGTGCAGCACTAATACTGCACAAGGGAAAGGTCGCTCTTGAAATTATGCTCCTTGCAAACGCTGAACTACACACTCATGTAATGTGTCCCCTCACACCGTCCAACCGTCCCGGAGGTGGGACTTTCCTTTGTAATGTGACGCAGCACAGCCGTCATTGCTACCCTTTTGGCACCGTGCGCTGCCTCCTTAGCGTTGTTTGATTCCGTCATGGACCCTGCGCTGTTATGTTATCCCTTGGCCATGCACAGTTTGCGCTGCCCGTCCTCTGACATCATTTGTTGTCGTCCTGGCTGCGCCTGTGCGTCCACGCTGCCCGAAATCACACCTCGCAGTGTCGTCTAATGTGATCCCACAGTGGGCCTGGTATCCATGGCCATGCGCAGTGCATATACTAGCCTCTCACTCCCCTTCTTCACGCTTCTTCAGACTAGGCGGCGTCAGCTGATCCCTAATAGCATGCCACGGCCGTGACGCCGCACAGTCTGAAGAAGCAGGAAGGAGGTGAGTGAGAGGCGATGATATGCACTGCGCATGCCCATGGATCCCTGGCCCGCAGTGGGACTACATTAGATGACACTGCGAGGTTGGATCTCGGGCAGCTTGGACGCACAGGCACTGCCAGCCTGACACCTACATGATGTCAGAAGACGGGCACCGCTAACTGTGCATGGCCAAGGGATAACATTACAGCGCGGGCTCCGTGACAGAACCAAACAACGTTGAGGAGGTGGCGCCCCGGCACCAAGGGGGTTGGAATGACGGCTGTGCTGTGTCACATTACAAAGGAAAGTCCCACTTCCGGGATGGTTTGACGGTGTGAGGGGACACATTATATGAGTGTGTACTTCAGCGTTTGCAAGGAGCATAATTTTCGGAACAACCATTTTCCATGTGCAGTATTACTGCTGTACAAGATGGCTCTTTCAGCAACAAATGCCTGGGGGGGGGGGGGTTAAAGGTTCCCTTTCAACTTGCTCCACTGCAGGCTTCGGCCTACACTCTGCTCCTCTTTGATTGCCTGGGTTTCAACACTGTCAGTTGCCACCTGGAAGTGTTGTCTACACAGAAAAAACACTAGGTGATGTGTCAGTGGGGTTCAGCACCGCCAGCTGTTCCCCTGCTGTGTAGTCGGCAACGTGTCCAGCACAAGCCACGCTGGCACAACAGAACAAAAGCTGCCACCAGTGCAGGCTTCGGCCTACACTCTGCTCCTCTCCTCCTCCTGCTGACCCTGGGCTCAAACACCGCTAGTTTTTGCCCGGAAGTGCTAGCTGCACAGAGAAAAACACCAGCCAATGTGTTAGTGGGGTTCAGCAACGCCAGCTGTTCCCCTGCTGTGTAGCCGGCAACGTGACCTGCAAACGCCATGCAGGCACAGGAACTGAAATTAAAAGGGAACCTGGCCCCACCCCCCCAGGTGTTTCTATGTATAACAGCCACCTAGTACAGCAGTACTGCTGCATTTGTACAAGGTGGCTGACTTTTTCTCCTTGCCCACGTGGAACTCAACACGTACAAAATGTGTCTCATTGAGACCATTCCACTGTCCCTGAGGTGTGACTTTCCTTTGTAATGATACGCAGCACCCCCCTTGGTAGCGTTTCCCATCTTTTGTCATCATGGTTAGCTGGCTGCGCCTGTGCATCCGCCCTGCTAGAAACAACGCCCCTCGTTGTCATATTTATTTTGTCAGCGAGGGTGTGGTTTATGGGCACGAGCAGTGCATATGTTCGCCTGTCTTAACTCATCTCCTTCCGCCTTCTTCAGACTGTGCGGCCTCCTGGCCGTGGTAGGCGATAAGGGATCAGCTGAGGCCGCCCAGTCTGGAGCAGGTGTAAGGACATGTGTAAGCGGCAAACCTATTTACTGCACAAGGCCACGAATCCCAGCCACGCAGTGTGATTTTTTGAAAACACACTGTGGGTCTGGGATTCATGTCCATCGCTAACCGCAACGGCCGACATGAAATGAGGTCAGAAGACAGGAAGCGCTCACAGCGCATGGCCAAGGGATCACAATAGCGCAGACTCCTGTACAGCAAATAACAACGCTCAGGAATCTGCGCCCAGTACCTAGGTGCAAATTTTGACACCTGTGCTGCGTCTCGTTAAAAAGACAAGTCACGCCTCCACAACTGTTTGACAGTATAATGGGCTAAATAGTGTACGTGTTTTAGTCAGCGTGTGCAAGGAGCAAAACAAATAGAGCAACCTTTTACTTGTGCAGCATTAATGCTGCACAAGGTGTGGCTCTTGTACCTTGCAACACCTGAGGGGGGTTAAAGGTAACCTTTGAAATTGGTTCAACTAGGCTTCGGCCTACACTCTGCTCCTCTACTCCTCCTGCTGACCCTGGGCTCAAACACCGCTAGTTTTTGCCCGGAACTGCTAGCTGCACAGAGAAAAACACCAGCCAATGTGTTAGTGGGGTTCAGCACCGCCAGCTGTTCCCCTGCTGTGTAGTCGGCAACGTGTCCAGTACAAGCCACGCTGGCACAACAGAACAAAAGCTGCCACCAGTGCAGGCTTCGGCCTACACTTTGCTCCTCTCCTCCTCCTGCTGACCCTGGGCTCAAACAACGCCAGTTTCTGCCCGGACATGCTAGCTGCACAGAGAAAAACACCAGCCAATGTGTTAGTGGGGTTCAGCACCGCCAGCTGTTCCCCTGCTGTGTAGCTGGCAACGTTTCCTGCAAACGCCACGCAGGAACATGAACTGAAATTGAAGGGAGCCTGCCCCCCACCCCCCCAGGTGTTTCTATGTATAACAGCCACCTTGTACAGCAGTACTGCTGCATTTGTACAAGGTGGCTGACTTTTTCTCCTTGCACACGTGGAACTCAACAAGTACAAAATGTGTCTCATTACAGACCATTACAATGTCCCTGAGGTGTGACTTTCCTTTTTAATGACACGCAGCACCCCCATTGTTAGCGCTGCCCGTCTCCTGACATCATTGGTTGGCTGGCTGTGCCTGTGCGTCCCCCCTGCCCGACACAACGCCCCCCGTTGTCTCATATATTTTGACTGCGAGGGTGTGATTGATGGGCACGAGCAGTGCATATGTTCCCCTGTTTTCACTCCCCTCCTTCCGCCTTCTTCTGACTGTGCGGCCTCATGGCCGCGGCATGCGATAAGGGATCAGCTGAGGCCGCCCAGTCTGAAGCAGGTGTAAGGACATGTGTGAGCGGCGAACATATTTACTGCACAAGGCCACGAATCCCAGCACCGCAGTGTGACTTTAGGAAAAGCCACTGTGGGTCTGGGATTTATGGCCATCGTTAACCGCACCGGCCAACATGAAATGAGGTCGTGAGACGGCCTGCACTAACAGGGTATTGCCAAGGGATAACACAAGAGCGCAGTTTCCTGTACTGCAAATAACAACGGTAAGGAATCTGCGCACAGCACCTAGGTGTAAATTTGTACACCTGTGCTGCGTCTCCTTAAAAAGACTAGTAGTCACGCCTCCACTACTGTTTGACAGTATAATGGGCTAAATAGTGTACGTGTTTAATTCAGCGTGTGCAAGGAGCAAAATTAAATAGAGCAACCTTTGACTTGTGCATCATTAATGCTGTTCAAGGTGTGGCTCTTGTACCTTGCAACACCTGAGGGGGGGTTAAAGGTAACCTTTGAAATTGGTTCAACTAGGCTTCGGCCTACACTCTGCTCCTCTACTCCTCCTGCTGACCCTGGGCTCAAACACCGCTAGTTCTGGCCCGGAAATGCTAGCTGCACAGAGAAAAACACCAGCCAATGTGTTAGTGGGGTTCAGCACCGCCAGCTGTTCCCCCGCTGTGTAGCCGGCATCGTGTCCAGCACAAGCCACGCTGGCACAACCGATCAAAAGCTGCCACCAGTGCAGGCTTCGGCCTACACTTTGCTCCTCTCCTCCTCCTCCTGCTGACCCTGGGCTCAAACACCGCTAGTTTTTGCCCGGAACTGCTAGCTGCACAGAGAAAAACACCAGCCAATGTGTTAGTGGGGTTCAGCACCGCCAGCTGTTCCCCCGCTGTGTAGCCGGCATCGTGTCCAGCACAAGCCACGCTGGCACAACCGACCAAAAGCTGCCACCAGTGCAGGCTTCGGCCTACACTTTGCTCCTCTCCTCCTCCTCCTGCTGACCCTGGGCTCTAACACCGCTAGTTTTTGCCCGGACATGCAATCTGCACAGAGAAAAACACCAGTCAATGTGTCAGTGGGGTTCAGCAACGCCAGCTGTTCCCCTGCTGTGTAGCTTGCAACGTGACCTGCAAACGCCACGCAGGCACATGAACTGAAATTGAAGGGAGCCTGCCCCCCACCCACAGGTGTTTCTATGTATAACAGCCACCTTGTACAGCAGTACTGCTGCATTTGTACAAGGTGGCTGACTTTTTCTCCTTGCCCACGTGGAACTCAACACGTACAAAATGTGTCTCATTAGAGACCATTACAATGTCCCTGAGGTGTGACTTTCCTTTGTAATGACACGCAGCACCACCCTTGTTAGCGCTGCCCGTCTTTTGACATCATTGGTTAGCTGGCTGCGCCTGTGCATCTCCCCTGCTCGAAACAACGCCCCTCGGTGTCTTATTTTTTTGGACAGCGAGGGTGTGATTGATGGGCATGTGCAGTGCATATGTTTGCCTGTGTTCACTCATCTCCTTCCGCCTTCTTCAGACTGGGTGTCCTCATGGCCGCGGCAGGCGATAAGGGATCAGATGAGGCCGCCCAGTCTGAAGCAGGTGTAAGGACATGTGTGAGCGGCAAACATATTTAGTGCACCAGGGCACGAATCCCAGCACCGCAGTGTGATTTTTTTAAAAACACACTGTGGGTCTGGGATTCATGTCCATCGCTAACCGCAACGGCCAACATGAAATGAGGTCATAAGACAGGAAGCGCTCACAGCGCATGGCCAAAGGATCACAAGAGCGCAGACTCCTGTACAGCAACTAACAACGCTCAGGAAGCTTTGCCCATGCAAAAAGGTGTTGTTTTCAACACCTGTGCTGCTTTTCTTTAAAAAGACAAGTCACGCCTCCACTACTGTTTAACAGTATAATGGGCTAAATAGTGTACGTGTTGCATTCAGCTTGTGCAAGTAGACAAATTAATAGAGCAACCTTTTACTTGTGCAGCATTAATGCTGCAGAAGGAGTGGCTCTTGTACTTTGTAACACCTGAGGGGGGGTTAAAGGTAACCTTTGAAATTGGTTCAACTAGGCTTCGGCCTACACTCTGCTCCTCTCCTCCTCCTGCTGACCCTGGGCTCTAACAACGCTAGTTTTTGCCCGGAAATGCTAGCTGCACAGAGAAAAACACCAGCCAATGTGTTAGTGGGGTTCAGCACCGCCAGCTGTTCCCCCGCTGTGTAGCCGGCATCGTGTCCAGCACAAGCCACGCTGGCACAACCGACCAAAAGCTGCCACCAGTGCAGGCTTCGGCCTACACTTTGCTCCTCTCCTCCTCCTCCTGCTGACCTTGGGCTCAAACACCGCTAGTTTTTGCCCGGAAATGCTAGCTGCACAGAGAAAAACACCAGCCAATGTGTTAGTGGGGTTCAGCACCGCCAGCTGTTCCCCCGCTGTGTAGCCGGCATCGTGTCCAGCACAAGCCACGCTGGCACAACCGACCAAAAGCTGCCACCAGTGCAGGCTTCGGCCTACACTTTGCTCCTCTCCTCCTCCTCCTGCTGACCTTGGGCTCAAACACCGCTAGTTTTTGCCCGGAAATGCTAGCTGCACAGAGAAAAACACCAGCCAATGTGTTAGTGGGGTTCAGCACCGCCAGCTGTTCCCCTGCTGTGCAGCTTGCAACGTGACCTGCAAACGCCACGCAGGCACATGAACTGAAATTGAAGGGAGCCTGGCCCCCACCCCCAGGTGTTTCTATGTATAACAGCCACCTTGTACAGCAGTACTGCTGCATTTGTACAAGGTGGCTGATGTTTTCTCCTTGCCCACGTGGAACTCAACACGTACAAAATGTGTCTCTTTGAGACCATTCCACTGTCCCTGAGGTGTGACTTTCCTTTCTAATGATACGCAGCACCCCCCTTGGTAGCGCTTCCCGTCTTCTGACATCATTGGTTGGCTACTTGCGCCTGTTCGTCCGCCCTGCCTGAATAAAATGCTCCTCGTTGTCTTAATTATTTTGACTGCGAGGGTGTGATTGATGGGCACGAGCAGTGCATATCTTCGCCTGTCTTAACTCATCTCCTTCCGCCTTCTTCAGACTGTGCAGCCTCATGGCCGCGGCATGCGAGAAGGGATCAGCAGAGGCCGCCCAGTCTGAAGCAGGTGTAAGGACGTGTGTGAGCGGCCAAAATATTTACTGCTCAAGGCCACGAATCCCAGCACCGCAGTGTGGCTTTATGAAAAGACACTGTGGGTCTGGGATTTATGGCCATCGTTAACCGCACCGGCCAACATGAAATGAGGTCATGAGACGGCCTGCACTAACAGGGTATTGCCAAGGGATAACACAAGAGCGCAGACTCCTGTACAGCAAATAACAACGCTCAGGAAGCTGCGCCAAGCACCAAGGCGTTATTTTGGACACCTGTGCTGCGTCTCATCAAAAAACCAAGTCACGCATCCACTACAGTTTGACTGTAGAATGGGGTAAATTGTGTATGTCTTTCATTCAGCGTGTGCAAGTAGACAAATTAATAGAGCAACCTTTCACTTGTGCAGCATTAATACTGCACAAGGTGTGTCTCTTGTACTTTGTAACACCTGAGGGGGGGGGTTAAAGGTTTCCTTTGAAATTGGTTCAACTAGGCTTCGGCCTACACTCTGCTCCTCTCCTCCTCCTCCTGCTTCAACACGGGCTCTAACATCGCTAGTTTTTGCCCGCAAGTGCTAGCTGCACAGAGAAAAACACACGCCATTGTGTTAGTGGGGTTCAGCAACGCCAGCTGTTCCCCCAGTGTGTAGCTGGCAAAGTGTCCTGCAAACGCAACGCAGACACAAAGCTGCCTCCAGTGCAGGCTTCGGCCTACACTCATCTCCCCCTGCTTACCCTTTGCTCCAACACCGCTAGTTGGGGCTCTAGGAAGACAATCTTTAATAGGCAAGGCAACGCATCTGGGTTCCAGCACCGCCAGCTGGTTCTCGGCAGTGTTCTTGTCACAGGTACTCCCTCGTGCCAAGCCTTGTTTCAGCACCGTCAGCTGTTTCCGGGTTGTGTCAACTTCACTGAGACGCCTATGCTTGCCCCGTCGTGGTGCGGTCGACTTAGCCAACTCCAGGGTGCCTCCAGTTTAGGAGCTTCCTATGTGGGCTGCGTGAACTGGTAGTCAAGGCTGGTTCTGTAGTGCCAGTAGGCCCAGCTCCCCCTGTAGGACTGTTGGGGTTCGGTAACTGCGGCTGCCTCGCGGCCTAGCTGTTCTCTCCTCTCCTGTGGGCCTTGGGGTCCACCACCTGGTTCCAGCACCGTCAGCTGGTTCCGGGCCGAGCCTTTGGCTTAGGTGCCTCCTCCTGGGTATCCGAGTTCCGCCAACGCCAGGCGGTCCTTGGTAGTGCTTTTAAGCGCGGGCACCTACAGCTTAGTAACCGGGTTCCAGCACCGTCAGCTGGTCCTCGGTCGTGCCATTGGCTCTTGCACACTGGGGCAACGCATCCGGGTTCCAGCACCGCCAGCTGGTTCTCGGCAGTGTTCTTGTCACAGGTACTCCCTCGTGCCAAGCCTGGTTTCAGCACCGTCAGCTGTTTCCGGGTTGTGTCAAGCTCACTGAGACACCTATGCTTGCCTCGTCGTGGTGCGGTCGGGTTAGCCAACTCCAGGGTGCCTCCAGTTTAGGAGCTTCCTATGTGGGCTGCGTGAACTGGTAGTCAAGGCTGGTTCTGTAGTGCCAGTAGGCCCAGCTCCCCCTGTAGGACTGTTGGGGTTCGGTAACTGCGGCTGCCTCGCGGCCTAGCTGTTCTCTCCTCTCCTGTGGGCCTTGGGGTCCACCACCTGGTTCCAGCACCGTCAGCTGGTTCCGGGCCGAGCCTTTGGCTTAGGTGCCTCCTCCTGGGTATCCGAGTTCCGCCAACGCCAGGCGGTCCTTGGTAGTGCTTTTAAGCGCGGGCACCTACAGCTTAGTAACCGGGTTCCAGCACCGTCAGCTGGTCCTCGGTCGTGCCATTGGCTCTTGCACACTGGGGCAACGCATCCGGGTTCCAGCACCGCCAGCTGGTTCTCGGCAGTGTTCTTGTCACAGGTACTCCCTCGTGCCAAGCCTGGTTTCAGCACCATCAGCTGTTTCCGGGTTGTGTCAAGCTCACTGAGACACCTATGCTTGCCTCGTCGTGGTGCGGTCGGGTTAGCCAACTCCAGGGTGCCTCCAGTTTAGGAGCTTCCTATGTGGGCTGCGTGAACTGGTAGTCAAGGCTGGTTCTGTAGTGCCAGTAGGCCCAGCTCCCCCTGTAGGACTGTTGGGGTTCGGTAACTGCGGCTGCCTCGCGGCCTAGCTGTTCTCTCCTCTCCTGTGGGCCTTGGGGTCCACCACCTGGTTCCAGCACCGTCAGCTGGTTCCGGGCCGAGCCTTTGGCTTAGGTGCCTCCTCCTGGGTATCCGAGTTCCGCCAACGCCAGGCGGTCCTTGGTAGTGCTTTTAAGCGCGGGCACCTACAGCTTAGTAACCGGGTTCCAGCACCGTCAGCTGGTCCTCGGTCGTGCCATTGGCTCTTGCACACTGGGGCAACGCATCCGGGTTCCAGCACCGCCAGCTGGTTCTCGGCAGTGTTCTTGTCACAGGTACTCCCTCGTGCCAAGCCTGGTTTCAGCACCGTCAGCTGTTTCCGGGTTGTGTCAAGCTCACTGAGACACCTATGCTTGCCTCGTCGTGGTGCGGTCGGGTTAGCCAACTCCAGGGTGCCTCCAGTTTAGGAGCTTCCTATGTGGGCTGCGTGAACTGGTAGTCAAGGCTGGTTCTGTAGTGCCAGTAGGCCCAGCTCCCCCTGTAGGACTGTTGGGGTTCGGTAACTGCGGCTGCCTCGCGGCCTAGCTGTTCTCTCCTCTCCTGTGGGCCTTGGGGTCCACCACCTGGTTCCAGCACCGTCAGCTGGTTCCGGGCCGAGCCTTTGGCTTAGGTGCCTCCTCCTGGGTATCCGAGTTCCGCCAACGCCAGGCGGTCCTTGGTAGTGCTTTTAAGCGCGGGCACCTACAGCTTAGTAACCGGGTTCCAGCACCGTCAGCTGGTCCTCGGTCGTGCCATTGGCTTTTGCACACTGGGGCAACGCATCCGGGTTCCAGCACCGCCAGCTGGTTCTCGGCAGTGTTCTTGTCACAGGTACTCCCTCGTGCCAAGCCTGGTTTCAGCACCGTCAGCTGTTTCCGGGTTGTGTCAAGCTCACTGAGACACCTATGCTTGCCTCATCGTGGTGCGGTCGGGTTAGCCAACTCCAGGGTGCCTCCAGTTTAGGAGCTTCCTATGTGGGCTGCGTGAACTGGTAGTCAAGGCTGGTTCTGTAGTGCCAGTAGGCCCAGCTCCCCCTGTAGGACTGTTGGGGTTCGGTAACTGCGGCTGCCTCGCAGCCTAGCTGTTCTCTCCTCTCCTGTGGGCCTTGGGGTCCACCACCTGGTTCCAGCACCGTCAGCTGGTTCCGGGCCGAGCCTTTGGCTTAGGTGCCTCCTCCTGGGTATCCGAGTTCCGCCAACGCCAGGCGGTCCTTGGTAGTGCTTTTAAGCGCGGGCACCTACAGCTTAGTAACCGGGTTCCAGCACCGTCAGCTGGTCCTCGGTCGTGCCATTGGCTCTTGCACACTGGGGCAACGCATCCGGGTTCCAGCACCGCCAGCTGGTTCTCGGCAGTGTTCTTGTCACAGGTACTCCCTCGTGCCAAGCCTGGTTTCAGCACCGTCAGCTGTTTCCGGGTTGTGTCAAGCTCACTGAGACACCTATGCTTGCCTCGTCGTGGTGCGGTAGGGTTAGCCAACTCCAGGGTGCCTCCAGTTTAGGAGCTTCCTATGTGGGCTGCGTGAACTGGTAGTCAAGGCTGGTTCTGTAGTGCCAGTAGGCCCAGCTCCCCCTGTAGGACTGTTGGGGTTCGGTAACTGCGGCTGCCTCGCGGCCTAGCTGTTCTCTCCTCTCCTGTGGGCCTTGGGGTCCACCACCTGGTTCCAGCACCGTCAGCTGGTTCCGGGCCGAGCCTTTGGCTTAGGTGCCTCCTCCTGGGTATCCGAGTTCCGCCAACGCCAGGCGGTCCTTGGTAGTGCTTTTAAGCGCGGGCACCTACAGCTTAGTAACCGGGTTCCAGCACCGTCAGCTGGTCCTCGGTCGTGCCATTGGCTCTTGCACACTGGGGCAACGCATCCGGGTTCCAGCACCGCCAGCTGGTTCTCGGCAGTGTTCTTGTCACAGGTACTCCCTCGTGCCAAGCCTGGTTTCAGCACCGTCAGCTGTTTCCGGGTTGTGTCAAGCTCACTGAGACACCTATGCTTGCCTCGTCGTGGTGCGGTCGGGTTAGCCAACTCCAGGGTGCCTCCAGTTTAGGAGCTTCCTATGTGGGCTGCGTGAACTGGTAGTCAAGGCTGGTTCTGTAGTGCCAGTAGGCCCAGCTCCCCCTGTAGGACTGTTGGGGTTCGGTAACTGCGGCTGCCTCGCGGCCTAGCTGTTCTCTCCTCTCCTGTGGGCCTTGGGGGTCCACCACCTGGTTCCAGCACCGTCAGCTGGTTCCGGGCCGAGCCTTTGGCTTAGGTGCCTCCTCCTGGGTATCCGAGTTCCGCCAACGCCAGGCGGTCCTTGGTAGTGCTTTTAAGCGCGGGCACCTACAGCTTAGTAACCGGGTTCCAGCACCGTCAGCTGGTCCTCGGTCGTGCCATTGGCTCTTGCACACTGGGGCAACGCATCCGGGTTCCAGCACCGCCAGCTGGTTCTCGGCAGTGTTCTTGTCACAGGTACTCCCTCGTGCCAAGCCTGGTTTCAGCACCGTCAGCTGTTTCCGGGTTGTGTCAAGCTCACTGAGACACCTATGCTTGCCTCATCGTGGTGCGGTCGGGTTAGCCAACTCCAGGGTGCCTCCAGTTTAGGAGCTTCCTATGTGGGCTGCGTGAACTGGTAGTCAAGGCTGGTTCTGTAGTGCCAGTAGGCCCAGCTCCCCCTGTAGGACTGTTGGGGTTCGGTAACTGCGGCTGCCTCGCGGCCTAGCTGTTCTCTCCTCTCCTGTGGGCCTTGGGGTCCACCACCTGGTTCCAGCACCTTCAGCTGGTTCCGGGCTGAGCCTTTGGCTTAGGTGCCTCCTCCTGGGTATCCGAGTTCCGCCAACGCCAGGCGGTCCTTGGTAGTGCTTTTAAGTGCGGGCACCTACAGCTTAGTAACCGGGTTCCAGCACCGTCAGCTGGTCCTCGGTCGTGCCATTGGCTCTTGCACACTGGGGCAACGCATCCGGGTTCCAGCACCGCCAGCTGGTTCTCGGCAGTGTTCTTGTCACAGGTACTCCCTCGTGCCAAGCCTGGTTTCAGCACCGTCAGCTGTTTCCGGGTTGTGTCAAGCTCACTGAGACACCTATGCTTGCCTCGTCGTGGTGCGGTCGGGTTAGCCAACTCCAGGGTGCCTCCAGTTTAGGAGCTTCCTATGTGGGCTGCGTGAACTGGTAGTCAAGGCTGGTTCTGTAGTGCCAGTAGGCCCAGCTCCCCCTGTAGGACTGTTGGGGTTCGGTAACTGCGGCTGCCTCGCGGCCTAGCTGTTCTCTCCTCTCCTGTGGGCCTTGGGGTCCACCACCTGGTTCCAGCACCGTCAGCTGGTTCCAGGCCGAGCCTTTGGCTTAGGTGCCTCCTCCTGGGTATCCGAGTTCCGCCAACGCCAGGCGGTCCTTGGTAGTGCTTTTAAGCGCGGGCACCTACAGCTTAGTAACCGGGTTCCAGCACCGTCAGCTGGTCCTCGGTCGTGCCATTGGCTCTTGCACACTGGGGCAACGCATCCGGGTTCCAGCACCGCCAGCTGGTTCTCGGCAGTGTTCTTGTCACAGGTACTCCCTCGTGCCAAGCCTGGTTTCAGCACCGTCAGCTGTTTCCGGGTTGTGTCAAGCTCACTGAGACACCTATGCTTGCCTCGTCGTGGTGCGGTCGGGTTAGCCAACTCCAGGGTGCCTCCAGTTTAGGAGCTTCCTATGTGGGCTGCGTGAACTGGTAGTCAAGGCTGGTTCTGTAGTGCCAGTAGGCCCAGCTCCCCCTGTAGGACTGTTGGGGTTCGGTAACTGCGGCTGCCTCGCGGCCTAGCTGTTCTCTCCTCTCCTGTGGGCCTTGGGGTCCACCACCTGGTTCCAGCACCGTCAGCTGGTTCCGGGCCGAGCCTTTGGCTTAGGTGCCTCCTCCTGGGTATCCGAGTTCCGCCAACGCCAGGCGGTCCTTGGTAGTGCTTTTAAGCGCGGGCACCTACAGCTTAGTAACCGGGTTCCAGCACCGTCAGCTGGTCCTCGGTCGTGCCATTGGCTCTTGCACACTGGGGCAACGCATCCGGGTTCCAGCACCGCCAGCTGGTTCTCGGCAGTGTTCTTGTCACAGGTACTCCCTCGTGCCAAGCCTGGTTTCAGCACCGTCAGCTGTTTCCGGGTTGTGTCAACTTCACTGAGACGCCTATGCTTGCCCCGTCGTGGTGCGGTCGAGTTAGCCAACTCCAGGGTGCCTCCAGTTTAGGAGCTTCCTATGTGGGCTGCGTGAACTGGTAGTCAAGGCTGGTTCTGTAGTGCCAGTAGGCCCAGCTCCCCCTGTAGGACTGTTGGGGTTCGGTAACTGCGGCTGCCTCGCGGCCTAGCTGTTCTCTCCTCTCCTGTGGGCCTTCGGGTCCACCACCTGGTTCCAGCACCGTCAGCTGGTTCTCGGCAGTGTCTTTTGCTCTTGTACCTTCTGCTCCCCATCCTGGTTCCAGTACCGTCAGCTGGTTCCGGGCAGAGCCTTTGGCTTAGGTGCCTCCTTCTGGGTATCCAAGTTCCACCAACGTCAGGTGGTCCTTGGTAGTGCTTTCAGGCACGGGTACCTCCTGCTTAGTAACCGGGTTCCAGTAACGTCAGCTGGTCCTTGGTAGTTCCATTGGCTCTTGGACCTTCGGCTACCCATCCGGGTTCCAGTACCGTCAGCTGGTTCTCGGCAGTGTCTTTTGCTCTTGTACCTTCTGCTCCCCATCCTGGTTCCAGTAACGTCAGCTGGTTCCGGGCAGAGCCTTTGGCTTAGGTGCCTCCTTCTGGGTATCCGAGTTCCGCCAACGTCAGGCGGTCCTTGGTAGTGCTTTTTAGCACGGGTACCTCCTGCTTAGTAACCGGGTTCCAGTAACGTCAGCTGGTCCTCGGTAGTTCCATAGGCTCTTGAACCTTCGGGTAGCCATCCGAGTTCCAGTTCCATCAGCTGGTTCTTGGCATTTTCTCATCCTTCTTGTACCTTCTGCTACATTTCCAAGTTGAAGACCCTAACGTCGACGACCCGGAAGACCACCCCGATGACGACGACCCGGAAGACCACCCCGATGACGACGACGGCGGAGACGACGACGGCGGAGACGACGACGGCTGAGACGACGACGGCGGAGATGACGACACTGGAGACGACGACCCTGGAGACGACAACATGGAAGACCGAGAAGCAGAAGAACAAGAGGCTGCAGAACAAAGAGCAGAAGAACATTAAGCATAAGACTTAATATCAGAGCAAAAGATATTATCTAAATTATATGCAGAAGAAGACTAAGCAGTGTATGGGGGTGAGTCCGTTCCTCCTCGTGGTGCCCCTGGATAAAGCCTGATGCTGCAGGCCAAACTGAACGCGGACAAATGTAACTTTTGTGACTGGCAGAACGGAAGGTGTAATCTTCCAACTTTTATAGATAACAACTACGGGAATGCCTGTCACAAATGAGAATATGATGAAGAAGTAGAATAGGAAGAATAATAACAGTGGAATAAAAAGAATATGTAGAATAGGAAGAATAATAATAGTTGAAGAAAATGAATATGAAGAATGTAATAAAAAAAAAAATATAGGTAGAAGATGAAGAAGAAGATGAATAAGGTGAAGAAGTTGATGTCAAAGATGCTGATGATGATGAAGATGAAAGTGTGGGAAAAGGAAAAAAAAGAAGGGGAAGGTCGTGGAATAGTGAAACATCAATATCTGACAAAATAAAAAAAATTTACATAGTCAATATCTTTTTCAATCCGAACGTCTTTAAAAAAAAAAAAATCATGCTATTCTATTTGATTGGACTAATCCTCATTGCCTTTAATGTCTCCGCCACCTCCCCCATACATCCTACATTATTCTTAGTTGTTTTCCTTCATGTAGAATGAACCTACAAGGAAAGAAAGGGTTTATTTTAATTCCGATATTTTGGTCCCATTGACTTGCATTGGGATCGGGTATCGGTATCGGCGATATCCGATATTTTTTGAATATCGGCCGATCCAAACCGATACCGATACTTTCCGATATCGGAAGGTATCGCTCAACACTATCCAGGACCCATTCAAAGCTTCTAGAGACATTGAGCAAAAAAGAAAATCCTTCCAGGAATTATTACTCACAGAGGGAGGCATGCTCCTAAAACACAATGGCTGACTATAAAATTGATCTTGCTAACAAAACAGTTGTCCCGCATTTGCGTATATTGTAGCAGGAAGAATAAACTGTACTGGAATGAAGGGCAAAATGTGTAGGAAAATGCAGCCAACTATGTGGCAAAGCGGAGTTTGTTCCAAAGATGAAAGAACACCATCAGGGCTAGAATGGCAGACACTTTCAGAGACTGGTCGTACAACGTCATTTTAGCTCCATCAATCCCTATATGAGAGACGAATGTGCCAATAGACGTGGTACACCATAGCAAGCTCCCACCCGCCAAGGTCAGAACCGCTATATGCACAAAACAACCAGTTCTCTATAGAAAGTATTGTCTGGTACCAGAGGTTCGGCAAGAACCATAAAGTAAAGCCCATAGTGTATAAGTACGGAACTTCCTCATTTTTTAGAAATCCTACAATAAAATGATCATGCCCGTATCATCAACATAAATATAAGTAATATAAATAGAAGCCAAAGTTTTGTGTAGCAAGACAGTTATAAAAACAGTCAAAGTTAGATAAATGGTCAAAAAGGTTTGTGAGTAATCAAGTCCTAGAATTCATTTTCAGATAATCTCACTTTTCAAGATCATTTCTGGGGTCCACATTCTAACGCTTATTGACATAGGTACATGGACGAGAATTTGTTGGAATAGTAGTTTGGTATGGGATTGATCGAGTCGTAGAATTTTCAGATGACCTGACTTTGCAAGAACATTTGTGGGGTCCACACTCTAGAGCGTACAGACGTGGGTACGTGGATGAGAATTTGTTGGGATAGTAGTTTGGTATGGGATTGATCAAGTTCTGGAATTAATTGTGAAATGGGGTAAAATGGGATCTACTAATTAAAATATTATTTATCAATTGTTCCAAATTGTACTACTGAGGCCACTAAGCAGAAAATAAAAATTATTGAAAAAAAACAAACTAATAATTGTAGGTGGTGTGGTAGGTCTCAAAACAGGGGGAGATACAAAGGCCTGGTTGGGATGGGCATGTGGGGCAATAGAATCGGGAATCACTCCGTCTGCCATGCTTTCTGCAAACTCGGCACCTTTTTTGAGGATACCTTTGGGTGGGAGTGACAGGGACAGGGTGAGGAAAATGGCGTTCTGAAAGTCTCCGGGAATCCTCAGAGTCGAAGGCTTCCCCCGGTGCCATGGACTCAAATATGAGGCTCTCTACTACTTTTTCCTGAAAGTGCAGGAACGTAAGTGGTCCTTGAGATTTTTTATATAGGACAAAACGGTTATATGTGGCAATTTGAATTAGATAGATTCCCACCTTTTTATACCACGCCCTGGTCTTCCTCTTGACCAGGTATGGTTGCAGAACCTGGTCTGACAGGTCTACGCCACCCATATGTCTGTGAGGCCGGCGTCACACTTGCGAGTTTTACGGACGTAAGAGCGCAGAAACTACGTCCGTAAAACTCGCAAAAAATACGGCACAATTATTCTCTATGCCCCTGCTCCTATCTGCCATATTAAACTGATCCGTATTATACGGCTTTCTACGGCCGTAGAAAATCGCAGCATGCTGCGTTTGTCACCGTATTGCGCAAATAAAACGTCAAAGTCTATGGAAGCCCCAAAAATACGGATTACACACGGACCAGCAGTGTGACTTGCGAGGAATACGCAGCGCTGTTAGAGAGAAAAGCAGGTAATTCAATTACCGGCTTTTGCTTTCTCCTTCCTAAACCCGACATGATATGAGACCTGGTTTACATACAGTAAATCATCTCATATCCCCATTTTTTTTGCATATTCCACACTACTAATGTTAGTAGTGTGTATATGCAAAATTTGGCCGTTCTAGCTAGTAAATTAAGGGGTTAAATGGCGGAAAAAATTGGCGTGGGCTCCAGCACAATTTTCTCCGCCAGAGTAGTTAAGCCAGTGACTGAGGGCAGATATTAATAGCCTGGAGAGGGTCCACGGTTATTGCCCCCCCCCCCCCCCCCGGCTAAAAACATCTGTCCCCAGCCACCCCAGAAAAGGCACATCTGGAAGATGCGCCTATTCTGGCACTTGGCCACTCTCTTCCCATTCCCGTGTAGCGGTGGGATATGGGGTAATGAAGGGTTAATGCCACCTTGCTATTGTAAGGTGACATTAAGCCAAATTAATAATGGAGAGGCGTCAATTATGACACCTATCCATTATTAATCCAATACTAGGAAAGGGTTAAAAAAAAAACACACATTATTAAAAATTTATTTATTGAAAAAAATCACAAAGGTCGTTGTATTAAAGGGAACCTGTCACCTGAATTTGGCGGGACTGGTTTTGGGTCATATGGGCGGAGTTTTCGGGTGTTTGATTCACCCTTTCCTTACCTGCTGGCTGCATGCTGGCTGCAATATTGGATTGAAGTTCATTCTCTGTCCTCCATAGTACACGCCTGCACAAGGCAAGATTGCCTTGTGCAGGCGTGTACTACAGAGGACAGAGAATGAACTTCAATCCAATATTGCAGCCAGCATGCAGCCAGCAGGTAAGGAAAGGGTGAATCAAACACCCGAAAACTCCGCCCATATGACCCAAAACCAGTCCCGCCAAATTCAGGTGACAGAGTCCCTTTAATTTATTCTACTCTCAATCCACTCACTGAAGACCCTCGATCTGTAAATAAATAAAAAAATAAATAAACCAACAATATACATACCTTCCGAGGATCTGGCACGTCCAACGATGTAGATCCATCTG